>NC_088911.1:98913588-99529421 GCF_963576675.1 Euphorbia lathyris | reverse complement strand
CAAATTCGTAAGCATTGGGTCTATTCTTTTTCTCGTTCTCCATACAAATAGCTTCTTCTTCTAAATTGGATTTCCTCTTCTGAAGTTTGAAGGTAAATAGTAAAGGGTAATTTAGTCATTTCTGAAGTCATAAACAGTAAACAATCTAACAAACAGACGGAAGGACTAAACAGTTCACTGAGAAAAAGGTTAGGGACCTTACCATGTGTTTTTGAAAAATACAAGGACTAAACAATATGTTTTGTCAAAATATAGGGACTAATAAATTAATTACCCTAATTTTTCTCTCTCTATAATTAATTTTCTCTCTCTAAAATTACAGTCCCAATAATTTCAAACTTGACATCCTAGAAGGAGAATCTGAGACTAAAATTGTAATTGAAGGCGTGGAATCGCTCTCGGGGAAGATCAATTTTAGGAAATACGATTTGGACACCGCTATTGAAAGGGTATTTTTCGACTTCAATTTTCTCCTTGGGCTGTCTCCGCCCCTGGTCACCGCAAAGTTGACCACTAGGGTTGAAAAATTTTCAGGTGTGCCTATAGCTAAAAATTATTACTTTGCTTTATGGATTTAAGTTCGTATATCTTCCTCGAAGGGTTACATAAACGTATATATTATTGATCGCTTAGCCTTGGAACCAAGTTACTATTTCTGGTGGCTTTGATAGGGTGATGTATGATCCCCATAACCGATGTTGGACCAACGGGCATCATAATCTCTGGCTGTCTGAGAGTTCAAGTATGTGATCATAAAGACGGAACACGTTCTTTCCTATATACTCGTGATGACTGTCTGAGAGTTCTGGCTGCCAAACTGCAAAAAAAAAAAAAAAACTTGCTCTTTAATAACGTTATAATCTCTGGTTTCTTGTAGAGAAAATAGAATATTGAGAGGTTACAAGTTTCCTTCGTTATAGCAGATTCTCTTCTTTTTGTATTTCAATACCCTCAAAAGTATTTGAAATTCATTTATTTAGTTGGCATAATGCTCTTCAGTGAAAAACGTGATCGTATTTCCTAAAATTGATCTTATCGCCTTCAATTACAATTTTAGGCTCAGATTCTCCTTCTAGGATGTCAAGTTTGAAATTATTGGAACTGTGATTTTAGGGAGAGGAAATTTATTTTAGAGAGAGAAAAATTAACAAAGATGAGAAAGAAGAGAGAGAAAGAATAAAAAACATAAGAAATTAAAGAGAGATGGAGAAGAAGGTGTAATTGATTTTTTTTTTTGGTGATAATTAGATAATAAGATGGGTTAATTTATAAAGTAAATAAATATAATTACCAAATTAACTATTTTTCTTTTGACTTTTAACACCGTTAGTCAATTTGGTATGTGTTTAGTAACGGAATGAACCTCAAGGTATCATTTTGCAAATTTTTAAACCACATGATTGTTGTTCGAAAACATGTGTAACCACAAGATTTATTTTTGTACTTTTCCCTATTTTTTTATATTAGTTTAGTATATTATGGGTCCCAATTTTTAATTAAAAGGTTCAAACTTACATTGATTGGTTACTAATTAGACAATGGTACTATAAATTGTCTATTTTTAAGATAAAATGAAATCTAGAGTAAAGTTCATATAACATAGCACATGCCAAATTATCAATTTCTCTAAAAAAAACAAAATAAATAAATAAGGATTTCAGGTAGTGTGTCTAAACGATCAAGCCTCGTCACGCATAACCCAATCCTTATCCTCCATACTATCAAAATGAACAAGTTGGAAACCATCATATCTATTTCACTCACAGGCTTCCATAGTTCCAAAGCTTTATTGTTGCACATTCCGGCCTAGAAGTATAAAAATCATGACCTTTTTTTATGGTCGGTTCAATTTCTCAACAAAATCTCGAGGCAGGGTGATACGGGGCTTGGGTCGATTGTTATTAATGAATTTGAAACATGTTGGTTGTTTGTAATTTGACAAATTTAGTTCTGTTGTAAAGTCTCCAACTCAACTAGGTCAGTGAGACTCAATTAAATGGATCAATTACAAGAGTTAAAAATATTGTATCTGGTTAGATACGAAATAATTCTATCAAATTCCAAGAAAAATGATTGTAGTGTTCCATTTGTATTTATTACCAAACAAGAGTTCAACATAATAAAATTCAACTGAATAAAGTTTGTTGCAATTTATCCAACAAAAAAAAAGGGAAACATAAGCAGATCGAGTAGCTTATTAGGAATTACTAACTTAAAAAACGACAGTAGCACCACCAATTTGGTGGGTCATTTCATTGCATGTATCCTATCTCCATCCTTCATATTTAACTGTATCAACAAAATATTACATGTTAGAAACATAAACCATAAAAAAGATTTTAGGAAACTATATTATTTGATTAATAAAGTGTATTTCTTCAGAAATATTTTTGTAACCCCCGTCCGGGTCACATTGAAAACACATAAAAACCAGGCAATTATCATAATTAAGCACAAACACCAACAGAACTACATAAATGCTCCTCATTTATTACCGTCTACCACAATCTCATAACCCAATAATTAAATAATCAACCAAACAATTTAATCCGTCAATAATGTTCACTTAAAATTAAGCAAATAATCAAACCCAATAATATAATAAATCCTATAGTGAATTTCTATGAAATTGCTAATGGGAATGAGGCGGTTGTGCTGGTCAGCCTGAATGCATGGTAAATCTGAAAATCTAGTAAATAGGAGAATCTCTGGACCTAGCCTGAAAATTTCAACATGACAATGAGTGAGCTGCCTACTCAATAAACATAATTAGAAATATTGATATATTCATATACACCTATAGTTCATATATATTATATATCATGAAATCATTAAAATTAAATAGATGACATCCCAAACCGGACTCTTATTACACATAATATCCTAAAGTTATTATATTTATTTTAAGGGTCTTAGTTAAACTTAATTGAAATATGTCTAATGGTCTTATGGTGTTTAACATCAAAATAGGTATGCGTTATCGTCTACTCTTGCAAGACACGCAACCTTGAGACTTCATAATATAAGTACTTTTATAACGGTACTGCTATCGTCTAATCTTGCAAGACACAGTACCAACCTCAATCCAAAATTTAATAACACCCTATCGTCTCCTCTTTCAAGACAGGTGTATGTGATCACAGTATCAACAAACCTCCAGACCATTGTACCTATCCACTCAAGCTAGCTAATTATGTTTTGTTCTAACTCAAACATAATCCAACACAATTTCATAATTCATAATTTTCTGAACTCATATACATTCCCCTTTCTACCATGGTATAATTTCATAACTAATTATCTCGATAGGTAAATACCTAAGCAACCCGATTTTAAGAGAAACAAAACCTTATTAGAATAAATTCAACTATCCAGAGAACATTTAAAACTTCACACCTCAAATCACTATATGTATAAATAAACACAAATCAAATGATAACCAAATACTGAACATTTATTTTATTATTCTATGATCATATATCAATAGACAATCACATATATAGATAAATATATATAAACATAACCAATTAAGTTTATCTCTCGTCCCAAAAAGCTAATCAAATTATTCAGGTTCTAATTGGTCCGTTACTGGCTTCCCGGAGTTTCGCCAGAGCGCGGTGGTCGGCCGCTGGAGGTTCGCCGGAGATGCCGGAATCGCGAACCGAAACTATCACGAGATAGCCAACGATCAGGGGAGTCTAAAAGTATACTCCTTTCACAACTAAAACCGCTTAAAAAGTCGAGATCTAATACTTTTCGGGTGAAAAATATTCGCTCCGATCATTATATTTTTCGATCAGAAAAATATGAATAGTAGTCTCAAAATGTTCCTCATGAAACAAGGAATTTAATGGTGAAATTTTCGTTTCAAAAAGTGACCGGAATCAGGAGTTATGAGGAAAATAGAATCCAAGAAAAAAAGAAAAAAAATCAGAAAGATGATGCGGTATCTGTTTTGATGCCGCCCACCTCGAAACCGCACTGCCCTCCTCTTCTGTAACTAAACTCCTCAATTAAAATATAATATTGAATATAAATAATAATAGTAATAATAAGTAAAATATTAATATAAAACTTATGGTTAACAATAGTTTATCCATCCCTTTTTTTTATTAAAATTGTATTTCATATCTATATATATATATATATAATATAAAACAGTAACGATGGAGCTGGAGTGTTACTTCCTCATTTTTTACTGATAAAAAATATAATATAAAATATAATATATTAACTTTAGTTATATTATTATACTTATTTATAAAAAGATTATTTTATCCGTACTATATCTAAGAGTTCTACAGAATTTAAATTAATCCCTAAAATCTCTCTAATTCTCTGCATATCTATATATAATATAAAACAGTAACGATGGAGCTGAGCTGTTACTTCCTCATTTTTTACTGATAAAAAATATAATATAAAATATAATATATTAACTTTAGTTATATTATTATATTTATTTATAAAAAAGATTATTTTATCCGTACTATATTTAAGAGTTCTACAGAATTTAAATTAATCCCTAAAATCTCTCTAATTCTCTGCATATCTATATCTAAAAGTTCTACATAATTTAAATTAATCTCTAAAATCTCTTTAATTCTCTGCATATCTATATATAATATAAAACATTAACGATGGAGCTGAGGTGTCACTTCATTATTTTTTAATATTTATATATTAAGATGAATCTGTGCATCGCACGGGTCAAAAACTAGTTGCATAATATATTTATATTTGGCTCATTAATGCATTGTTTGTTTTGATTCAAAAAATATATTTATATTCGTAGAATAAAAATTGTAAAATACCCATTATAAAATTACGGATGTTACAATTTTAGAATTTCTCAAGATAAAAACCTCATTTGGTGACTTATCCAAGCCACAAAAATGACCATCATCGAATAAAAATAAAAAAGAACCAAACTCCAACCCTTGGAGTTTACAGTATTCTTTCATGAGCCTCTTTAGAGGGGCAGTCCTCCTTAGAGAGAAGACAATTTCCAAACCATCCTACAAAATAAAATAGCATGCATTAATCAACACAATTTTAAAACATTAACCTTGTTCGTCTCAAAACTATTCGCTTATCATATCCTAGTATAAATAACAATTAATCATGAAAATCAATTTCTACCATCAAGCTCAAAATAGCCAAACTAGCATCATATATAAGCTCTCTGATTATTCTAATTTTGGTGAATTGGGCCTTTTATTACATATCTAACCATTTATTTTTATTTGCCAAATTAATTAGTTGTGAACATCTAATTTAGTTAAAAAAAAAATTTAAAAGAGTTAAAAGAATTTTATTCATAATTTTATGTGTCTAAAAATTATACAATTTCTTTCGAATGGTGAAAAATGGAAATTTTGAATGCAGGTGAAATCAATAACACTTTATTAACTTAATTTGATATTCAAAACTGAGTTTTCTAGTTATCAGAGACGAGCTTTAATGTATATTGAAATAAAAGATTAGAGACTTAATCCACCAAAATCAAAATTATTAAAGATTTCATGATGTTTTTTGATATTAATAGTTGAAGGAAATATCTTTTTTCCGATGTGAATTATTTATCTAAAAAAATTTGAACGTTACGAGTTGATTGCATCAGTTGTATTAAAATTAATATATTAAACAACTATTTTTTTTTTTTTTTGAGGGATATATTAAACAACTATTGATCTTAGTTTTTGATAAAATCACTGGAAAACGTATTAGTTAAGCCAAAAGAATCACTTATTCCAATAAATTAAAATATATAACTGAATATTTTAAGTTAAATATTAATAGTTTTAAATTTAATACTTATTTTTAATTTTAATCAAATAATTACATTATTTAATATTTTGAACATTTATAATATTGAATATTTAAAAATCAATTTTTACCTTTTTAACACTTAATTATCAATCTTATCAAAACACGGAAGTAAATTCTTTTGTTAAAGAAATTTTCTTATTAACTATTTTCTGAGTCCATCCAGCCTATGGCCTAGACCAAATTCTAGCTAAGAATAAACCCTGAGTAACAAAAATTTCTATCTTATAAAGCATATTGAGATCAATAGAAAAACTGATCGAGATTAGATAATAGAACAACACTAACTAATTCAAGCATTTGAAAAATAAATGATATATTATTCACTCCTTGTTTTCTTTAGAAAAAATCCTAGCCGCACATCTTCTCTTTTCCACTGATATACTTTGAAAGTGATTGAAGCTTTCCAATAAAATTTGACCTTAATTAGGTCCTTGTTTGGGAGGAGGTTAGTGAAAATTAATGGAAGCAATAAAATGTGAACTTTTAAATTAATCTTGTTTGGGAGCTTATTATTGAGAGTGAATGAAGGTTAATGGAAGTTAATAGTTTACTCTCATTAACTCTATATCTCTAACCTCCAAAATGGAGGTTAATGAGAGTAATGTAAACTTTTTAATAGTTTAGTCTCATTAACTCTCATTTACATTCCATCAACTTCCAAACAAGGTTAAATTTTAACCTTCATTCCCACCACTTCCCTTTCCATTCCATTACCTCTTGTAACTCTCACCTCCATTAACCTTCTAACTCCCAAACAAATGTTAATATTCTTTTGAAAGTGTAAATATACACTTAACATAATAAATAATTAGTAAAATTTGATTCTTAGTATTTCCAACTTGGATTAGTTTTGTGTCAAAGATATAACGATAATAAGACTCTTACTTAGATCTAGAAACAAAAGCCAAGAGTATAGAGGTACTAGCGCACTCTAGTTATCGAGAACCACCATTTATAGGGGATGGTTTTCGCCCTTGCCCGCACTCAAAATTTAGGATATTTCAAAAAGTTAGGGGAAATATTTATATCTTGATATATTAAACTACAACAATGAAAACTAGAAGAAGTAGCAGATTAGGCATCTCAAGAGTTGTAACTCACATTAAATTGAATTTCTAGTAAAACAAGTTCCATCAGGAATTCAGAGAAAAGAGATGAAGAGAAGTATTGAACCTGGGATTTGACTTTGAGTTTGACATGAGTCGAGCGAACATTCACTTCCTGATCGATCACTCTCGATATTCTCGACATTATGGTTTCTTACTTCTACCTGCGGTTGATCTCTACTTTTTATTGCTCCAAATATCTTCTTCTTCTCCCTCTCACTCTCCCTCTCCTATTTAAAGGAATCAGGTTATGGATGCACAAACCTAACTAGAAACTAAAAATTCAACTTCCAAAACTCAAATTAAATTCAGTAAAACTCATATATTAATTGTCTCATAAACTGACAAAACAATTTCATATATTTATTCTCTCTAACAATAAATCTATTTCTATACTATATATAATAACGGAAGTAGTGAGAATTTATAAGAAGTGTTTTAGAGGCCTTTTTTCTTAGTTGACACTGTAGGAGAGAATATATGAGTATTATCTATATTAGTAGTAATTAGGAAATCGAAAGATCATAACTACTATATTAATATCATAAATACTATTTCAGTTTTATCGTTAAAATAATCTATACTATAAGAAGTGTTTTAGAGATCTTTTCTCTTAGTTGGCACCAGATGAGAGAATATATCAGTTTAAATTATCTATATTAATAGTAATTAGGAATTTGAAATATCATAACTACTATATTCATATCATAAATACTATTTCAGTTTTATCGTTAAAATAAATTCATTAATTACACAGCCTATACAAATTCCATCAAACTGTTTTATCAATTCAAAATCTTGAATCATAAATAGCATCCCATGTTTCATATGCAAATTGAAATATTCATCCTCTGAATCTTTGTGTTACTCTCCATTATCTGACCGTGTGTTTTCTTCATCGCTTGATGAAGATTTTGAAGTATCCATCCTCTAAATCTTTTAGAACTACTGGTTCATTATTAATTACTAATTCACCTTCGTGTTACTCTTCATTCTCTGACTTTGTCGTTTCTTCAATGCTTGATGAAGATTTTGATGAATTTAGGGAATTCCTATATTAACAGATGCAATCGACTTATTTTATGTTCCTAATCGATATTTTTCTTCTTCTCGAAAATGGTAAGGGAGCTGCTACTGGTGGGATGATTATATTTGGCTGATTACATGCAAAATAAGACGATGAAGTGTTGGATTTCCAGCCGACAGTGGTGGTAATAGAAGCGGAGGAGGAGAAGAACACACTTTTGCTATTAAGGATCAATCTTATTTCTCTTCTACATTAACTTCATTCTAATCAATTTGTATTTATGATTTTCTAAGTGTTAGGTGATTGATTACATTTGTACATTGTTATGATTTTGGATTTGTTGGATTATTTTTTTTATTTGTCATTTTTCCTTTTTGAATCAAGTAAGGTGGGTAAATTACATATGTGGTGTACAACCTTTATCTGTTTTCACACTTTGATGTACAACCAAAAAAATTTTACACTAAAGTGTATAACCTTTGATAACATCGAGATATTATCCATGGGATCAAAGTGGATATTTACCAAAACGGCGACGTATTGGGAACGTCGGAGAAGCAGTGGCGTATCAAACAAGTCATCTCTGTGGCGGATCTCCTAGATTCCGCCATACGCTATCCGTAGTCAAACCTACGCGAGATCCGCCTACGCGTCTCGATCCGCCCGCCCGAGCCGATTCCCACTAAAGGCAATTAATGAACCGTTAATGAGCTAACGGCCACAGTTAAGAGAGATCCGTAACCGCCATTAATAAGGCATTAATGGAGACTTTCTGGTTACTAGGAGTTACGATCACATGACTATAAATAGCTTGCACCCCAAGCTATTGAGGTACACATTCACTCTCTACCTAAAACCCTACCTTTGTCAATATAGTTTATTCTCCTTTTACCATACTAACTTTGGCATCAGAGCTTCCCCCCATCGAACCCAACGACGCCCCCACAGGGAAGAGAGTTGATCGGAAATCCATCCCTAGTTATCAATTGGTGCGGTGAAGGTGGATTCCTAACCTAATAAGGATTTCGTTCACGTTTTAAACATGACAAGTGGAGGGTCTAATCCCTCCACAGGAACAGAAACACCATCCATAACACCATCAACTAATGTCACTACGAACGCTGGTTGCGTTGACCTTGATGCACCAACCGTGCATGGCGAAGGGAGCATATCGCCTGATTCCTTCATTGAAATTTGTGCGGGATCCGTCGGAAGAGAGCATGGACCCGCCATGGAAAGTCGGCTAAGGTCTTACTTGACGATTCCTCCATTCACCCTCCGTCGTCCCCATCCGGCTCCTACGCCATCACAATGGCAGAATACTCTCATAGGACCCAATGCTCGTGATTCATCATTTTTTCTTTCTCACCCGGCGAACTCCACAGTTGTTGATCCAGTGCTCGCCAACACCCAATCGCCGTTGAATCGAAGGCTGTTTTCGGAGATACCAGAAGGGAGTCAAACGAATGATTCGACTCTTCCTAGGGGCACCGCACACCCCGGGATCACCATTGGCAGTCAGGAGGGTCGGAGGCACAAGAAGCGTAAAAAACATATGGAAAGGAGCGATCTCAATCCCCTTCTTGCCCTAGGCGTAGATCACCGGGCGAGGAAGATCTCCTCCAACATCTGATCGAAGGAGAAACGAGCAGCAAGCTGGATTACCACGACAGGATAGACAAAATCCGCCACCAAATCAAGGAGAAAATAGGCGAGCTCCTCCTGGCGGACGGGGCGGAGGAGGTAGAAGGTCACCATCAGACCCATCATCCGATTCCAGCTCTTCATCTTCTCAAAGTAGACCTCCAAGCAGAAGACGTACTATGGAAGAGAAAATCAGAGCCGAGGTACGCCGTCAGAACGAAGAGAATGCCAGGCATAACCCATTCGCCAACCGTGATTCGCCTTTCACTGCGTGGATCGAGGCTGAGGAAACCGAGAGGCACTTTAAGATTCCTAACATCCAAGTCTATTCAGGTGAGGATAATCCTAAGGCCCATGCGAGAAAGTATCGCATGTTGCTTGGCCTTAATCGAGCCAGTGAGGCGGTGCTATGTCGGATGTTCATCACTACGCTCAAGGGTCCTGCTTACGATTGGTTCCAGTCCCTTCCCCCAGGATCGATAGACAGCTAGGATCAGTTAAGTCGAGAATTTTGTGCGAAATTTGCCGGATGCATTCCTCCAGTGGTTAAATCGCGAAAGCTCTTTGAGTTAAAACAAAAAGAAAATGAACCCATTCGGGAGTATGTCGATAATTTCAACAAATTGTGTATCCGCATTGTTGATGTAGATGTCTCCATGGCAGTAGAGGCGCTGGTGAAAAACACAACGTGTAAAAGCTTACAAGAGGATTTAATCAGAAACAACCCGAGGAATATGGTGGAACTGATAGAAAGGTGCAAGGACTCTATGGAAGTTGATGACATCCGCAGAGAGTCTATATCTCCACCCAAGAGAGACAAAGGCGAATCTCATCGGTGGGACAAGGAAAAACTCCCTGATTCGTCATCCCGAGGTAGGCGAAGAGGATCTAAAAACAAATCTGCATACATACCGTCGTTTACACCGTTAAATGCCTCTAAAAGTGAAGTGCTAATGTGGATCGAGAATAGCCAGCACAAGCGGAGCATTTTCATACCCCGAACCGAAGGGAGGGGAGTATACCAACACGGGGAAAAATCCCAAAAATTATTGCAAATACCACCGGAGAAATGGTCATGAGACGGATGCATGCTGGGAGTTGGCCAGGGAGATAGAAAGGCTTATCGAAAGGGGAAACTTGGACCGGTTCATCCAAAATGATAACAAGAAAGGCGACGGTGATAAACCAAGAGATGATCCGAGAAAGAAGGCGAAAGGAGTCATCAACGTCATAGTGGGTGGACCAGGATATCAACCCGTTCTAAAGAAGCCAAAAACCATTGCTCTCGAAAGGATGTCGCTCAACCGCCCTTTCGCAGATGTAGGCCCAGAGGTTCCTCCTCATGTAGATGCTCTGGTCATCACCATGATGGTGGAGGGATGGGAAATGAAAAGAGTAATGATCGACACTGGCAGTTCATGCAACGTCATTACAAGAGGGGCATTCGCCAAGCTTAAGATCGATCCTATCCAAGTGGAGACCACCATTGTAGACATCCTGGGAGTAACAGGGCACACAATCCAGATGAAAGGGCAGGTAATATTGGAATGCGAGTTGGCAGATGAAGATCAAATCTGGAAAGGAGATCTGGAGTTCTCCATTATGGATGGTCAGTTGGCTTATAATATCATCTTGGGGCGGCCTTTCATCTCAGAGGCAGCTGCTCTCATATCCATTCGCCATTTAACCATGTACATCCCTACTGCCAAGGGAGGAGTAATGGTCAAAGGGAATCAAAAAGTTGCTCATGAGACATATTCAGCATCCTTGACGATTCGCCCGCAGTCAAAGGATGATGAAGAAGAGGAACTTGCCACGATGGCCCTGGGAGATACAGAGATGTTTCTTATGGCAAATGGAAAACAGGTACGAATCGCCAGAGGGCTAAAGGATGAGATTAAGGCAGATATTATAAAGGTTCTCCTCGAGTCGGAAGATGTCTTCGCATGGAAGGATGAGATCCTCCCAGGGATTAGTCCAGTCGTGATCACTCATAAACTTAATATCGCCGAAGACGCGGTCCCGATTGCACAAAAACGGAGAAATCATGGTCCTGAGAGACAGAAGGTGATTGAGAAAGAGATTTATAAACTCAAGAAGGCGGACGCCATTGAGGAGGTAATTTATACACAATGGTTAGCGAATGTGGTACTAGTCAAAAAGGCGGGCGGATCATATCGCATGTGTATTGATTTCACAGATCTCAATAAAGCTTATCCCAAAGACAATTACCCTTTACCATGTATTGATATTCTGGTAGACGAAACCGCGGGACACGCCATGTATTCCTTTACTGATGTAAAATCGAGCTATCACCAGATCCCAATGGAGCCGTCTGACAGGATCAAAACTTCGTTCGTAACACACCAAGTGACCTATTGCTTTAAGGTCATGCCCTTTGGACTCAAAAATGCAGGGGCAACTTACCAGCGGATGATGAATAAAATATTTGATGGGAGAAAAGGTGACAACTTTTCTGTCTATGTAGATGATATGATCATCAAGAGTACCACCGTGGAGAAACATGCGGATGACATAAGGAAAGTCCTGGGGGTCCTGCGACAGCACAATATTAAATTGAATCCAGAGAAATGCACCTTTGGGGCAACCTATGGAAAATTCCTGGGATTCATGATTAGCCAGAAAGGGGTGAGTCCAAATCCAGACAAGATTCAAGCTGTTCTGGATATGAAGACGCCACAAAATGTTAGAGAAGTGCAGCGTCTCAACGGGCGTATCATAGCCTTGGGCAGGTTCATTTCATGCTCAGCTCGCAGATGCCTACCTTTCTATGAAGTGATCAAAAAACAGAAAGCATTCGAGTGGAATGAAGATTGTAAGCAAGCTTTCGAAAGAATCAAACGTTTCCTCATGGAACCTCCCCTGATGAGCAGACCATTAAAAGGTGAGAATCTTTACATGTATGTCTCTGTCACAGATAAAGTAGTTAGTACTGTCATGATAAGAGAAGAAGACGGCCAGCAGTATCCGATCTATTATATGAGCAAAGTTCTAAAAGACGCCGAAACACGATATTCAAAATTGGATAAAATGGCACTGGCCGTTGTCACCACTTCGATTCGCCTTAGACCTTATTTCCAGGCTCATACAGTCATTGTCCGCACCAGTGTACCCATGAGGAAGGTGCTGCAAAAACCAGAGACTTCGGGGAGATTGATGGAATGGGCAATCCGTCTAGTTGAGTTTGATGTCCGTTATGAAGGTAGATCTGCTCTGAAAAGCCAAGTCTTGGTAGACTTTGTGAATGAATTCACTGAAGAAGGCGTGAATCTCCCCAAATCTAAAGCTGAAGAATGGACGATGTACACAGATGGGGCTTCTTCTGTTGAGGGTGCAGGGATAGGCATCGTGATCAAAGGGCCGCGTTACATAAAACTACATTATGCAGCGAAGTTAGACTTTCCTGCAACGAACAACGCAGCGGAGTATGAGGCCTTGATATTGGGGCTACGTTTGTTGAAGGAGATTACACCCGAGCGGATCGTGATCTATAGTGATTCCAAGCTCATGGTCAATCAGGTTATCAAAAACTTTGAAGTGAAAGATGACATCTTGGCCAAATATATAGAAGAAGTCAAAACGCTGCTGAGCTACCTTGAGAACAAGGAAACTAAGTGGGAGCTAGTCCATGTGCCTCGGGGATCAAACGTGGAAGCTGACCATCTCGCTAAAATGGCTTCTAGCAAAGAACAATGGGTGGACCTGCAATGCCCGTTCGAAGTCAAAATGGCGCCAACATTTGTCTCTGAAACTGTATCTCTTCTAACAACAGTTGAAGATGATTGGAGATCACCTATCCGCTAGTATCTCGCAGATGGAACTTTGCCTCAAGAAAAAGAAGAAGCTCGGCGGACGGTAAGAAAAGCCACTTATTTCTCCTTAATAAATGATTGCCTATACAGAAAATCTTTTGGACATCCCTGGTTGAAGTGTGTCACGACAGAAGAGGGACAACAAATCCTCAAGGAGCTACACGAGGGTACCTGCGGAGCTCATGAAGCGTCCGCCTCCATTCTAAAAAAGTCTAGACTTGCAGGGTTTTATTGGCCCACGGCGGAACTTGAGGCTCAGAGGTTGGTAGAAACCTGTCACAATTGCCAGGTTCATGCAAATGACTCTCACATGGCTAAGAATCTTCAAAGGCCCATCATCGAAGGACGGCCCTTTGCAGTTTGGGGAATTGACATTGTTGGTCCCTTTCCTCCTACTAAAAGACAGAGGAAATATGTTGTGGTAGCTGTAGACCACTTTACGAAGTGGGTTGAGGCCGAAGCAGTCTCTTCCATAAGTGCAGAGCGAATGGTCGAGTTTGTCAAAGACAACATAGTTGGAAGATTTGGAGTTCCCCATACGATTATTACCGATAATGGGACGCAGTTCAATTGCGGCGAGTTCAGAACATTCTGCGAAAGCCAAGGCATTCAAAACAGGTTCGCCTCTGTTTACTACCCCCAATCTAATGGGATGACTGAGGTAACAAATCGAACGATTGTCAAAGGCATAAAAAAAGAGACTGGGAGAGCATAACAAAAAGTGGGCGGATCACCTCATGAATGTCCTATGGGCATACAGAACCACGCCTCGAACTGCGACTGGCGAATCACCGTTCGCCCTCACCTACGGAGTAGAAGCAGTAATTCCCATTGAGATTCAGGTCCCTAGTGACAGAGTTTTATTCTACTGTGAAGACAGGAACGACCAAAGGTTAAGGGAGAGTCTTGACCAATTGGAAACAAGAAGGGAGAAGGCGTATTTACGGATGGCCGCCTACAAACAAAGGATCGCAGCCTATCATAACAAACGCGCCAAACTCATGGACTTAAACCCAGGAGATCTCGTGCTCCGCAAGGCGGACAAAATTCAATCTTTGGAAGGAAAAGGAAAGTTGGGGATCACCTGGATGGGGCCATATAAAGTTGTCACCAAAATTAGACCTGCCACTTTCAAGATACAAGACGCGGAGGGAAATACATTGCCACGGACGTGGAACATCCAGAACCTCCGCAAATATTTCACCAGAAAGTAAAATGTAACCAAGGTCTTGAGTACTCTTTTTCCTTTAGTAAAGTTTTTATCCCATGTGGTTTTTCTTATTAAAGGTTTTAACGAGGCTCACGCATAAGACCACTCCGTCGTAATAAGGCGCATCGCCATTTAATAAAAAGCAATGTTCATCTCGCAAATTATATCTTTGAGTACTTTTCCTGTAGTAATATAAATATTCCAGATTCAAAAAAAAGGGGAGGCAACAAACGCATTCCCACAAGTAGGATAATGCTATCATGGCATAACTGTTGGTCCCTAGTAATTAGTTCCAAGAGGGGGTTAGGAACTAATATAACTTTTTTGCGTTTTGATTATGCTGACCTGAAGTTATTTTAGGAGTTAGTCAGCTCAGCTTTTGGTCAGCACGGCTGATTGTATAATAAGGCAGTTTTAGTACGATGCTGACTAAGACTGCTTTACTTGTGAGTTGGGAATTGACACTGTTGTGGTCAGCTTCCAGCTCAGCACTCAGATTTACTCAGTTTCAGTTTTAACAATTTATAAGCTGAGTAAATATAACTAACAATACATGCACATACATATATATATATTGAGAGAGAGTTCAGAAGTTACTCAGCACGACTTATCCTGGTTCGGCCTCTCTGCCTACGTCCAGTCCCCAGTTCCTCCTGGGATTTTCAATCCAATACTGAGCTCTTTCAAGGTAGAGCACAAAACCCTTTACAAGGCAGTGAGTATGCAAGAGTACGTCCTCTATTCGTCTACTCAACTCCTACTAAGCACTACAACCCAGTACTTAGATTTTTCTACCACTGAATGCGTACAACCAAGCACTCAGTACATACCTCTCAATATTACTATTGATTACACACTTGTTCTTTTTCAGGTAAAGAACACTTTAGATGATTACAGACAATCAATCTAGCATTTACACAAAGAATAGAAAAGTTGGTGTAAGATCTTTCTTGTTTTTGAGTGCTTTGAATATCTTTCTCTCTTGGATTTTTCTTTTTGTTGCTTCTTTGGTTGTATATTATCCAAGAACCACCATTGTCCTTTTATAGATGAATTTCTGGTGATTGAAATCATTTGAGGTGATTTAGCCGTTAAGTCCAAAACGACTCTTTTAGCAGACATCTTCTGGTTAGCTTCAGTCTGTTCCGCCATTTCCTTTCTCTGTTTGCTTCAGGCGTCAGATCTTTGTCTTCTTGCATCAGACTTGTCTTTTGTGTCAGTTGTCTTTTACCAATAATCCATAGACCCATGATTCTTGGAATTAGACTTCTATATTTTCGAGGTTTCAATTATTGGTGCAGAGGATCGGCAGATTTTGTCTTCTTGTCAACGAATCCTTCATTCTTATTCTGACTGTAACTCAGCTTCGTTCGTTCTGTCGAATGTACAAGTTTCATGCTGAGGTATTTAGTCAGCTCCGTTCTGTATGTTTTCTCAAGAAGGAGTCTTCTGCTTTGGTCAGCTTTGTTCGGGTGATGTAGAAGGAAGCTTATGATGCATGTTCTACTCTACTCAGCTTCTTTGTTCTCCCATGCTGAGTTCCATTTCACTCAGCTTTGGCTTTATGCTGACTTTTAACCTGTCTTACTTTATATATATATTGCACTCAATATTGAACAAACTCATTAGTACAATTAAATCAAAGCATTTAAATTTAATTGCCTCTTAATCATGGATGATTTTGTCAAATCAAAATCTTGTGGAAAGGTGTTTCAACAAACTCCCCCATTTTGATGTTGGCAAAATACATAGTTATGGAACTCAGTTATAAGTTACCCCATGATTGATATTTTTGACATGACTCCCCCGTAAGATTTGCACATCTTGTCTTAATTCTGAATCGTTTACTCTTAAGATATTTTACTTTGTGGGAATGTAAGTCAGTTTTCAAAAATATGTTACTCAGTCTATTTCCTCATATATACTGAGTATGCCTTACTTCTTGTTTGTTCAATTTTAGTTTAATCAACTTATATCGAGAAGAATGGGACTTAGTATAGATAAAAAAGGATAAGCACATTTCTGAAAATTGCTATGCTAAGTTCTACACATCTAGTGGACTTTATCTACTTCTTCTTCTTTTGATCAACTTTAGCTATTCCTTTGCCTTTATCTTTGCTCATTGAGGCATAATCTGCAGGCTGAGTTCTACTTGTCTCCCCCGTTTTGCCATCATCAGGTTTATACACAAATGTGTCAGTGCGAGCATGAGCGGAAAGATGAGTTGCGTAGCGCTGGAGTCTCGAAGTACTTTCACGCAGACCGTCAATGATAGGAACACTGTCACACTGGACACGTGGAGGAACCCAAAGGGAACTGCTGATCATGCTGAGCAGACATTCATGAGATTTGCTCAGCCAGGTGAGGGAACTTGTAAGTTGACCAAAGGATTGGTGATACATTTTAAGCAAGGTAGAGTCGTAGAATATGCGCTGGGCATTATTGATTCTCATCTCCTTCATGATGGCCTTTGAAAAACTTAAGAGTTCGCTGTTGGAGACTGGGTCAACTTCCATTGGTGTTTTGTGAAGGTTGAGCAGACGAACAGCTTCACTCATTTGATCGATGGTACATTGTGAGAAGGAAGATACTAAGTCACGTGTGTGGGTCAGCTCAGCATGAAGCTTGGTAAAGCAATCTTGAAGCTCAGCATTGGTGACTAACTCAGCATTGGTAGATGAACTGGACTTGGCTAATTCATGAGTGAGTTTGGTGAAGAGCCCTTGGAGGTCAGTAGAAGTAGCATGTCCTGAATTTATTTCAGATAAGTGTTGAACTTTACCTTCAAGGGAGTTCAAATAATTGACCATTGTAAGAACCAATTCAGACAGCTTTGTGATGTGATCTTGTCGTGGTTGCTGAGTTTGAATGGAGGTCATTATGCTGATCAGGTCCTTCAGCCCTTTTATTTCATTCAGAAGCTGAGTGACTGTGGGCAGTTGGGAAGATTTAGGATTGGAATTTGCAGTTTCAGCTTGAGTAGGGTTCAACTCTTGAAGCAAAGATTGAGCAGAGGCAATGATTCGTCTGCCTGACTCAGTAGCGTTCAAGTAGTCAAACTTGGTCGTGTTTGGGTCGGTGGATGGAATTTGCCCTAGTGGTGGAGGAGTTTGATGTTGGCCAGCTTGATTATCTTGATTGGGGACCGGACTCTGCGGCAAAGTGCTGGTAGGAACAGTGTTATCAACATGTGGAGATGGAGGTGGAGGCATGTTGATCTGTGGATCCTGAGCGGGTGAAATGGAGGCAGTTTCTGTTTCTCCTTCTTGAACAGTTGGATTTGGATTTTCAAAGGACTTGGCTTGTTCCTCATCCTGAGTAACAGAGGCTTGTTTTTCCTTTTGAGTGGACTCAGGAGCATTTGCAAAATAGGAGAATTGTAACTCAGACAGACCGAAGAGTTGTTCATGCGGGGTTGAGTCTGCAAGAAGATCAATGATCTGAGCTTTATGAGCTTTCTTTTTGAGTCGTTTGAGTTTCTGTTGCTTCGGAGGAGAGGGGTCAGCATCATTTCCCAGATCAGTGTCAGCTGTCTCCTCATGAGGCTCAGCATGATCCTCGACTTCCACATGTTCAGTTTCTTGCTCTATTCCTTCCTGAGGCTGCTCCATATCAGCATTTGCTTCATGCTCAGCATGAGTCTCTTGCTCAGTATGAGTCTCTTGCTCAGCAGCGGCTTCCTTGTCTTTTTCATGATCTTGGGTTGATACAACCCAATCTACGGGATCAGCTTCAACTGTTCTTATGGACTCAATTCTCTTCCTCTTCTTCAAAGGAGATTCAGGAGTTTCTTCTTCTTCTTCTTCATGCCTTTTCTTCTTCTCTGCTGACTCAGCTCCTTCTTTTGCTTTGTCAGTTTTGACCTTTTCTTTAGACATCAATCTTACCTTCCTTGGGACATTATGGATGTCTTTGGCACAAGTTTCACTGGCCTTTCTCTTCTTCATCTTCTTCTCTTTAGGTTGCTCAGCAGGAACTTCCACTTCTGTTTCAGGCTCATTTTCAGGCTCAACGTTTAACTCAGCATCATCATTAGCAGCTTCTTCATATCCTTTCAGTGGTTGATTGTATGTTAATCCAATCAACAGAGCTGCTGTGATTTCAGTCCCTAAGGAGTCAGTTTCGCCTATTGTTTCAACCTGTTTGTCTTCGATGATCTTGGTGACCAAGGAGCCCAGCCTGAGTTTCTTTGCGCTGCGTTGAAAGGCCCCCACTAAAAAGACGGGCATGTTGAGTGGAGTATAGGTCAACATGTGCCATATGAAGCACTGTTCGAAGTTGGAGGCAGATGAGGCTGAGGCGAGCTTAGGGAGGATGAAGTTGGTCAGTATATAGTGAGCCATCTTTTGATCTTGCCCCATACATGTGCTTGGTATCTCCCCTTTGTGATCCTTGGGCTTGCAAAATCCTTTGATTTTGTCAAGGGTTTCTTTGGGGACTTTCTCCTTTGTTGTTTTGAACTCTATGCCCTCGTTTGGCAGGTTTAGCAATGTAGCGAGGTAGGCAGGGGTTATGGTGATTTTCTGGCCTTTTATTGTGGTCTCCAGGTAGTCAGCATCATCCTCATCGACGCACAAGTTGGAGTAAAATTCTCTGACCAGTCTGGGATATACCTTTCCGGCGAGAGAGAAGAGGCCGGTCCATTTGTTTTGCTTAATCCATTCGCAGAAGGGTTTCTCAGAGGCGATGAAACTTTGAGAAAACCATCTGCACTTCAATATTTCCAGATTTCCAACCCTTTTGTGCACTTTGATCATATTCCTTTCGATTTGCTTTGAAGACCCAGCTATGTCAGCTTGAGTGGGTTTGCCAGATGTTTGGCCAGTCTGAGTGGTGAGGTTAGGAATTTCGTTCTTGCCGGAAGCCATTGTTATCGAGAGGGGTTTTTAAGATTTAGGGAGAAGGGGAAGATTTCGATTTCTGGCAATTTGTAAGCGTAAAAACAATGAATGGGGACTCTTTTCGCCATTTATAGACACATCAGTCATTAATGTACTGGCCGTTCTTATCTTGGGACTCTAATTGACAAGGATTCTGTCATTTATGACAGGTTCGGCGCATGGGTTTTCATCATTACTCGCATTTTCCTAGGTATGATTTGTTACACGTGTTATGGTGTATTGGTGCAAGTGGATATTTGCCCGGTTTGCCATAATTCGAACCGTTTGTTATTCTGAGTATTCAATTCTATGATGATGGATTTCCTATCTCTAAGTGACTCAGTATTCACAACATATGTATATTCACTCAGCATAGGATGATTCCTCAATATATCTATCTACTCAGCACAGAATCTTTTCTAGGCATTTGTATTAACTCAGCATAGACTATTAGGCTCAATATCTAGTAGTTGGTCAGCATGACAATTACTCAACATTTATTCAACTACTTTAGATTATTGAAGAGGATTAGACATACCAATGGCTTCCCTTAGTGTATTGAATTATTCACGAGCCAAAGGTTTAGTGAAGATATCTGCAAGCTGTTCATTTGTTGGCACATAGGTCAGCTTGATCTCATCCTTTAGTACGTGATCTCTGATGAAGTGATGCCTTATGCTGACATGCTTCATCCTGCTGTGTTGGATAGGATTCTTTGATAGATCAATGGCACTCTTATTGTCACATTTGATCTCTATTGTCTTCGTTGTTACTCCATAATCCTCGAGCTGTTGCTTTATCCATAGGACTTGAGCAACACAGCTTCCAGCAGCAACGTACTCAGCTTCAGTTGTAGACGGGGCAACTGATGCTTGCTTCTTGCTAAACCATGATACTAGACAACTTCCAAGAAAATGACATCCTCCTGATGTACTTTTGCGTTCTAGCTTGTCTCGTCCATAGTCAGCATCAGTGTATCCAATGAGTGTGAAGTCATTTGAGGCTGGATACCATAAACCTGCATCAACTGAGCTCTGCAAATATCTAAAAATTCTTTTTACAGCAATTAGATGAGATTCCCTGGGGTCAGCTTGATATCTAGCACAATAACATACTGAGTATTGAATATCAGGTCTACTAGCAGTGAGGTAGAGTAAGGAACCAATCATACCTCTATAGAGTTTGCTATCAACTGACTTACTCTTTTCATCCTTGCATAGGACAGTATCAGTACCCATGGGGGTTGATATTTGTTTGCATTCTTCCATGCTGAACTTCTTTAACATTTCCTTAGCATATTTAGACTGACTAATAAATATGCCATTCTTACCTTGCTTTATTTGAAGTCCAAGGAAGAAGCTGAGTTCGCCCATCATAGACATTTCGAACTCAGTTTGCATCTGTTTGCTAAACTCTTGGCATAAAGATTCGTCAGTAGCACCAAATATTATATCATCCACATATATTTGTGCAAGTAAGGTATGTTTCCCCTTTTTCTTAATAAACAAGGTTGTGTCAGCTTTTCCTCTGACATAATTCCTGGTTAGTAGGAAGTTGGTCAACCTTTCATACCAAGCTCTTGGAGCTTGCTTCAGGCCATACAAGGCCTTTTTAAGTTTATAAACGTGGTTTGGAAATTTTGGATCTTCAAAACCGGGAGGTTGATTAACATAAACCTCTTCGTTTATAAAACCATTAAGGAATGCGCTTTTGACATCCATTTGATATAATTTAAAGTTCATGAAACTAGCATATGCACATAATATGCGTATTGCTTCCAACCTAGCAACAGGTGCAAACGTTTCACCATAGTCTATCCTTTCTTGCTGACTATAGCCTTGAGCTACAAGTCGAGCTTTGTTCCTAATTACATTTCCATGTTCATCTAGTTTGTTTCTAAAAACCCACTTAGTTCCTATGGATTTTTGATTCCTAGGTTTCAGTACTAAATCCCATACCTCATTTCTTGTGAATTGATCAAGCTCTTCCTGCATAGCGTTGATCCAATACTCATCATGCTCAGCATCAGCAAAATTCTTTGGTTCATGAATTGATACGAAGGCAACGTTGCAAAGAAATTTTCTAAGCTGATCTCTAGTTATTACTTTGTTATTTGCATCGTCAAGGATGGACTTCTCTGAATGTCCTCTTGGAATTTTTATCTCCTTGGGTAGTGTTGAGTTGTTTGGAACAGGTGTTTCTACAATCTCTGCAGGGAAAGATTGGTCAGCAAAGGTAATTTCAGTTTCAATTTTACCTTGGCTCAATCCTTGAACTGATGCCTCAGTATGCACATTTTGATCAGCAGACACTGAGTTGGGTTCTTCCTCTGTATGTTGAGTTATTCTTCCTGCAGGGTCAGTTTCATCGAAATCTACATGGACTGACTCTTCCACAACTTGGGTTCTTTTATTATAAATTCTATATGCTTTACTGTTTGTTGAGTATCCTAGAAAGATCGCTTCGTCAGCTTTGGCATCAAATTTTGCCAGATTATCTTTGGTGTTGAGTATGAAACACTTACACCCAAAGGCACGAAAGTATCCAATATTGGGCTTTCGTCCTTTCCAAAGTTCATAAGGGGTTTTCTTTAGTATAGGTCTTACTAATGCTCTATTTAATATATAGTAGGCTGTATTGACTGCTTCTCCCCAAAAGTACTTTGGAAGCCTGTTTTCACTCAGCATTGTTCTAGCAATTTCTACTATTGTCCTATTCTTCCTTTCAACCACTCCATTCTGTTGAGGAGTTCTAGGTGCAGAGAAATTGTGGTCAATGCCATTGGTTTCACAGAATTCATCAAACAATTGGTTTTTGAATTCTCCACCATTGTCACTTCTAATGTGAGCTACTCTTAGGTCTTTTTCATTTTCAACCTTTTTGACTAATGTGGTAAATACTTCAAATGTCTCATCCTTGCTACTTAGCAGGATAACCCAAGTGTACCTAGAGAAATCATCTACAATAACTAAGGAAAATTTCTTACCTCCCAAGCTGAGTGGCTGGATAGGTCCGAAAAGATCCAAATGTAGTAATTCCAATGGTCTTTTGGTTGAGACAACCTTTTTGCTATGGAATGATTTTTTGATTTGTTTGCCTTGCTGGCAAGCATTGCAGAGTTGATCTTTCTCATACTTTAGTTTTGGTAATCCCTCAACTAATTGCTTTCTAGCTATTTTGGCAAGAAGGTCCATGCTGACATGCCCAAGTCTCCTATGCCATAGCCAGGAGTTATCCTCTTTTGATACTAAGCATATACTCTTTGAAAATTCCTTTTCCAAGTTTAACATGTAAACATTTTCTACACGAGGGGCTGTTAAAATCAAATCATTTGTTTTTCCCTCGAGTATTTGGCACTTAGTATCATCAAATATAACCTTCCTTCCACTCTTGCAAAGCTGAGCTATGCTTAGAAGATTATACTTGAGACCTTTAACTAAGGAGACTGACTCAATTTTAGGGTTACCTCCGACAGTTCCTGAGCCGACTATCTTGCCCTTTTTGTTGTCTCCAAAGCTTACACTACCTCCTCGTTTAGGCTCTAGTGTGATGAACTGAGTTTCATCACCTGTCATGTGCCTTGAGCATGCGCTGTCTATATACCAAAGTTTTGATTTCTCCACGCATGTTTAGGTACCCAATCCTTTTTGGGTCCTTTCATGTTAGTGTAAACAGGTGCAAAATCATATTTTAACTTGTGACGACACACATTTGTGGTATGACCATTTTTTCCACAAAAGCCACACATGGTTACCTTTTGAGGGTGATATTGAGTGTGGTCAGCATTGTTATGCTGAGCATGCCAGCATATTTTAGTTGTGTGACCTTTCTTACCACAGAGGCCGCATTTGACAGTTTTATTATGCCAGCACACAGCTTTTGTGTGTCCTCTCTTCCCACAACAGCTATACTGGGTAAACTGTTTATGCTGACCAGTACCAGAGTACTCAGCATGGGATTTATTCTTAGTTGACCTGTTTATTTGGTTTTGTAGGATTGTCACATCCTTTCTAAGTTTCCTAGACTCAGTTTGAACCTCCACGACAGACTTATGTAAGATTTGCATATTTGTACGTAAGTCTGAGTTGTCCTGGAGGAGATATCGGAGATCACTTAGTTTGACCTCCTCAATCTCGTCACAGCGCCTGCTGAGTGCCTTACTTCTTTTGTTACACTTTTTAATTAGTGTATATAAGTCACTCAGAGCATTTATCATTTCATTTCTAAGCAGGAATAGGGATGTTACCTCATTGTTGTTTTCTTCCTGCTCAGAATCTTCAGATAGGTTGATTTGCTCAGACTGAGATCGGTCAGCTCCATCGTCTGCCATGAAACATATGTTGGCTGTTTCGTTTTGCTCAGCTTCGGTTGATGTTGACTCATCGCTGTCACTCCAAGTGGCCATCATTGCCTTTTTGCTTCCATTCTTGTCTTTCTTCAGACTGGGACAGCTTGACTTAATATGCCCAGTTTGATGGCATTCATAACATGTAACAAGCTTGGAGCTGTCCTTTTTGTATCTGGTGTCACTAGACTCAGCTTTGTATCTGTCTCCTCTCTTGTATGGCCGCTTACCATTTCTTTCATTTCTTCTGAATAGCTTTTTCATTTTTCTAGTAAACATGGCCATTTCCTCATCATCAGTTGATTCTCCTTCAGTGGAGTCAGCTTTCATCACTAGTGATTTTTGTTTCTTATCCTCAGATTTTTCTTTAGCTTCAAAGCTTTTCATTGAAATTTCATGAGTCAGCAAGGATCCGATTAGCTCATCATATTTATATGTGGTCAGGTCCTGAGCTTCTTCTACGGCTGTTTTCTTTGCTTGCCAGCTTTTGGGAAGACTTCGTAAGATCTTCTTCACTTGCTCTTCTTCAGTGAAGATCTTGCCGAGTCTTTTAAGCTCATTTATTATGTTAGTGAACCTGGCATTCATTGCTGAGATGTCCTCATTGTCAGTCATTTCAAACAGCTTATACAGTCGCATGTGTTGGTTTACTTTTGACTCCTTGACCTTGTTAGTGCCTTCATAAGTTACTTCAAGCTTTTTCCAGATCTCCTGTGCTGACTCACAACCTGAAATCTTATTGTATTCTGCAGCATCTAAAGCACAGTGAAGCATATTTATAGCCGAAGCATTATTTTGTAATTTTCTGAGGTCTTCCTCTGTCCACTCAGTTTCACTCTTGATAACTTTCTCGTTATCAACAGTTTTATAAGGTATATGTGGACCTTGAACTATTGCAAGCCATGCACTCATATTTGTAGCTTGAATAAAGTTCTTCATCCTATTCTTCCAGAATGTATAATTAGATCCAAAGAATAGGGGAGGTCGAGTGATTGATAACCCCTCAGGGAGTATCTGTGTTGTTTGATTTCCTGGAAGGAAACGAGTGCTATTTTCAGCCATTTAGGGATCAGCTCAAGATTGTTAGATCTTTGAATAGTGAGCTTTTGGCTCTGATACCACTTGTTGGTCCCTAGTAATTAGTTCCAAGAGGGGGTTAGGAACTAATATAACTTTTTTGCGTTTTGATTATGCTGACCTGAAGTTATTTTAGGAGTTAGTCAGCTCAGCTTTTGGTCAGCACGGCTGATTGTATAATAAGGCAGTTTTAGTACGATGCTGACTAAGACTGCTTTACTTGTGAGTTGGGAATTGACACTGTTGTGGTCAGCTTCCAGCTCAGCACTCAGATTTACTCAGTTTCAGTTTTAACAATTTATAAGCTGAGTAAATATAACTAACAATACATGCACATACATATATATATATTGAGAGAGAGTTCAGAAGTTACTCAGCACGACTTATCCTGGTTCGGCCTCTCTGCCTACGTCCAGTCCCCAGTTCCTCCTGGGATTTTCAATCCAATACTGAGCTCTTTCAAGGTAGAGCACAAAACCCTTTACAAGGCAGTGAGTATGCAAGAGTACGTCCTCTATTCGTCTACTCAACTCCTACTAAGCACTACAACCCAGTACTTAGATTTTTCTACCACTGAATGCGTACAACCAAGCACTCAGTACATACCTCTCAATATTACTATTGATTACACACTTGTTCTTTTTCAGGTAAAGAACACTTTAGATGATTACAGACAATCAATCTAGCATTTACACAAAGAATAGAAAAGTTGGTGTAAGATCTTTCTTGTTTTTGAGTGCTTTGAATATCTTTCTCTCTTGGATTTTTCTTTTTGTTGCTTCTTTGGTTGTATATTATCCAAGAACCACCATTGTCCTTTTATAGATGAATTTCTGGTGATTGAAATCATTTGAGGTGATTTAGCCGTTAAGTCCAAAACGACTCTTTTAGCAGACATCTTCTGGTTAGCTTCAGTCTGTTCCGCCATTTCCTTTCTCTGTTTGCTTCAGGCGTCAGATCTTTGTCTTCTTGCATCAGACTTGTCTTTTGTGTCAGTTGTCTTTTACCAATAATCCATAGACCCATGATTCTTGGAATTAGACTTCTATATTTTCGAGGTTTCAATTATTGGTGCAGAGGATCGGCAGATTTTGTCTTCTTGTCAACGAATCCTTCATTCTTATTCTGACTGTAACTCAGCTTCGTTCGTTCTGTCGAATGTACAAGTTTCATGCTGAGGTATTTAGTCAGCTCCGTTCTGTATGTTTTCTCAAGAAGGAGTCTTCTGCTTTGGTCAGCTTTGTTCGGGTGATGTAGAAGGAAGCTTATGATGCATGTTCTACTCTACTCAGCTTCTTTGTTCTCCCATGCTGAGTTCCATTTCACTCAGCTTTGGCTTTATGCTGACTTTTAACCTGTCTTACTTTATATATATATTGCACTCAATATTGAACAAACTCATTAGTACAATTAAATCAAAACATTTAAATTTAATTGCCTCTTAATCATGGATGATTTTGTCAAATCAAAATCTTGTGGAAAGGTGTTTCAACAATAACTACTTTCTCCTCAAAGATAGGAGAACAATCTCAACGGCGGATCAATCTACCTCAAAGATATCCCCGTCAGAGATAGAGTTAAAACATTTCTCAGACGTGAGATCTTTACACTCTCATACACTCACTACAAGAATTCAAGCTTGTTGCGACAATTTACTTTGTCAAAATAAGTTATATTTTTGTCATAAGAAACTTCTTGTTACAAAGTGTTTTGTCACCATCCTAGTCCCAATAAGCCCATCTTAATAAGTTTTTAGTGACAAAATTGTATTACATCATAATTAGTTTTTAATTATTGTTACAACTATAATTTGTCATTAATCTAGCTATTATGACAAACTTTAAATAACAGTGAAATATGATTTATTATGACTACATAATGTAGTAAGAAAAATGTTACATACACACCCCTATACGCAAATGCCCATTGGGCTTGCAGCGTGTACAACACAGGCCCAACTCGCTAAATCGTATATCTTATATTAATCTCTGACACACCCCACATGCAAATGCCCATTGGGCTTGCAGCGTGTACAACACAGGCCCAACCCACCATGTGTTTTTAATTCTACAAATTTATGAGGTTGACAAGACTCGAACCCTCGACCGTTTGGGCCAAGCAACTCTAATACCATGTCATGGAACCGTTTGAACTAAAAGCTCAAGATGATTAAGGCTTAATCGTATATCTTATATTAATCTCTGACACATTCTAATCCCCAAATAAATATGAAAATTTATAAATTGATTTCCGAAACAATATATTAGTCTAATTTGATAAATATTACTGTCATAATTTGGTTTTGTTTTTTCATTTTTTTACTAATTATAATTTTGTCATAATAAGTACATTAATTACGAAAACAGTTATTTTATCGTATGAATGTTTCGTTACATCTTTATATATTTATGACAAAAATGACGTGACAATTTGTTTTTATCATAATACATATTAAGTTCTACTTTCTTGTGATAAATTTTTCGACAAAATGTTTTTTTCTCACGATTTCTTTTGGTTTTTTTTACCTTTTCTTACTAATTATTATTTGATCACAATAAATACATTAGTTGTGATAAAAAAAAATATTTTTACGTATGAATTTCTGTCACAACCTTATGTATTTATGACAAAAATGTGTGACAAATTTTTTTTATCATAATATTGATTGACTGGTGCTTTATTGTGATAAATATTTGGACGAAACATTATTTTGTCATAATTTTGTTTGGGATTTTCACATTTTTTTACTAATTATTTTTTTGTCATAATAAGTACATTAATTGTGACAAAAATTGTTTTGTCAGACGAATTTTCGTCACAATATTAGATATTTGTTGTAGTGACTCTTTCCAAAGAAGAGTCCAAAGTCCTAGTGGCGGATCGATTCACCTCAAAGATAGGAAGCCAATCGATCGCCTAAGGCAGCTTAACTTCCTCTAAAGGAATAAAAGCTCCAAGCCTTCACAAAGGCTCACACTCTGGGGTATGGCTGGCCACCTACTTCGAATCAATCCTAAAACCTATAGATTTACTTACTGAAAGATATAAAGCGTAAAGTGAAGATAAATGGTTGTAACAAGGATTAAAATAAAATTGTACTTAGTTACATTTACAAAAACTAAACATCTAGGGGAGCATCCTCCTTAGCATCTTTCTCACCAGATGCGCCCTCCAGAGGGACCTCCTTCTCTACAGAAATGGTTCCTTCATGAGGAATAGTACAATCAATTATCAGCTCATTATTCTTATCACCCGCTTCCTGGGATGCTTCATCAAGATCCACTGGTTCAAGATCAACGAGGGGTTTGCTCTCTTCGGTAGATCCACTCATCACCTTACGAATATGATCACGGATGAAGTGATTGACGTTCGGGATTTTGCGGTACTTAAGGCAATCCTCCATCTTAGGGACCATGTACTCATGATCCATAAAATCAATCTCAGGATAAGCAAGCCTGACATACTCCATGATCCATTCGCCATAATAGTAAGCTCGTTCCCTTGCCAGGATCTCCACATTTGATAAAGCAGCCTTGTGATCTTCAGCATCTGCATCTATCTTTTCCTTCAATCTGAGGATCTCAGCATCCTTACTCTCATTAAGAGCAATGGCGGAAGCAACGTTCACGTTTGCAACGATGACCTCTTTCTCCAGCCTCTTTATGGTCGCCTTGTCCGCCACCCCTTGGAGTAGATCCACCTTCATAGCACGCACATGCGTGTAGGCCTATCAAAACAAAGGAGGAAGTAAAAACCAAAATCTCCTCAAGACAGATCACTCTTTCATCCAAAAATGTGAAAAGCATAAAGAAAAGCTTACCAGAAGGAGATCCCTTTTACTCATCTTAGCATGGGCTGTCCCGGAGACCTTATCCTGGCTCACCTGTACTTCTCCAAGTTGACCAAGGGCCTCATCGAGATCGTTGATAACGGACTCGTTCCTCATAGACCCTTTATCGCCATACTTGGCAAGCCAGTATCCACCTAAGTCAGGCTTCACCACCTGTACAAGAATTAAAAGGTCAAAACTAAGATTCACGGCAGGGAAAGGAGAGATATTGAGGCAAGCATACCTGTTCCTTCTCCACTAAAGGCTTCTCAGCTCTCATGGCATCCGCCATTAACTTTCCTCCACCAGAAGTTGTGGATTTATTCTTCTTCTGCAGGGGAGGATCCGCGACTTCTTCAGCAGGACGCTTTCCAGCACTCTTCTGGAGATCCGCCACCTGCGTATCCTTCTGGGCCTCCAAATCCTGTTGCTTCTTACGCATCTCTACAAGGGCGCGACTGGCCTCAGACAAACCCCTGACAAGGGAACAATAAAATAATCAAAGTTCAAGGAAGAAACAATGTTACCTCCTTCTAGTTGTGTGAACTTCACGTAAGTAATCTTGTCCCCTTCTCGGCGGATCAGGGGGATATCGTTCATCATAAATTCCAAGGCGTGAGCATATGTCCAAGCATCCGCCTTAATGCTTTTCATGAGATCCGCCACTTTCTCATCGTTGTCCGTCAATATACGCAAGTCACCAGCCATGTGCAGAGGTTTGGCATTCCAAACCGACAGAAATCCCAGAGGTTCGCCCTCTTTTATCTTTACAAAGAAAAATCTTTCGTCCTAGAGATGGACATTTGACATCTTACCGCAGAAGGGTGAATAAGTCTTGAATTTAGCAAAAGTGTAAAAAGACCCGGCCTTTCGTTTCGTTGGTTTGTGAAGAGACCGGAAGACTCGAGGGTTACAGACTACCCCTAAGTTCGAAGCCAAATAACAATCCAGGGCCAAATCTAACCAGCCATTTGGATGCAGCTGGCAGACAGTGATCCCAAAGTACTGCAGGATATCCGCCATCATTTTAGGAAGAGGAAGACGGAATCCCCTCTCCACATGACAGCTATAAACGGACAAGTACCCAACGGGCGGACAGGCGGGTCGCTGATGAGCAGCTGCCAACTCGGTCTCATAGTCCTTGATCCAAGGGTAATGATCCACCAAATTGGCTAGATCTGAAGCGCTCATACGGGACGAAGTAGACTTCGCCCTAGGCTGCTCTTTCCTAAACGAAGTTGAAGGAGAGGCCTCCATTCCGGAAAATCTCCTAGAATCTATCGCCGGAACAATATGGGTCGCGGCGATGGGAAAGTTCTGGGTCCTAACTAAACGAGTTCGATAGCCACTACTCACCGAGTTGCGCAACTCGGTTAGGTCGCAACTAGCAGTACTTTCGGAAGAATTAGAACTCTCGGAAGAGGAAGTCCAACTAATTATGGTTTCAGAGGAAGTGGTCAAATTAAAGAGTGCGAGGGTAGACTCAGAGGAAGAATAAGAAGAAGCACTCATAAACATCCAGAAAACAAAGCGAAAAGATTCACTTACATGAGAGTTAGAGGCTTTGAAGATTCTGGACTCCGGAAAAAGCTCTGGAAAAAGCTCTGGAAAAAGTCGAAGCAGAGTGAGAGAAGAAGACGCAAATGAATTGAAAAGAGAAGAGGGAGATGGAAGAAGATGTTCGTTCTTCCCTCGAGCAGCGCGCCTATGACATCTGTCGCCTAATGAATGGCCTGGAACAGAGTGACCATAAATGCAGTTCATAATGACGGTGCGCGAAGAAGCTCAAAAGCCCCAAAGGACTTCAACGGAACTTAGGGGGGCTTCTGATAACATCGAGATATTATCCATGGGATCAAAGTGGATATTTACCAAAACGGCGACGTATTAGGAACGCCGGGGAAGCAGTGGCGTATCAAGCAAGTCATCTCTGTGGCGGATCTCCTAGATTCCGCCATACGCTATCCGTAGTCAAACCTACGCTCGATCCGCCTACGCGTCTCGATCCGCCTGCCTGAGCCGATTCCCACTAAAGGCAATTAATGAACCGTTAATGAGCTAACGGCCACAGTTAAGAGAGATCCGTAACCGCCATTAATGAGGCATTAATGGAGACTTTCTGGTTACTGGGAGTTACGATCACATGACTATAAATAGCTTGCACCCCAAGCTATTGAGGTACACATTCACTCTCTACCTAAAACCCTACCTTTGTCAATATAGTTTATTCTCCTTTTACCATACTAACTTTGGCATCAGAGCTTCCCCCCGTCGAACCCAACGACGCCCCCACAGGGAAGAGAGTCGATCGGAAATCCATCCCTAGTTATCAACCTTCTAATAACCTCCCACTATAGTGTACGGTCGTAAAAAATGACCGGTCAACGTAAGTCAATGTTACCACATCAGCATTTTGACCATTTTAAAAAGTAAAAAATTCACACCCCTAATATGGAATTACTAAAATACCCTTATCCCTTCCAAATTGAAAAAAAGTAGAATCCACTCCACTCCCTCTCTTCCTTGATTTTCTGTATCTCATTTCTCTCTCTTTCCATTTCTCTCTAACTCTTCTCTCTCTAAAAGATTTCAATCTCAACCCAATCCAACACAATTAATAATACTAGCTTTTAGAGATGATCCAATGGCGTTCATATAATTTTATATATGATAAATGCAGGATTCGAGGTGACAGGAGTTGCATGTTGTGCAACAGGATCATTTGAAATGAGTTATATGTGAAATGAACATTCAATAACATGCCCAGATGACAATAAATATGTATTTTGGGATGCCTTTCATCCTACTGAAAAAACCAATCAGATCATTTCGCACCACCTTATTCCTATTCTTCTTTCTCACTTTCAATGACCTCTTTTTTAACCACCTATCTGATTTTATTTACATTTTCTTGTATTTTAATTTAATATATTATCATTTGTTTTATCTAACTCAATACGCATCAGTTTAATTTTTTCTTCTTTATTTATTTCATGCCTAAAGCTATATTTTCATCCTTCTACTTTTTACATTTTTTCAATAACCTCTTGTATTTAGATTTTTTTTCTTAAAACAACAGTAGCACCTTGTATTCAATATCATGCCAAACTTACATCAGAGAGAGCAATTGATCTAATGCAAATGAGTGGAAAATCCCAACTAAATGGACTAGGAAAAAGGAAAGGGTTTTTAACAAGAGCATATCCACGACCTTATTAGCTGATCGGGGCATAAAAGAAAGTGAAAAATCGAAACAGGACCTTGCCAAACATTTGCAACAAATAATAATTTATACCAACTTAGACCGATCAGATAGCTTTGAGAACGAAATGGAAAGAGAGAGAGAGAGAGAGATGGGATACAGAAAATGAAGGGAGAGAGAGAGTGAGTTCTACTTTTTTTTCAATTTGGAAAGGAGGAGGGTATTTTAGTAATTTCATATTAGGGTGTGAATTTTTTACTTTTAAAGTGGTCAAAATGCTGACATGGCAACGTTGACTTGCGTTGACCGGTCATTTTTACTGGCTATATAGTGGGAGGTCACCAGAAGGTTGTACACTTTAGTGTGAGAATTTTTTGGTTGTACACTAAAGTGTGAAAACAGGTAAATGTTATACACCATGTATGTAAGAATGTGGTAATGAAGGATACCTCTTTGTGTTCTTCTATTTGTTCTTTTCTTCTATTAAAACTAATAAATCTTTGATAGTTAATCTGTTGAAAGTGGCGTTAGTGGTGATGAAAGAGCAAGAAGGTGGTAATGAAGGATGAGAGAATGAAAGTGATATAAACATGACATGTTTTTATTTGATGATTTTCACCTTCTATTTCAAGTTTTTTTTATTGGCGTCACAAGTATTTATATTTAGCTCTTTAAACAAGTTTAAGGACTAACATGGTACCTTTTAAAGTTCAAGGCCAGTTAATTTTTTTGGACAAGTTCAGCCGATGAATATACCTTATTATTATGGGTTATTACTAGTCGAAAACCCGTGCGATGCACGGGATATGAAACTTTTATATAATTTAGATAAATAAATAAATTGACATATTATGTATATTTGAAATTAATATATTTTTTATTGATAATTTAATTTAATTTAAATTAATAATTAATATGTTAAATTAATTCTATTAACTAGAATCATTATGCTCAACATTTGAGTACTTGAAGAGATTCAAACAATAATAGTTTTTAATTAATATTTTCTAACAACTTGTCCTATGATCATGTTTCATTTTTATCTGTTAAAAACTCTTGAAATACTAACAATTTTGTACAAACCACAATATAATAGTTAAAAACTATATAAGTTAATGTTTCAAAAACAATTATCTCAATATCCCATAATTAATATACATTTTTAGGATTTTGAGCGTCAAAATTTATTTTTATTTCATTTTGAATTCGTATCTAGCATAATCCAAATTCTTCAAGAATAAACATCTTATCAAGTGTATTAGACGCTTATAATCTCTTTGTCTATAGAACTGAGAAAAAATAACTTCTTCATAATAATAATAAGGGTTTTTCTATCATGTGCCCAAAGGGCACATGATAGTAAAAGATTTTGCACACATTAAGCCTTTATTAGCCTTCTTATTTTCAAGATCCTACTTAATTAGTGGATTATCAATAAATGTTTAATTAAAAAAAATATATTCTCTCTCCTCTCTTTTCTCCTTACCAAAATACTATCAAACTCCTAACGTTTCTCCTTCTCGTTCAATCTATTTGCTATTCTATCTGAAATTCTGGGGAACTCTTGATGATTGTGATTATGTTGGAAATCCTCCAATTTCAAAAACCAAAGGTCGTCCTAAATTTAGACGAGAAATAGGTGGAAGGGAAGCCGCACAAAAGCAAGTTAGGAGTTGCACATTGTGCAAAAAGTCAATACCTGAAGTATATGTTGCTTACACAAGCAAGAATCAATAGTGAAGCTGGCTGAACTCCAGCTGACAATGGTCAATCATATGAATTCTATCCAGGGCCAACTCAATAATTTGTCAACTGCGAACTCAATCTATGCAACCTCTGCTGAGGTTAATCAACTCTTTACCAGCTAAGTTCTGAGCTGACCGGAGCTCGTGAATTAATCTCCTCCTCCTCCCAGTGTTACATTGAGCAAATTAGTGAAGCCGTTCGCCTACTCAACTTGAGTAAAGAAGAAATGGACACTGACCAAGTAAAGACAAATGAGATTCTGCAGTACTCTCAAGCCATATTTAAACATGTTCGGCATACCAATGCTCAACGTCAGTTCTATGATGCTGCCTTGCTCAAAATGTATCATCAATCATATGGCAAGCTGACTGACACTATAACTTGGATCGAGAAATCTCAAGAGTATCTTCTCAGTATGCTCAGTGCCACCATTAGGATACCCGCTTCCACTCTGGACGATGGCATGGCAGTCTTCGACGGTCTTCGAGAGAGTACGAGTCAACTCCAATCGTACTCATCAAAACTGACTCGTGCTGTTCTTCGCGAGACATTTACTCCTCCTTCACCGGATGCTGGAAAAACGGGGGAGAAAGAAAAGCAAGCTACTGGAACTCAGCAGAAAACAGGATAAGCATCTGGTTCCGCAACTCAGGGTCAGCAACAACGAACCGCCAAAGGCAAAGGATTAGCTAACCAAGCTCAAGTCAACAGGAAGAAATAGATTGACTAGTCTTAGTTCTTGACTTGTAGTTTTGTCTGGCGTATTCTATTTTGTTAATGCTGGCCATCTATATATATTTATGCATCTTTTATTCAAACTGATAAATCTTATGTGATGCTTACTTAGTTATTGTGCTTTGTGCTGATCTGTCTTAAATGAACAAACAAACAAAATTAAAAAGGAATATACTCAGTACACATTAGCTCTGATACATCTTTTCATAACTCTGATACCTGAACTGACTATGTATCAAACTGAGTAAACATATGTGTCAAGCATTGACAATCTTTTGAAAACTGACCTAGGCTCATCTGAATTAGATCTTGGAAGGTCTAGAATTGAACTAAGTCAGTATAGGCATGTCTTAATTTTACTCGATTAAATCTTAGAAGGTTTAGAGTTAATTTAAGTCTATAGATGCAACCCTTATGGGGGAGTAACTTCAGAAGTATAAAAAGAATTTCAATCATGGGGAACCTCAATGCTGAGTTCCACAATTAAATATTTTTCCAACATCAAAATGGGGGAGTTTGTTGAAACACCTTTCCACATGATTTTGATTTGACAAAATTATTTAAGTTGATCCATGATTAAGAGGCAATTAAATTTAAGTGATTTGATTTAATTGTACTAATATGTTTGTTCAATGTTGAGTATAAGTATAAATGAAAATAGAAATAAAAAGTAAGATAGGACGAAGTCAACATGAGAACACAGCACAAGCTGAGTGGAGTGCAACTCGGCATAATAGAAGAAAAGTCATCTTCAGAACAAACGCTTGAAGATGAAGCTGACCAAAGAAGCTGAGTGGAACGCAACTCAGTATCAAAGAAGATAAGTCTTCCTCTAAACTAATGCTTGCAGACGAAGCTGACCACGGAAGCTAAGTAAGAATATGACTCAGAAACAAAGAACAAAAGCAACGTCAATAAAGTCAAGCTGAGTGTTCGTCAGGACAGCGCGATTGATCCGTTTGCTAAAAGACAAGATCCGACATCTGTCTGCACCAATAACAGAAGCTTTGGAATTACGCACGAAGACAGTTTCGAGATGCATGGGTCAACTGGCCGTTAGCTAAAATACGAACTGGCACTAGAAGACGAACCTGCCGGAAGAAGACAAGCCTGACGCCTGCTAATTTCAGACGACAGGATTGGCCTGCAATTCTGAATGCTGACCAAGGGAATGACGCAATCGATCCATTTGAATCCAATGGATACTTCCGGCTTCAAATGATTAGAGCTTCAGAATCAACTATAAAAGGACAAGTACAACTCTTGGATCCTTTGCCGAAAACATAAAAGAAAAAGAGCATACATACAAAGCATATTCAAACAAGAAAAAGATCTTACACTAAATTTCTATTTCTGTGTAAAAGCTAGATTGAATTTGTATTCATCTAAAGTGTTCTTCATCTAGAAAGAACAAGTTTGTATCAATTGTAAAAGATTGAGAGAGTGGTGCTGAGTACTCGGTTTTAGTACTCAGCGGTAGAGAAAAATCTGAGTGTTCGGTTATAGCGCTCAGTAGGAGTTGAGTAGACGAATAGAGGAAGGTACTCTTGCATATTCAACTGCCTTGTAAATGGTTTGTGCTCTACCTTTAAAGAGCTCAGTATTGGATTGAAAAAGCCCGGAAGGACTCTAGGGACTGGACGTAGGCGGTGAGGCCGAACTAGGATAAATCTTGCTGAGTAATTTCTAACCCTTTCTCTCAATATATATGTATGTGCTGTTTGCTTAAATTACTCAGGATATAAATTGTATAAGATGACACTGAGTAATCAGAGTGCTGAGTTGGAAGCTGACCTCAAGTGTTAATTCCCAACTCACAAGTAAAACTGTTCTAGTCAGCCTCCGATTAAAGCTGTCTTACATCTCTCGGCCGTGCTGACTAAAAATTGAGTTAAGTAATTTAAAGAATTGATTAAGTCAGCATTATTAAATTAAAAAGTTATATTAGTTCCTAACCCCCCCTTGGAACTAATCACACGGGACCAACAAAGTTCTCATCCGGTCCTGTCATCTGAGCCTTCAGGGCCGTATGCATGATAACTTTGTTTTTTTCTACACACATGGATGCCGTACTCGGTTCCTCAGGCTCAGCCGACTCCTCCCCATGATGCATGCAGGTTTCCGTATCCATGGGCTTCGTCTTCTCATTCTGTCCCACCATCTCACTGCTCCCACTGTGGTCGTCCCGTAACCATTTCTCACCTCCCAATGCATTTTTCCTCCTATCCGCTGCACGGATCCACTTGCCCCACTCTAGTGTGATCTCATCATTTGGGCTCGCAAAACGCTTCGGGCACATGGCATCATTGTGGCCCAAAATCCCACAGGCATAGCACATCGAACTTGCAAACGGGATTTTATACTTGAATTGCAATACCGAGGATGCACTCGAGACCAGGATAATCCTTTTCCACCTCTTCAATGGGGAACAGACATCCAACTGTACCCTCAACCTTATAAAACTGCTCCACCCCCTGCATTGTTTTTCACATCATATTCTACCAGACTTTCAAGGAAGCTCCCCAACAGCCCTCCTACCTTCTCCGACATATACCCGATTGGTATGTCATGCACCTGGACCCAGATAGATAACAGATATAAAGATACATTAAGAGGTACCTCCCCTTAGCGAAGGTGATGCACCAGAAGGATATGTCCATCGAATGTCCAGGGGCCCCTATCGATCACCCTACGTAGATCCAGCAGGTGATAAAACCGGAACAGGAACCTCCCTTCTCCTACATCTCGGATCGTAACACTTTTACCTGGCCTCCACAGCCCAGCCAGCTTGTGTTTCATTATCGGAAATTTAATTGACCGGTCTGTGATGAACCGGCCAACCAAGCACAGGTCATCGAAAGCTTCAGCACTTCCCACTACATCCTCACCCAACGGCAGTCCCTCATCCTCAGCAAGGCTCAATGAAAGCTGGGAAAAACCGTCTTCTATGGCGGCTGAACGATTAGGTTAACAAAGCAATCTCACGAGGAGAAAGACGGCGACTCCCTCAACCTAGCGTGAGGACTCTTTTAAATTTTTGCAAGAAATGTCATCATGAAGAATTGATAGACCAATAGATCATGTCTTCGTCAAATTTTTTTAGTGGATGCCAAAAATGCCAAAACAAAGGGCCAGTTAGATTAACATCTAAATCGATGCAGATTTTGTCAAAGGTAAGTAGTTCAAGCTAAGCATTAGGAGAAACTTGGCATGGGCTTAAATCAAACTCGTTCAGAACATCAACCTAGGCAAGGGAAATCACATTCCCATTCTAGATATTGGATAAAAATACCCAATGTGCCAGAAGGAGGTTGAATGGCTCTTTCATTTTCTAGAGGTAAGTTAATAGTCATCTACATCAGCCAAGGATACTGGCTCACAACTTTAGAAAGAAGGGTTTAGGTCATAGTCGAAGTTTGGGCAGGAACTCTCATATTCACTTTACGAACTTTGATAGGAGATTTTTTAGGCTTTTCGAGGAGGAAGAAGTAAAGGGTTTCTTAGAGGTATTTTCTCGTGATTATGGAGCAATGAAGTAAAAGTTAAGAAAAGGAAGGAGTAAAAATGGAAGTGAGGATCAGAAGACTTACAAGAGATTGCAAAAAGATTGGCGAAGCAAAATGTGAAAGTAGAAATCCCATCTCTTCGAAGATATAGAGGAAGAATGCTAAGAGTTTGTAATTATTACCTAAAGTCATTTTGATGAGGGCATCTTATCCCTAAGCCCGAGTCCGGAACTACGAGGAGCCACCCGGGAGAACCCACTCAAAGAGAGCAAGGAACGACCCAAAGTAGAGAACACGCGGGGCGTACCCAACCTAACGCAAGGCGTGGGAATGGTGGTCTTGGATGAAAAGCCATGTCAGTTGGTGACGCGGGGCGCATCCCTTACCACGCGGGGCGTGATTGGTCACATCAAGCAAGAAAACTTCCAGGAGAGTAAACACGCAGGGCGCAACCTTTGGGCGCCCCGTGTAGATTCCACTCCGCAGATCTTCCACTTCCAGGAGCCTCAAGACGCGGGACGTGGTCCATAGGACGTCTCGCGTGACGTCGATCCACCAGATCAGGAGCTACATAACGCGGGGCGTATTCCGCAGGACGCCTCGCGTACTGAACTCGAGCCAACCTCATCAAGTCCAGGAGCATTTTCACGCGGGGCGTAAACTCAGAGACGCGGGGCGTGTCGTGGCCTGGAGAGACCTCCGAAAGTCCAGGAGCATTTTCACGCGGGGCGTAAAATCCGAGACGCGGGGCGTCTCATGACCTGGAGACTACTTCTCCTCCAAGCTCTCACCTTGGGGGGACCATTTCTGTGACACCCTATTTACTGTATTGCCATTATGACTTATTTACTAAACTACCATTTTCCCTATTTTACCCTCCTAGCCAAGTGTTAACCAAAACCCTATTCATAGGCTTTTGGGTCTTTCTCTTTGATTTGAGGGAGAGTATTTAAACTCCCATATTTTGTAATGTTGATAACTTTTGAAGAATTAAAACTTATAGCCTCCTTGAGAGCTTGGATTTCTATCCTTTGGGTTAACTCAACCTTCAAGTATAGCTTGAGAAGATTGCATTCTTTGTGGATTTAAGATTAAAATCCTCAGTCGATTTCACCCTACATCAGTTGGTATCAGAGCCGAGTCGTTTTCCTTGATCGGAGACTTCTTCTCGGAGATGGTTCAACCACGTATCACCACCGACACCATTGGAACTCAAGAACAAAGGCTTGAAGCTCTAGAATCAAGCTTGAAAGCCATAAATGACAAGATGAGTGAGTTGGAAGAGAGGCAAGAAACGGAACGAAGAGAAAGGCGTCTTGATACGGAGAGACTTATTCTTGAGTTTCGGAATAGTCACATCCAACCCGCCGGAGAACCTCACCGGAGACAAGAGGAGCAAACCCACCGTCTACTTGAAAGGCAACCAACACCACCACCACGGATAACCTATGCACCCCAAGCAATGGACCCTCGGGTTCAAGAGGTAAGGCGGACTAATCCCATAACCATTAGAAATGTGGATAGTGATAGTGATGGGGAATTCTTTGATGATTATGACATGCCTAGGATTGCTAGGAATATGGGGATTAGAATTGATGATGATGCCATGAATGGTAGGCCTAGACATGATGTGCATGTGAATGATGTTGTTGGTCCCGCGCATGTGCGTGCCGGGAATATGGATATTGTGCATAATGGTGTTGTAGGTGGTTACGAGAGGGAAAATGAGGGTTTGAATGATCCGTATGAAGGCCGAGGTAATGAGAGAGGCGGATATGTTAGAGAGCCGAATATGAGAAGGGAGTATGGTGGTAACTTTGAGCGGGATGATGCTTTTAAACTGAAAGTGGACTTACCTTCATTTGGGGGAGAACTTGATATAGAGGGCTTCCTTGATTGGCTGCTAGAAGTAGAGCGGTTCTTTGATTATTCGGGAATACCGGAAGATAGGAAGGTTCATCTAGTTGCTTACCGATTGAAAGGAGGAGCGTCAGTTTGGTGGGATAATGTTAAGGAAAGGAGAAGAAGAGGAGGAAGGGAACCGATTAGGTCTTGGTTGAGGATGAAGTCGATGTTGCGGGAACGGTTTCTACCACCCGATTATGAACAGTACATCTACAGTTCCTATCGAAATTGTTCTCAAGGCGCTAGAAGTGTGCACGAGTACACCTCGGAGTTCTTGCAGCTTTCGGCAAGGGCTAACTTGTCGGAAACCGAAAGCCAAAAGACTTCAAGGTATCTTGAAGGATTGAGGTACAACATCCAAGATCGGATTGGGACGCAAATGGTCATTCGGGTACAAGATGCTCGTAACTTGGCATTGAAGGCCGAAGCACAACTGAGTTTGAGGGGTCAAGAAGGTTATAGAAGGGCTGGGGCCGAGAGTACCTATGGAGGGAGAGGAGTTCCCAAGGGGATCGATAAGGGTAAGGAAATCGCCAATTCAAGTGATTCCAAGGCGCCGAATACGGGAAAGGCATCTAGCGGAGATGTGAGGCCTTTTAAGGCGACACAACCCCCTAGGGGCAACAACCCTTATGCTAAACCGGCTCCATTCAAGTGTTTCCGATGTAACGAGCCGGGCCACCGTTCCAACGAGTGTCCCAAGAGAAGAAGTGCCAATGTGATTGAGCGGTATGAGGATGACGAGGACTATGATGACGAGGGGGATGTTTATTGTGATCCCGTTGAGGATGAGTATGGGGAAGAGTATGATGGGGGCCACGCCATACACGTAGTGAGGAGGCTCCTAGTCTCAAGTCGAATAGCTTCGGATCAACGACACCAATTGTTCCGAACCCGATGTCTAGTGCAAGGGGTGAAGTGCAATGTGATCATTGATAGTGGGAGCCAAGAGAACATTATTAGTGATACCGCTGCCAAGAGGTTTGGGTTGGAGTTTGAGGCGCACCCTAGTCCGTATAGTGTGGGGTGGATCAAGGATGTCGGAGCAATGAAGGTCACTCAAAGATGTAAGGTCCCTCTTGAGATAGGAGAGTACCGGGATGAGGTTTATTGTGATGTGGTGGAGATGGATGCTTGTCATTTACTGTTGGGACGTCCGTGGCAATTTGATAGAGACGCCACCCATGCCGGAAGAAAGAACACTTATCGTTTTATGAAGGACGGTATTAGATATGTTCTAACCCCTTTATCGGGGGAGTCCAAAGACAAAGGGAAATCTACCTTGATCATTTGCCCAACTCACAAGGCGTTTATTAACGAGTGTGAGGAAAGTCAAATGGTTTATGTAGTGATGGTGAAGGCGAGCACACCGACGGGAAGTGTGGGGAGTGAAACTGAAGAGGTTCCGGAGGAAGTGGGGAGATTACTCAATGAATTCTGAGATGTCTTCCCGGAAGAACTACCGGATGGATTACCACCCCTACGGGACATCCAACACCACATTGATCTAGTGCCGGGAGCTAGCTTGCCTAGTCTTCCCCACTATCGGATGAGTCCCAAGGAGAGTGAGATAATGAAGGAGAAGGTGGATGAATTGATTAAAATGGGGTATGTGAGGGAAAGTATGAGTCCATGTGCAGTGTCGGCTTTGTTGACACCCAAAAAGGATGGATCGTGGAGGATGTGTGTGGATAGCCGAGCCATCAACAAGATTACAATTCGGTACAAGTTCTTGATTCCCCGACTTGATGATATGCTCGATCAGTTGAGTGGGTCCAAGGTCTTTTCAAAGATCGACTTGAGGAGTGGGTATCATTAAATCCGAATCAAGGCGGGAGATGAATGGAAGACAACGTTTAAGACGCGGGATGGGCTATATGAGTGGCTAGTGATGCCATTCGGGATGACCAATGCACCGAGTACTTTCATGAGATTGATGAACCAAGTGTTGCGTCCGGTGATTGGGAAGTTTGTGGTGGTCTACTTTGATGATATCCTCATCCATAGTAAGACCCTAGAAGAGCATGTTGAGCACTTGAGGACTGTCTTAACCTTGCTCCGGGAAAACCAACTCTTTGCCAACACTAAGAAGTGTGACTTTGTAATGGAAAGTTTGGTGTTCCTTGGGTATGTGATCAGTGGGAGTGGGATTCGAGTGGATGAAGAGAAAGTGAGAGCTATCCGGGAATGGCCGACTTCGAAGACAGTTGGGGATATTAGGAGTTTCCACGGGTTGGCTACGTTCTATAGGCGGTTCATCCGAAATTTCAGCGCTATCGTGGCTCCTATGACCGAATGCTTGAAGAAGGGTAGAGGTTTCAAGTGGGAAGATGAGCAAGAGAATAGTTTTGCCTTGATTAAGGAGAAGTTAAGTACCGCTCCGGTGTTAGCTTTTCCGGACTTTGAGAAACTCTTTGAGGTGGAATGTGACGCTAGTGGCGTTGGAGTTGGGGGAGTGTTAATGCAAGAAAAGAGGCCCATAGCGTATTTCAGCGAGAAATTGTGTGACTCAAGGCAGAAATGGGCCACTTATGATAAGGAGTTCTATGCGGTAGTGAGGGCTCTCAAGACGTGGGAGCACTACCTTATTGGGAAGGAATTCATGATGTACACCGATCACCAAGCCCTTAAGTACTTGGGGAGTCAAAAGCAAATCCGAAGCTCCATGCATGCTAGGTGGTCCGTATTTGTGGATAAGTTTCCTTATCGACTTCTGCACAAATCGGGTCAACAGAATAAGGTGGCGGATGCTTTGAGTCGGAGGGTTGCGCTTATGAAAACAGTGGCATTGGAGTTGACAGATTTTGAGCACATCAAGGGAGAATACGAGGATGACACCGATTTTAGTATTGAATGGGAAAAGTGTAGAAGGGGCACCGAAGAGGGTGGATATCAACTTGTGGACAGATTTCTCATGAAGGGTAGCCAGCTGTGCCTCCCACACACGTCTATACGAGAAAGGGTGATCCGAGAGCTACATGGTGGAGTGTTGGGCGGTCATTTTGGTAGGGACAAAACCTTGGAAGCGGTTAGTTCCCGGTACTTTTGGCCCAAGATGAGGAAAGATGTGGCATATATCGTTGAGCGATGTGAGAATTGTCAAGGCTCCAAGGGGCATGCCACCAATTCCGGAAACTATTTGGGAGGATCTCTCGATGGATTTCGTGTTGGGACTGCCAAGGACCCAACGGGGGATGGATTCGATCTTCGTGGTGGTGGATAGGTTTTCAAAGATGGCTCATTTCATCCCATGTCGAAAGACTAATGACGCCACCGCCATTGCTAAGCTCTTCTTCCTTGAGGTAGTGAGATTACATGGGGTTCCAAAGAGTATAGTGTCGGATCGGGACACGAAGTTTGTTAGCCACTTTTGGCGAACTCTTTGGGCTATTTTAGGAACTACCCTGAAGTTTAGCACCACAGCTCACCCCCAAACGGATGGACAAACCGAAGTGGTGAATCGGACTTTGGGAAATCTATTGCGGAGCAAGTGCCGAGATAGGCCCAAGATGTGGGATTATATGATCGCCCAAGCTGAGTTCGCCTATAACTCAGCCGTAAGTTCAACCACCGGGAAGTCACGCTTCGAAGTGGTGTACACTAAGGCCCCTAACATTCGCTTGATTTGGGGGAGATTCCGAAGGTAGAAGAGAAGAGTGTGGCAGCCCGGAATTTGGTCAATGACTACCACCTAATGCACCAAGAAGTGCGGAATAGTATCGAGAAGAAGAATAGTAAGAACAAGGCCAAAGTTGACGAGCACCGAAGGGATGTGCAATTTAAAGTGGGGGATGAAGTAATGGTGTATTTGGGTAAGGAGCGACTCATGCACGCCCCTAGTAGTAAATTGAGACCGAGGAAGTACGGTCCGTTCCGAATCACCAAGAGGATGAGTGCCAATGCCTACCAACTAACCCTTCCCAACTGGCTTGGGAAGATGTCTTCTTCTTTTAATGTGCAGGACCTCAGCTTGTGGAAGCCGGAGGGAACGTTGCCGACCAAGGTCACCGAGGCGGGACCCGACTCTTTCGAAGAAGGGGAGAATGATGAGGGCATCTTATCCCTAAGCCCGAGTCCGGAACTATGAGGAGCCACCCGGGAGAACCCACTCAAAGAGAGCAAGGAACGACCCAAAGCAGAGAACACGCGGGGCGTACCCAACCTAACGCAAGGCGTGGGAATAGTGGTCTTGGATGGAAAGCCATGTCAGTTGGTGACGCGGGGCGTATCCCTTACCACGCGGGGCGTGATTGGTCACATCAAGCAAGAAAACTTCCAGGAGAGTAAACACGCAGGGCGCAACCTTTGGGCGCCCCGCGTAGATTCCACTCCGCAGATCTTCCACTTCCAGGAGCCTCAAGACGTGGGACGTGGTCCACAGGACGTCTCGCGTGACGTCGATCCACCAGATCAGGAGCTACATAACGCGGGGCGTATTCCACAAGACGCCTCGCGTACTGAACTCGAGCCAACCTCATCAAGTCTAGGAGCATTTTCACGCGGGGCGTAAACTCAGAGACGCGGGGCGTGTCGTGGCCTGGAGAGACCTCCGAAAGTCCAGGAGCATTTTCACGCGGGGCGTAAAATCCGAGACGCGGGGCGTCTCATGACCTGGAGACTACTTCTCCTCCAAGCTCTCACCTTGGGGGGGACCATTTCTGTGACACCCTATTTACTGTATTGCCATTATGACTTATTTACTAAACTACCATTTTCCCTATTTTACCCTCCTAGCCAAGTGTTAACCAAAACCCTATTCATAGGCTTTTGGGTCTTTCTCTTTGATTTGAGGGAGAGTATTTAAACTCCCATATTTTGTAATGTTGATAACTTTTGAAGAATTAAAACTTATAGCCTCCTTGAGAGCTTGGATTTCTATCCTTTGGGTTAACTCAACCTTCAAGTATAGCTTGAGAAGATTGCATTCTTTGTGGATTTAAGATTAAAATCCTCAGTCGATTTCACCCTACATCACATTTCGATTTTCTCAAAGACCATGGCAATAATTACAGGTTATAGAAAGACGGTTCACGTGTGAGCTCGGGAAAACGTCAGCCTAAATATTCGGTCTAAAAGTGGGCTCATTATACTCAAAACATTAAAGCCCTAAAGAGCTTTCATAAAAGCAAATTGAGGGGGGGGGACATCTGATATAGTACAGAATAAAAGAATGGGCCTATATTGAATCAAAGGAATGGTCCTGCACCATGGGCCCGCTCCGAATCAAGCTAATAAGCTTTAACATGGATAGGAACCAAAAGATCTAACATAAAGCTTAACCAATTGGACATGTGGCCCAATGAGCAGTCCGGATCTCAAAGGTATGCTCCTATTCCGAAGAACACGTTGTATATTACAGAATGGTGAAAAAGGAAATGGGCCGAAACCATTCAAAAGCTTACACGTTAAAATGTACTTAACCTCAAGTGTGTAAACAAATCCCTATAAATAGCCTCAAGACATACGTTATAAGGTACACATGCATTCTCTCAATTACATATTGTTTCAAGTTATAACAATTTGCTCAAAGTATTCTATTGAGTTAAGCATCAGAGAGGAGGCGTTGAATTCCGACCTCTCCCTGACAGTTTGTTGTTTATTCAGGTCTACCAATAATATTCGTATTTGAAGATATCATAATATATCTTTTTAATAAGGGACTAAATAGCCGTTACTTGAAAGATGTTGACTAATAATTTAGTCAAGTATTCAAATATCTATAAATAGTAATTAAAAATAAAAACAAAAAGACCGCAAGAAAACGCTATCGTTTCATGAGGACTCCTGGTCACCTTTGGATTAATTTCGGAGGAGCGATCTAAGCCGTCGATTAACCTTATATATTAACCTGGAAGCCTAAATCATTCTTTAGCACAGTTGGCAGATAGTCGGCGGAGAGAGCTCGATATCGGGCAATAAAAATTGGACATCGGCGGCCTCATTCATTCTCCAGAAGTCAAAGGCCTGCGAAGAAATCAGAATGTCGGGAGTGAATAACCAGGAAGAGGACAAGAAACCCAACGATCAGTCGGCTCACATCAATCTCAAGGTCAAAGGCCAGGTTCGATTCCCTCCTCTCTTATTCTCTGCTTCAAATGGTACTTTCAAGTAGTGTTTTTTTTGTGTGTTAATCGTCTTTTGGTTTTTGTTTCTTTTAGACAATTTATTTGGATACTGATGCTATTTTGTGTATCAACTGAAGTTCAAATGCTAGAATTGTCGTAATTAGGGTTTTGATTTGGGTTTTAAAGTTTGTTTGTTTGGATAATAATATCTTCAATTATTCATCTTGTTGAGATTATCTTATCGCAGAATCTTTAGACGTTCTTCAGTTTGTCTGATTTGATTGTTAGAGTGGATTTATTTTCCTTTCTTTGTTTGAGATGTCTATTTTCTGTGCTCTGATAATTATTGAAACTCAGATTTTGGAAGATGCATCCTGATGGCTTGTTGTTTTTGTTGTAGAGTAAATGAACTTTAATGAAAACGGATTAGAAAGGAATTATCTTTTAGCACAATAAATCACTTTATATACTTTTCGTGCTACTAGCATCAGAATTATTGTGGGCGAGTAGGTCTCGAGTAATGTGGAAATGCTTGGTGCTTTATTTGATTTCTTTTTCAGCATGCTACACTTTCGTTGTGTAATGTTTTGTGAATAAAGTGTGTTCCCATGGGCAATCATAATAATGTCTCTTAGGTATGAACTCAGCATGTTCATTTCTTCAATGAACTTGGGATGACTTTTCAATGTTGTTTCTATTGCACATGTTCATTTTTCAATTTTCATTTGTCTTTTGCTTGTGGGGTGTTATATGGTCCAGGGATCTAGTTATGAGATGAGAGGTATGAACTCAGCATGTTCATTTCTTCAATGAACTCGGGATTATTTTCAATATTGTTTCTATTGCACATGTTAATTTTTCAATTTTCACATGTTAAGGGCTTGTATGGAGCAAACCCCTCAATTTCTTGAAGTAACTTCCCTGAAAATATTTGCTTGTCATTCATTTGATTTCGTCCATAATAAATAGTAGATGGACCTGTATTTTTTGCCTAGTGCTGACTGCAGCTGTAACTGCTGCCTAAGAGCATCTCCTTTGGTTTGCAAAACTAATTGCAAGCCAATTGCAAATGCTTATGTGGCGTTTTTTGGGTATAATTTATTGGTCATCTACTTTAAAGACAGGCCTAGGGCTCATAGGCACATAGGACATCACATACACAATGGATGCTTAGATACATACTAATGATATCGTGGAACTGGGGGCTAGGCTATAAAATGTTTAGAGGTACTATTCAAGTCAGAAATCGGATGTTTTCATATAGTTATCCAAGCCTACAAGATAGTGGATTTTTCTTCTTTCTTAGTGCTTTCTTAATGCTGTGCCTATTGTGAGCTTGACGCTGGAAATTGGTTTTCTAAACTGGGAGATCATGTTAATATTTTTGAATTGGATAATTGTTTCCTTCTTTTCTGTCAAGTTTTTAGTGTTAAATGAGAAATGGCAGTAGTTTAAGAACTTGAAATGCTGAATTTTGTTGATTAATGTGTGCTAAATTGGTTCCATTTTGTAGGATGGTAATGAAGTTTTCTTCAGGATTAAGAGAAGTACCCAGCTGAAGAAGCTTATGAATGCGTATTGTGATCGACAATCAGTGGAGTTCACTTCTATTGCATTTCTGTTTGATGGTCGTCGCCTTCGTGCAGAACAGACACCAGATGAGGTTTGAATTTCAGTCCTTGCCTGTACTCATGTGGGTATATATCATTATTAAGATTCATGTAATCTAACATGTAACTTTTCTGTTGCTACAGTTGGAAATGGAGGACGGTGATGAGATAGATGCTATGTTGCACCAAACAGGTGGTGCTGTTGCCTAATGTATTAGTTAAGTTTTAATTTCTGAAGAACTACAGCAGCAGTAGTAGTAGTAGCAGTTATTGGGTGAAGTTATGGGAAAAACTGTGGCTAGAACAATTCTGTGGATTCTCTTAAATATTATCTCTATTGATGCTTATTTAGTTTGTTTTAACTGTTACAAGAATTTGCCTATTCCTCCTCATCTTTAGTAAGCAAATCTGCTACCCATAATTCTGCAAGACCATCCTTAATTGGCAACTCAGAACTTTTGCGGGATGTTTGTTAGAAGGTACGTAGGTAGGAGGTGGGGTAGGGATAAAAAAAAAGCGAGATAACTTGTTCATGTTTATTTGGGAGTAGGGGAGTAAGACAATGGAGGGATAAGTATCTTATCCCACTAAAATTATACTAGAGGGGGTGGTATAAGATATGAGGATAACTTATTTAGATGGAAATACGTAATTTATCTCTTGAATTATTTGTTCTATTTGTTGTGGTTTGAAAATTTAGAAGAATGTTTCAAATATTTCTCAAACTAATTTTAGTCTTTCAACTTTTGAAAACTTAAGTTTCTATATATATTATTGTTGTATCAATGTGAAATGAAATTAATTAAATTTAATCTATCATCTTAAGTGGGTTGAATGCATCACTAGTCACTCAACTCATAAACTTTCAGTTTTGTATCAATTAGGTCACTTCGTCGATTTTAGTGGTTAAAATGCATCGAAATAATGACATGGGTGACATGTCAACATAAGTTAACTCAAATCTCTAACCGACGTAAAATGTGACAACCACATATCGGGTATTTTTATGAAAAAAACTAAATATTTCATAAAAATAATCAACATGTGATAGCCATGTGGCACATATGTGGATGTCATGTGTTATTTTGGTTAAAAATATGAGTTGTTTCATATTGACGTGTTAGTTACATCATAATTCCGATTTCGATGTTTTTTATTGAGACAAATTGAAGTTGAGTGGCCAATTTGAGACAATTATATAAGTTCAGTAACTAATGGTGCATTTAACTCCATTTTAAATATATTAGTTGTTCCATTTTTTCGATTTTGAAAATTTAATACATTTTCTAAGTATTGCTCAAGTTATTCCATTTTTAAAAAAATTTAATACAGTGTTCCAAGTATTTCTTAAGTTAGGATAATGAATTAAAGGGATAAGATGTAAAAATATTTCTAACCTTTATAATTAGGATCAATTTCACCTATAACGTCTAAAATGGTACTATTTTACCCATAATGTTGGCAGCTAAGAGTAATTTTATCCTTAATGTTGACAATGTGGGTCAATCTGAGAAATAATTCATTAAATTGTTTTTCGGTTATGAATCTTGTCATCTACACTTCACATGTGCATCAATTTATCATCATTAGTAGCAGATTACAAACATGTGATTAGACATGAAAATTTAAAAACAAAATAAAAATACGTATACTATCTTTGTACAAGTTGGACAAAAAAAATATTTTACCGAATTTATAAATATAATCTTCAATTCTATTATTAAATTATAAAAAATATGAAACTTTTTTATTAGAACCAACTAATATGCAATTAGTACATGATAAAGAATAAAATATTTGTGTTTTATAAAATATTTGAAATTGATCCAACTTGCCAATGTTAGAGGTAAAATTGTTCTTGCCTACCATCGTTAGGGGAAAATTACTCCGGATGGTAAACGTCAGAGGTATTTTTTTCATCTTATCTCTGAATTAAATTTAATTAATTTCGATACTACAATAATATATGAGTCTATTTAAATTTAGATAGGGATAATATAGTAAAATGAATCATTTTATCCTTATCTCTATCCTACATACCAAGCATGAGATAATAAATCCTCCTATCTTATTTTTATTCTTATCACAATCTTTTATTTGTATATCTATCCAACATTTATCCCTATTCTTACCCCATCAAATACCAAACGCCCTCTTTTTAGGAATCCAAGTATTGGTCTAAGCACTAATAGACCACTTAGGTTTGGGTTGTCACCCAAATTTTCCATCGAGAAAAACTCCCGTCATATTCAAATTCGCTTTCAAAATTGGCACGCAGGATCAATTTACCCCAAATCAATCGTTGAGTATCAATTTAATTTTTAAAATTGGTTAAAAAGGTCAAATTAATTCAAGATCAAATCAGTTCTGAAAATATAATATATTTTTTATGCTTGAACTTTATCATGTTTACATTTTGATATTTAAAATCTATTTTTACGCTTAAAAACTATTATATTCTGCGCAACTGCAAAACATTTTGGTTTCCACGCATTACTTTATACGTCAGTACAAAATATCTAATTTTGGATAAGAATTAATTCAATATAGAACTTTAATTATATTATATTATTTTTTTAAAAAGCGTTCTGCAATTGCGCATAATATAATAGTTTTTAAGTATAAAAATAGATTTCAAGTATCAAAATGCAAACACGATAAAGTTCAGGTATAAAAAATGTATTATATTTCAAGACTGATTTGATCATGAGTTAATTTGACTTTTCCAATCAATTTTAAAGCCCGAGTTGATACCTAAATATTGCTTTGGGCTAAATTGATCCTTCGTATCAACTTTGAGAACCAATTTGAATCTTTATTCAAATATTTGACTTTGGGAACTTTACAAGACAATTCATTATTATTTGTAATCAAATTCCATGCTTGTTTCCAAAGTAAGGCTAGGTTAAAAAACTATAGATGATTGAACTTTAAACCCCTTTCTTTTCTTTTCTGCATACACAACTTGTTAAATCAGGAACAAAGAAAAACACAATTTTACTGAACACAGTAATAAGATGAGTTAGAAACGAGGTCACGCTCTTTAACAACGTTCAAGGAATTATCTTCAGTAAGTGTAAACAGTGTGTAATCTGACCGCTTCTAGGATAAAACAGACCATTAAATGAGAAATACGAGTTCGTATTGCAACAGTACAAACTCGGTCAGAATACATTCAAATGATTGCTTAGTTTCGATTTTGATTTGTAGACGTAGAAAGTACTTTCAGTGTATGTAAAACGAAAATCACATAGCTATATATGGAAGGAAAAAAAGTTGTTGTGTACTAGAGAAATCAGAAAAGTGTGGCACACCAAATAAAAAAATATTTTCTAAAAAAAATATAGTGTCGAACACAACCTGGATCGGATGGCGGCGAGTGGTCACGCATCACGTAGGTCCTTACCCTTTTACAAAAGTGGGGTACCCCTTGGGGCACATCCAAATATGTGAGGACCTTCTTTATAAATAATATTTCAAATCATTCGGTAAGCAATGTGAAATGCTTTTACACTTCTTTAACCCTTTCAAGACAAAGCTTCAAAGTTTTTTTTTTCACAAATTCAATTTGGCCAAAGTGGTCTAATCCAACAATCCCCCACTAATTTTTTTTTAAACGAACATTTAACTTAGTAGTGACATAAGGTCAAGTATAGACAAAAGTATCTTTCGATTTAAACCCTTGTGTAATGAATACAATTCGGATTATATTAGAGCGACTCGAAGTCTTGAGATCTATCTCTGACAATGTACCAAGCCAAAAATTTGTTAGACTATGGTTCAAGTAGCCCGTGTGTTTATGGTCATGCATATCTATCCCGGTATAATGAATGCTCTAAAGTTTTTTCCTAAACTCATAGAAAGCATCTCCACTATCCCGGTATATAGTGAAGTTAAGCTCTTAGCCTAGTGGTTGAGAGCTTACCTATGCCTTGGGAAGTCATGGGTTCGAATCACATCCGGGTCTGGTGGGGATTTTTCTTTCTTCTTTAATGTAAGCGCATTGCGCAAATTAAAAAAAAAAAAAAAAGAAATACTTAGAGGATTTTTCAATATTGATCATCTTTACAATTGTTTGATTAGAAATCATGAAATTGCCATTTATTTCAATTTTGAAAACCTGTTTTTTTTTTTTTTTTTATAAAAGTCGTATCATTTCATTAATTTAACACTACAAATACATCACGAGAATGAAGAGAAATAAAACTTCCCACCCATATAGGCGACATCCACAAAGGGAAGAAAACAGACTACAACGAGCAGTAATAAGACTACAAAGAGCAATAATAAGGCTACAAAGAGCAATAAAACCCATAAAAGGTACAAATAAAACAAACAAAGAAATCATATCCTTCTCGTACGTCGAATCCCGTTGAAAAACCTCTACAATCCATGCTTCATCATTTAGAATCTTCCGGACATTCGGATCTAAGTCCTTTCTGTTTTTGCAACCACGCAGATCTATAGATCTACGGACAAGATAAACCTTTTCCGTTCTTGCTAAGACCGAAAAAAGAATAAATGAAAGAAATATAGCTAACAGTTGTAGATCTGATGGAAAAAGACGTTCAATAAGGAATATAGACTTCAAACGAACAAGAAAAAGTAGATCTGAAACTAAAAGCTAAATCTAAACATAAATGAGAGGAGGAAGAAGGAAGACAAACAAGCTTCCTTCTTCCTCCTCTAACAAAACCTGAGTAGAAACCAAGATCGGAAACGTAAAGCGGCAACAACGGTGATGAAGAGTTAAAGACACTAAGATTTGGAAGAAAAATAAATGGAGAAGCAGAGAGAGGTGAGAGCTTCTCTCGAAAACCTGCTTTCTTGATATGCCTGCAAAATCCACAAAAATCAACGTCCATGATTTTTCATAAAAAAATTGTCGCCAACACGGTGTTAATTTTTATTTTTTAAGTGAAATTGAGATTCAAGGAGGAATTTAACGATAATAAGATTATTTCCATCATGCAATTGCTTTACATGACAGTTGCGGAGTGTGGATCCATACTGCAACACTATTTGAATTTGAATTTTAATTTTAAATACATTTCATTCTACTAAGTTTTTTTTTAATTGATATTATTTTCAATTCGTAGAATTAAAATTAATACTTTAATATAAATATTCATTATTAAAAAAATAAAAATTAAGAAAATTTGATTCATACTTATTTTTTTTTTTTTTTTATAGAACTCTCTCTATTTTCTGCTAAATAAGCAGGGTGGGTTGAAATTACTACAAATAAAAATATACATGTTAGTGTAACTTAAGCATTAGCAATCCCGTTGTGATTGCATATAATTCCGTTGCGATAGGGTTATTTCCGACCTTTTAAAGGTCGGAGCGAAATGATTAATTTAAACCAATTTATATGTACATTCTAATTTTTTTTATAAGTTGAACACCAGATTAATTTTCTTTTTTATTATAATGGATAAGATAAAAATTTAGTCATATAGTTATTATGGGAGAGTGATTAGTATCCACGTATAAAATAATGTAATCTTCTTTTTTTTGAAACAGTAAAATAATGCAATCTTAAGTCTAACGTTTATCAGTTGGTATAATTTGAAGCTTAATTGACAATAATGAGGTTCTTTTACGTGTAATTTCATGTTCTGACCTCGTTCTACCTCCACCGTTCTGATAACTCAATATGGTTTGAAATTGCATATTTTATGTCAATGAAAAAATTCATTTTTTATCAACTAGGTTTGAAATGCATCAACTCAATGTTTTCTAGATAGAAGATAAATTCAACCTCCTTTAAAAATCATAATGCTAAATATACATATTATATAAAAAAATATATTTTTTAAGGCCCTTATTAATATGGGCCATGGACGGGTGCCCTTGAATTCATAGTCCAAGGTTGGCCCTGACCAGGTGGAGTCCGGATTTTATATATGAGGGGGCTAAATTTAACCGCGTGGATAGTGTCGGAGTTAGATTTATGGAGTTTGGGGAAATTTCTGAAATCCAGCCCGTTAGGGCAGGGCATAATTTTTTTTACCTCCAACACCCTAATTTTTTTATCGTTTCAGTGTGTTGAATAATAAAAAATTAAAAGTGCTTAGCCTAAAAGAAGTAGATATATTTAATATTTTATAAAATCGAACAGTAATTTCTTACAAATTATACCAGTTTTTTATTTTTTATTTTTAATTATGAATTTCTTATAATTTTCGTAAAGTAAAATTTAATTTAAAGTTTTTTTTGGTCTAAAAATTGTAAAAATTGATTTAGAAAAAAAATAGTATAAAAGAGTTAAAAAACGAAAAAGATGATATAGAAAGCGATTAATAATAATAATAAAGTTATTCAGGAAAAAAATTCAAATAGATAATTAACAACGTTTAAGAAAATAAGGGTTAAAGGATTTGAACTCATAACTTCTTATAATAAAATATGTCTCTTACTTAACTCAACAATTTTGAAATATTGAAATTACTACAAAAACACTAACATAAACTAATATTAGAGAGGACTATCAAGTACTGAACCAATATGACTCAAAGATAAAGTCCGCGGCTGTGGGCTGGCTCTGCCTCTGACCTTGACGATTAAATATATATGCAATGGGATGGATTTAAGCATAAAATAAATGTAAGATATATTAAAAAAAATTGAGAAATATATATTTCTCAATTTTGATTACAGTGAAAAACTTCTAACTAGTAATATTAGAGGGCTTAATAGATTAGGATCCTTAAACTTTGTCAAAAAAAAAAAAATGACTCATTGAATTTAAAAAAATACATGATAAACTCTTTAAGTCCACATGTTAGAATAAAATTGACTTTGGACAAATTGAATATATCACTTTAAATAAGTCCAATCAATCCGAAATTTTATGAGCAGCCACCATCTGTATGGTTTGATGTCTGTATGTCAAACCTATCCGGTTTAGTACCCTTGCCCGGGTTGGAGGATGCCGTGGCAAGGCCTTGCCACGAATAGACCATAGTCGTTCGTTCACTCCACTTTGACAGAGTGTTCACTATGTATACTAAATGGCATCGCCCTATCCGTTTTTGGATTGGTAGGGGAAACCACTTTCTCCTAATGTACAAGGATAAATTATTGACTTATTGAGGACTGAGTTTCGGCCCAAAGAGCTCTGTGTAGCTCCAGATGAGCTTTTTTTTGTTCAGTCTGGAATGAAGGAGTTCATTGAATGGTCTAAGGTCATGGATGAAACAGTGGTTACGGTATTGTCAAAGGTATTGCACTGTCGCTTTGTGACCTGATGTTACCATCAAGGAGTTCTTTTGTAATAGATCACTCTAAGTAAGTTTAAAGGTTAATAGATCATTTTAAATAAATTAAGATGACCAATAAGTATTTTAAGCAAAGTTCAAGATGGTAACAAGATACTATGTAACTTAGAGGGTCAATCAACTTTTTGAGCTAAATTCAAAGGGTCAGTGATGTATTAAGTCAGTATTAAAAGGTACAAATCCAAGTAAGTTCTAGAAAATTAGGAGGCTCATTTGGTAATGTAAATATAAATTGTAATTCTCTAACTAAACACTTAAAACTCTAATTTTTTTTTAAATACGGAGGGAGAAAGTTGAGTTAACAAACAACCCGTAGCTATATTTATATAGAAAAGTTGAAACATGAATTTTTCAAAAAACTGTCAATGTTAAAATTTTGTATATAAAAGAGCATTTGGGAAATTCTTGGCTGTCCCAGGCTAGTATTGAATTTTTATTAAGTAGCTCATGCAAGCGATTTATTAAAGGGCAACGTCAATATATGAACTTGGAATCAATAATATTCAAATTAAAAATCATATAGTCAAATCACAACATTCAATTTGTGAAGTCGGTTACAAAACATTTCATATATATATTGGGGTTTATTGAAATTTAAATTAGGATTATAAAAAATACTTATGATCCTCTCAAATTCAAGAATCAAAATCCAATGGAAATGTCTCTTGCTTCTTGGTCCAGTTTACCATACGATCTTCTTAGGCAAATATTTACTAAACTCAACAACGGTTTAGCCCTTCACCGGAGCCGCCGCGTCTGCGTTTCATGGCAATCAGTTGCCTCCGCCATCATCTCCGATCATCCCCCCCAGATGCCATTTCTATTAGTACTCAACAGAGAACAAGAAAGTTGCAGTCTTTCCGATATCCAAACAGAAAACAATAACGAACCTGAAGAAATCGATTTATCAATTCACAACCGCCGGATATGCAATTCAATGTCTAACGGATGGTTACTCGCCGTAGATCTTTCTCCACCGTACACCGTTCATCTCTCAAACCCAATTTCAGAAACCGAAATCATTCTTCCTCCGGCAACCACATTTTCATCATTCGGAAGATTAAGACTTCATAGTTTCATCATAAAAGGTATTACCACCTCAATTAAAGAGAAAGATTGCATTGTTCTTGTGATTTACGGGGCGGAAAGAAAGCTTGCATTTTGCAGGCCAGGAGATGTAAAATGGAAAGACTGTGATTTAGCAGATGAAGTTCCGTTTCATGACATTATGTTTTACAAGGGTAAATTCTACGCTGCTGATAAAAGAGGGAGAATCTACGGCTGCGATGTCTGTTCCGATGACCTGATAAAAGCAGTGTTTATCATTGATACTCCGGTGTATTTTAATGAAGGGCAGAAGTATTTAGTGGAAACGAAATTGGGGGATTTTGTGATGATATGTAGAAAGTGGAAGTGGGTTATTGATGATGAAGATTATGAAGATTATGATGACGGGGTTTCGATATATTTTGAGGTGTATAAGATGGATTTAGATGTAAAAGAGTGGGAAAAGATTGAAAGTTTGGGGGGTGAAGCATTTTTTATTGGGTGTAATAGTAGTGGTGTGTCGTATTCGGATTGGGGAAGAAGAATGAGCTTGATATATTACATTCATGATGTTAATGGAGTAGCGGGAGTAGAAGAAGCAGTGTATGGTGGAAAGAAGAGTGTAAGCATTTATGATATGGAAACTGGGAAAAACAAATTTGTGCGTACATCTGAAACATGGGGATCTCATTTCTACTGGTTCAAGATATAACCATTGTTTTCAGGAATGTTGAAGAATTTCAGGAATTAATTCATATTGGTAACTTTTCAATAGGATATGATATGATGCAGTCACTTTTAGTTGTTTAATTTTTGATAAATTATGATATTATTGGAGTTCCAGTTTTGTGGTTAATTTGAATCAGTTCAATGCATTTTAAATTCAAATAGTTTGAATCAATTCAATTTTGGGGTTAAATTCTTAATGTTATCTTTCTATATCTATAAGTTAAACAACTCTTGTCATGTGTTCAAAACATTAAGGGCCCGTTTGTTTTACCAACTGTTTGTTGTTTACTGTTACGGTTTGCTGTTTGTTGTTACGGTTTGTTGTTGCTATTTGCTGTTGATGTTACGGTTTGCTGTTGGAAAAAACTGTTTTTCCAAAAAGCAAAGATTCTATGCTTTCGTAAAAGGCTGCTTTTCGGATGTAAAAGGCAAACAGGAGATCACTAATCAAACACCTAATGCTGCTTTTCAATTGTAAAAGGCAAACAGGACGTCATTATCAGGGACCAACAGTCACTACCCAAACACCTAAAACTCCCCCTTTTAAAGTGAAAAGGCAAAAAGAGCTTGAAAATGAGCAACCAAACACCCCCTAAATTTGGTCGAAGTTGTTATTGTTGGACTCGGTTCTACTTTCAGAATATTTATTCTTGCACTTCAAACATGCCTATCAAAATCAATAAAATCTAAATTAATTTAGACATATGTTTCACAGATTAAAGTTTGTGTTCAAAGTATCATTCAAAAAAAAGTTGTGTTCAAGTAAACGGACACCTAGATCATCTAAGGGGGTGTTTGTTTACCAACTTTTCACCTCTTGTTTGTCTTCATTTTAAAAGACAAAGTTTTAGATGTTTGGTTAGGCTTCTCCTGTTTGGATCGTGCCTTCCTATGTGATCTGGTTCGTTTCCTGTGTCTGTGACCATCACGTTCGCCCCCTGGCTGATCCGCCGTTGGGTTATTTTGACCCTGATCCGCCGGCGTCCCAGTTTGTACTGGTGGAGCTCGAGGTCCGCCAATAGTAATTCCTGGGTTTGTCGTGTTCCTCGGGTGTCTCTGATCGTTCCTCCTACTTCCCTTTGGTATATCGGAAAATAAACTTCGGTTTACCGGTATATCACTAGCGAGCTCCGGATTAACGATTGTTGAATCCACAGGCTGAGAGAGAAAAAATGACGAATCACGGGAAGCACCGGGCCTTAGATAGGCGTTTTGCCATTGAGATAGGGTTGGCCTTGGCGGACGACGCCGATTCAGCGTGGGAATAGTCCCTGTCGTGGCTCCTCCCATATCTCGGTTGTCCAGGTAGGCCCTTAATCGACCCTCCATAATGGGTCCGTGCTCTCTCCCCACAGCACTCGCGCAAATCTCCCAGAAGGATTCTGCCGACATATCCCTTTCATCATGAACGGTTGGCGCATCAGGATCAACGCGACCAGCGTTCGTAGAAGGATTAACTGATGGTGGTATGATTGGAGTTGTAGTTCCGGTTAAGGGGTTTGATCCCCCACTTGCCATGTTTGGGTTGTGAACTGAGTCCTTTTTGGATTAGGACTTCCACGCTCACCGCACCAATTGATAATTGGTGATGAACTTTCGACCGGATTCCTTCCCTACGGGGGGCGTCGTTGGGTTCGACGGGGGAAGCTCCGATGCTAAAGTCAGTATATGTGTAGAGAATAAACTATAATGACAAAGTAGGGTTTAAGGAGAACGTAAAGTGTGTACCTCAATAGCTTGGGATGCAAGCTATTTATAGTTATGTAATCGTAACTCCCAGTAACCAGAAAGTCTTCATTAATGCCTCATTAATGGCGGTTACCGATTTTATTCAAGTATGACCGTTAGCTCATTAATGGATTATTAATTGCCTTTATTGGGAATCGGCTCAACCGCTCGATGGGCGGATCGAGGCCTGATGGTGAGTCTCCCGTAGGTTTGACTACGGATAGCGTGTGGTGGAATCTATGTGATCCGCCACTCGGATGGCTTGCTTGATACGCCATTGCTTTCCGAATCGTCCGAATACGCAGTCGTTTTGGTAAATATCATTTTTTATCCCATAAATAATATCTCGATGTTATCAATAATTTATTTATTAATTAATTTAAAATTTGTTTATATTAGATATTTTACCTACTAACAGTAACGGTCATCACAATTTTTATAAATTAATCAGCTAAGAGCAAAGAGATAACAACAAATAACTAACTACAACAGTAACAAAACTCTTTAAAAAAAAATAGTAACTGAGCTTTAACCAAACATGTCCTTAATAAGTAAAAGAAAAATCAGTTATTAAAAAAAAATATAATAAAAATTAAATATATTTTATTATTGAAAATACAAGAAATAAATAAAATGTAAGTATAGATAAATTATTCACACATTTTTTTTTTGAAAAAGATAAATTATTCACACTTTTTTTTTTTTGATGAAAAATAAGATAAATTATTCACACTTAAAAATTATATTATAGCATAATACACAAATTTGGTAGGAGATATTCAACCAAATACACTTACCAAAACCTTCAAATTCAAAAGGTCAACTCCAAGTAGTAAACAATTAAAAGAGGACACCACAACAAGCTCATAAAAACACGACCTCACTGAATCACAAGGTCCGAATTTAAAGACCATATTACCTTCCATGGCTAGAATGTATATATAGAGAGGCAATATGTGGAATTGAAATTGAAAAAAATGCCAAACAGAAATGGAGAAGATGAACAGCTACTTTTTCCTTCTTCTATTCTCCATTTCCTTTGCCATTTTACCATCTTCACAATCTTTCAACTACGGCGAAGCTCTGTCGAAAAGCTTGCTCTACTTCGAATCGCAACGATCCGGCCGATTACCGTATAACCAAAGAGTGACCTGGCGCCACCATTCTGGACTCACCGACGGCCTCGAACAAGGCGTAAGTTCCTCTTAATTCCGGCGATTTGATTAATTTAGTTTGGAGTATGAAAAACAAAATTGTTTTTGTTAAAATGAAATTAGGTGGATTTGGTGGGAGGATACTATGATGCAGGGGATAATGTGAAGTTCGGTCTGCCGATGGCTTTCACCGTTACCATGCTTTCATGGAGTTTGATTGAATATGGGGACGAAATTGCCCATGCCGGAGAGTATGAGCACGCGCTTCAAGCTATCAAATGGGGTACCGATTACTTCATTAAAGCGCATACTCACCCTAATGTTTTGTGGGTACAGGTACTAATTTTTTCCCAAAATAAAAAACTATACTAATTTAGAAGTTTTCTTCACAACTATTATAACCAATTATGTAATATGTTGTGCATATTTACATTAATGAACAAATATTTCAAAGGGAATATTGATGTAATTTAGTAATATTACATACGTATACTCTGAGAAAATGTACATGCACATCCATCAAGAAAATAATTAAAATATTTAAATTATATTATTATTTTATTAAATTAACTTTTATTTTGAAATTATAAATTAATTATCACTCAAACCCTAATATTGGAAATCATAGTTAATAATTTTGTATTGGAAAAAGATTTTCAGAGTGAGACTAATGACCCGTTTGTTTTACCTGCTGTTTGTTTTGGTTGTTTCCTGCTACGATTTGATGTTTGTTGTTTGAAAAGACAAACAGAAAACCAAACATCTAAAACTTTCATTTTCAAAATGAAAAGGCAACCAAACACCCTCTAATATATTTTAGAATTTACGAATACTCCAGTTCACAATATTTGATTTGGATTCAATTCATAAAATTAAACTAAAATACCATTAATAAAGAATTCTCATTTTCTATAATAATCTATTGAATTAAAGCTTTATTCATATACCTCCACTTGTTTTTATGTTTTCAATGGTTTAATTAATAAGAATAAAATTAATCTAAAAAAATTTACTTTGAAAATTTAAAATGGCAAATGAAACAAGAATAAAATTTCTCTCTCTGACAATTATTCTCTTGATTTTATTAAACGAAGTATTTTTCAAACCTATAAATTCTTGAAGAACATTCTCCAAAACCAGAAAAAAAATAATAGTAGTTGCTAAGAGCTCAATTGATTTTTCATAATGTCATAATTTTTTTTCTTTTTATGAAACATAATGGCATACCTGAAAAACACCAGTCTTAGTGCCACAACAAGTGAAAATGAGATATAAATGAGCAATGGTTGAGTTATTATTATTTTATATGAAACGCAGGATTTGAATATTAAATAGTGGTATGGACAAGGAATTTAAGCAAAAATTATGTTTTCATGAAATATTGTCCGTAATGTATCATCCATCATTACTTGTGTATACGAAAGTACAGTTTTTAATGGATAAAATTTAAAACTCGTGAATCATTTTAATTATAAATTTGAGAACTGCCATTTAAGCGTGATGATTTAATTGTTTTACAAAGTACATAACATTTGATATAAAAAAAATATTAAAATTCAGAGAATACATCTCATCAAATTAAGTTCACGAGTTGATGAAATTGGTGTGATAACATTGATTAAGTAATTAATTCCATCTGTATTATGAGTTAATGAAGAAAAAGGAGACAAATATACACAATAACACATGCATAAGGATGAAATTCAGGTGGGTGATGGGTACACAGATCATTATTGTTGGCAAAGAGCAGAAGACATGACAACATCTCGGCAAGGCTATAAAGTGGATGAAAACAACCCAGGATCGGACGTGGTCGGAGAGACAGCGGCAGCAATGGCCGCAGCATCAATCGTATTCAGGAAAACAAACCCACATTACTCTCACCTACTATTGCATCATGCTAAACAAGTAAGCTAGCTAATCAATTACTCCTAATACATATATATAGGTAGGTAAGGTAACCAAATTACTAATCAATTAATTAATTAATCTGATGCAGTTGATGGAATTCGGGGATAAATGGCGAGGGAAATATGATGAAAGTGTGAGGGAGGTGAAAGGGTATTATACGTCGGAAAGTGGGTACATGGATGAATTGCTGTGGGGAGCTTTGTGGCTGTATAAGGCCACCGACAATGAAGTTTATTTGAAGTATGTGCTGGATAATGGCTTTGCATTTGGTGGGATCACTTGGGCCATTACTGAATTTAGCTGGGATGTCAAGTTTCCTGCTCTTCAACTCCTTATTGCTTCCATGGTATTCTTTTTTATAATCTCTCTTTCTTATTTATTTTTTCATTGACTTTTAATCAAACATAAAGGTTTCAACTAAAATTAAATTAGCTTAATACAGCATTACACCATCCCAAATTTATATTTGGATCCCACACACTTAATTGAAAAAAACACACACCCACCTATGACTTCCCGAGCCACAAATAGACTCTCAATCATTAGACTAGGATCTTCACTTATGTTAGAGATAATAATAAAAGTTATTCGTAGATCCTGACCTAACTATAGTGTAATTGGTTCCTCGATGTGTTTGTTAAATATTCTACATTAGCTATCTATTAAGACAATATATATTTATCAAGTCTCCGCTTATTTACCTGAAAATAAAGTGCATATTTAGGAAAATGAAAAATAAGTTAATGAAAAATTTTAAATTAGTCTATAGAATAATATGTAAAAAAATGAAGAAAATGGTTTATCGGATGAAACCCTACATCTTTTCTAGCCTTTTTTAAATAATAGCTACCCATTATTTTTCATTTTCCTATGATGTAGCAAATATTGAAAAATATTATAAAAAGTTTACTTTCACTCAATAATTTCTGACAAATAAATAATATCTTATAAATGGATTAGTTTATAAATTGAACCGAACATAATCTAACTTTATCAATCGGACAATCTCTATACTTATTGAGACTATGACAGAAAGTGTGCATAGTAAATATTCTCGTATTTCTATTTTTAAGGAAAAGAAAATTAGAATACTCTGAAATAAAAATGGATGTAAAAATTATTATTTTTTTGATCTTAAAATTATATAATTATTGCTAATATAAGCTTAGCTCTTTTTATTTTAAAAGAAAATATTGATCGCTCCACTTTTTTGTTTTTTCTTAGAAAAACAGATAAATATTTCTAATTAGTTGATTAAGTGATGACGTATTATATATGCAGCAACTGGAGGAAGAGGTGGATAGAGAGCACAAGCACACAGTAGAACAATACCGTTCAAAAGGAGAGTTTTACATTTGTGCTTGTCTCAACAAAAACAACGAGACTAATGTGGATCGCACCCCAGGAGGATTACTCTACATCCGCCAATGGAACAACATGCAATACGTATCAACGGCTGCATTTCTTTTGATATTTTACTCAGATTATCTTCGATCAACAGATCAACGGCTAAAATGCGATCGAGGCACAATAAACCCAGAAGAAATAACAAGGTTTGCGAAATCACAGGTTGATTACATACTGGGTGATAATCCAATGGGCATGAGCTACTTAGTTGGATACGGTAAGAAATACCCAGAAAGGGTCCACCATAGAGGTGCATCCATAGAATCATATAAAGGGAACATGGGCTTTATTGGGTGCACACAAGGCTATGATATTTGGTACAGCAGACAAGATCCAAACCCTAATGTTGTTGTTGGGGCCCTTGTTGGTGGGCCCAATGAGAAGGATGAATTTGTGGATGAGAGAGGAAATTATGTGCAAACAGAAGCATGCACATATAATACAGCTCCTCTTGTAGGGGTTTTTGGTAAATTGCATACATTACAAAAGTAAATTAATAATTTCTAATTAAACACAGAAAATTACATTAAGATTAATTCTTTGATTGAGGCTGCAAAGCAACAAAGGTTTTGTGTAATTAACATGTGGTTTTATTGTCGGATGAAGTACTGAAATAGTATTCTCAAGATTTGCAGAAGATTTGTCAAAAAGTGTTAATTTAGCCTACGTATATATTACTATTTTAGATTCAATATTTGAGAAATGATGCAATTATAATCACTTAATATTTGTAAAATGCTACCAATTTTAGCATTAAGTTTTGTTGCTCATAACCATAATTATACAATTTCACAAAATGATATTTTATACGTTGAGATTAAATTGAAGTTTTCTAGAAAACTTTTAAACTATTGTGATACCTTCTACATTTATTTTATGAAGCGGTTGTGAGAATTTCACATATATTACTTTCTCAATTATTTTTATTTGTGGTTTTGTAAAAAAAAAAATCATTTTATATATTTACCCATTGAATGTGCAATGATGAAATATTTTAGGACCCTTTAGCTGCTAATATTGGACCTTTTTCATTTCTCCTATGCTGATCTCCAAAGCTTGTTGGAAGAATCTTTTGAAGATTTTGTCAAATATCTGTTAGGAATTTTTCACAGGTTGCTCTCCTTTGTTCTTCCAAACGCCTTCTCCCTTTGTTCTTCATCTCTTGTCTGATGCGGCGAATTCTTCTTTCATAATACTCTACGGATATTCTTCAAATAGTGATGAAATCAAGTGCTCGAAAAAGTTTCGTATTAGGAGGCGATCAATGCTCTGGTACCAACTGATAGGGATCGGATTTGGGGTGATGGTTTTCAATTGTAAACTATCAAAGATATTCTCAAACTAAACTTGAAAGGACCGTGAAACCCTCAAAATTCACGAGCTAAACTCATAGGAATTAAAAATCTCCATTGTTAAGAGGGATGAACCCTAGAGAAACTCTCAAAGAGAATATTTGATTGATTGATTAAAAAAAAATTTATTCTTTACAAGAAATAAATGAATATATATCTTCTCCAAACCTAAAAGATAAAATTACATAAATGGCTAATACATAACTAAAAGAGAAAGGTTAAGGGGTGTGATAAGAGTAAAGATGTAGCAAACTTGTAAATAAGCTGATAGTAAAAGTTGTAAATAAGAGGTGACAAAGTTGTAATTAGGAGGATACTGGAATAAAAAGGTGGCAAATTTATACATAAGCTAATGATAGAAGTTGTAAATAAGGGGTGGCAAAGTTGCAATTAGGAGAAGGATGGAGAAGATGTATGATTGATTTGCAAAGGGTATTTAAAAAGTCCACACCACGTGTGGGGTTTATTTTGGAAATAGAACTTGAGCTTTTTAAAGTCCACACGGTTTGTGGATTAAAAGTAAAGAGGCAAAGATTCTTCTTTGGAACCATACGGCGTGTTGTGTTCCACACATTTTAACCATTTCTTGTTCTTGGTGTTCCTTTGAACCCATAGCTCCGTAACCAGACAGAGTAGGCCCTAGCTTAGAGTAGTACTGACGCTCCGCTCCGTAACGTCTTAGACCAGACAGAGGTGGCCCTAGCCCAGACCAGTACTCTTTTTCTTACTTTCAAACTAATCGCTCATTTGATTTTGGAAGAAAAATATCGTTAACAATATACTCTTTCTTTTATACATTCACCTCCCACTTTCTTTAGAGGAGAATAGCTAATAGTTATGACTCATTAAAATAAAAGAAAATTGATTATTTTTACACATTCGGTCGATTTGATACCCTCATCAATTATTATATTTTCATTTTTATAGATAAATTTAATGTAGAAAAATCATAATAAAATTTATTAAGATATAAAAGTAAAATGATTGAGAAATAAATTAAACCAAACCAAACCAATTTTTTACGGATCAATTCTATTTAAAAAAAAATTTCACTTTTCCACGTCTCCATCCATAAATTCTGGAACAAACCTTTTTAGATTTTTAGTGGGTTATAATTAAGTCGAACCGAATTTTAGCTTTGCTTTGACAAACTTCCCGTTTGTTTTACCTACTGTTTGCTGTTGTTGTTTGTTGTTACGGTTTGCTGTTTGTTGTTGATGCTTGCTGTTACGGTTTGCTGTTAGAAAATGTTGTTTTTCCAAAAAGCAGAGATTCTCTGCTTTTGTAAAATGCTAGATGTAAAAAGAAAACTGGAGGTCACTAACCAAACACTTAATGTTGCTTTTCAAGTGTAAGAGCATCCAAACACCCCCTTAGACTTAACATTCTCTTTATGAATTGTTTACGAATTGTTTGCAAGCTTGTTTACGAATTTTGTTCGTGAACAGTTCGTTAATTTAGCTCATAAACTTCGCAAACAAACAACTTATTAATTATATTAATTTGAAATTTCTTTAACGCGAAATTACATAGTTTTAAAATCTACACTTAGCCTATAAATCGAACCTACACGCAAGCTTTGCGGTGCTTAAACTCTGCTAGTTTATAAATTGATCCGAAGTTCGAGTTTTTATCGAGTCGAACACCAAATCGTTGCTCATTTACAAAGCTACTTCTAAGGTTAAAATATTTTATTTTTATTATCTATAAGTTAAGAAATATTGCAGAAAAAGAACATAGGGATAAATATGAAAAAAAACCTTGTGATTTTAAGGATTGACAAAATGAGGATTGTAATTTCTATTGACAAATAATACCGGACTTTACCATATTAGCAAAATGAGAGTTTCTGTTAATTTTAAAGAAATTTTTGGTCCTTCCAATTATAAAAGCCTCTCCAAAAACGTGAATCAGATCCTCATTATATCCCTCTCTCAAACTCACTCCTTCTCATACTTATCACTCTGGTTAAGATATATTGCAGAAATAAAACAATCTTTTTGGGTGGTTGTATTGTAAATGAAAAATATGGACAAAAAAGAAAATATAAGATAAGAGTAGAAGACAACGTCACAAACTCCTGACAGTGAGCAAAGATATATATCCTATACATTGAAATATGAAATATCCTTCAAGTCTTCAACAAAGATTTAATGTCTATCCATATAGCAGTTTTATTAAAACAAAAGATAATACATTTACAAAATTCAAAAGAGTCGTTAATTAATTCAACCGTAAAATAAAAGCAAAACCAAGTAATTAGAATATAATATGATAATCTAGTTGTTTCTGTGATAATCAGCACCAGGCTGATGCTCTTTGTACCTCTCCTTCACAGAATCAACATCTCCATCTACCGCAGCCTCTTCGGCGCCGTCGTAGGCCTTGTCGGTAGTCTGGCTAGCAAGACCTTGCTTCTCTTCAGCATGAATAGCCTCTATCTTCTCTTCTTCAACTCTTTTAAATTCCTGAGCCAGTGATGGTGCTCTCTCCATCTCCTTTTCTCCTCCATCTTCACTTTTCGAATATCTCTACATTCATACTAATTTATTAATTCTGCATCATAATAATTAATTAATTAATTTAATTTACCTTGATAGGATTATAAGTGTACAGATAAGGTCTCATAATTGATATTGGTCGAATGAGATTACTGTTCAGGAAGATATTGCTGCTGCCCATTCTGCTATAATTCCTCAGAAACATTTTTAGAAAAATATATGAAACTATATAGAGAAATGAAAATGGTGATGCAGATGCAGAGAGATCTCTCTTTGTGGCAGCTACTGAGTTAGTCACGTGTTTGTACCTAACTTTTGACATCTGCTATCAATATTTCCATATTATGCTTTTACTCTTTTCTTTCCTAATCTGTTCAATTTAATCCTAACACCAATACTTAATTACACTCCAACCTTTTGCTCTGTTGAGATAATTAATTGTTCCCATGCTTCCCATCCTCCTTAACTTGTTCAAACTGATCATTTTATCCTTTCAACTTATCGAATGTCCTATTTACTCCATTAATTCTATAAAAATGGTATTTCTCACCCTCTTAACTTGTCCATTTATCCCCACAACTTATAGAATGTTCTATTTACCCCCTTAACTCCATAAAAGTGGCATTTTTCATCACTTACAATCCGTTATCGAAGCCTAAATTGATAATATTTTTTAAACGTTAAACCTATATTTATGCTATTTTGTAAGTGGAACCTAAATTGATACTTCCACAAAAATCATAAGTCTATTTTGGTACATTATCCTTACATATAATGTATTTAACTTGTTTATATTAATGTTCTTGTTATTTGTATTTTTTATTCGTTCTTTCTCTTTTTAACTTTTTTGACTACTATAAAGGGGTAAGAAATACCATTTTTATGGAGTTAAGAGGGTAAATATGATCATGAGTGGTGAGAAATACCACTTTTATGGAGTTAAGAGGGTAAATAGGATACTCGATGAGTTGATAAGGGGTAAAATGACAGATTTGGACAAGTTAAGGGGTGAGAAATACCATTTTTATGAAGTTAATGAGGTAAATAGAGCATTCATGAGTTGGAGGGATAAAATGACCAATTTGAACAAGTTAAGGGAGCTGGAGAAGCATTAAACGTAATTAATATAATATTAGTATATTAAACATAATTTTTTTTTGAAACAGTATATTAAACATAATTAATAACTAATACATAAATTTATTAAGAAAAATATATATATAACCCGTCTTTTTATATTAGAACGTCGTCAACTCTTTGGTCAAAATAAGGGACGTGGCGCCAACAAAGAGTATCTGACTTGACCATCTGTAACTGCAAAAGGTTGAACCTCTGTTCCAAATAGGGTTTTTTCTGCTCAACACTGTTACTATCTTTCTTAATCTTTGTTCTCCATCCTCTGCGATAGGAAATCGAAAGCAGCTAATGCAAATGGAGGCAAATGGAGGTGATGCGGCTCGAATCCTTGGAGAAATCGAAAACTTACGAGCCGCAAAGACCGACATAGAGAATCGAATTACTGCTCTTGAAGCTCAGCTCCGTGACTTGAATCTCCAAAACGGCACTCACTCTTCTAATGGTTCCAATCCTTCAGTTTCCCTCGTTGATTCTCGTTTTGGCCATGAATTGTCACCGGATATGATTTATCGTTATAGTCGTCAGCTCTTGCTCCCTACTTTTGGAGTTCAAGGTCCTTTTCTTATCTCTGTGGATAATTGACTTTATCTGTATTGACTCCATCATTGCTGTATTTTGTTGTTTAAAACAAAGTTTGTTAAATTGACGCTCAAGTGGCTAGTAGCACAGATTCTATGTGTATATAGTTGGTTTTGTAAATGGGGAATCGAGTTTTTTCATTTTTCTTATTGGAGGAAGTTTAATTCTATAATGCTAGCTTTTTCTTGATTTTAGCGCAATCGAATCTTTTGAAGTCGTCCATTTTGGTGGTTGGAGCTGGAGGTTTGGGCTCACCTGCTTTGCTATATCTCGCAGCTTGTGGTGTTGGTAAGGCAGTGCTCTTTTGATTTGGTACTATAGTTATCTAGACTGTACAACTGTTTGTTAAGTTTAAGGAATTTAGAATGATATTCTTATCATGCATCTTGATGTAATAGAATGAGGTATGCCATTGTAGTTTTGAGATATTTCCAAGTTTCTTCGTTAATTTTAGTCTATGGTGCCTGGAGCACAATCAACTCTGTCAAAGTATATCTTTGTTCCTTTTGCCCAACTTAAAATATGTAACAAATGGTAACAATTGAATGAAAGGACCATTTATGTCATTGTATAACTGAAAGTGTCGAAAAATAAAATATATCTCAACTAAAAAGGAGAAGCAGTATCCCATAAGATACAGTCTTCGCAGTGCAATGCACTATACCAATGTAATGTTGTCATGTATACGAATACATAGGGGTTGGAAATGTTCAAAAGGAAAAGAATGCCCACATTGTCAACATTACATTGGTCTAGAAACTCCAGTCAAATGGATGCATACCATTATAAGAGTTTCCCTCCCATCAGGTCCATAATATTCCTGTAAAAGAGAAAGTGGTGTCCAATGTAAGCTCTAGTTGATCATAACTGTTTCTGGGTGAACCAATTAGAATTTAAACGGTAACTAAAGTATAAGTAAGATGAATCTCTTAGGACAGCGAGGCAAGGAGGACTAGGATTTTGTAAGTTGGAGAACAAGTGAATCCTTTCTATAAAACCTAGCATAAACATTACCTTCTTTGCTCTTAAATTTTTTAGTAATGTTATGCGTCCTAACAAGATTTCATCCCTGCATTATCCTACTTAATGTGACAAATCACAATTGGGATATGTTAATAATAAAGCTTTAATGAACAAATACTCCTGGTTGTGATTTGTCACAGGAGGTGGGAAAATATTGGAATTGAGATCTTGTTGGGATTCATAGCACTATCATAAGTTTTATTAAGTGAAAATATTAATGGGAAACCAAAAGGTAATAGTAATACAGTGAGTTAGGGTGACTGGTTTGTGGGGTGATGATAAGTGTAACTGAATACTAGAGACATGAAAAGTGTACATAATGCTTGGAGTTGCTTAAATGAGCTCTATTCCCTAACCGTTGTTGTTAATTTACTTGTTTAGGATCTTATGTAGAAAATCATAACAAGAATAAAAATTTGAAAATGTTATCTCCCATGGATGTTAATTGGTGTCTCATCTTTATTTGACCCTATAAACACTGGTTTTGGTTAAGAAAAAAAATGCTTGATCTGAATCCTTATAGAATATATAGCTAAAAGAAACTCTTTTTTCCTTTTTGGAATTCACTTTTTCTTTTGTTTTAAAATTTTCGGATTTACCTTGCAGGTCGGTTGGGCATTGTTGACCATGATGTTGTTGAGTTGAATAATATGCACAGGCAGGTATAAAAGACAAGTTAGGGATTGAAGTTTTTTTTTTTTTTTTGCAGTGGTCATGTTAGGGATTGAATTGTATGAAAGACAAGTTAGCTTTGGATATAGTGAACTTGAGCTATCTGTTTTATATTTGTCTATTTACAACTATGAGGAAAAGAAAACTCTATAGCTGATTAAAGGGTGGCCCGGTGCATTACGCGTCCCTGCTGAGCGAGGGTCCGGGGAGGGGTCCCACCACAAGGGTGTACTGGGAGCAAGCCTTCCCCTGCCAATTTATTTGGCAAGAGGCCGCTCCTAAGACTCGAGCCCGTGACCTCTTGGTCACACGACAACAACGTTTACCGTTGCGCCAAGGCTCGCCCTCTAAAACTCTATAGCTGATTATGGAGAATTTTTTGTCCAAGAGGGGATTTTGCTATTACCTTGGAATTTAAATCCTTTTTTTTTCCATTTCCATGTTATACTAACTCTTCTCAATGACATTCACCTTTTAGTGATATTATATATAAGTTTCCGCATAGCTAATTATTACTATTATTTTTTTAACACTTCAGGTTATACATACTGAAGCCTTTATTGGTCAGCCAAAAGTGAAATCTGCTGGTGCTGCCTGTCGCTCGTATGTGCATGTTTATGCTTATTGCTATTACTATTTTATTTATAGTTGCAAGTCAAATATTTTCCAAGTTAGGTGTCAAAAACCTGTGTATAGGGTTCCATTTTCAAGCTTTGACTGAGTTGTATGGAGGATTACATTTGGTTCTGAAAAGTTATTGTCACTTGTGGCCTGTGTCTAATAGCAATATGTATTTGTGTTCCAGAATCAACTCCACCATTCAGATTGTGGAATACCAAGAAGCTTTACGCACGTCAAATGCCGTGGAGATTTTTAGTCAGTATCCTTAAATCAATGAATCAAAGATATCTTTTGAATTCTATTTCTCTCCTTTTCCTTTTCGTTTTCATGGCAATTGAAATTTGCAATCTCCATAACTCTTGACTTTTATCAGATATGATGTTATAGTAGATGCAACAGATAATGCTCCAAGCCGTTACATGATTAGTGATTGCTGTGTGGTTTTGGGGAAGGTAAATAAGTACCTTGAATGCTTGTTCAGGTTTTTTTTTCACTTCCATGTGGCCGCTGTAAAGACAATGTTCCAAATATGTATGTTTAGGGATAATTTGATTTGTAACTTGATTGTCTTTGTCTTGTTACCGAGGATGCTCTGTGATTTTCTTAATGGACTGAACAAGTCAATTGCAAGAGAAACATTTGTTGTTTCTAATGTAGATAGTGAAATTTCATTATGCTTTGGCGGTATATTGGATGGTTTTTCGGCATGTGAACATAAACAAATGAATTAGACAAATATGTGAGATCTAATTATCTGTTTTGACCCATCTTTAATGTGAAATGACTTTAGATACTATGGTGTTTTTGAAGTATTAATTACACTGCATTCATCTGTGCAGCCTCTTGTGTCAGGTGCTGCATTGGGATTGGAAGGGCAGGTATGCTACTTTGCAGTTTTGCTCTGTTTCCTGCAGAGCACATAAGAAAGAAACCTTTATGGATATACACATTCTTCTGTGCTAACTCCAAATTTTGAATCTATCTATGTTTTTGCTTAGCTCACAGTCTACAATCACAACGGAGGTCCATGCTATCGTTGCCTTTTTCCTACCCCACCTCCTACAACAGCATGCCAAAGATGTGCTGACAGTGGAGTCCTGGGAGTTGGTATGCTCATAAAAACTAATTTATCATCTTATCTTCTTCTTTTTTCTTTTTTTCTTTTTTATTAAAGAGAACTTTTTTATTTACAACTCTTCCATTGAAGCTTCCTCAAATCACTTTGACAAAGTACATCCTTAAATTCTTGACTATCTCCTTCAAAAAACAAACCCCTAATCTTATCTTTAGCTGACAAAATAGCATTAAAATCTCCCCGCACAAGCCATGGTCCTTGCACACAAGATGCAATAGAAGGAAAACTAGTCCACAACTTTTTTCCATCTTTTTAGGATTGAAACCATGCACCACCGGCCACCAAAAAATATCCCCATCCAAAATAACCGAGCAAAGAATGTTTAAGCAGAACTAGAGCTGAGTATAATTCAGTTATAATCGAAAATCGAACAATAACCAAATTAAAAAACACTGCGGTTCAGTTAACCAAACCGAGTGTTGCAGTGCAATTAAATTTTTTTTGCGGTTATTTAAAATTAGCAGTTACCGGTGCAGTGTCGGAACTTGGAAATGCAGTTATAACCGAACTATATATATATATATATATATATATATATATATATATATATGTGTGTGTGTGTCCACCCACCCATTTTCCACCTCTGTTATCCTATATTCCTATTCCTATTCTACCCATACATTTTAATAATATTATATTATTACTTTTATCAGTTATTTTGTTTCTTCCACTATGAATATTCTTATTGATCCATGTTGCATACATAAATACTTCCATATTGTTAATCCCATTTAAATTGTAAAAATTAATTTAGAATAACTCATTAGTTGAGTATTTAAATTTAAATTGGTTGAAATTAATTGGAAACAAGTTTTGATTTATAGTCTTTGTAGTATATATAATTTTTCAGATTTACGAAAAAAATGTAAATTATAATACATTAAATTATGATTTTCTTTAATAAAAAAAAACACTTGCGGTTAGTGAATTAATTGGGTTAGTGGTTCAGTTGTTAGTTTTGGAAGATTTTCTGTACAGGTAACCGCACTGACAATTTGGTTAATTAACCGAACAGACTGTTTTCACACCCCTAAGCAGAACATTGCATAACAGTAATCCTGACAAAAGCAGGATTAGAAACAATCCATGTTCCTCGTAAAGGAGAAAAATTGTAGTTATGAACTACATTCCATCCATGTAAGTTCAATGCAGTCTTAGCTCCCCGGACCCTGGTTTTCAAAACCCCCAACGCTTACAATCTTTTCTCAAATAAACTTCCTAAATTCTGCTTGTTTAAGAGGGTCATTTTGACCCCTCATATGCCAAGAACCTTTCATACTTCATCAGGAGGTTTTCTAACTCTCCTCCCCACCAAACCATTCCCTAATAGTAATAACTACCACCATCTGCTCAACCTTAAGAGTAAAGGAAGAACTAGGCCTATTTACCTGACCAGAAGTCAAATTAGCAGGAGTTCTCATCTTCTTCCCCTTTACAATAGTTAACCATTCACCATTCTCACACACAACAGGCACTTATCCCAAACTCACAAGACTCGGAGAAAATTCTGACCCCAGCTATACTTCAAGTTTATGATTCTCAATCATGCCTGCATTCACATGTGTACATGCTTCAACAGGTTTCCAAACCTTGATAGGAATTTGCTTACAATTTTAGAAATATGATCTAACCACTTACACGTATCACAAACAATTGGCCTCCATTCATATAGAACTTTCTGAGAAAGCCTAATCCTTTTCTCATTTTCCAGAACAATAACGTCTGGAAAATCGCCTTTAACTTCCATCTCAACAAGAATACTAGCAAAATCTAAACGAGATTTAGAAGCTGTGCATTCGTCATATAACATAGGGACTCCCAAAATGCTAACTATTCTACTAAGTAAAGAAATGGACCAAAATCCTCATGACAACCCAGGAAATTGAATCCAGATAGGGATCTTCTCTAAACAATCTAATTCTAAGTTCATATTAAGGCGACCTTGTTCTCAGCACAAACAGTCTGCGATTAAGGCCCCGTTTGTTTGTTGGAAAATATTGTGTATTGAATAATATTGGATAAGGAAAAAAATTGTGTTGGAAAATAAAATATTTTCCGGCGTTTGGCTACAACACCGAAAAACGAGAAAAAATTGTGGATGACTACTATTTTTAAAAGGATAAGGAATATGGTAGGGTTTCAGAAGCTTAGTAAAATGTTTTACTCTTTTAAAAAAAGGTAAAACATTTTCCGCATTTTCTTCTTAAATTTTCCATTTGACTAACCTAAAATTTTCTATTGACTTATTTTCCTAGGCAAGCAAACGCCGGAAAATTAGGAAAATATTTTCCTGCACAATATTTTCCAGCAAACAAACGGTGCCTAAAATTAAAAGGACTAGAGCGTAATACTTTCAACTTTCCTTACTCATGTAAAATTAAACAAAAACAAGTTCTCAGGTAACCTGAGATACAAACAGCAAGCCACATCGTTTCCATCTGTTCATAGCATTACTCTCAATTTGGAGAAATCTCAGAGAAGTTCCCAAAACACTCCCAAGCAATGCAAACTTCCATCTCACAACTTCTTCGAGTAAATCATCAGAATTGAATCTCACGATCTTCTCACCGTTCTTTATCACATGAGGAATAAATAACATTCTTCTCAGAGCCAACGTGATTATTAGCCAATACATCCACCCAGCGGTTTTCTATCACATCCCCTTCTTTACTCTCCATCATTGAGCTTCTCCATTTCCTCTAGAACATTAAAATCAGTCATCTGATTCTCCTTGTCACCTGAGACATTAGACTTCCCATCAGCATTGTTGATCTGAGATTGATTTCTCATGGAAACAAAACTAGATCTTCATTGTGAATAGGAATATCTACATTATGATCTTCATTTCAAGTACATCCTAGATCAACTCCTGCAATTGCACTTTCAACTGAGCATTCAAAGAATTTGCCTGATTCCTTACTATCCGAAATCATCTTATCTTTTTATTCTATAGAATTATAGGCTTGAAATTTTTTTTTTTTTAATCTTGATTGCTCTCCAAATTGGATAATGTTGCCTGAAAGATTTATACTCAGCCTAATCATGTTGTTTTGGTTCAAGTCTTGTTTACTCATGTTAAGTACTAAACTAATTTATACTCATCCATGTTTGAACAACTGTTTTACTTCAGTCTTGCTAATTGATTTATATTGCAGTTCCCGGTATCATTGGATGTCTCCAAGCACTTGAGGCTATTAAAATTGCAAGCTCCATAGGTGAACCACTATCGGAAAGGATGCTTCTCTTAGATGCATTGTCAGCACGAATTCGAATTGTATGTGTCAACCTTTTATATTTTATAGTTCATCTAGTGGCTTCTGTTCTATTTCAAGCTTGCTGCAATAGGTTGTAGCTGCATGATCTTTTGGTGTTTGAATTCATCATTTAACTGGCAAGGGATTTTTTGTTTATAGGTGAAGATCCGAGGTAGATCATTACAATGTGAAGTTTGTGGAGAAAATGCAGCATTCACCCAAAAGCAATTTAGAGATTTTGATTACGAGAAGTTCACTCAAACACCATTGTCGACGGTATTGTTGCTTCTTCTGTTTCCTAATGCAACCTGTGCTCTCATCAAATGAATTCATCCATGGAGTTTTTCAATGTTTTTGCAGGCTCCAATGAAGTTGAACCTGCTTCCAAGGGATTCCAGAATAAGCAGCAGAGAGTTGAATGAGAAAGTTGAGAAAGGGGAAGCACACGTGTTGGTAGACGTACGGCCTGCACACCATTTCAAGATAGTATCTCTTCCAAATGCGTTGAACATCCCCCTATCAAGTTTGGAGGGTAGGTTGCCTGAAATATCATCAGCTATGAAACAAGAGGCGGAGCGCAGGGGCATTGATAAAGAAAGTGGAGTGAGGTTGTATGTAGTTTGTAGAAGAGGAAATGATTCTCAGAGAGCAGTTGAGTTGTTACAGAACAAGGGGTTTGATTCTGCAATGGATATCATTGGGGGTCTGGAGGCCTGGTCCCATGATGTAGATCCAAAATTCCCATCCTATTAACAATTCAATGTATTTCAATTGGAACCCTGGTTTTTCAAGTTTTATACGTTTGGGAAAATACACTGATTTTGATATTTAAAGCTGCTAGAAGGTCCTGCTCAATGGTAAGGTGACACAGAATCTCTTTACCATCATCTATTATAAAAGCAAAGCATCAGTATTATTAGCTAACGTTTGATGTACTAACTAGAACTTTGCCACGGGATAAAGAAGATGAAATGGTAATTCATGAAAAGAGATGAAATACAAAAAGATGAAATGGTAATTCATGAAAAGAGATTCAAAAGATAAAGTTTAAATTTGTTTTTATCGGGAAGTTTAGATTTATCCTTATTTCTAATGTTTTTAAACAAGATTGATTTTACCTGAAAAAACTGGTATAGTATCTAAAATGTCAAAAGGTACACAACTACACCTCATTGTCGTTAACAAATTTATTTGAAAGCTTCAAATCAATTTGTTCAAATTTTTCATTATGTTGATATAAAATTGATCTCGATTTTAAACATTAAGGATTAACTTTTACCATTTCATAGATAAAAGTAAATCTACACTTCTCTTTTGAAAAAAAAAAGTTTTCCCAAAATTCAAGGATCCATAGTTATTCTTTCTATTTTGGCCAATTCCGCAGGAGGGAGAGTTCAGTAGAGAAAATATATCGGTGTGTTTGAACAACTGGATAATATAAACAGTGCTATTCTCAGATTTGAAAGAAAAACAAATGAGGTTAGATGCACAAAAGAAAAGAGAGAACAGAATACATATTTCTCAAAAAATTCTCAAAATGGAACCTTTCCCAGACTTCTACAACTCTCCAGGCAAAAACAATACTCCAAAACCAAAGTCAAAATTTGAAACTTCAACTGCTAACTGCTTTATTTCTCACCATCCAACAAGCAAGAGTTTCAAAAGAGCCATCCGAATATAGAGACCATTCTTTGCTTGTCTAAAATAAGCAGCTCTCGGATCCTCATCAACTTCCACAGTTATCTAAACAACATAATACAAGCAAATAAATTAGTCCACTATTATGTATGTTCCTTGAGATTATTCTGTCTTGTAATCATTTACCTCGTCAAGCCTCGGGAGCGGATGCATCACCACAGCATGCTTCTGCATTACATTTAACACACTTTGATCTACAATGTACTTGCCTCGAGCTTCTTCATAAAGGTCGATTCTCTCTCCAAACCTTTCTCGTTGAATGCGAGTTTGATACACTACGTCACACTTTGAAGCCACTTCCATTAAGTCGGCACTTTCTTCCCACTTAACTCCCTTTGATGTCAAATACTCTTTTATATCATCCTGACAAACAATCCTCCAACATGAGCAAATGTAACCTAAATCATTTTACCTCCATTTCGGATTTCGTCCGTTACCTTCATTTTCACCACATCAGGAGAGACAAGATAGATCTTCACATCATTGTATTTGGCGAGCAAGTAGGCCAGTGACCGGACTGTCCTTCCATTAGCAAGATCCCCAACAAGAGCAACTTTTATGCCATCCAACTTACCGATCTCCCGGTCAATTGTATAAACATCCAAAAGAGCCTGCATTAACAGGAACATAACTTTGAACCTGAAGCACTTGTGATTTCCATATCATCAAATACGAACAAGTAACTTCAGGAATGTATACTTCTTCTACTATCTTTAGTTATACTCTTATAGCACAAGATCTCTTACTTACACTTTCACAGCTGATTGTTTTCGGCTTAAATTGCTAAAAAAAACAGTTAGTATACCTGAGTTGGATGCTGTCCAGGGCCATCCCCTGCATTAATAACAGGAATGCCAGCAGTAGCTGCAGCTCTTTTTGCAGCTCCACTTTCAAAATGACGCATAACAACAATATCTGAATAACCTTCAACAGTTCTAATAGTATCTGCAAATCAAGCTTCATAAATCATCATTAAACTGGCAGTAAAATCGTTTATACACAACACAAAATTAAAAAATACTCACCCTCAAGTGTTTCTCCTTTGGCAGCAGAAGAAAATTCCCTAGCATTTTCAGTAGTCAAAACTTCACCACCCAAACGTTTCATGGCAGATTCAAAGGAAAGCCTTGTACGAGTAGACGGCTCATAAAAAAGGGTAGCCATTAGATAACCCTTAAGGATTTGACTCCCAAGTGAACTCTTTTCAATCCTCTCCATTTCTCTTGCAACTTCAAATATGGCACTTAGAATCTCTCTATCAAACTGTTGTGCCTCAATCACATCATCAAGTTGAAATTTATGCCCAGTTGAGAATGAAGTGGTATTCTCGATTTCTAGTGCACTACAATGGATATTGTTCCTCATTGAATGCTTTAATCCAGCAAATATGGAGCCTGACTTGGGACAAAAGGTCTTTTTACCAAATAAATCTGAATGGTGACACCTTACTCCGCCATAGTACTTTATAGGCATAGGTGTGATTGAACGTTCATTCAACGAACAAGAGGAAAACCAAGTGGAACTAGCCATTGTAATCGACTATAACCTGCCAAAGCAATCAAAAAGTTAAAACTAGGATCATAACTCAATATTCAATTGTCAATAGCTAGTGCAAGCATTCAATCAAATAGATACCATTGAGCAATAATCAACACAAAAGTTCAATAGAAACCCAGAAATCGAGGAATTCAAGCATTAAAAAGAAGCACTCTTTCTGTTTACAACACAAGAAAAGAAATACATAGTTCAAAATCCATAGAAAGAAAACGTGATTATCTATATTTAATACCCAAATTACAGCAAAAGTTTTATTTTCGTAACAAAATCATAAACCAGATGAAAGAATAAAATAAATGACCATATCAGTGACAACACAAAAACGGGAAAAGCATACACTGAACAAAGACATAGAACACAAGGTTCTGCTTGGATGGAGGTTAACTAAAGGGAGGTTATTCGAATTAAGAGGGAAGGTTGAAGATTAAATGAAGGTTAAGAAACCTCAAAAAAAAAAAAAAAAACCTCAATTTCAGTCCTGGTTAACTAAATTTCATATATACAAATTATCCTCGTCTTATGTTTAACGATTTACTGCAAATGACTCTGTTTTTGTATACGGGTTCGCCATTCAAATCGAAACGTGCTATCATTCAGTGACATAGCTTAACAGGGAAAGAAATGAAAGAGATCAGAAAGAGTACCTGTCGTCGTTGGCGTATAGCTCTGGCGGAATGGAGGGGAAATTCATGAAGAAAATAAGATTTAGTTAGAATTGCATGAATTTATACTGATAATTAAAAAAATTATAAATTGTTTATCATTCATAACTGAATAATTGAAAGATGTTAAGGAATAAGCACGAAATAGAGAAGTAGAGAAATACGAACTTGGTGGAGTGAGTGAAGACGGATTGGATTGTTTCCTTTGCAGAGAGAAAGATAGGGTTTAAGAAACAAGAGAAAAAAAAGCGGGATACTTGTACTCGAGAATGGAACAACATAAATTATGATTAGTTTTTTTTTTTTTTTTTTTTTTTTTTTGTAGGAAGGGTAAAAAAAAAAAGACAAAAACAAAACAAGAAAGCCTAATCTGGGATCAGCCTAGGAAAGGAAATCAGGAGGTGAGGAGAATGTTGAGAGACCCAATAACCTCATATGGCCCTCAGCTGCAAGACGGCCCGCCACCCTATTCTGTTCCCTAAAAATATGGCAGAACCTATGGAATCAAAGGAAGAACAAACTCTTCTAATCCTTTTAATTAAATTCTGGCTATTTAAACAAATAGCATTATTAACAGAAATCATTCTGACAGCTTTGAGGTTGTCTGATTCCACGAGCAGATTTTTCAACCCCAGATTTTTAGCAAGCCTGAGGCTAGAGAAGATCCCCCAAAGCTCCGCAGAAAATGAAGTACCCATTCCCAAATTCTGAGTAAACCCAGATACCCAACCACCACCAGCATCTCTCAGAACCCTCCAGCAGCAATTTTACCGTCCTTAAGACAAGAGTCATCAGTATTTAACTTCACCACCCCCTCACTAGGCCTACTCCAGCCAAAGAGATGGACATCCTTACTCTGAATAGACCTAGCTAAAGTATCCTCTTTGAAGCTCTCTACAATGGTTCAAATCTTTATAGAAAAGAAATCAACTAAATTGGGACTAACAACAAAATCTCCTCCAAAAATCTCCTCATTTCTCCAATTCCAAATCTGATGACAGACAACCACAAAAAGATAACACCATGCTTCAGATCGGCCAGCAGCTTCCCACTAACCAGTCAAGATCAGAATGGGACAGGAAAGCAGACAGCAACTGGTCAGGGAGAACTTTCCTCCACACTTCTTTACTCTTATCACAATCTCTAAGAGCATGGCAAATGGTTTCTTCATGCCCTCTGCATCTACTACAAGCTCCAGACTCCACCAAATGACGCCTTTTTCTATCTGTATTTGTAAGCAGCCTATTTTTAACACCAAGCCACAGGAAGCTCCTAATACGGTAAGGAACTTTCAAGGCCCAAATATTTTTCCACAACTCTGGGTGAGGAGTCTCCAAAACTTGATTAAAGGCCTCAAAAGCTGATTTACAAGAATAAGCCCCGTTGTTTGTCAAAGACCAACAGTGACTATCCCTGTCTTCCTCCTTGCCACTAACTTTAACTCCTCTAATTTTGAGGAGCATTTCCAGATTGAGAAAAGAGTCAAACCTCGACCAAATCCAATCCCCCTCATAATTCACCACATCGGCAATCCTCCAATTCCGAATGTCTAAAGGCGGCATGGAATCACAAACCTCCAATAAAGGCTTATTACCAATCCAGATATCATTCCAAAAGCTAATAGATTTACCATTACCCACATCCCAACCAATCCCAAAGCAAAACTCTAGAAACACAGCACTAAGGCCTTTCCAAAGAAAGGAACAATTAATAATCCTCTCCTTAGGACCCCCAAAGATCCTATCCTTTCTATATTTTCTACACAATAACTGAACCCAAAGAGAAGACGGAAGTTGCCACATCCTCCACAGAAGTTTCATTAATAACACTTTATTGTTATCTCTGGCTTTTCTAATCCCCAGTCCTCCCATATTTTTAGATTGACAGACCTCATTCCAAGGAACAAGCTGAATTTTTTCCCCTCTATAGAGTCCCCCCACAGGAACCGACGATTGATTTTATCAAGATCATTAAGAACAGGCTCAGGCAAACGACAAGCTTGCATAACATGATTAGGAACCGCACAATTGACTAACTGAATCAGAGTAAGGCGGCCCGCAAGAGAAAGAGTTTTAGCTTTCCAATTAGCACATTTACTATTAGTTTTATCAAGCGTCTCCTTAAAGGAAGCTTTAGAAACTCTATCGCTATGGAGGGGAATCCCCAGATACTTACCCAAAGAATTAGTCAAAGGTATACCAGATATTTCACTCAACCTTTTGCAAACTCTTTGACTCATATTTTTAGAACACAGCATCCAGGATTTTTGGATATTAAGCTTTTGGCCAGAAGCAGAGCAGAAACAGTTAATGATATCCATAATCACACCAATTTGCTCCTCATTGCCTTCCACAAAGATCATAGCATCATCTGCAAAGAACAAATGAGTAACCTGGGGAAAAAATTTATTGATGGACACCGGATGGAAATTCCTATTATCAACAGCTTCTTGGATAAGGTGAGTCAACCTCTCCATTGCAATCACAAATAAGAAAGGACTCATAGGGTCCCCTTGTCGGATACCCCGGGAAGGGGTAAACTCCTCAGACATATCCCCATTAATCAAAACTTGAAACACGGGCGAAGAAATGCAGACCTCAATTAAACTCCTCCAGTTATCCGGAATCCCTGCTCTCTTCAGACTATCAAGAAGAAAACTCCAGTTTAGGCGATCATAAGCTTTTTCCAGATCCAACTTTAGAGCCACAATACCCCTCTTTCCCTTCTTGATTTTCATAGAATGGACCATCTCTTGGGCTATAACCACATTATTCATCATTTGTCTCCCAGGGACAAAACTGCCTTAATTCTGGCTAATAATTTCAGGGAGAATACACCGGAGTCTATTGGCCACAATTTTAGTAATAGCCTTATAAAGCACATTACAAAGGCTAATAGGCCTCATTTGAAGGAACGAAGACGGCTTTTCTACTTTAGGAATCAGCACTATAAGGGTTTTGTTCACAAGCCTAACATCCTCTGACCCATTAAACACACCTTTAATAAAACTATAAATGCCCTCTTTAACCGTCTCCCAGGGTTTATGATAAAAACCAGCAGGCAGACCATCAACTCTAGGAGCTTTAGTAGCCCCAATACTAAAGATAGCCTGATCAATCTCTTTTTGGGCAATAGGATGGAACGCTTCCAGAACTTTATCATCTCCCAAGATGGGAAACGTAGTCCTAGACAGTGCTTTATCCAGATCCACCGGGTCCTCTTTGAACAACTCTTTACAGAAATTAAGGGCCAAGTGACGAATATCCTCATCCTCATAAACCCAATCTCCATTCGGATCTTTGATAGCATCAATCTGATTCTTTTGTCATCTAATAATAGTAGAAAGATGAAAATACCTGGTATTGCGATCTCCATCTTTAATCCAAGCTTTCCTAGATTTCTGAAACCAAAGTAACTCTTCCTGCCTTAGCACAGCTTCTAATTCCTTCTGGAGAGTTCTAAAAAGACCATCCAAACTATGATCAAACCTAACCTCCAAAAGACGTTGGATGCCCTCAATCCTGCTCAAGATTTTATTCTTCCTTCTGATAATATGGCCAAAAATGTTCTTATTACATCCCACTACATTCCTTCTAAAGCCTTCAGCTGCTTGTAAGACTTTAGAATTCGGATCTTTGATAGCATGAATCTGATTCTTCTGTCATCTAATAATAGTAGAAAGATGAAAATACCTGGTATTGCGATCTCCATCTTTAATCCAAGCTTTCCTAGATTTCTGAAACCAAAGTAACTCTTCCTGCCTTAGCACAACTTCTAATTCCTTCTAGAGAGTTCTAAAAAGACCATCCAAACTATGATCAAACCTAACCTCCAAAAGACGTTGGATGCCCTCAATCCTGCTCAAGATTTTATTCTTCCTTCTGATAATATGGCCAAAAATGTTCTTATTACATCCCACTACATTCCTTCTAAAGCCTTCAGCTGCTTGTAAGACTTTAGAATGAGGCTTCCAATTATCTCGAACAAAGCTTTTAAACTCAAGATGAGATTCCCAAGCCGCCTGATATGGCCTCTCACCAGCTTGACTAAGACAGGACAGTGATCAGAGTGGCGGAAAGGGAGATTTAACACAGACACTTCAGGAAAACTACTTTGAGCCGAAATGTTAGCATAAACTTTGTCTAAACGAACAAAAGTACTATTTCATTTCTAAGTATACTTATGACCTGCGGCACCCAGATCCGAAAGCCCACACAAATCCATACCCTGTTTATGATTGAGACATCGATTAACATAGTGATGACCACCCCCTCATAAGGGCAATATCATTAAAGTCACTAGCCACAAACCAAGAATCTACCATACTCACACTCATAGTATAAAGAACCTCCCACAGCCGTTTACGATTGGCCAGGATAGGATCAGCATAAACAAAGGTGATAAAGATAGGTTTGTTACCAGGATAGATAACTTTACTGTGAATAAACTGTTTATCCATACTAATGATATCAAAATGAACCCGATCTGGCTTCCAAAAAAGCCAAATCCCACCAGCCCGGCCAGTAGCCTCTGATCTGACACAATTTCAGTTTCTAAACTTTTTAACCACATCATCAGCTTTAGCTCCACTGATCTTTGTTTCCATTAAAGCAAAACAAGAAGGGTTAAATGGTTTAATTAAATCTTTAACATGGATACGGGTAGCCTTGCTCGCCGCTCCTCTAACATTCCATACAAACAAATCCATCAACAGGAAGACTACTGACCGCAGGCCCAACACCCTAAACCATGTATTTATTAGGGGCTCCTAAGAGCCTGGAAGAGGTACCAGCAGGCCCCCTCTTCTCCAACAAATCTTTAGAATTATGGATATTTTTCTGATTACTCTTAGGTTTTTTCATACTCATTTTATTGACACCCATAGCCTTTCCAATACTAGGCTCAGTACTGAATTTAGGGATACTAACCTCTTTATGCTTTTCTTTCACTTGTGGAGCAAGAGCCTGGGAACCTCCCTGGACCTCTCATTTGGAAACAAAAATAGGATTAACTGCCTCCACAATATTAATTGCCTGCTTAGCAGATTCCAAACCTGGCATGCTCAGCTCAAGATGCTCGTTAGAAAGGTCAGAGTCTTGTCCATCCTCAATAGAAAGAGCCCCAAATCTGGAGCCTGAACTGATGGCTGAAGCGACACCAGTATCATCTTTCTCCTTTTGGCGAGGCCTCTCCTTTATTCCTGGATTAGATTGGACCGAAATAGAGTTGATATTGATGTTAGGAGGCCGATTCTGAACAACCGACACATGTGTCCTTCGTCTTCCCGACCTCTTAGCAACCATCCAGGGGCCAAAATTCCCCCCACCTCCTTGAATCCCTTCATCTCTCACTTTGACCGCTTCAGCTACCTCTTCCATCACCTTCTCCTTCTTAGGGCAACCCTCATAAGTATGACCAAACATACCACACTCATAACAAATATTATGTAACCCTTCATACTCAATAAAATAAACTGTTTTCTGAACACAGAATTTAGACAAAAGGGGTTTAGCAAGGTCAATATCAATGCAAACTCTTGCAAACTTACCTCTAACTGCCCCAATGGTAGTTTTATCCACATAGTGGACTTTGCCAACAAAGCCACCTATTTTATTAAGAAAACTTTCATTATAATATTCAATTGGTAGGCCTGGGAATCTTACCCAAGTCAAAATTCTATTCACCGAACAATCATGTGGATTAAAATTGGGAACCCATGGCCTTAAGGCCAGAACATGATTAAAGATAATATACGGACCCCCATTAATCACAGCATTAAAATCCTCGACCCGGGTAAATTTTATTACATAGTAGTCATTTTCTAGGTCAGTAATAGTGACTTTTCCTTTTTTGGCCCACTACGCCTGGATTCTCTGAGCGAAATAATTGAAACTAATTGTTTTCCCAAGCACCGTCACTATTAAAGATAACTTCCAATTAGCCCTAAGAGCACGCTTATCGGCCGAGGAAAGCCGAATTACAGGACATAAAGGATCGTCATGTTCACCATCTTCCTCATCTGAATCAGAAAAAACCTCCTCCGAATCACCCTCCATAAGACCTTCATCTAAACATGGCTCCTCTTCGACCACTCCCATAACCGTATCTCTCCATGACACTCTCCCTAGGCCTTGACCGGAAAATTTTTATTCTCCACACCACCATTTTGCCTAGGAGACACATCCACAACAGACGATGCCTTAAAGGTTGCCGCATCCCCCTGAATCTGATCTCCCCTAACATCCACAGCCCTACCCGACGCCCCACTGCCAGCCTGGGCCTGAAAACCCCTTGCACCTACTCCCGCAGCCCCCCCAGCACCCTCCTCCAACCGGCCGCACACCTCCTGGCCCAAAATAACACCATCTGCCGACAACCCGCACGCCCCGCCCCCAGGCCAAACTCCTACGCCCTCCACTTGCCTCGCTCTTCTACCATCCTCGCCCTCCCCCTGCTCTCTTCCTTCACCCCTTAGCCGAATCGAGCCCTGGATCAGACCTTCGGCCGGCCCCTTACCCATCCCCTTGCCATTCGTTACCGGCCTAGACTCGGCCACCACAGACCCCCAATCCAACACTCCCTCCCTCCTATCAGTAACCACCGACTCCGCCGCCCGGATCAGACCGTCGGCCGCTCGTGGAGACACGGATCGGTGCACACCGAATCCGCGAATCATACTTTCCCGAATATCAGATCCCTCCTCCTCTGATCTGGCGTCGCGCTCCCCACATATCGACAACCCTATCCTCACCGACGTCGCCTGCGCCGGCCCTCCACCAGACCACGATCGATCCCGATCCTTTGGCCGATCTCGTTCCTTCATCCAGAAATAATCGCACGACGGAGATAGGGAAGAGATAGAAAGTCGCACAGAGATTAAATAATTATGATTAGCTTATACTTACAAACATTTTAGTATATTTTATTTTAGGATAAGGTAACAAAGTTTATAGTTTTTTTTTTTTTTTTGGAAAATATCAATATAGGTTCTACTTATAAAATTTACATAGTTAGAACAGAGTAATATAAATGATGTGTCACGTTCTACTATCGAAACCTAAATTGGTACTCTTTTTTAAAAGTTAAATCCAAAGTTAATGTTGTCAGGCTCGGACCGGACAAGCCGGTCCGACTGGTCGAACCGGGAACCGGCGAGGAACCCGGTCCGAGCCTGGCCGGTTATTTCAATGTTGAAATAACCGGCGGGACCTGGGGTTGGACCGGAACCCGGTGGGCCGCCCGGGAACCAGAGTGACCCCGGGTCTGTATAAAAAAAAAGATTCATCGGTTTTAATTTGTTAGGCGGGCGAATTTGAACATGAAATGAAATATTTAGGGCGGGATCCGGCGGCGAATTTCAACACAATGAAATAATTAGGGCGGGATTAAAAATAAAATATGGCTATAATTAATAACAAAGTTTCAAGTCATGGGACCTAATTTTGGTGCGGCATTCGCGTCGCCCACGTCGTGCGGATGCGCCCCTAACCCGATGGTTAATCGATTGCACCCCTTGCGCGTGAGAGAGCCTTTTCCCTAATAATTGATTAAAGGCTTGTAAAGTCCATTTACTTATAAACTAGTTAAGGTTCTCATTTCTTTCCTATGTGGGATGTAAATGTTTAATTTCATTTTATCTTCTTCCAAACCATTTCAAGCGGTTCACTTTTAGCATCAATTTCTCATTCATTATTTGTCCGTTTTGAGTTTATAATATATTTTTAAAAAGATCTTATGGCATAGAATACGTTCATATATTTCAATTTATTCTGAATTTAATTTATTCGTTATATATTTAAGTCTCAAATTAACAAAAAAAATAACAAACCAAAAGTTGTTTATAATTTATTTTGGATATATATAATGTATAAAAATAATTTTAAATTAATTATATATATTTAATGTATATAAATATTATTTATTTATTTATTATGTCATCCGGTTCGACCAATCCGAGCCATCTGGTCTGACCAAGTGACCCGTGACCCAGTCATCAATCCGGTTTGATGTCCGGTCCGGTTCTGATAACATTGGTAAAAAACATTAGGCGTTAGTCGGACGGACAGGACCCTTGAGGATTAATCGGGATTAGTCGGAGATTAATCAGGATTAGTCAGATTTGTATTTTTATATTTTTTATTTATTAATCAATAAATTATTATATAAATTCAATTAAAATATGTATTATACTATTGAAAAACAATATTATAAAATTATTTAATAGAAAAACACGTATATTTGGAACATATATTTTTAAAAATGTGCAAATATCAATATTTTAACAACAATATCATTAAAACAACTCAAAAGTGAATTATAATAAAGAAAAAAAAAACAAATTCACAATATAAAATTATTTTCTTCATTGTCGATTAGACGGCGCCTAGACGGTCTAGGCGGCGGCCTAGGCGGAGCCCAAACAACTAAAAAACGCCTAGGAACAAAAAAAAAGCCTAAAGGAACTAATTGAAGAAAATCGGAGCGGATTCTTAATTTCGAGCGCCTAGGCGGGCCCTAGACGGTCAAAGCGAGTGGCTAAATCTATATTGATGTTATTTTGTACATTAAACCTAAATTAATACTTTATGAAAAACCATAAACATATTTTAGTATTTTATTCCTTTTTTTTTGTGTGTAACAATAGTAAATATTTCGATGACTGACGTGTACTTAGATATAACTGATCAGACTTTCTTTCCATTGATAATCAACTAGTCTTTTTAACGAAGCTTCCGAAATCAGTAGAAAATATTGTTTGAAAGTTTCAATTTGATGTTTAAATAACAATCAAACTATTTCTTTTTCAAATTTTCATTAACACAAAGATAAATTTGATTTTTCTTAGAAACGATAAAAGTAAATTTATACTATACCTACAATAAAATTTAACCTTTATCCCAAAAGAGAATATAAAATATATTTTCCATAAAAAAATAAAAAAAATCAGTTCTTGTTAACCATCAAATGAGCGCGCTAGAAAAAGTACAGATTCTACAAAGCCAAATTGAAATTATATATATTTTTTTCATTTGTTACTTTAATTTAAATTTGAAAATTTATTAAAAAAAATAAAACTAAATAAAGCAAAAGTAGTAGCCTCTTTTCTAATGTTTTTTATTCTTTTTATATATATATATAGAAAAGCCTGTTTTCTATTGTTGAATTGTCCTTTCAGCGTAGGTATAATTGGATATAGATACAATATAATATCACTCCCAACCCACAATTATTGGAGAATTATATTGTTGTTTTGATATTTGATAAATATAATCAATCAATCTTCTTTAATTTAGAAGTTAAAAGACATTGCTTAGATCACTTTTGCTAAAAGTGATACAATTTAGGGTAATTAATTTATTAGTCCTTATATTTTGACAAAACACACTGTTTAGTCCTTGTATTTTCAAAAACACATGATAAAGTTCCTAACTTTTTTCTCAATGAACTGTTTAGTCCCTAACATTTTTCTCGGTGAACTGTTTAGTCCCTGCCGTTAGACTCTCATGAAGATTTTGTTAGTCAATTTGGATTTGCGTTCTTCTTTTCCTTTCCTTTAAACCCTAATGCATCTGAAATCAACTTTGAATGTTCTTCTTCTTGATTTTCTTCTTAATCGTTCAAATTCGTATGCATTAGGTCTTTTCTTTTTCTTGTTCTCCATACAAATAGCTTCTTTTAAATTAGACTTTCTCTTCTAAAGTTTGAAGGTAAATAGTAAAGGGTAATTTAGTCATTTCTGAAGTCATAAACGGTAAAAAAAATATAACAAACAGACGGAATGACTAAACAGTTCATTGATAAAAAGGTTAGGGACCTTACCATGTGTTTTTGAAAATACATTTGTCAAAATATAGGGACTAATAAATTAATTACCCTACAATTTATTGTATCTTTGGATCGTAGGGGTTTGCATCATTAGAGGAGAGAGGGTTTTTGTATCACAATTGTGATACAACCGGCAAAAAAAAAGGGTAAAATGCATATGTAGTCCACGCAACATCCTGCGGCTGAGATCACGCCTCAGTTGGCGTGTGTGTTACATACGCGCTTGAGGCGCGTCCAGCCGCAAAAGTGGACTGTGACCTTTTATTTTATTTATTTATTTATTTAAAAAAATTTGAAAAAGCAGGTGGATTGTAGGGGTTTTATATCTAAATATAAATCTAAAAAAATGTATCCGTTGAACCCATTCAACTATATCCTTTTAATTTTGTTTGAAATTTTATACAGCTTTTGAATTAAAATATAGCCGCTTTCTATCCGTTTATATCTGTTGCGCATTTTTTTTGAAAATTTCATTATAAATACCCAATTCATTTATATTTTGCATATGATCCTAAATATTTACACAACCAAAAAATACATCTAAATATTACATCTTGCATTTTTAGAGGTATGGATAAATGTCAAGGCAAGAAAAATTCCTCGGAGAAAAATCGATATTCTGATTCGCAACACCCTAATCCTTTCCAAATGCCAAACCGAAATACTTCGAATATGCAAATATCTCCCATGAGGAGATCCCCGCAACCCGGATTTCCTCAAAATTACAATAATTTTGTGTCAAACCCTCAAAACTTCTATCATCCCGATGTTCATTACGCCAATATGACCCAATATAACGATAGTCAACCGATGAACTATCACCTCCAAAATTCGGGTTATACCGATCCGTATCTTTCATTCAACAGTTCAAGAAGTTCATTTTCCGGATCACAGTCGTCAAATTTTGACTCGCCAAATCGGGATGCTGTCGATCTTGACGATGAAGACGACGACGAAGAAGAAGAGATTGACGAATCACTTCTCGGTGAACCTGTTGCCGAGCAAAAAAAGAAGCAAAAACAGTATAAATTGACGCATGAATTAGAAGACTTATTGTGTAAATGTTTTTTATCAATCTCTACAAATAATGTTGTTGGTTCGGCTTAGAAGGAAAGACAATTCTGGACTCGAATAAGCAATATGTTCAACGAAGGGAGGCCCAGAAATTCGGAAGCACTCACAGGCGGTAAGGGTAAGAATAAATTTTTACGAATCAGTAGAAAAATCAATAGATTTGTTGGTTCATTTATGAAAGTGCAAAAGGGGATAATGAACGCGTTAAACATGCTCGAACTCTATACCGAGCGAAGTGGAACACGGCATTCAACTATATCCATTGTTGGCGGGTTTTATGCAACGAACCTAAATGGCGGAACTATATTCTGTCAAATGGAGGAACCGTTGGAGGTGAAGAGGTTGCCGAAACAGAAGAGAAACGTGAACGACCACCGGGAATTAAGGTGGCGAAGGCGGCGGCTAAAGACAAAGGCAAACAGAAGGCAACATCGTCCGCCATCAGTGATGATCTATCTCGTGTTGAAAAAATGCATGAAGAAAAAATGCTAGCGGCGAAGGAAGTGTCACGGCAAAATTACTATGTTGCGATGCAACGAGATTTTGATTTTATCAATAAGGGTTCAGTCGAAATGGATGAAGAGCAGAAAAAAAAGATATGATATTATGTGCTCTTACCTCATGAAGAAATGCCCAGATGTATTCCCTTAATCGTGTTAGTTTGCATTGTATTTTTTTAAAATTGTATTTTTTTAATTGTTAGTGGACTAATTGTATTATTAGTTTTTAATGGTAACATCTCTTTTAATTGTATTTTTTTTAAATTGTATTTTAGTATTATTTCAATACAACAACACATAAACTAAAAAAACACATTCTTTAATACAACAACACGTAAACTAAAAAAACACATTATTTCAATACAACAACACATAAACTAAAAAACACATTGTTTAATACAACAACACGTAAACTAAAAAAACACATTATTTCAATACAACAACACATAAACTAAAAAACACATTATTTCAATATAACAACACATAAACTAAAAACTACATTAATCCCTCATATCAATCCCAACAGACTGCTCGGTCTCAAAAATCTCTACAGCTTCATGGATTGTGTCGATATAATCAGATGGAAGACTTGCCCATGGTGTTTCAGCACTTCCCCATACTTCACTGCAATTGTTTTTCTGTGCACTTGCTCGTTGGAGAGAAATAGATGCACCACGAAGAGATTGTCAATTTGCACATAAAGAAGTTGGATAAGCATCATGAGGCTCATGAAATGCAGTAGACGGTGTCACTTTTAGAAAAAATATTACAGAAATATTTTTCCTTTGTGTATAGTTTGCTCTAAAAACCCTCGTGTTTTCAAACAACAATCGAGAAAAATATGCATTCCATGCATCAAGTGGCATAAACCATTTCATAAATGTTTGTACGTTTGCAGGAATAGTACCCCCACATAGACCGTCACACCATTTAGATAAAGAAAATTCCATTGGTATCTAATGCATGTAGCATAAGAACCAACACATGTGCATTGAGCTCCTGGGGAACTCTCCCCTTATTGGAAGTTTGAAACAAGACATAAACGGAAAATCGGGAAGAAACATTTCCGGTTGAATAAATGTTTGTCCGTAAGAGCGGTCAACATCATATCGATATTCAATCATCTTTTGAGTACACTCGGACTGATTGAGGGTTGTGATGATGCTATATTCCATGGGGAAGTTTGATGGATCCATTTTCACAAGTGGGTGATAATGGAGGCTGAGATGGGTGGGTCTTATAGAAAGCAAAAGCTATCTACAGAATTATTATAGAACCCACTATCACATGTGCTATCTACAGAATTATTATAGAACCCACTATCCAATGTGCTATCCTTGGGAATCATTACAGAACCCACTATCACATGTGCTATCCTTGGGAATCATTACAGAACTCACTATCCCATGTGCTATCCTTAGGAATCATTACAGAACCCACTATCCCATGTGCTATCCTTAGGAATCATTACAGAACCCACTATCTCATGTGCTATCTACAGAATTATTACAAAACCCACTATCCCATGTGTTATCATTGGAAATCATTACAGAACCCACTACCACATGTGTTATCCTTAGGAATCATTACAGAACCCACTATCTCATGTGCTAGCCTTGGGAATCATTACAGAACCCACTATCCCATGTGTTATCCTTGGGAATCATTACAGAACCCACTATCCCATGTGCTATCCTTAGGAATCATTACAGAACCCACTATCCCATGTGCTATCCTTGAGAATAATTACAAAACCCACTATCTCATGTGCTATCTACAGAATTATTACATCTATAAATTGCAACAAGTCATATGAATTTTCTCAATACAAAATACTCATCTATTTCTTAACAAACACCTTATAAAATGTCCAATTTCAATTACGATGACTTCTATCAGAGACAACAAGCAACTTTTGCAAATTTGTGGGACGAAGGAGATGATCTTATTGAGCAAGCTATCACACAAGAAATTGTCGAACCATTGGCACCAATTCGTCGTAGAAGACATATCAACCGTAATCGTGAAGAAGGAGCCAAACGTTTATATAAAGATTACTTTGCTGATGCACCAGTATACAACGACCAAATGTTTCGAAGAAGGTTTCGGATGACTGGACCATTGTTCATGCGTATAGTCCAATCATTGGAGAACCATACAGTCTATTTTACACAGAGGGTTGATGCATTAGGGAGGATGAGATTCACACCCATTCAAAAATGCACTGCAGCGTTACGTATGCTAGCTTATGGAGAGACCGCTGATCGTGAAGATGAGTACATCAGGATTGCTGAAACCACAGCATTAGAATGTCTTTCAAAATTCTGTCGGGCCATCATTGAGGTTTTTGGAGCAGTATATATGCGTAGGCCAAATGTTGATGATGGTAAACGCTTATTCTCTATGCACGAGGATATCCATGGGTTTCTAGGTATGCTTGGGAGTCTTGATTGCATGCACTGGCCTTGGAAGAATTGTCCTATTGGGTGCAAGGACAATACACCCGAGGGGATCAAGGCGTGCCTACAATTATGCTTGAAGCTGTTGCTTCACAAGATCTTTGGATATAGCATGCATTCTTTGGTGTTGCTGGGTCGAACAACGACCTTACTGTCCTTAACAGATCACCTTTGTTTCAGGACAAGATAGAAGGTAAATCTCCACTAGAGGATTACATGGTTAATGGTAAGATGTACAACATGGGGTACTACCTCGTTGATGGCATATATCCAAAATGGGCTACATTTGTGAAAAACTTTCCACATGCTATTAATCCGAAACAAATTTTGTTCACGACAATGCATAACTCTGCTAGGAAGGATGTGAAACGGGCTTTCGGTGTACTTCAGGCCCGTTTTAACATTGTTCGTGGACCTGCCAGGCTGTGGGAAGAAAGAAAACTTCATGATATAATGGAAGTTTGCATTATACTACATAATATGATTGTTGAAGATGAGCGAAACACGTATTGTAGGGACTATCCTCCTGAAATTTTTGAAGCGGAAGTCATTGAAGGCGCTGCACGAGGAAACCCTCTGATTGTTTTCGAAAACTTAGTTAGACAGGAGTTGACAATTTGCAATAGAGCGACATATATCGTGTTAACTGATGATCTAGTTAAGCATATATGGCGACGTCATGGAACGAGAGATCTCAACCAAAGACCTAGCGGTTCTAATGTCATTGTTTTTTATCGTCCCTTGTTTCGTACTTTTAATGTAATTTCCTCGTTTTTAAATCTTGTATTTTATTCCATTTCGTATTCTCATGTTTTATTTCAATAAAAAAATATCGTTTGTGATATATGTTATTTTTGCAATTAATTATATTTTTTAATTAACTATTTCGGTTCAAAATAATTATAGATATAATTGATATTTATTATTTTAACTAATTTATAGATTAATGGAATTATTTAGATTGAATGATGAAATAATTAGATTAATTGTTTGGTGGAAAGAAATAATAATTTATTTGAAATGTGTAAGAGTTTTATGACAAGTGGGTTCTACGTAAAAAAGTGATACAAATACGTATAATGGAGAGGTAGTTGAGTGTATTAGACTTTTTTTTTTAAAAATGGGTTTTTTTTGGATATAATGCAATAAAAGTGAGGCGACCACTGCTGATGGTCTTATATTAATATATTCTAAGTGATAGTACAAGCCTATGGAATACATATTAGGGGGCGTTTGGTTCGGGGTCTTTAGGAATGGGAATGGGAGGGTTTCATTCCCTTTGTTCTTGACTGTTAAAAAAAAAAAAAAACTAATTCCCTTTACCCATTTTAGATTATGTGTTTACCCCACTTTAGGTTAAGCCTATCACCTCAGACCCTGTAGGGAATTGGATCCCTTTACCTCATTCCCTTTCCTAAACATATCCAAACACATATGGGAATTAATGTTTATTCATTTCCTTTAGTTTCCCTTTTTTGATTCCTTTTCCCTTACCCCTTGTGAACCGAACGCCCCCTTAATACTTTGAACTTGTGAGAAAATGTAAAGCTACGGGGTAGCAACAAAAACAAACCCATGTACAAAAAAAAAAGCACTTTAAATACTAGTAAAATGGTATTCTGATCCTGAAAGACATAGGGGTAGGGCTGTAATCGAGCCGAGCCGAACCGAGCTTTGGCCTGTTCAAGCTCGCCTCGCTATAAAATTAACGAGCTCGAGCCCGAGCCGAGCTTGCTATAAAATTAACGAGCCGAGCCCGAACCGGGCTTTGGCGTGCTCAACGAGCTTGAGCCGAGCTTCGAGCTTGTTTCGAGCCCAAAATCCTTTTTTGGACTTGGTTCATTAAGAAAATTATCTAACCATGAATTGTTTGTGAGTAAATTCTTAATTATATTTGTGAAGTTTGCTCGCAAATAACTCTTTAATTGTGTACATAAACAAGCTCACAAGCAAAGTTCGTGAATAAATAAACAAGATGTTTACAAATAGTTCATCTACTACTCATTTATTATGTTTGTGAACGAACTCATCTAATAGCAAATGAAATAATATTAAGTTTGGATATTTGTGAACTAACACAAAACCATATAGTTTTCTACAAAACTAAAATTTGTCCATAAATGCTCTAATCGAGCCTGCTCGCGAGCTTTCGAGCCGAGCTTTGGCCTGCTCAAACTTGGCTCGTTTACGAACCGAGCCAATAAATCGTGTTCACAAGCGGCTCGTTTACAAATCGAGCCGAGTCGAGCCGAGCTTTTATCGAGCCGATCACCGAGCCGCTCATGAGCGGCTCTGTTCATTTACAGCCCTACATAGGGGTAGTAATAGATAGAACAGAACTAACCCAGAAGTAACCTCAAAAAAGACATCTAATGAGGATGAACTAAAACAAAACAAGATGAACTTATTTTATTTCTACGGAATCAAGGAATTTGAGGATATAAACCAGCATATCCACACATTCCATATATACAGAGAACACCGAAAGGGCATCTATGCCCGCATCTCCCGCAATTGAAGAGACTAAAATTTGTATTAACACAAAATCTGTGACAACACTTCCAAGTAAAGGGGCATTGCAATCCACATAAACCACATTTATTAGTATCAGATGAGACATCAACACATCTTTTTCTACAACACCTCATTCATGCTCTCCAACAACATATCCCCAGTGTTCTCCTGCATCCAGGGCATCTCGGAGGGCGAGGATGTCAGTGGTTTCTTGTTACCTTTGCAAGCCATGGCGATTGCGATTCTGTCATGACATTTTGTACTTCGGAATGTCCTTTTCTTGTTAAGAAGAAGAGCATGAGAATAAGGAAGAAAGCAATTAAGGAATTAGGTAGCTGCGTTAAGAAAACTGAGTTATGTTACTCTGACAAATAAAATCGACTCTTTTGGTACCTAGCTTAACAGATGCAGACACAAGTTAAAAGAGGTTATAAATCACATGATTAGGGAGAGGACTTTAGTTTATGTTTTCGAGTTTTTAAACAGGTATGTTATAGCTATAAAAAAAAATTCAGTGGTTGGCAATTTCTTTTCAAGAGTTAAAGAAAGAAACCGAGGTAAATTCACTCCATAAATCCAGTGCTGCCAACAGAAACAATCTGCCTCTTTCGTTCATTACCGAACTAAATGCGATTACATAAAATAATGTTAATGAGTAATTTCATCACTGATCAAAATTGAATCTTTGTGACACTCACCAGTTGTGTCACAGACAATAAATTTTTATTGCATTTGATATGCTTGAGAAACTAAAGTAAATAAGAAAAACAAGTACCAATACCAAGCTCCTGTATGCCTCATAAAATAAGTCATTTTGCAGTTTCTTCTTCATCTTCTTGCCCATATCGACGCTTGAACTTGGCAACCTGACCTAAACTTTCAGCCATTTGCCGTCTTGCTCTGAAGTGGTAGACTTTACCAACATGACTCATTTTTGTCATCATAATGTGCATCAATCTGCCACTTTGAGACACATAAGATATCCACTGCATCTGAGGGTGAATTCCTTTCTTCATTTTGTATCAAATCTGCAACTACAACCATACTACATTCAAAATAGCTAAACACAAATGAAAAAATCATTTAATTGGGTTTGGATTGGGAGGTTTCGTTGTTACAATTATATCCAAAAGTACACAATCTCGTTGTAATTTGCCTTAGTTCTGTGTGGACTTATTAATTAAGAAGAAACCACTTTGTCAGACTCGTATCTGGCTGCATATGAAGCTTATTTGAAACATTTTCTATGGGTTAGAGAGAATTCATTAGACAGGGGATGAAAATAAGAAAATAAAAATGAAATCATGTTTTTCAAGTTTTTCACTATCCTAAACACCTATTCTGCTCCAATCAAACAGTGACACTAATTTTGCTTGGCCTTTTGCCTTTTCTCTTTGTTATATATTAGAAGTGAATCCAACTTAACAGATAACTAGCTATCTCATTTTCTTATTCATTTGGCATTCACCACTTTGCTGATATCTCTATTACGATGATCTTCCAGCTGTCGCACTTCCTAATATTAGTTTTGATTGTTCTAATGAGGGCATGTTTGAGTTTTTTGAAAATGTCACATTACACTTATGCCACAAGTTTTTCAAATTTGTTTCACACTTCTTAGATCACATTCACCTCAATGAAACAAGAAGCAGATATAAAATGACTTTGAGTTCCATAAGTCATCGAAAAATCATCTCATCCCAAAGAACACAAGGGCACAGAGAATTTTATAAAAGAAGTATTTAGATAAATGGATGAAAATAAATAAAAAATCACAATAAACACCTCATTTCATCCAAATCAAGTGGAAACACTAATTACTTAATTAGAGAGAATTGGAGCAAAATCAAGTGGGCAAATCAACAGAGTAAACAATTAGAAACGAGCAAAGAGCAAAGCATTAATTAGCAGGAGATACGAACAATCGCAACTATTCAATTCAGTAGCTTACCTTTTTCGTTGGAATGGGGAGGACAGAACAAATCAATTGAAACAGAGACTGGGGAGACAAAAGGAAACCCAGCAGAAGACTGCGACTGCGAGCGGAGAACGGGGAGCAGACAAGTCGGAGACTCTGCGAGATAGAAGGACATACGAGGAGATAGAAGGAGAAAAGGCAAATGAGCTGCTCTAGACAAGCCCTAAAAGTCCCACCTTAGAACCCATGGGCCTTAGTTGCATTTGAAACTGAAAACAAAAAAAAAAAACATTCTACATTAGTATCATAATCTATGTATTATATATATATAATATAAAACAGTAACGATAGAGCTGAAGTGTTACTTCCTCCTTTTTTACTAATAAAAAATATAACATAAAATATAATATATTAACTTTATTTATATTATTATATTTATTTATAAAAAGATTATTTTATCCGTACTATATCTAAAAGTTCTAGAGAATTTAAATTAATTCCTAAAATCTCTCTAATTCTCTGGATATCTATATCTAAAAGTTCTACATAATTTAAAGGGAAAAGTACAAAGATAAACCTTGTGGTTACGTCCGTTTTCGAACAACACCCATGTGGTTTAAAAGTTTGCAAAATGGTACATTGAGGTTCATTCCGTTAGCAAACACATACCAAATTGACTAACGGTGTTAAAAGTCAAAGGGAAAAGAGTTAATTTGGTCCTTATATTTATTTATTTTATAAATTAACCCCATTATTATCTAATTATCATAATAAAACCTAAAATAAAAAATAAAAATCAATTACACCATCTTCTCCATCTCTCTTTAATTTTTTATTTTTTTCTTCTTTCTCTCTCCTCTCTCTCTTTCATCTTTGTTAATTTCTCTCTAGAATCATTGGATTCACTCACTTTCACTCCCTTTAATATATTTCAAGCCCTTTTGATATATTTCAAATTCATCAATAGATATTTTCACATCATGGGTCGTGACAATACCACATGGGTAGTTTCTAATCAGATAGGATAAGGAAGCTCTGGAAAATATTTACCTCTGCATTTCCGGAACTGAATCTGGTTTGGGATATTTTAAATTTTTCATATCTATAATATCCAATAAGACAGGTTCAAGTGAATGACTAAACGAATCAAAATATTCAATAAGACAGGTTCAAGTGGTTCAGTTGGGTTTATTGAACATTCTACAATATTGATTTGTAATTCTTACTAAATTTCCGTTACTGAGTCGGAGTTTTTTTATTCTTATTCCGCCAATATCCACAGAAGAGAGGAAAGATGGATTGGAATTGCTGAAAGCAGCTTTGAGTAACGACTGGATAAAAGCAGAAAGCATATATGAGAAACCAGGAATGAAATATTGAGCTATAATCACAGCAAGAGGGGAAACTGCTCTTCATGTTGCAGCGTTAGCAGGTCATATTGATTTTGTGGAAAATCTAGTTACCAAAATTGAGGAAGATGATATCAGAATTCAAACAAAAGGACGGGGTGCAAATGAAGGTGGAAATACAGCATTTCATTGTGCAGCTATATCAGGACACGTGAAAATTGCAAAAATCATATTGAAAGACAACCTTCGTGATCTTGCAATGCTTAGAGGTAATAAAAATTGTTTACCAATCAGTATGGCAGCTTCGAAGGGAAATAAGGAAATGGTGCGCTACCTATATCAAACTATAAAAAAGGATCTTCTAAATTCAGATGACGAAAATCGCACAACTTTACTTCTCACTTTAATTGACTCTCACATATATTTGAAATATACAAAAGTGTGTGAATCCAATGATTTTAGAGAGAAATTAACAAATAAGAAAGAGAGAGAGGAGAGAGAAAGAAGAAAAAAATAAAAAAATTAAAGAGAGATGGAGAAGATGGTGTAATTGATTTTTAGTATTTTTTATTTTGGGGTTTTTTTATGATAATTAGATAATAATGGGAGTTAATTTATAAAATAAATAAATATAAGGACCAAATTAACTCTTTTCCCTTTGACTTTTAACACCGTTAGTCAATTTGGTATGTGTTTGCTAACGGAATGAACCTCAATGTACCATTTTGCAAACTTTTAAACCACATGGGTGTTGTTCGAAAACGGACGTAACCACAAGGTTTATTTTTGTATTTTTCCCTAATTTAAATTAATCCCTAAAATCTCTCTAATTCTCTGCATATCTATATATTATATAATATAAAACAGTAACGATGGAGCTGATGTGTCACTTCCTCTTGTTTTACTGATAAAAAATATAATATAAAATATAATATATTAACTTTAGTTATATTATTATATTTATTTATAAAAAGATTATTTTATCCGTACTATATCTAAGAGTTCTACATAATTTAAATTAATCCCTAAAATCTCTCTAATTCTCTGCATATCTATATCTAAAAGTTCTACATAATTTAAATTAATCCCTAAAATATCTCTAATTCTCTGTATATCTATATATATATATAATATAAAACAGTAACGATGGAGCTGAGGTGTCACTTCATTATTTTTTACTGATAAAAAATATAATATATTAATTTTAATTATATTATTATATTTATCTATAAAAAGATTATTTAAATTAATTGTGAAAATAAAATAATAATATTTAATTTATATACTATATCTAAGAGTTCTACAGAATTTAAATTAATCCCTAAAATCTCTCTAATTCTCTGCATATCTATATCTAAAAGTTCTACAGAATCTAAATTAATCCATGAAATCTCTCTAATTCTGTGCATATCTATATATAATATAAAACAGTAACGATGGAGCTGAGTGTTGGTCCCTTATGACGTACAAGTATAGTTCCAAGGGGGGGGGGGGGATATGAACTATTTTTAAAATTTGTTCGTTAAGGCTGACTTCTTTTTCTTTATGAAAAGAATTACACAGCGCGCTGAGTGAGTTTAAGACACTAGCTTAGTCAACTGGTGACTAAGTCAGCTTCTTTCCCTGAGTTAGGAGATAGCACTTTGAGTCTATTCCTGAACTCAGATACTCAATGCACACAACTCAGCGTGACCTCTTTACTTAGTCAGTTTTCAAGCAAGCAAAATATATATAAGGAGTTTAAGGTTAGAGAGATGTTACTCAGCAGATTTATCCAGGTTCGACCTCTATGCCTACGTCCTGTCCCTGGAACACGTTCCGAGCTTTCGAATTCTCTACTGAGCTCTTTAAAGGTAGAGCATCAAACCTTTTACAACTAGAAGCTGAGTATGACAAGAGTACCTTCCTCTATACCTCTACTCACTCCTATTCTACCACTGAGTACTATAACCGAGTACTCAGCCTCTCCTTTTTATACTTCTAGAAATGATGATGAGATTGTCCTAAACAACAATTGCTAAGACACTTTAGATGATTGGAAATCACTCTAGACTTTTACACATAATATGGAAATTGGTGTAAGGTATTTGCTTTGCTTTTCTCACAGATTCTTCGAGTATGAATTTGGTCAGCGTGATTGCTAGTTGAAGATCTGCATCGAATGAAGCAAATGGATGGCCTTTATATAATGACACTTGAGGCACCTGGTCATTTCGAATTTCGAAATAACCGTTGGAGGGAAACGGCTTCCTGTCGTTGTCACTCTATGCGTGCTCAGCGTCGTTGGCCAATAGAATTCTTGCATCTTCTGTCTTCGTCAGTCTTCGGCAGAATGTTTCGCCATTTATGGAAAAGTCCACGAGACAGCTTTCTGCGCCTTCTGAACTTTACCCAAAGTAGAAATACTTTGTCTAGAAGTTGAACATTTCCTGCCACTGTTCTGACTGCTTTGTTGTCCAACTCAGCAGATTCATCTTGAAGCTTTTGCCACGAAGGCTTCTCGATCCTTCTCTTGCTGAGTCGTCGTTTTGGTTGATACGGCTTCGTTTTGAACTTCTAAGCTGAATGGTGTTGATGTGTTGACTTGGGCTTGACTTCCACTAAATGGGCCTTTGGTCTTTTTATTCTCAATGTCTTATACACAATTAAACTCAACATTGAACAAACACATTAGTGTAATAAATCAAAGCTTATTAAATTTAATGTGCACATCACTGTAGATTGCTCGAGAATACTTCAGAATCTCGTTCGTCTTAAGCTCATCAGTGGCCATCTCTTGTCTGTTCAAGTTCAGCAGACGCACAACCTCAGAAATTTGCTCAATAGAGCATTGGGAGGAGGTGGAAAGCTGATGGTTTGTTTTCTCTTGCTCAGTGTTAAGTTGGCGAAAGAGATGTTGGACTTCGGCAGAAGTGGCATAGGCTGAGTTCGCAGCTGACAGTTGATGGAATTCCTGATGTAGAGAATTCATATGATTTACAATGGTCAGCTGGAGTTCTGCTATTTTTAGAATAGAGTCCTGCCGGGGCTGTTGAGATTGCAAAGAAGTTAGAACACTCAGAAGATCCTTCATACCCTTTATCTCGGTTAGAAGCTGAGTGATTGATGAAAGTTGTGTTGTCTCAACAGTGCTGGATTCAGCGGCATGGGTGCTTGATCTTTGGAGATCTTGAATGAGTGCTTGAGCTGAGTCAACAATGCGTCTACCAGACTCAGAGGCAATGTTATAGTTAAAGGATCCATCCAGCGTTGGTCCAGATGCCCGAGATGGAGTAGAACCAGTTAGAGGCAGTGTTAGGTTCAGCTCGACATTTGGAGTTCCAGCATGGTCAGTTGAAGCTGACTGGGGCGGATTCTGCACATTTACTTGGGGAAGTGGAGGATCGGCATAAGGAGTTCCTTGCACTGAGTCAGGCTGAAGCTGACTTGGTGATGGTATTGGAGGAAGTTCAGCATCCACCTGGGCAGGTAATTCCTTAACTTGCTCATCAGTTTGAGGAGCAGAATCGTCGAGCAGTTGCTCGGTATTGCTTGGATTTGCGGCGACATTTAAGTCGGCATGTTCCTTTGGAGAAACAGAGGCTTGATTTTCTAAGTCCCCTTGATCAGATTCAGGAGGGTTGGAGAAGTATTTGAGTTGTACCTCAGTAAGGTCAGTGATTTCATCTCCCAGCGGGGAGTCTCCTAGTAGGTCAATGACTGGTTTTCGAACGGCGCTCTTCTTTCTGAGTCTTTTAAGCTTTGGAGGAGTGGGGTCACAAGGAATGGACTCAATAGAGTCACTTGGTGAGGGTTCCTGTTGAACAGCAGCAGTAGTTTCTGTGTGCTCAACTTCTTCTTCTTCAACCAACTCAGTGTTGATTGGTTCGAACTGCTCATCCTCGGTAGTTTCTTCAGTGTCATCCTGACCACTGTCTTCCTCATCTGACTCATCATCCAGTGCATCTTCTCCAGACTGGTCATCCAACTCTTCTTCATCAAGCTGACCACTTACTGGATTTTGGTCATGTTCTTCCTCAGCCTGTTGCTCGGCGTCAATTCCTTGACTCTGTGCATAGTGAGAGTTAGGAGAAACGACGATGTCTGTCGGTATAGCTGTGATGGGTCTTAACTCAAAGTTGAGTTTCTTCTTCTTCTTCTTACTCAGCGGTTGCTTATCAACTTCGTCCCTTTCCTCAGTATAAGGCTCAGCTTCCCTAGGTCGTTTCGAAGCTGACCTAGATGCACCAGGACTTTGCTGAGTTGGAAGTTGTGTTTGTTTGCATACAACTTTGATCCTTTTGGGGGTAGTGGCAGCTCCTTTAGAGGTGCTTTGCTCAGCTTTCCTATTTCGTTGTGTTCTGCCTTTGCGAGTCACAGCCCCCTTTGTGGTTGCCCCCTCAGCATTCTGTTCAGCTTCCCCTTTTCCTTCCTTTGGCACAATTGGTAGGTCATATGCCAAACCAAATAGGGCAGCAGCTGTTATCTCAGTTCCCCAAATTCGAATCTCCGCAACTGTGTCTACCTTGTGATCCTGGAGAATTCGAGTGATGAAGGAACCCAGCCTAAGAGTCCCCATACTTCGAAGAAACCCACCGATGATAAACATAGGCATATTGATCGGCGTGTAGGTCAGCATGTGCCATATAAAGCACTGCTCGAAGTTGGTTGCTGAGTTGGTGCAGTTTATCTTGGGGTAAAGTAAGTTAGTCCAGTATGTAATGGGCCATCTTTTGATGCTGACCCATGGACGTGCTCGAAATTTCACCTTTGTGTCCCTCAGGTTTGCAGAAGGTCTTAACGTAGTCGGTTTTGTCATGGTCACCAGACTTACGAAGTATAGCTCCTTCGTTCTTTAGTTTGAAAAGCGAGGCAAGGTATGCTGGGTTGATGGAGATGTTCTTTCCTCGAACATTTGTAGCCAGGTAGTTCCTGTCTTCTTTGGCAACTTTTAGGTTGGCGTAAAATTCACGTACCAATTTAGGGTAAGTGTAGTCCCGTACTGAGAATAGCTCGGTCCAACCATTTTGTTTGATCCACTCACAAAAAGGTTGCTCAGCATCCACGAAACCGGGTGAAAACCAACGAGATTGGTCAATCTTCCATCCCTTTACACTTTCAAAGACTTGAACGTAGGTGCGTTGCACAGCTTTCTTGCCCTTGTCCTTTGTTTGCTGTTTCTCCTTAGAGGAAGTATGTAACATTCCCAAAACCCTAACATATGAGTCTTTCCACATTCATATATGTTTTCATGATTGAATACATACATTTTAGATTCATCTCATTGTCAGTAGAAGTTTTGTATGCATAATGCGATTATCGTGCGATTAGTAGGCGATTAGTGTGTCGTTAAGATGTAACAATTGGTTAATTGAGTTAGGACTTAAATGAATGAATGAATGAATTTATATGTCTTAAATTGATTAACTTACACTTTAGGAGGGCTGAATTTGAGATTTGTGAGCAAGCATGAGGTGTCACCCCAATATTAAGACACAATACACCTCTTCATTTTACAAAGGATGTGCACAACTCAATCCTTATGATATTCAGCCACAATTTCGACCAAAGCTTCAGCAAACCTTCCTTTTTCATGTCCTAACACCCTCCAAAGAAAAATCTTCCAATTTCTTCCATTTTCAAGCCAAACAAGTCAAGTTAGGAAGCATACTAGGTGATAGACACAAGTTGAAGGTTAGTATGTTGTTTTAGCTTGTTTTCTATGAGTTGGAGATTCTGAAATACCTAGGTATGATTATAGGATTTGTTGTGGATGAGTTGTGATTGAGTTTGTTGAGTTTTGGTGTTGTTTAAAGTGGTTATAGGCTGTCCAAATGAAAGATATATATCAAGTGCCCTAAACAGAAATCTAGGGTACTGCTTTCAGTCATTTTGGAGCATGTTTTTAATATTGATATTGTTCGAATTTGAAGATACATAAAGAATAAACTATGTTTCTATATGTGTTATGAAACCCTCTGTAAAATATGGGACTTTAATTCCATATATAGAGGAAGAAAACCTAGATGGATCATGACTGCCTCGAAATAGAATGTCATGTGAAGCAGCCATGTTGATGTAGCATTTTGAGGACCTTAGAGTCATAATTTAGGAAAGTTTATTTATACAAAAGTGTTCCTAACTGCTTGACGTATATGTCTGTAAAAGGATTTGACAATCCATTGTGTTTAGTGTGAGCTAGGTTGAGTGAATTATGGTAGATGCAAATCTGGGTAGTCTGTTTCTTGGCTGGAAATAGGACATAATCATTTTGCATGCCATATATTGTGTAGAAGTGATATTAATGTGAATTTTATATATGTTATACCCATATATGTCTAGTTTCATTAGGTTTAAGAAACAGGACATTTGGATTCATATAGAGAAAGTTATGGCAGAATGTGTGCAAGTAGGTCATGTGATGATCTAAGACAAAAGGATTAGATTGCGTGAACTTTGTGGAGTTAGTGTCTTGTAAATCATAGAGCATTCATTAGTGTATATTGTCATTAAGTTTATGTTAAGGCTAATGGTATAAATGTTATGTGACATTAGGAGGACAAGGTGCAATTGAACGCACACCCGATCGTGTTGAATAGATCGAACCAAGTGCGACGGTAAGCATATTGCTTATATATGTGTATGAATGTATTATGCCTTGTGACTTGTTGAGTGTGAGATGTGGTTGAATCTGATGTGAATGATGTGGATAATGTTTGAGTGTTTATGATACGTCATGATTGATAAGAAAGTGTTATGATTGAGTATGTTGCAGTGTTATGCGTAAATACGGCATGTTAAGCCTTGTGCACATACTGGAACTGAATAATGGTTGGATTATAAATGAATATGAGCTTGCTTAGATGGATATGTGAAATGGTCCAAGTTGAGAGTGCTATCCGAATATTGTGAGCCGGAAGCACATGTGTTGAGATATATGAGTACGTGAGTGAGTGTAACTCCTCCGTAGCACAGATGATTGTATTCCGAATTTAGTGAGCCGGAATACAGATTGGGCCCAAGGACCATTTTATATATATTGTCTAAGTACAGCAAGGCCTTTCTAAAATAAGTATTATTATAATAAGTGAAACAAATGAATAAATTCTAACTTGGTACTAATGATATATTTTGCTTTGTGCTCTTTACATTACTTTTGTATATACATATATGCGTAATATGTTTATTGAGTAGGCAGCTCACCCCTTGCCAATAGATTTTACAGGTTAGGTGGAGTTTTTCTTGCTTAAGGTTGCACCAGCAGTGTCAGTCCATTCTCATCTAGGCATTTTGGAGTCTTGTGATGTACTTTTGTTTTGTAAATCCTCTATGCAGGATAATGACTTAAACGTGTATTGTAAATTGTAAATGCTTTCTCTTGTGTATAATATGTAAAGTTTATATGAGATTGAAGTTTATATGATTGAGAATTGAAAGCATGTCTATAACTGATATTGTGTGAGATATCATGTGATCCAAGTGAGGGGGTTACATTTAGTGGTATCAGAGCGGGTCTACTTTCCTAGGGATTAGGTTGTGTATGACTTGTTTTGGATTCCTAGGTTAAGACCACATAATCATATTTTCTTATTCTAAAGCATGTTGACATGGTCATGTTTCATGTAGGGTTATGGAGTCTGATGGTGAGAATGGACAATCCGGTAATATGTCTAGTCATGGTTCAGTTGGTCATGTTCATGAGTCTGGGGGCTCAGAACATATAGGAGCTTCAGGACATGCAGGTTATCCGCAGGGTTATAACCAGTTTGAAGAAATGATGGGAATCTATTTGGCTCAAGGTCAGCCTCAGCCACGTGTTCAAGCTCGTCGAGATGCGCCAATCTTTGATAAAAATTTTGAAAGGCTTAAAAAGATGGGTGCAACAGAGTTCGAGGGTAGCACAGGTCCTGATATAGCTGATAAATGGTGGGCCAAGATTGAAGATGTACTTGAGAACACAGAATGTCGACTAGACTCAATGGTCAAATATGTTTCTAATCTTTTCACTGGAGAAGCTTTAGAATGGTGGAGATCTATAAAAAGGACAAGAATTAGAACTGAAATAACATGATATATTTTCAAGAAGTTGTTCACTAATAAGTACATGCCAATGATATACAAAGATAGGAAACAAACAGAGTTTTTGAACCTTATGCAGGAGGATATGTCTGTGGCTGAATACGAGCTTAAGTTTAACACCTTAGCCAAATATGCACCTGCAAATGTGGCTACAGAAGAAGCAAAATGTCGTAGGTTTGAACATGGTCTACACCCAGATGTTAGAATGGGGATTCATGCACATGAAACGAGCTTTAGATTGTTAGTAGAATCTGCACTCAGAGCTGAGGAAATTGTGAAAGATAGAGAACAACTTTTTGTAACCAAAAGGGCTAGATTTGATACAGAGGGCCAGTCTAGCAGGCCATCAAAGAGAGGTGGATTCTCAGTTTCTTCTAGAGGCTATTCTCAACAATTTAGAGGTAGTAGTATCCATCGTGGTGGGACTAGATCACGGGGCGGATTTGGAGATGTTTTGAGTAGTGCTCCATCTGTTGGTAGTAACAGATTTTCAGGTGGTCGGTTTAATAGTGGGTATAGAAGAGGAGCGAGGACAACATCTTTTCCAGCTTGTCAGACATGTGGACGGGTACACAGAGGTGAGTGTTGGGGACCTTCCCTGGTTTATGGCAGATGTGGCCGATCTCACACAGGAGAGTGTTATGGTTCATTTAAGAAGGGTACATGTTTTGAGTGTGGAGAAACAGGCCATTATCGTAATGATTGTCCCTTATTAGTTGATAGAGGAGAGAGAGTTCAACCTCAGTCTAATATAGGAGGTGGTGCAGCTGGAGTGGATAGAGGCAGAGGCAGAGGTCGAGGAGGAGGTAGAGGGGGTAGACATGATGCTCCTATGGGTGGACAGACACAAAATTTACCACGAAATAGAGCCTTCAATATGACGAGGGGTGAAGCTCAAATAGCACCAGAGGTTATATCCGGTACAATTTCTATCCTTGATGCCTTAGCTTTTGTTTTGATTGACCCTGGATCCACTCATTCATACATAACACCTGAGTTTATATTGAAAATAAATGGGAAGGTAGAACCATTAGGATATGATGTGGGAGTTATCCTACCAGTTGGGAATAATGTTATTGTAAATCAGGTTCTGAGAGATTGTCCTATAAAAGTGAGGGGAAGTGAGTTCCCTATAGATTTAGTAGTTATGGGGTTTTAAAGAATTTGATATTATTTTGGGGATGGATTGGCTGTGTAAATATGAAGCTAAAGTTGATTGTTGTTCAAAGGAAGTTGTGTTACATTTTAATTCAGAATCAACTGTGTTATTTGTTGGGGTGAGAAAGGTTGTGCCGTCTTGTTTAATATCTTCAATTCAAGCAATCAGATGGATTAGAAATGGGTGTGAGGCATATTTAGCTCATGTTGTGGACACTAGGGAGGATGGAGGTAAATTGGAGAATATTCCAGTGGTGAGAGATTTTGCAGATGTATTCGTAGATGAACTACCAGGATTACCACCTCATAGGGAGATTGATTTTCCTATTGAGACCATGCCAGGAGTATCTCCTATATCAATTGCTCCATATAGAATGGCTCCAATGGAATTACAAGAATTGAAGAAACAAATAGAAGAACTACTTGAGAAGGGGTTTATACGACCCAGTACTTCACCGTGGGGAGCACCTGTATTATTTGTGAAGAAGAAAGATGGAAGTATGCGATTGTGTATTGATTACAGACAACTGAATAGAATGACAGTGAAAAACAAGTATCCATTGCCTCAGATTGATGATTTGCTAGATCAGCTTAGAGGAGCTCGTCATTTTTCAAAGATTGATCTAAGATCGGGCTATTGGCAGTTGAGAGTTGCAGAAGCTGACATACCTAAAACTGCTTTTCGTACAAGGTATGGTCATTTTGAGTTTCTTGTGATGCCTTTTGGCTTGACTAATGCTCCTGCAGCTTTCATGGCATTAATGAACAAGACTTTTCAGCCATATCTAGATAAGTTTGTTGTGGTGTTCATTGATGATATCCTAGTGTACTCAAGGACTGTGGGTGAGCATGAACAACATTTGAGAATTGTTTTGAAAATTTTAAGAGATAATCAAATGTATGCAAAGCTGAGCAAATGTGAATTTTGGATGGATGAAGTTGTATTCCTTGGTCATGTGGTGTCAGGTGAAGGGGTTCAACCCGACCCTTCCAAAATTAAAGCTATTGATGAATGGGAACCGCCAAAGAACGTTACAGAGCTTAGGAGTTTTCTTGGGTTAGCTGGTTATTACAGGAGATTTGTAGAGGGTTTTTCTCTGATTGCAGGTCCATTAACTAAATTGCTGAGAAAGGGAGTTGTATTCCAGTGGAATGATAAATGTCACCAAATCTTTGAGGAACTAAAGAAGAGATTGACTTCTGCACCAGTGTTAGTGTTACCTTCTGAAGGTGGTGGCTTTGTTGTTTATACAGATGCCTCGGGACAAGGTTTGGGATGTGTTCTAATGCAAAATGGGAAAGTCATTGCATATGCTTCTAGGCAACTGAGACCTCATGAGATGAATTACCCCACACACGACTTAGAGTTGGCAGCAGTCATCCATGCATTGAAGGTATGGAGACATTACCTATATGGGGAGACATTTCAGATTCTCACTGATCATAAGAGTTTGAAGGACATCTTTACACAAAAAGAGCTGAACCTAAGACAAAGACGATGGATTGAGCTATTAAAAGATTATGATTGTACAATAGATTACCATCCAGGAAAGGCTAATGTGGTTGCAGATGCTTTGAGTAGAAAGAGTGTTGATATTGTGGCTAGTATGAAGAGTTATAGTTTAAATTCACTAGTGGAGATGCGAGCCATGGATGTGCAGTTAGAAGTAAATGAAGTAACAGGTTTGATGGCTACACTACGGGTAAAACCAGATTTGAAAGAAAGGATTCAAGAAGCACAATGGCATGATCCTTATTTACAGAAAATGCGAGATCGTGTACAACAAGGTAAAAGACCTGATATTTCTGTGGAAGATGATGGAACTATGATGATAGGTAGTCGATTATGTGTTCCAGATGTAGCAGATTTAAGATCAGAAATTCTACAGGAAGCACATAATTCTCCTTATGCTATGCACCCAGGAATGACAAAGATGTAATGAAATTTAAGACCTTTTTACTGGTGGCCTACAATGAAGAAAGATGTATCTGATTTTGTTTCCAAATGTTTGACATGTCAACAGGTTAAAGCCGAACATCAAGCTCCCGTGGGAAAACTAAAACCTTTAACCATACCAGAGTGGAAATGGGAGAGGATCACTATGGATTTTGTGATGGGATTACCAAGAACAAGGCGTAGACACGATAGTATATAGGTGATAGTGGATAGACTTACAAAATCTGCTCACTTTCTACCGGTTCAACAAACAGACTCGATGGATAAATTGGCTAGACTTTATGTGGAACAAATTGTGAGATTGCATGGAGTACCTATATCTATTGTTTCGGACCGTGATCCTAGATTTACATCTAGATTTTGGGGCAGTTTACAGCACTCCTTGGGAACAAAATTGCATTTCAGTACAGCTTTTCATCCACAGACAGATGGACAATCAGAAAGAACTATTCAGACCTTAGAGGATATGATGAGAGCTTGTGTTCTTAATTTCCAAGGTGAGTGGGATATACATTTACCTCTTATGGAGTTTGCTTATAATAATGGTTATCATTCGAGTATAGGCATGGCACCTTATGAGGCATTATATGGAAGACCATGTAGAAGCCCTATATGTTGGGATGTTGAAGGAATGAGGCAATTGGAAGGACCTGAGTTAGTCCAGGAAACTGTTGAGAAGATCAATGTCATAAAGAAGTATTTAAAAGCTGCACAGGAACGTCAAAAAGCCTATGTGGATCAGCACCGAAGGGAGATGGAATATAAAGTTGGAGATAAAGTGTTTTTAAAAATATCCCCATGGAAAGGAATAGTTCGTTTTGGCAGAAGAGGGAAGTTGAATCCAAGATACATCGGGCCTTATGAGATCGTTGAGAGAGTTGGACCATTGGCTTATAGGTTAGCTTTACCACTAGAATTGTCTTTAATACATGATGTATTTCACGTGTCAGTATTAAGAAGATATAGATCAGACCCAAGTCATATGATTCCTGAACCTGAGATTGCAATAGTGAACACAGACTTGACTATTCGTGAGCAACCTTTAGAGATTTTGGGACGAGAAATGAAACGACTCAGAAACTGTGAAATTCCAATGGTTAAGGTGAGATGGAGTCATAATCAAACACTTGATGAGGCAACTTGGGAGGTAGAAGAAAATATGAGGACACAATATCCTTACCTATTTGAAGCTTCTGGTAAGTGAATTTCGGGGACGAAATTCTTTAAGGGGGGAAGAACTGTAACATCCCCAAAACCCTAACATATGAGTCTTTCCACATTCATATATGTTTTCATGATTGAATACATACATTTTAGATTCATCTCATTGTCAGTAGAAGTTTTGTATGCATAATGCGATTATCGTGCGATTAGTAGGCGATTAGTGTGTCGTTAAGATGTAACAATTGGTTAATTGAGTTAGGACTTAAATGAATGAATGAATTTATATGTCCTAAATTGATTAACTTACACTTTAGGAGGGCTGAATTTGAGGTTTGTGAGCAAGCATGAGGTGTCACCTCAATATTAAGACACAATACACCTCTTCATTTTACAAAGGATGTGCACAACTCAATCCTTATGATATTCAGCCACAATTTCGACCAAAGCTTCAGCAAACCTTCCTTTTTCATGTCCTAACACCCTCCAAAGAAAAATCTTCCAATTTCTTCCATTTTCAAGCCAAACAAGTCAAGTTAGGAAGCATACTAGGTGATAGACACAAGTTGAAGGTTAGTATGTTGTTTTAGCTTGTTTTCTATGAGTTGGAGATTCTGAAATACCTAGGTATGATTATAGGATTTGTTGTGGATGAGTTGTGATTGAGTTTGTTGAGTTTTGGTGTTGTTTAAAGTGGTTATAGGCTGTCCAAATGAAAGATATGTATCAAGTGCCCTAAACAGAAATCTAGGGTACTGCTTTCAGTCATTTTGGAGCATGTTTTTAATATTGATATTGTTCGAATTTGAAGATACATAAAGAATAAACTATGTTCCTATATGTGTTATGAAACCCTCTGTAAAATATGGGACTTTAATTCCATATATAGAGGAAGAAAACCTAGATGGATCATGACTGCCTCAAAATGGAATATCATGTGAGGCAGCCATGTTGATGTAGCATTTTGAGGACCTTAGAGTCATAATTTAGGAAAGTTTATCTATACAAAGGTGTTCCTAACTACTTGAATTATATGTCTGTAAAAGGATTTGACAATCAATTGTGTTTAGTGTGAGCTAGGTTGAGTGAATTATGGTAGATGCAAATCTGGGTAGTCTGTTTCTTGGCTGGAAATAGGACATAATCATTTTGCATGCCATATATTGTGTAGAAGTGATATTAATGTGAATTTTGTATATGTTATACCCATATATGTCTAGTTTCAGTAGGTTCAAGAAACAGGACATTTGGATTCATATAGAGAAAGTTATGGCAGAATGTGTGCAAGTAGGTCATGTGATGATCTAAGACAAAAGGATTAGATTGCGTGAACTTTGTGGAGTTAGTGTCTTGTAAATCATAGAGCATTCATTAGTGTATATTGTCATTAAGTTTATGTTAAGGCTAATGGTATAAATGTTATGTGACATTAGGAGGACAAGGTGCAATTGAACGCACACCCGATCGTGTTGAATAGATCGAACCAAGTGCGACGGTAAGCATATTGCTTATATATGTGTATGAATGTATTGTGCCTTGTGACTTGTTGAGTGTGAGATGTGGTTGAATCTGATGTGAATGATGTGGATAATGTTTGAGTATTTATGATACGTCATGATTGATAAGAAAGTGTATGATTGAGTATGTTGCAGTGTTATGCGTAAATATGGCATGTTAAGCCTTGTGCACATACTGGAACTGAATAATGGTTGGATTATAAATGAATATGAGCTTGCTTAGATGGATATGTGAAATGGTCCAAGTTGAGAGTGCTATCCGAATATTGTGAGCCGGAAGCACATGTGTTGAGATATATGAGTACGTGAGTGAGTGTAACTCCTCCGTAGCACAGATGATTGTATTCCGAATTTAGTGAGCCGGAATACAGATTGGGCCCAAGGACCATTTTATATATATTGTCTAAGTACAGCAAGGCCTTTCTAAAATAAGTATTATTATAATAAGTGAAACAAATGAATAAATTCTAACTTGGTACTAATGATATATTTTGCTTTGTGCTCTTTACATTACTTTTGTATATACATATATGCGTAATATGTTTATTGAGTAGGCAGCTCACCCCTTGCCAACAGATTTTACAGGTTAGGTGGAGTTCTTCTTGCTTAAGGTCGCACCAGCAGTGTCAGTCCATTCTCATCTAGGCATTTTGGAGTCTTGTGATGTACTTTTGTTTTGTAAATCCTCTATGCAGGATAATGACTTAAACGTGTATTGTAAATTGTAAATGCTTTCTCTTGTGTATAATATGTAAAGTTTATATGAGATTGAAGTTTATATGATTGAGAATTGAAAGCATGTCTATAACTGATATTGTGTGAGATATCATGTGATCCAAGTGAGGGGGTTACAAAGTAGCTTGGACAGTTTGAGCTTTCTTGCTCGGCGTAGCCGCTCCAGTGAGATTGCGCTAGGTAGGAGAAGTGGGATCGTCATCGGAGCGGTTTTGGGAGTTACCGGCACCGGAGATGTTCATTGAGACCTTTGTCATTTTCTCAGAGAAGTTTTGGGAAGTTTTGGGAATATTTGAGAGAGAAATATAGATGCCAAAGATTTCTAAGCGTAAAGAGATCGCAGTAGGAATGCATCCACTATTTATAGAGGTCTTGAGCAATCCAAGACGTTGCGTTGTCAATTTAACCTCGAGATACTCAATCGATAAAGATTCTGGCATTTATGACGTATATGGCGCGTGTCTTTTCTAATTATAGCCTATACGTCGTCCTCGGTGGCTATTGAATTTGCGTGTTTTGCATTAAAGATTACAACGGCTCTTTATTCAGCTTTAAGAATTTCAAACGTTAAAGATCTGAGTAGGCAGTGTTGTGCAAAGGAATGGTTCTTATGCTTAGTAGGTCAGCTTGATATAATCACTCAGCATATATCTTTCTACTTAGCAAGTAATAGCATAAATCACTCAGCATAGTAATTCACTCAGCATTTTGAATACATATTTAGAACTGGAATTTACTGTAGAGGATTAAACATACCAATGGCTTCTCTCAGTATGCTGAATTGCTCACGAGCTAGTGGTTTCGTGAAGATATCCGCAAGCTGCTCATCCGTTGGGACATAGGTCAGCTTGATCACCCTTGAGTACATGGTCTCTAATGAAGTGATGTCTGATGCTGACATGCTTCATCCTGCTGTGCTGGATTGGGTTCTTTGATAGATCAATTGCACTTTTGTTATCACATTTGACCTCAATTGTCTTTGTGAGAACGCCATAGTCTTCAAGTTATTGCTTAATCCATAGGACTTGAGCAACACAGCTTCCAGCAGCAATATACTCAGCTTCAGTGGTTGACAGGGCTACTGACGCCTGCTTCTTGCTGAACCAGGATACAAGACAGCTCCCTAGGAAGTGACATCCTCCAGAGGTGCTTTTTCGTTCAAGCTTGTCCCGTCCATAGTCAGCGTCAGTGTATCCAATGAGTGTGAAATCATGAGTGTTAGGATACCATAAGCCTGCATTCACTGAGCTTTGCAAATATCTAAGGATTCTTTTTACAGCTATGTAATGAGATTCCTTAGGGTTAGATTGATATCTAGCACAATAGCATACTGAGAACTGAATGTCAGGCCAACTAGCAGTTAAGTAGAGTAGAGAACCAATCATACCTCGGTACAATTTGCTGTCTACTGACTTACCGTTCTCGTCAGCGCATAGGACAGTGTCAGTGCCCATAGGAGTAGATATTGCCTTGCAATTTTCAAGGTCATATTTCTTCAATATCTCCTTGGCATATTTAGCTTGACTGATGAAGATGCCATTTTTCCCTTGTTTGATTTGAAGTCCAAGGAAGAAACTGAGTTCTCCCATCATTGACATTTCAAACTCAGTCTGCATTTGCTTGCTAAATTCCTTGCACATTGACTCGTTAGTGGCACCAAAAATGATATCATCCACATAAATCTGAGCCAACAGGGTATCTTTACCCTTCCTCTTAATGAATAAGGTTGTATCAGCTTTGCCTCTGACGTAATTTCTAGTCAGCAGGAAACTGGTCAGCCTCTCATACCAAGCACGTGGTGCTTGTTTGAGGCCGTACAGAGCCTTTTTGAGTTTATAAACGTGGTTTGGGAACTTGGGGTCCTCAAACCCTGGAGGTTGATTAACATAAACTTCCTCGTTTACAACTCCATTAAGAAATGCACTCTTAACATCCATTTGAAATAATTTAAAGTTCATATAAGATGCATATGCACATAAAATTCTAATAGCCTCTAGCCTTGCCACTGGGGAAAAGGTCTCACCGTAGTCAATACCTTCTTGCTGACTGTAGCCCTGAGCTACAAGTCTTGCTTTGTTTCTAACCACGTTCCCTTGTGCATAATTTAAATTAATCCCTAAAATCTCTTTAATTCTCTGCATATCTATATATTATATAATATAAAACAGTAACGATGGAGCTGATGTGTCACTTCCTCCTGTTTTACTGATAAAAAATATAATAAAAAATATAATATATTAACTTTAGTTATATTATTATATTTATTTATAAAAAGATTATTTTATCCGTACTATATCTAAGAGTTCTACAGAATTTAAATTAATCCCTAAAATCTCTCTAATTCTCTGCATATCTATATCTAAAAGTTCTACATAATTTAAATTAATCCCTAAAATCTCTCTAATTCTCTACATATCTATATATTATATATATAATATAAAACAGTAACGATGGAGCTGAGATGTCACTTCATTATTTTTTACTGATAAAAAATATAATATATTAATTTTAATTATATTATTATATTTATCTATAAAAAGATTATTTAAATTAATTGTGAAAATAAAATAATAATATTTAATTTATATACTATATCTAAGAGTTCTACAGAATTTAAATTAATCCCTAAAATCTCTCTAATTCTCTGCATATCTATATCTAAAAGTTCTACAGAATCTAAATTAATCCATGAAATCTCTCTAATTCTCTGCATATCTATATATAATATAAAATAGTAACGATGGAGCTGATGTGTCAGTTCCTCATTTTTTACTGATAAAAAATATAATATAAACTATAATATATTAACTTTATTTATATTATTATATTTATTTATAAAAAGATTATTTAAATTAAATGTGAAAATAAAATCTTAATATTTAATAATTTAAATTAATCCCTAAAATCTCTCTAATTCTCCGGAGAGAGGTTGTCAAACCCGACCCAAAATAAGATCAGATAAGACGGTGAGACATTACCACTGACTTATTATATAAACCAGTAGCAATATCTCTCAATTAAGGAGAAAAATCAAATCAAAAACCAAATTCTGGTTTAAAGCTAAAATGAATAACATATATCGTTTCCAGCTTAACTTTTTCATACGGAGTCCAATTAAGGCGATTCAAAAACCCCTGGAAACGTAAGATAATAATAAAGAACTTTCATTTAGGACTCCATGACAGATTCAACCTATATCTGGTCGAAAAATGCATTACAAGATTCTGATATGAATCTAATTCTTCCGCATCACCTATATAGACAATTCTTTATTATATCTAGCTCAAAGTTATGACTTAATCATAACCGATATCACACTATTCCACAACTTCTCAACTTCAACTAATTATATATATACCTGTAGATAATACAAACCAAACAAAGGACATCACCAAAAACAAGTTATACAAGTGTCCTTATACTATCCACATATATGTACATGAACAAAATGGATGCAATACCCTAGAGACGACTTGCACCTCGTAGCTGTAACCGAACCACGCCCTAGGATCGAGTACCCCTCTCGGTACCTTGCACTTCTTCGCCTAAAACAAAACATTAAAAACATTTGGAAAACATGAGACAAAAATCTCAATAAGAAACTATCAGCTATAAAAATCAACTTTACTTAATATAACTACATATATATACATTTATAAAGGATTTAATCAAAACCTTGTAAAATATACTCCAAACTAAAGTTTATAATAGGATCAAGGTATTAAACCAAAAACCCAAAATATATAATCTTGTATCCATTCTTGAGTTTATCCCCTTATAATTCAAATCACAATTCACAACATATACGAGACGTCTCTTAACATTGCCTATCACATATGGTCTTACCCAACACTTCTCTGTCATACCCAATAGGTCTTCAGACTGTGTACACAGGCCATATTTCTCATTAAATATGGTCTTTGAAAATTAAATCCACCATACCGGACTACTCTCAATGGATACCAAACATTTAATTCCATATATATATATATATATATATATATATATATATATATATATATATATATATATATAGATTGAAACCAAAAACATATATGTATATATGTATATACTTCACTTGATCATAATCAAGTTCACAAGTGTTCAATTCTCCAAAATATCAATCCTTACTCAAATAAAATTTCCAAAATTAATCAACCAATGAAACCTCAATTTTACAAAATTCCGGCATAACCCTAAAATATCAATTTCTAGAAATTCTTTGATTATATATATATATCTCTATACATAAAACTCAAACTATAGTTAATAGTGACTTACCTTGACTGCTAATTGAAGAAAACAACTCGTTCAATTCGCCTCTAAATCATGTCTAAGACGTTTTCCCTCCAAACGCTTCCAAAACTCAAAAACTCTTCGGTTAGGACTTAGATCTATGCCTAAGGATGCTATAGTTTAAATTTCAAGTGATTTGGAAAGTCGAATCTCCGCAAATCAAAAAAACGGTGGAGAAACGGTCGAAGAACGGCGAAGAACGGATAAAAGCAGAAAAAAAAAACACAGAAAAGAAAAAGAAAGAGAAAGAGATGCTCGACACATTCTGGATTTGGGATTTATATCCCAAATTTGGCAAATATCCATTTTGGTCCTTCATCTTTATATAATCTTTTAAAACTTACCCTAAACTTTTAATTTACACCTAAACCCATCGAATTAACTCCAAATTTTTTCCTATAACACCAAATAAAAATCACATACCCCATAATTATAATATATATTAATATCTAGATATAAATTCTAGAAATTTAGACACGGACGTGACAATCCTCCCCACCTTAAGAAATTTCATCCACGAAATTGTACTTACCTGTCTAGGTGAATAAATGGGGATATTGTTGTCTCATATCCTCCTCTCTTTCCCAGGTTGCTTCCTCACGAGAGTGTCTGTGCCACATAACTTTAACAAGTGGTATGGTTTTGTTCCTGAGGACTTTCTGTTCTCTAGCTAGGATAGCTACTGGTTCCTCTTTATAGGACAAGTCTTCAGACAATTCAATTGGCTGCTCTTGAATGATGTGATTCGGATCACTCCTATACCTCCGTAGCATTGAAACATGGAATACATTATGTATATTGGAGAGATTCTGAGGTAATTGTAATCGATATGCAACTGGCCCAACTCGTTCCACAACTTCATATGGACCAATGAATCTAGGACTCAACTTCCCTTTCTTGCCAAACCGAAGTAAACCCTTCCACGGTGATACTTTCATAAATACTCTATCTCCCACATCATATTCAATTGGTCTCCGTTTCAGATCTGCATAACTCTTTTGTCTATCTTGTGCTTCTTTTAACCTTTGTTGTATGATTTGCACCTTTTCTGTTGTCAACTGCACTATCTCAGGCCCTAATAACTGTCTCTCGCCTACTTCAGACCAACATAATGGAGTTCTACATCTTCTTCCATATAAGGCTTCATAAGGTGCCATATCAATACTAGATTGATAACTGTTATTATATGCAAACTCCATTAAAGGCAAATGTACATCCCAACTACTGTGAAAATTCAAAATGCTAGCTCTCAGCATATCTTCCAAAGTTTGAATGGTACGTTCACTTTGACCGTCAGTCTGTGGATGGAAAGCTGTACTGAAATTCAATCTCGTGCCTAATGCATCTTGAAAACTAGGCCAAAACCTTGATGTAAAGCGAGGATCCCTGTCAGAAACAATAGAAACCGGTACACCATGAAGTCTAACAATCTCCTTGATATACAACTGTGCCAGCTTCTCTAAAGAAAAAGTCACTTTCACCGGAAGAAAGTGGGATGATTTTGTTAATCTATCCACAATTACCCATATAGAATCATTACCATGTTGTGTACGAGGTAATCCACTGACAAAATCCATTGTAATATGTTCCCACTTCCATTCAGGAATAGGAAGTGGTTGTAAAGTACCAGCAGGTCGTTGATGTTCTGCTTTGACTTGTTGGCAACTTAAACATCTACCCACATATTCAGCTATCTCCCTTTTCATTCCTTTCCACCAGAAATGCTCTCGAAGATTTCTGTACATTTTAGTACTCCCAGGGTGCATTGCATATGACGAATCATGAGCTTCTTCTAATATCTCCTTCTTGATATCATTAACATTTGGAACACACATTTTGTCTCCAAACATTAACATGCCATCTCCTGTTACCTTATATTCAATCTTCTTCCCCTCGCTAACGTCTTTTCTGATTTGTTCTAAAAATTCATCTTGATTTTGAGCTTCTTTAATTCTGTCTCGAAGAATCGGTCTCACCTTCAGTATTGCACATAATACTGCCTCATCTCCACAAACCAGTTCAACATTCAAAGCTCTCATATCAAGCAATAAAGACATTCTCACTGATTGTATATAACTCAAACTTCCAACGTTCTTGCGACTCAAGGCATCAGCTACAACATTAGCTTTACCAGGATGATATTCAATAGTCAGGTCATAGTCTTTCAATAACTCAATCCATCTCCTTTGCCTCAAATTCAATTCCTTCTGTGTCATTATATATTTCAGACTTTTATGATCGGTGAATATTAGACACTTTTCACCATAAAGATAATGTCTCCAAATCTTTAAAGCAAACACCACGGCAGCTAATTCAAGATCATGTGTCGGGTAATTCAATTCGTGTGGCCTTAATTGTCGTGACGCATAAGCAATAACTTTATCATTCTGCATCAATACAATTCCGAGACCTTGCCCTGATGCATCACTGTACACTGTATAACCTTCACCCACTATAGGTAGTGCTAACACAGGAGCACTGATAAGTCTGGACTTTAATATATCAAAACTTTCTTGACATTCAAGTGTCCATTCAAATTTAACACCCTTCCGCAGTAATCGTGTCATCGGACAAGCTATAAGCGAGAATCCTTTCACAAATCTTCTGTAATAACCCGCTAATCCTAGGAAACTACGTACTTCATGTACATTTGACGGTGCTTCCCAATTAGCTACAGCTTCAACTTTCTTAGGATCAACTAAAATTCCCCTAGCTGAGACCACATGACCTAAAAACATCATTTCATTAAGCCAAAATTCACATTTGCTAAATTTTGCATATAATTGTTTCTCCCTTAGAATCTGCAAAACTGTTCTCAAATGCTTACTGTGATTTTCCTTATCCTTAGAATACACAAGAATATCGTCAATAAATACAATCACAAATGTATCTAAGTAAGGTTTAAAAATCCTATTCATAAGGTCCATAAAAGCAGCAGGTGCATTAGTTAATCCAAATGGCATAACCAAGAATTCATAATGCCCGTAACGAGTTCTAAAAGCTGTTTTCTGAACATCCTCTTCCCTGACCTTCAATTGATGATACCCAGTTCTCAAGTCAATTTTCGAAAACATGGTTGCTCCTTGCAATTGATCAAACAAATCGTCAATTCTAGGTAATGGATACTTGTTACGAATAGTAACCTTGTTCAGTTGACGATAATCAATGCATAACCGCATTGTACCATCCTTCTTTTTTACAAACAAAACTGGAGCTCCCCATGGTGATACACTAGGTCGAATATATCCCTTATCTAATAACTCCTGCAACTGCACTTTCAATTCCTTCATTTCTGCCGGTGCCATTCTATATGGTGCAAGTGATATAGGAGCAGTACCAGGCTGCAAATCAATTGCAAACTCTACTTCTCTTACTGGTGGTAACCCTGGTATTTCATCCGGAAAGACATCTGGATACTCATTCACAATTGGCACATCTTCTAATTTGGGAGATTCTTTATCACTATCTACCACATATGCCAAGAAAGCGTCACATCCTTTCCTTAGCATTTTCATAGCTGTCATAACTGTGACTATACTTCTACGTACACCTCTCTCACCATGAAACACATATCCCTCTCCACTAGCTAATACTAGATTAACTTTCTTTTTAGAACAATCTACCATTGCTTGATACTTATTCAAACCTTCAGGATACAAACCCCTGACTCGAGTTAACCATGCATCTGCTGGTCCATGTAATAAACCAAACACAACCCTGACTTTATCCTCATCACGTAACTGCATAGTACTAAAGGCTTTTTCTGTAGCCTTTAACCAATTGTCAGCTTCCTCAGAGTCAATTGTACCTTTGAAATCAAATGCCCCACAATTTTTAGCATCCTCAATTAGCTCACTGGGCCTTCTATGTGCTTCCCGTGTTTCCATTATAGTAACAAAAGCTTCAACTAAAGCTCGGGGTTCAAGTTGTACTACTTGTGGCATTGCAGCTTGTGGAGCCACATACGGTGCAGGTTGTTCAGCTGGAAGATTAACAGGTCGACGTGGAGGCAATGGTTGTTGTTGTCTTTGGGGTTGGTTAATGGGTGGAACTCTAGCATCAGAGGCTTCACTATCCCCTATGCCCTCAAGATCCCATCCTAACTCTCTTCTTTCCTCCTCTCTACCTCTACCTCTACCTCTATTTAGAGGCGGTCGGCCACGCGGTCGTCTCGGATGCATCTATATGATAAAGACACAATTATAATTATATGTAGATATATGCTATGCATGAATGTCATGTGTGCAACACAAGAAATACAAAGAATCACATTATATTACCTATATATCCACTTATGGATATGGATTAAACCTATTCTCTGATACCAAAATGTCAAACCCGACCCAAAATAAGATCAGATAAGACGGTGAGACATTACCACTGACTTATTATATAAACCAGTAGCAATATCTCTCAATTAAGGAGAAAAATCAAATCAAAAACCAAATTCTGGTTTAAAGCTAAAATGAATAACATATATCGTTTCCAGCTTAACTTTTTCATACGGAGTCCGATTAAGGCGATTCAAAAACCTCTGGAAACGTAAGATAATAATAAAGAACTTTCATTTAGGACTTCATGACAGATTCAGCCTATATCTGGTCGAAAAATGCATTACAAGATTCTGATATGAATCTAATTCTTCCGCATCACCTATATAGACAATTCTTTATTATATCTAGCTCAAAGTTATGACTTAATCATAACCGATATCACACTATTCCACAACTTCTCAAGTTCAACTAATTATATATATACCTGTAGATAATACAAACCAAACAAAGGACACCACCAAAAACAAGTTATACAAGTGTCCTTATACTATCCACATATATGTACATGAACAAAATGGATGCAATACCCTAGAGACGACTTGCACCTCGTAGCTGTAACCGAAGCACGCCCTAGGATCGAGTACCCCTCTCGGTACCTTGCACTTCTTCGCCTAAAACAAAACATTAAAAACATTTGGAAAACATGAGACAAAAATCTCAATAAGAAACTATCAGCTATAAAAATCAACTTTACTTAATATAACTACATATATATACATTTATAAAGGATTTAATCAAAACCTTGTAAAATATACTCCAAACTAAAGTTTATAATAGGATCAAGGTATTAAACCAAAAACCCAAAATATATAATCTTGTATTCATTCTTGAGTTTATCCCCTTATAATTCAAATCACAATTCACAACATATACGAGACGTCTCTTAACATTGCCTATCCCATATGGTCTTACCCAACACTTCTCTGCCATACCCAATAGGTCTTCAGCCTGTGTACACAGGCCATATTTCTCACTAAATATGGTCTTTGAAAATTAAATCCACCATACCGGACTACTCTCAATGGATACCAAACATTTAATTCCATATATATATATAGATTGAAACCAAAAACATATATGTATATATGTATATACTTCACTTGATCATAATCAAGTTCACAAGTGTTCAATTCTCCAAAATATCAATCCTTACTCAAATAAAATTTCCAAAATTAATCAACCAATGAAACCTCAATTTTACAAAATTCCGGCATAACCCTAAAATATCAATTTATAGAAATTCTTTGATTATATATATATATCTCTATACATAAAACTCAAACTATAGTTAATAGTGACTTACCTTGACTGCTAATTGAAGAAAACAACTCGTTCAATTCGCCTCTAAATCATGTCTAAGACGTTTTCCCTCCAAACGCTTCCAAAACTCAAAAACTCTTCGGTTAGGACTTAGATCTATGCCTAAGGATGCTATAGTTTAAATTTCAAGTGATTTGGACGGTCGAATCTCCGCAAATCAAAGAAACGGTGGAGAAATGGTCGAAGAACGGCGAAGAACGGATAAAAGCAGAAAAAAAAAACACAGAAAAGAAAAAGAAAGAGAAAGAGATGCTCGACACATTCTGGATTTGGGATTTATATCCCAAATTTGGCAAATATCTATTTTGGTCCTTCATCTTTATATAATCTTTTAAAACTTACCCTAAACTTTTAATTTACACCTAAACCCATCGAATTAACTCCAAATTTTTTCCTATAACACCAAATAAAAATCACATACCCCATAATTATAATATATATTAATATCTAGATATAAATTCTAGAAATTTAGACACGGACGTGACAGGGGTCCCACCACAAGGGTGTACTGGGGGCAAGCATTCCCCTGCCAATTTATTTGGCAAGAGGTCGCTCCTAAGACTCGAATCCGTGACCTCTTGGTCACACGACAACAACGTTTACCGTTGCGCCAAGACTCGCCCTCCTCTCTGCATATCTATATATTATATAATATAAAAAAGTAACGATGGAGCTGAGGTGTCACTTCATTATTTTTTACTGATAAAAAATATAATATATTAATTTTAATTATATTATTATATTTATCTATAAAAAGATTATTTAAATATTATGAAAATAAAATAATAATATTTAATTTATATACTATATCTAAGAGTTCTACAGAATTTAAACTAACCTCTAAAATCTCTCTAATTCTCTGCATATCTATATCTAAAAGTTCTACAGAATCTAAATTAATCCATGAAATCTCTCTAATTCTCTGCATATCTATATATAATATAAAACAGTAACGATGGAGCTGAGGTGTCAGTTTCTCCTTTTTTACTGATAAAAAATATAATATAAACTATAATATATTAACTTTATTTATATTATTATATTTATTTATAAAAAGATTATTTTATCCGTACTATATCTAAGAGTTCTACCGAATTTAAATTAATCCCTAAAATCTCTCTAATCCTTTGCATATTTATATATAATATAAAACAGTAACGATGGAGCTGAGGTGTCACTTCATTATTTTTTACTGATAAAAAATATAATATAATATATAATATTTTAATTTTAATTATATTATTATATTTATCTATAAAAAGATTATTTAAATTAAATGTGAAAATAAAATAATAATATTTAATTTATATAGCACCTTTATATCATTAATTGTAATTATTAAATTATATTTTTGTTAATATTTGTATATTAAGATGAATCCGTGCATCGCACAGGTCAAAAACTAGTTAACTATAAAATTATAACTAAATCATATTATCAAATCTAATTCTCAATATATCACTATCTTCTATATATAAAAAAATAAAATATAATTTTATACCCTAAATTAAAAATTCTAAACTTCGATTCATAAATCATAAATCTTAGATAATATATTTTAGACTTCTAATTTATATAAACTTCAATCTTTAAAAATAATGATTCATGAGTTTGATATGATTCAAAATTATATAATATAGGTTGTTTTTTATTATATAACAATTTAAGACTATTCCAAATAAGATATGGTCCCATAATTTATAGATTTTGTCTAGACTAACAGCCTCTTAATTAAGCTTTTAAGTTAAAATTTGAGGAAAAAGTGTTAAAAATCAACTCCAACAGTCTCTTAGTAACTTTTCAAATTACTAAAAGTCTCTTCATCCTTTCTATTATTATTATTGATGAGCTCTTAGTGCCTCTTTTTTTCATTTTTTATCAATATTTTTTTATTGATAAAAAATATCTCCTCTCACTATTGGTAAATATAACAATACTTAATGATAAAATAATAAATCAATAGTGAATATGGAGAGTATCGTTAGAGATGATATGCCTTAATAACTCCTCAAATCAGAGTCAATTGTTTATATTAATTTTTTTTAGTGAACGGCTTGCTAATTATATTAACTAGTATTGTGCCTGCGCGTTGCGCGGGTGGATAATTTTTTTGTACAACATTTTAATATTTTTTAAATTTTATATCATTTACATGTAGTAATATTAATATTTTGTTTTAAAATAATTTAAATTTACAAATTGTAAATAAATTAACATACATATCTTTATAATTGCTTGATAATAGGTTTTAGAAGTTGTTGAAGCCATAATCTATTGACCATGTTAACATGTTTGCAAGGGCCATTCCTTTTCGTTCTTGTATAATACTTTTTATATATAATCTTATAATTTTAAAATATTTACTACATTTTGTGGCGCTATTTTTTCAATCAAATTCTAGCTCTCCTTAAAATTCTTTTTCTCGTGCTTTTAAAAATCTTTGATAAATCCATGAATTTGAAATAAGCATGTCTTTCTTTTAAAATTTTATTTGGTTTATATAATAGCTTGTAGGTTTAAATATTGTGTTAATTATTACAACAAAAATTTAAATGTGTTATAAAAAATTTTTAGTTCTATTGGTTTAAATGCTATTTATTAAAGTTAAATTAATGGAATTTGAATGGATCTTATATATTTTTTTTTATCAATGTGTTATAAAACAAATTCCAGTTACATTGGTTTTAATGCAATTTATTAAAGTTAAATAAATGGAATTTGAATGGATCCTTATATATTTTTTATCGTTATATAAATTTTTTTCGTTGTGATATTTTCTAAGTTATTTTATTATATCTATTAAATATAAATATACTTTTTTTCAGTAATATTGGTTTTAGTGCTATTTATTTATTTTTTTTGGTAGAAAAGGAAAGCAAAGCAAAGCAAAACAAGCAACTACACCGGGATTAGTCTAGGAAAGCTAACCCCAATCCTATCCTCTAAAAGAAGAGGGGAAAGAGCGATAGGGGGAACGGTAAGGGTAGAAACACCTAACACCCCCTCATGGCATGCCGCCGCCAAGTGATCTGCAACACGGTTCTACTCCCGGAAAATGTGGCTGAACTCAAGAATATCAAATGAGGGGCTAAGCCTCTTAATAGCTTTAATAAGGTTGCGGCTATGAAGACCCATGACATGACTACCCAAAATCATATTGATGGCCTCCAAGTTATCTAACTCCACAGAAAGCCTCTTAACACCCAGCCTAATCGCCAGCTGGATCCCAAAGAGAATGCCCCAGAGCTCTGCAGAGAATGAAGAACCCAAACCCAAATTCTGGGTAAACCCAGAAAGCTAGGCGCCTCCCACATCCCTAAGAACACCTCCGGCAGCAATCTTACCATTACTGAGGCAGGAACCATCAGTATTCAGCTTCACAACCACCTCTTATTAAAATTAAATGAATGGAATTTGAATGAATCCTTACATATTTTTTTATCGTCATATAATTTTTTTCGTTTGAATATTTTGTAAGTTATTTTATTATATCTATTAAATATATATTAGGTTAGATATAATATTTATAATTTTCTTTTATTACTATTTTGACATTTAATCAAAAAGGCATCTAAAACTCTCATAATTAATTTCTCTCTGCTTCCATTATTATATATAAATATAGATATAGAATACATCACTGACATGATTTATAATTGAAATAAATTTCATTGTAAGTATAATATTTCAATATCTCTTTAATTATTTTCTTCAATATGTCTCAAACTTAAATAAACAATTATTGTGTGAAATTTTATATCTATTCGTACCAAAAATGTATAAAAATAAAAAATTCAATCCATATGAGTTAGATAAACTCAAATTAAAAAAATGAGTAGACTTCACCAGGTTCTGAATTTGGAAAATTAATTTAACTTCAATTAAACCTAACAATTGAGTTCATATAAAACCGAAAATCCATATTTTAATTAGAGTAAACAATCGAAACGATTACACATTAAAAAAATGAAAATATATAAATCTTTATTTAGTCATTTTGAAAAAAAGACAAATAAAAAAAAACATAGATAAGGTAGCGAGAGGTGTGAAACAACACAATTGAAATAAAATAACTACTACACATGAAAAAATCGAATAGTTACCTTCGGAAATATAACGATTTACTGTAATTTCTGACACATTTGTTTTTTCCCGATTTCAGTTGTCTATGCCTCTTCTATTTCCATCTGATTTCTTCAACTGGAGATATCAAAGTCTAAATTCTCTAAATTCTCTAAATTCTTAAAAAAAATGCTATTAATATAGTTTATAAATGGAAACCACTCTTAAATAAATCTACATCTCTTAATAAGTAAGAACAAAATTATAATATTATATTATTTGAAGTAAGAACAAAACTATAAGATTAAGAACAAAACTAATACATAATCAAAATCAAAGGATGTCTTTGATTTTCGGTGACCAATGAATATAATGATGGAATACTATATATCATGCTTTATATATATGTTTTTTTTTATCTTCTTGTAACTTATACTTTCTTTTATTATTTTAATTAATGGGCTAATAATTGACAATAAATAATGTGTTAATATAATACATATAATATAGAGATAATAAAAGCTTATTAACTCATTTATTTTATTTTTTCAAAAAAAAATAATTTATTCTTTTTGCTCCTACGATGTCAACTAAGCTAAAAAGGCTCTAAAACACTTCTTATCAATTCTCTCTGCTTCCGCTATTATATATTTCTTTTACTAAATTGAAGATGGTAAGGAAAACAACAAATTAACTTGTTACAAATTCATTATTTCATTTTTCTTGCAATCTCTAGTTCACATGTATTATTATAACATCACTGATAATTTTTTGATAATTTTTTTAATTTATCATTGTTTAACTTGCTTATTGTTAAATTATAATTTTCAATAATATATGCGTTGGGGTTGATAAAACACACATAATTTCAAATGAATTTGATATTTTTTCATTTATATACCTAACTAATTGTTATAAAAAAAAAGTTCTTTATAATTTAGAAAAAATAGAGTAAAATGTCAATTTAGGACAATAATATATAATAGAAATAAATGGATAAGTAATAGCACCCAATAATTGAATCAGTGTAAGGAGAGTTGGATGATAAGCAAAAGCAATGATTTACGAATTGAAAATTGTTGAATGATATTTTGCATAATCTGTCCCCTCTACTATGATAATTCAATTTTTTTTAATGTGCATTGTGAATTTATTTAATGTAGAGTAGCGACGTGTTCAAAAGTCTGTCATCTTATGACTTTACACATGCTTTTTAGATTAAAAAAAAAAAAAGTAGCCTACCGATTTCCCTTTAATTCATCCATTTCCCATGACGACACAACGCCTTAGAGATGAAACCATAATGACTTTTAACTTGTGTTAGATGAATTCCATGGCTCCATCACAAAAACAGGCAAATCATATATGCATAAACATTTCATGGCACATCAACACAAAATCCACAAATCATTACATACAAAGGGGAAATTGAACTACCCAATGCACAAACTACTAATGGTGTGCAAAATACCCCACAATTTCCAATCTTACTACATTGCAAAACCAAAATTGACATGATTGCAACCCCAGTTTGCTTATTTAGGCTACTATTTGCCACAATTCACCCAACATATCACACTAACTGCTCTGGACACGAATGCTCTCTTACTGCAGAACTAGGCATTCCTGTGTTCCAGTCACCATTGAATGATGACTGTTTGAGTCAATGTCATCACCTTGGTCACGAGATTCAACATTCTCATCCGCAAGCATGCTCTCACCATCATTTTGACACCCATTTCCGCAGTACAACATGGCTTCAAAGATGAGGGCATTCACTTCCTGGAATCTCGCTTCAGATAGAGAAACCTCAGCCAGCAGCCTCCAAGCATTCTCCTCTGTTGCCTCCTCAAAGTCCTCCTTCCTCTTTAACACCATATGCCCACTGATTTCCCACACAGCAGGGTTCACTTGGGTATCAAGAAGCTCCGGACTCACTTCGCCAAGTGCTTGTTTCTCAGCATAACACTGCAATCCAATTAAGAAAATTCATATCAGAACAAAATAAGCATATATGGAACAAACAACATTAGTGCTTGAGCGTGTTCAATTTCATTACCTGTGGCAAGAGAAAGATACGCTTTCCAGAATCAGATATGAGCACATTGTAAGGTATGTTGTTAACTTGGAGACAAATGCAAGCATCTGCGACAGTATTGGATAAATGTTCAAGAGTATTTCCACCTTCAAACAGAAGGCCTCTGACAGGGTAATTCTCGAGCTCCGAGATTTTCACTCCAGTATCCATGGTGGTAACCATCTTAGTGGGTGCCTTCTCAATGGGAAAGTGGACAGCCAAGTAGTAAGCCTGTTCAATGACAATGATCAAGTTGTTAATCCTTATTTCTTTTTCTAATCTCTGGCAAATAAGTTAAGACAATATGATTTGCAAATATGAACTCAGTTTCATTGAAATCAATGTCTATGTGGATGTAACCTGAAAGTGAAGATGGTTGATGGTGGCAAATGCACCCAAGCTGTTGTAACCCAAGCGGAAGTGTGGATTCCCAGCTTCAGCTGCCATGTGAAGTGCAAGCAACAAGCTCTCGCGATCAATCATCTGAGGCAAGCACTCCAGAATCCGCGGGATCAACAGTACATGCCCATACTCAATGGGGCTAACCTGAAATCAGTACAATATAAAAGTCGTAAATATTCAGTGCAAAACTACTGCGACAATCAAAACCTTTTCTCAATAAAAAAATAGTACAAACAGCAAGGAAACAAAAAAAAAAAAAAAACCTACATTGATGGCAACCACACTTGGAGAATTCTCAGCATCAATTGGGGCATTTGGGAAGAACTGAACTTCACCATCTTCACTGGCTCCAAACTGAAAGAGCACCTCTTCTTGCCCAACTTTAGTGAAATTGAACTTGTTACCGTCAAAAGGCTGGAGGACCTTGTCAACACGGAACTCAGTAGGTCTCTTCTTCAAGTGCCGGCCTTCGTTCAGCTGGGCAATAAATCCATATCGGCCAGGAATCACCTAAACCAAAATAACCACATACTTCCGAATAAATACCATATTCACAAATCAATAAACACCAAGTTCCGGTCTTTGATTGAGACCAAATCACAAAGTGGAAAAAAGAAAACTATGTATATAAGAACTCACCTTGGTTTCGCAGGCAGTGACATCATATCGAAAGAGCCCTTTCTGCATGCGATCCTCCCACTAAGAACAAAACCAAAGCAGAATTTAAGCCCCGAAAATCATGATTTCAACAATTAACATAGACTGGAACTCAAAAAATTCTGGTTTGGATTTCTTATACCTCTCCGAGAAGGAGTGAGTCAAGGAATGGAACCGGAGGCTCGCTTCCATGACCAAACACCTTCTTTTCGCCAACAGACTTGTACGATTTCTTGAAAGCGTATAAAGGGAGTCTTGCCCCTATATCCATGGAGCCAAACAAACATGAGCCCAAATAAAAGGCACAATACATGAAAAGCCAGAGAATAGCCCATCAAAATAACATCTAAAAGCAATAAGAGCATTTCAACAAATACCTTGAATGCAACAATTTCGAAGGCAATTGCGGCCACAGCCATCGCTCCGGCGACCAACCTCTTCCGTCTCCTCTTTCTGGAAATTAGATACAACAGTAGGAACCCTCTTGATGCTCAACATCAATTTATCACCCATCTTAACTTCTTAAAAATTCCCAAAAAATAAAATTCAAATCCCAATAACCTTACTAATCGAGATCTAAATAGTTTAAGAAAATCTAAAATTGGATTACAACTTAATATGTACGAATATAAACCTAAAACGAAATGGAAACGAAGGAACCGCCACCAGCAAGAAAGAGAAGATCGGAAGGGCTACCGCCTTCAGAAGGCAAAGCCCCACGTCCACCGTGCGGCGAAGGGCTGCTGCTCTCAATTACACAACCCTTGCGTCGTACAGTCCGGACATGAATTAGAGACCGAGTTACTCCGTGTATAGCCGTGATGTCTACAACTTGTCTACCCTGGGTATTACCCCCAAAAACACCAGTCTATACTCTGCAAAATCCCTCCCTTCTTCACACCAAAAACGCCTACGACCTCTTAAAAGAAGAGGAAGAAAAAGCAAGGCTTCTCTGAATCAGAAAATATCTATGGTCTCTGATATCTTGAGATGAATTAAAAATAGGGAAAGTGGAGATCTGTGTATGGGCGAAAGGTAAGATGGGGCGCAAGTGGAGAGGCTATGTTGTTATATATAGAGATAAGAGAGGGGGGAATTGGTGGTTGTGGTTGTGACTGATGTATGTGTGATTATAAGGAGAGACACGGTGAACGGCTTAGATTGGTGTGGTTCGTTCCGGTTCACCAGTAAAGTTAGCCGGAGAGGGACCGAGCAGGCGTACAGATTGGACCACTCTTCTCCTCTCTATGCCCTATGGATTCGCTTCTCTCGTGAAGAAATCTCTTTAGAAATGCGAGTTTGTGTTTTTGCATGATTTTTTTAAGAAATATTTACTTAGAAAAAAGCGAAAATTATGCTCAATGTTTTTCCATACGCGCGTGCACGTGAGCGTGTGATGAATCGCGTATTGCACGTGGGAATCTGTTTGGCTAATCCTTCCCCTTTTGTTTCTTACAATATGCGATTCCAATTCCAAGTCAAACAAAACAAAACACCGTTTGCAAGGAATAAGGAGTATGTTCTCTCGTTCTGTCAAAAAAAAAAAAAAAAAAAAAAAAGAGTATGTTCTCTCGTCTCAATTTCTAGGTTAATTTAATAATTTGATTTTTCCATCTATTAACCGTTAATAACTTATAACAGAAAAATTATTTTTCATCCATTATTCATTTTAAATTACTATATAATTATTTAAATATTAAATAAAAAAATATAAGTACATTATGAAAATAGTAAAAATAAAGTCCGTGTAGGCTAAAGCCTAATATAAGATCCACAAAGAAAAAAATAAGACTATAAAGAATAAAAAAAAAGTCATAGAAATTACAAATAAAACAAAAAGACGACAAATCTCATATTTCTTTTGAATCCAAATTCGCATGAAAGTAGCTACGTAACTAATCGTTACCATTTAATTTCTTCCGACCAATCGGATATGAGTCCTTTCTACCGATGCAATCTCATAAATCCATGGATCTACGTATAAGATAATACATTTCTACTCTTATCGAAGTTGAAAAAAGTGTAAATGAAAGAGTTTTAGCTAATAAATGCAAATCAGATAGAAAAAATATGATGAAATGTATGAATTTCAACTAAAAAAATACTGACAGATAAAATAATATAAAAAAGACATGGATAGAAATATGGATTGGATGAGTTCTTCCTCTTTTGAATAAATTTAGTTGCTTTTGTTTCTGATTAGACTTCAAATATGCAGTTGAAATAGGGTTTGAAATGAGAAAGAAAGAAGAAAAAAAGAAAAATGGAACGACGGTCCATTTATATAGGGTTTGAAAGAAATTATTAAAAGTCTACATATTTATATTAGTTATAGGATAAAGTTTTAAGAATGCATCAGCACTCGTAATAGCAAAGTCGCTCATATTTTGTGTAGATTTTACATACACCAAGGCTGGAGGATGGAAAATGCCGATTATGCAGTATCTCACAGAAGGAGTACTTATTGAGGATCAAACAAAGGCCTTTCTCATAGTCCTTCGATCATGGAGATATGGTGTACATGATGTTGTACTCTATTGCAAACCTTCACTCATCATTGGATGAAATTCATTTCAGAAGAAGGGGGAGACCATTTGAGAAATCCAAGAAGAGTGTACAGGTCCCACCAAAGTGCTAAAAATCTAGTGCACAAAGCTCATCTGCAAGGACTCGATCGACCAACTATGGATAAGGGTGTCATCGTGATTGTAAAACATTGTAACAACTGTCAAATGTATGCTAATTCCCACAAGGTTCCAACATAAGTTTTCAAAGGGAGCATCTTTCCATGGCCTTTTGTCCTATGGGGAATCACATATTGGTCCCCTTTCCTCCCACAATGAGGCAGCGAAAATGCATTTATGCGAAGAGTGGGGAATTCACCAACACTTCAACTTATTAGCCTACCCCTAGAGTAATGATTTAACTAAGGTTACTAATCGAACTATTATGCATGGCATTAAAGCACATCTTCTTGAAAAGGGTGGCATTTGGATTGATCACCTGCCCTTGGTACTTTAGTCATATAGAATCACACCACATTTTTCCATGCGTAAAACCTTTTTCTTCCTCACTTACAAGCAAAATCGATCCCTCCCACTCAAATTACCCAATAGCCACTAAGAGTTTAGGGGTACAATGACATCACAAATGAACATGCATTCTAATATGATAAGGATAACATTGAAGAATCGTGATTAAACTCGCTTCTTGCCATCACAAATTATGATAAGAAAGTGGCTTGCTACTACAATCAGCGTATTCATGTTTGATAGTTCCAACTTAGGGATTTTATGCTTCGTGACACAAAAGCACCCCCTCTTAGCAAGGGAAAACTAGGCCATAATAGGGAGGGCCTTTACACAATCTCAAAGGCTCTCTTGGGAAGGGCATATAAACTATCATCGTTAAAAGGAAAGCCTTAAAACTAAAACTTGGAATGCACAAACTTTGAGAAAGTATTATCAATAAAAAAAGGGGGGTGAGTGCTTTTATATGAATAACTACATCTTTGCAAATGCTAATGTCAAAATTTATAAAGTTTGTTACCAGATGGTAACAACATCTCGACATCTTCATGCTTTAGGTGAGGGCACCATCTTCCTCTAATGATAAGGAGGATTGCTTCACTAACTGCATATCCACCTCTATATTGAATATATAAAAGGAGTCTTTGAGCTTGTTGTTATTATCCTCGAAGAAGTGAGTCGCCTTCACACTCTTCATAAGGTCACCTACGTTTTTGAAATGTTGGCTTTTGCCTTAACTTTTTGTCCTTTTATGATATTTTCGCTAATTCATCAACTCAATGTGCTTTGACCTTTTTGCAGTAATTGTGCAGCATCATCCTCTTTCTCATTGGTCAACTTTCACACTAGAGCCTTAAGCGTGATCACTTACTTCTCTTTTGCCTTCAACAAATTGGCCACTACACCATATATGGCCTACTGCAACGACAACAACAGGTTGCATTAGAGGTGTCAAAATGGGTCATAACCCATTTATTAACCCTTTTATCCAATCATTTAATAGGTAAGGGTTGACCCTTTTATGAATTGGGTTATAAATGGGTTGATCCATTTAACCCATATAATAAAAAGGTTGGGTAGGTTTTTTAGAGGGTCAACCCATTAACCCATAATTCAGTATTCATTCTTAAAACAAAGCACGCGAATACGCAAGGCGAATACGCAGCCCTGCGCTCCCAAAAACCATGGCCGATTCCTGCTTGATTCCGCCAATTCATTCCACGTTCTCCGCTTCTGCCGCTTGATTCCACGTTCTCCGCTGCTTCCGCGGCTTCCTGCTTATTCCGCCGGTTCTCTTTCTCTTGTCTAGGTATTCCGCTGTTGCATCAAAGTCGCTGCTCCATTGGAGATGATCGGATTCGCTGTTCCGGCTTACTAGAGAAGAATATCGGCTTAGCTTCAAAGGAGGCCAGAACGGAGCCTACTGGTCAGATACTCTGAATCTCTCTTTTTTTCTGGGAATTAAAATTTCTGAAAAATGTTCTGTTATGCAATCATATTTGTCTTAGAATTGACATAGTGTCGTTAGGTTTATATTTATGCTAAATTTGATGCCTTACGTTTTGGTTAAGTTAAATTCCAATTATGCTAAATTTGATAATGGGAGTAACTCTATGTTGGATTACTCCCACATTAATTTGATACAAATTCAAGTTAAAGAGAATTCAACTGATATAGCCACTTCAATGATACAAATTTAAGTCAAAATTGTTCTTGTACTTTTAGCTTTCTCTTTTGTCAAAGAAATTATCATCAAAACTAACTATTAACAATAGCTGAAGAGTTTTGAATTTCATGGAGAATAACTATTTTATTGTCAACACAGCAACTATTTTTATTTAGGATGTGTTTGAATCTAATTATTATTATTGAATTGATAAATGATCTCTATAGTTTAAATTAGATTTGTTTGTAATCCTTGTCTTTTTAAAAAGCTATAAACCATTCAAGATCAAACACTTCATGGTAATCATTATCAATCTAAATCAAAGAAACCATTCAAATTGAAACATGCAGCATTTTGTTAAGTTTGTGTTGCATTTACTTGATTTGAACCACATTAGTAGTAACTATTAAATCCACAAAATCCAATTACCTTTGTGTTGCATTTTACTTTGCAACGCCTCTTATGCATTAGAAAGGGCTCTTTCCAGTTAGCTTTCTGGCAATTGTGAATATCTTGATATCTCATGGGAATGTGAAATTACCCTAACAACAGCATGCAAGAGAAAAACCTCTTCTCTATTTGGACAACATCACATTCCTAAATACTTGTTCTAATTTTGGCCCATTCCCTCAAGCATCCTTAATTTATTTATGTTCTAATTTGCAATGCAGATGGCTGATGATAATACTGAACATTTTCTAAGGGTTGAGAGCACTAACATTGATATTGATGATGATGATATCATGGGGTTGGATGAAGAAGAAACTTCAACCAAAAAAAAAAGAAGGAAAAGAGGACTAGAAGATTGTCTTCAGTTGAGTGGCAATACTTTGAACGTAAGGAAGGAAAAGATAAGAATCTAACCATACAATGCAAAGCTTGTGGAAAAACATACAAGGGTGGTCACACCGGAACAGGTAACATGAAACGTCACTTGCTAATGTGTGCTAGAAAAGACATTAATGAAACGTCAACTATGCAAGAAAAGTTTGACTATAATGAGTTTAGAGAGTTGGTTGTTGTGGCTGTGATTGAGCATAATTTGCCTTTTCATTTTGTTACGTGGCATAGAATTAAGGATTTGCTTAGGTATTTTAAACCTGATTTGAATATCATTTCAAGGAATACTTGTAAGGCAGATTGCATGAGGATATATGATAGAGAAAAAAATAAGGTGAAATCTTTATTGGAGTCAACTTCTAGTAGGATATCTTTAACTTCTGATTGTTGGTCTTCGATTACAACTGATGGGTATATTTGTTTGACTGGACATTTTCTCGATAAAGATTGGAATATTCAGAAGAGAATTTTAAACTTTTGTTATTTGCCTCCTCCACATAACGGTGTAGCTTTATATGAAAAAATTCATAACTTCTTGTGTGGTTGGAAAATTGAGAATAGAATTTTTTCACTCACTTTGGATAATGCAAGTGCCAATGATACATGTGTTGAATTGTTGAGAAATATGTTGGTTAGCAAGGGTGGTCTTTTGAATCGGGGAGATTTTTTTCATATGAGATGTTCTGCTCACATTTTAAATTTGATAGTTCAAGATGGTTTGAAAGAAATTGATGATTCGGTTGGAAAGGTTAGAGAAAGCATCAAGTATTTAAAAGGATCTCAAGCTAGAAAAGTTAAATTTCTAGAATGTGTTCGTCTTTGCAACTTAGATTCCAAAAAAGGTCTTAGGCAAGATGTTCCCACTAGATGGAATTCCACTTTTATGATGCTTGATAGTGCTTTATTTTATCAAAGTGCTTTTGTTTATCTTGGATTGAGTGATTCGAATTTCAAGCATTGTCCATCAGAGGAGGAGTGGGTTAAGGTAGACAAGGTTTGCAAGTTTCTACGAGTATTTAATGATATTACTCATCATTTTCGGGCTCAAAATATGTAACAACAAATTTGTACTTTCCTTTGGTGTTTACTGCGCATTTAACCTTGAAAGAGAACATTTGTAGTGAAGATAATTATATGAGTTCCATGGCAGCTAAAATGATGTTGAAGTTCAAAAAGTATTGGAGTGAATATAGCAGAATTATGGCCATTGCTGTGATTTTAGATCCTAGATACAAGTTAAGTTTTGTTGAATATTGCTATAAGAAGCTTTATGGTGATGATGGACAAACTGAATCCAGACAAGTTAGACTTCACTTGTACAGTTTATTTTCTGAGTATGCAAATGATTCTAGTGGATCAAGTGGTGAAGGTGGTTTGAGCAAACATAGTACAATATTGCATCACAGTGTATCTCCTTCATCGATTGCTTTGAATTGGGGGAAGGTATGTCTTATTATTACTATAAACTTTTTATTCATTTTATTTTGATTTTTTTTAATTATTATAAATAGAATTGTGATTTTTTTTATAATTCGTATAGGAATTTGATTCTTTGAATGCTGATGAACTTACACAACAAAAGTCTCAGTTAGATTTGTATCTTGATGAGCCACGGATGGATAGAACTATGAACTTAGACATATTATCTTATTGGAAAGGAAACCAATATAGATATCCTCAAATGTCAGCCTTGGCCCGTGATGTTCTAGCTATTCCAATTACAACTGTAGCTTCTGAAAGTGCATTTAGTAATAGTGGAAGAGTTCTCGACCAATTTAGAAGTGCATTAAAGTCGGATGTTGTAGAGGCATTACTATGTGCTAAAGATTGGCTTTATGCTTCTCGTGAAGTTGAAGGTACGTTTTTTTTTCTCTTAAACTTGATTGTTTATCCGGTTATAGTATTTTATTAGTTTCTAATAAATAATTATTTTTTTAGCTATGGAAGAAGAAGATATGGAGATATTAGAACATGATAAGGAGATTATGGAATTTCAACTAGATTCCAACGAAGTGACGTTAAATGAAGACGCTAGTTCTTTTTGTACTTAGTTGAATTTAAATTGGTCAAGTTGAATTTTAACTATATGAAGAAACAATCAGATATTATATTTTACATGAGTCGATCCATGTCACCCGTTTCATATTTTTTCCTATTGTATTTACGCTTTTTACATTTTTCATGTTTTTTTCATTTTTATGTTTTTACATTTTTTTTTTCTTATTTTTGTTCAATTTTTAATTAGATTTAGTTAATTGGGTTATATGGGTCAACCCATATAACCTATTTAATAAATGGGTTGGGTAATTTCAACCCATATATAAAAGGGTTATCTCAACCCATTTATTAAATGGGTTGGGTTGGGTCAACCCAATTATTAAATAGGTTTGGGTCAATCTTTTTAACCATTTTGACACCTCTAGGTTGCATTAGGAGCCTAAGAGTGTTACAATTGGCCAAAAAATGGGTTAAGGCAACACTTTTGGTCATTCTAAAAGCGTTGGTATATTCACCATTGCCTTAGCTGTCAAAGGCAACAATTTCTTTTTCAAAAGCAACGCCATAAAAATCATTGCCAATTTTTAAAACAAAGGCAACGAAATATCTCAGAATATAAAAAGCAACGTTCTTTGACCCTAAAAAGCAGCACTTTTAAAATAACAAAGGTGTTGCCTTTGTTATCCGGAGGCAACATTTGAAATTTAAGGTTTAGGGCAACTTTTGCAACATTTTATTATTCTTGCAACATTTTTCAACTGTAAATGCAACACTACTTTTTATCAGAAAAGCAATGATTTATAATTGTAACGCAACACTTGTTAATCCCAAAGGCAACAATTATCAAATAGATGTGAACATAACATTCGTTTACAAAAAAAAAAAACCCAACTATCAATCAAAAGTACCTAACATTACAATTGAAAAGTACAATAAGTATCTAACAACCATAAGCATAAATAAATCATTTTTTCTTCATCAACATGCTTATGAAGAAAAAGAGTCATTGGTATTTGGAGAAGCATAATGTGATCTGCATGATTTGTCTTGTTGCAATAAAATAATGTATAAGCCTTTATACTGCCTTCAGCTCCATGGATATCAGTAAATTCGTCTTGTGATTGCATGATTTGTCTTGTTGCAGTGTTAATTAGTATTGAAGCATCACCACAAGGAGCATATCTAGGTGGAAGGGTATTCAATGAAGATAGGTAAGCCATGGACGCTGCAAGTGGCACTAAGACTGTAAATATACATACAAGTTACAACATGCAGGGCTGTGAATAACATGACCTATATTAACAAAGCCTTAATGCACCATCAAGTTAATGAAAGTTCCTTACCATTTTTGGATGCCTTTTGAGGATAAGGATGAGCAGTTTTGCGTTAAGGTGAGGAGGAACATGTGCAACTGTCCCATTCTTCTAAGCATGACTCTGAATCTAAAAATGTAAATGATTAGTTAAAGACCTCCGAAAAAGATAACCAGTTCAGAACATGCTATGTTAACCAGTTCTGAACTGGTATGCCAATTTGAAATGCCAAACAAAATAAAAATCAAATTAAACAATTTTAATACTCTTAATTTAGTTCCTTTAACCGCAGTAGCCTAACAATTAATTTAATTAGAACTTTTATGATATGGTTATTTAATTAGTGGTTTTTTAATCATCACTATTGATTTTGGTTTTACCTTCATGAAAAGGTCAACTTCTGCCTCTGAGAATATCACTGCATCCTTTTCTCTTCTTGAAAGTTCACTTAGATGATCTTCATGTATAAATTAAATAATAAATTAGTTAATTATATTATTAACATCTAGTTAAGTTATATATAATTAGACTGTTAAAAATACATAAGTACTGTAACTGGTTCCAACCCATTGACACTTGTCAGAGAAATCTAAAGTTTATTTGACAATCATAACACCAACATGAAAACTTTTCTTTTTGGTACTTCAATTCTTAGAAGTTTTCACTTGGGTCTTTTTTTTAGCTTTCTATATGCTATATATCAGAATGTCTTTAGGGAGAGAGAAAATTTAAACATTTTCAATTTTCTCATGGGAGATCATTTTTTAAATAACAAGTTTACAAAATATGCAAACTTTCTAAACTTTTCAGTTTAGTCCCTAATTGAGGATTTTATCATTTTAGATAGAAAGGCATTGATCAATTTGATTTCAGCATAAATATGTAACATGATGAACAAATATAGCTAATGATATCAGTAAATTTATTTGATAAATGCCATATATATGAAAAATTTAACTCATTAACTTGTAGTTCCTAAACAGATCAAGTGTTGATTCTTGCACTTTCTGTTTTTTACATGTCCATTTAGAGCCTGAAGTCAGCATGGCAGTTTATGTTTTAGAGAGCACAAAAAAAACAATGAGTCAATGTTTTAAGTGGATTTGGTTTAAACATTTGTAGGTATGTACATATCATAAGAAACCAGTTTTGACACAACATAGTTTGCTTTCACACTTTGTTTAAAATGTAACAAGCATATTTTATAGAAATTTTAAAACCATTACTTAAGCAATTTAGGTTGAAGCGTGAATGACCTTATCATGGACTTATACTTTAACTCAAGATATCATTTGACAGGAAGGACATCAAAGTAGCATGTTAGTTAACACAAAACAAATTGACATTTATCAGCAAACTACTAACACATAACTAAATAGAACTGTCATGTCATCTACCACTCATGTTACACCACAAGAGTTAGATAGAATCACTAATGCACAACCATGAAGAAATTCAAACAAAAGTTCAGATCAAGTAATCCATTGTGCTACTGAGTATACTAATTTAATAGGAAGCCATAGACATCAAATCTATATATTTTAAGGGTCAAATTAGGCAAGTACATAGCAATAAATAAGGTTCGGTTAAGAGTTCAGGCCATTCAATCTCCACTGCCTAGAGATTAGGGATTGCAACTTCACCTCAATAATTAAAATTGGCTATTCATGTGAACAAGATTAAGAAGAAATCATGCAATAATAACTCCTAAAAGGGGAAAAAGGAAAACAAAATAATTCACAAAAAAATTTAAAGTTGAAGGAACCTGAAGCTGAGAAGACCGATGATAAAACCCTAAATTTCGTCCAAGAAAAGAAAAAGGGCAAGTATTATAATGAAGAAGAATAAATACATTTGAATTAAATGAGAGAGAAACGAATCAAATACAGATCTGAGACGGGCCTTAGAGGATTGAGGAGGGTAATTAGAAGTGTAAGGGCCTGAGTTGTGAAGCTGAGTCTCCAAAAGCACTTCTCTTCCGGTATCCACCATCCTTGCCTTGCAGGATGAAATGAAATTGAGAAAGCATATAGAAGAAAATAGATTCTGGAATCGGAGAGAGAGAGAGAGGGGCATGGTGGGAACGATATAGAGAGAGGGATTTTTTTACGGTAGAGAGAGACAGAGAGGGGCATGGTGGGAACGATAGAGAGAGGGTTTTTTTTTCACGGTAGAGATAGACAGAGAGATGGGAGGCTTTTGTGTTATTTTTTCATTTTGGGGGGGATTTTGCCGCTCAAAAAATTGGCAAATAATGAGGAGGGAGAGTTTCTGCTTTTCTTTAAGTTCTGATTTTTTTTAAATTAAATATTTAGGTTCTTTTTTTTTATTTCTCATTTAATTATTAACTGCATTAGTTTTGCTATATTTCTTAAAAAATATATTTTAGCTAATTGTTAAACAAACAGAGGAATGTATTAATAACTAAAAAAACTAAATATGAATAATATATATCATAATATAAATAAACTATATATATTTAATTTATATAAGGGATAAGGTGTAAAAATATCCCTAATGGTTACAGCTATGACCAATTTTACCTCTAACATTTAAAATGGCGTAATTTTACCCCTAACATTATGAGCCAAGTGCAATTTTACCCCAAAGTTGGCAGTCATGAGTAATTTTAGAGATATTTTTGCATCTTATCATTCATAATTTATATTACTATTTAATAAATACGTAATTTATAAATAATTTATATTATATATAATATATTTACCACATTATTTAGGAGGGAAATTTGTAGGAATTAATTGGGAGGAAAATTTTAGAACAAAAAAATTGGTGAAATTTTAGATCCAAATTTTAGTGATTTTTTTTTGAAAAGAAATTTAGTGAAAGTTAAAAACCAAAATCTATGGGTTGAAATTGTCACATGTATTTGATAATTGGACCAAACTCTTAATATATTAATTAATTGAAATACAATTTATTTTTATAGTTTTGGTGAAGCACTTGTTTTTATGACTACCTAAGAAATATTATTATTATTTAAAAATTATAAGTAGAATCTTTAATTAACAAGTGTTGAAATTAAGTTTATTAAATTAATTAGATATAATGGTTGTATTTTTATTAGCTGCAACGTTGGAATAATATTTTTATATGGTATACTGTTGCTTTATCTCATTATCAAGCTAAAGAAGGCAACAATATGTCGTAAGTGTTATATTATTGTTGCTTTAGTTCAAATTAAACATTTAAAAATAAATCTAATGCAACACTTCATACAAATTCGTTGCCTTTACTTACATAAACATGGCAACGATTTCTGAAAATTGGTTGCTATTGACAATCTATGGTGTATATCTCCCCATGGTAGAAATTCGATGCCCTAAATGCTTCTACCATCATCTGTCGAACAAAGAAACAAGTCACTATCAACCAAACATGGACATCCGGCATAATGTTTTATAAAAAAAAAAGCATATACATTAATACTTATTGTGTTGCTACCACCTACCATCATTGATAAAAGTTGCTTGATGGTGAAATCCTGATTACGAATATTCTTAGCCATCACAATATCTAGTTAGAACAACTGTTTAGAATGTTGTTGGTGATTGTCTCTTATTGTCCATCTGATTCACAATCAGAGGTAGTCCTCAACACGAGACCTCATCTCTGTATCATCCTTTTTGTTTTTATTTGCCCCTTCGGTTGCTCCATTTTCATTCCCTTTTCTCAATCCATTGGGCTTCTATTTTGCTGGCTCAACATTCGTCTCTTAGTCTATATTTATAAATTCTGATGGTTTTCTTTTGCCATAGGATCGGGTTCTTAAGGCTTTAGAGCATCATTTTTCTCAGCTGGTCTCACTAGCGACGCTCAAGGTGTTCTTTTGGGCTCCTATTTTTAGGCAGAATACAACTATAATTTCTTCAGTTTCTGTTGATGTAGATGTCCTAAAGACAACCCATTTTAGGATATCTTTGTTAATGAATTATTCATTTGTTATATTTTTCCAGATTTAATACGATTGGATTGTTTAGAAGACATTTATCTTTTATCTAATTAACCAATAGATGAAAGGTTCATAGATTATAATCATCATACAAAGTGTTAATATAAGATGAAGTGAGATGAAACTTTTTATGCAAACTAAATGATAATTTTAAAACATCTTAAGTTAATGTATTATATATAGGACTAGTATAATACTGTTGATATTTGCATGTAATATTGTTTTATATTATTGAATAGGCAACTGATTTCACAAGTTGTAAATATGTGGGTATTTAAACAGTTATATGGATGGATATGAAAGATTTCATGTACATTGGAGATCCAACGATCTTATATGGATAATCAATCAAAGTGTAAGTGGTTGACCTCATAGGTAATAATATATGTAAATAATCATTATAGTGATCTTGAATTATGAATTGTGATACTTTGACTTTGTTCCTAATACACATGATAAAGTTGTATCTCATGCAATGATTGAGTATCATATGAAGTAATTACAAGATAATTGAATGATAAATTAATCATTCATCACTCTCGGGTGATAAGTGATATAACTCAGGTCGCTTTTGTGAGACTTGCTCTAAATCCTTGTGCGTGGTGATAAATTAGAGGTTGAAATGATATTTCATGAATATATCTTTTTTTAGAAACTCAACTTGTACAAGTAAACACATGTCTTATATATATGATTTGGCACTTTCCATGATCATGATTCATTTTGATATAGATGATAAATGATCAAACTAAGCTGCAACTATTCACTAAAAGGTAAAAGATCAAAATCAACTTAAATCCTTATGGATCTAGGGAAGTATGGTATATCTTTATTAAGATGATGTACTTATTTCATTATATGTTTGTTTGATTAATTTGGGAAATTGAAAGATAGAAATTATCTTATTAAATCCTCATATTCTTTTATGCACCGATATAATTGGATCATTGAGGGATGTAAACATTTATTGCAACATCCATGGGATGTCTGGCTGCAGCATACTTATCGTGAAGGTAAGCGAGCTGCCTATTAGATGGAGAATTTCACAGGAACTCTTTCCTTAGATAATCATGAGTGTAGTGTGCTGATTGCAAACTGATAGCGATAAAACGTATCTACTCCTAATAGCAAGTGAACTCTATGGTTATAAAGTAGTAAACGTTCCTAAGAACGATATCGATCATACAGAGACTAATTTTCTATTCCTTACTCGACTAAAATCCTAAGTTAACTAATGAATTGGTTAAAAAGTTTGTTGTTTTTATTAATCTAATTTAAATGTAAAAGTTATGATCTAAGATTGGTTGTTCTATGAATGAGTGAGAGGCTGAGATATCAAGATTCCTATGTCTACCTCCTATGGTATCAAATTATGTAGTGATGTGACAAATATACAAATCTAAAGACTGTAACTTTCCTTAAGAAGTAAATAACCTCGGCCTAAGATTACTAACTCGATTCCTAATTCCTTAGACCGATGCTTGATTAGGCAAAATCTCCAAATTACTAGAAAGCATGAATATTAATGAAAGCTAAAGCTAAACCGTGACTTAAGTTACAAAGGCGCACTATCCAATTAGGGTATCGGTAAAGTTAGGTTTGCTTGATTGAATTGATTACTTGATTAGGTTTCACAATTCAACTCCTGGGTAAATTACATATGTGGTATACAATCTTTGCCCTATTTCACACTTTGGTGTACAACCTTTAATTTTGCACACAAAAGTGTACAATCTTTTGGTAACTTCCCACTAAAGTGTACAGTCGGTAATTGTGACTGGTCAACCCGAAGTCAACGCGCCACATCACCAGTTTGACTTCTCTAAAAGTTAAAAAATGACCCACATAATATAAAATTACTCTTATACCCTTTATCCTCTACATAATTACTAAAAAACTCTATCTTCTTCCTCCATTTTTTTGTCATTTCTCTCTCTAAGTCCTCTCTCTCTAAGGCTTTCACTCTCTCTAAGTCCACAAAAGGTATTAATGGTTCATTTTTATTTTTTTTCTCTCTAACTACCTCTCTCTCTCTCTCGTTCGAATTTTGACGGGTTTCACAGTCTTTTGGTTTTTGAGCTTTTTTTGTTGTAGTCTTCGACTTTAATCCAATAACTTTCTTCTTGCCAGAAGTCTCCTCCTTAGTCTTTGGCTTGGCCGCAGCAGGTGCTTTTGCATCAGAAACAGGAGTAGACTTGGAAGGAAGCTTGAAGGAATTCTTAACCTTAACAAGCTTGCCATTAACGACTAGCTTTTTCAGTTGAACAAACAATAGTTTCTTAAAATTGGCAAGCATATCTGGTTCTCTCCTTCAACGTTATTACCGCCTCATTTATCATCTGTCAAAATAATTTTAAAAATTCACCAAATCAGAGACAGTGGCAGGAGGAAACAACTTTCTTCGATTTTGATGTGGCCTTTCCCGGAATTCCAGCAATGACAGTGGACATATTGCCGAATTAAAATGAGTTAAATCAGATACCTTTTAAAAATGGAGATTGGAAGGAGAATGAAGAAGTTGAGGTGGGAATGAATTGTTTAACACAAAAACAAAACCTGATGAATTTATAAATAACCGAAAATGGAAAAGGCATGATACCAGCAATTTGAAGAGGGAAGAAGATTAAGAGAGGGAGTGATAGGGAATAACAACAATTTTATTAAAAGCTTCAATTTTTTGCCATGGTATCCCGAGTAATAGCACATGTTAGGAAAATTAGAGAGAGAATGAGAGAGATAAGAGTTAAAGAGAGAAATAATTTTTAAAAATGAAGTAGAAAGAAAATTAAGATGGAGGTTGAAGTGAGAGAAATATTTTTTGAAAATGGAGTAGAAAAAAAATAAAGATGGAGGTTGAAGAAGATGATGTTATAAAGGGTATAAAAGTAATTTTATATTAATTGGGTTAATTTTTTATTTTTAGAAAAGTTAAATTGATGAGGTGGTGTGTTGACTTCGGGTTGACCGGTCACAATTACCTGATGTACACTTTAGTGGGAGGTCACCAAAAGGTTGTACACTTTAGTGTGCAAAATTGAAGGATGTACACCAAAGTGTGAAAATGGGTAAAGGTTGTACACCACGTATGTAATTTACCCTTCAACTCCTATACTAATTACTTGATTAGGTTTCTTAGCATAGAAAGACAATTATTCCTAACTTGATCTTTTAGTTAGTTCCTTTTCACAACACAATTTAAACGTTAACTTGATTTAAACCATATTCGCTAAACACGGTTCACCTTTAATCGCAGCCAAAGGGTGATTTAGCTCATGATGGAGCTAAAACACAGATTGGGGATAAGATGTAGAAGAGATGAGCCCATATTTATCAAATACTTTCTTAAGATTCAATATGAGATGGAATACGAGATGAAGAGAATTAGACTTTATTAAGTAAATCTTACAACTAAGGAACGAATGTACCTTGGTTGATTGAATACAAAACGAATTTGGAATTACTTGAATGTAAAGCGAACAAAACTAAGAACTACTTTAAGCTGAAACTAAGAATAACTGAAATTGAATCCCTAATACAATGTTTCTAGCCTCTATTTATAGTGTTATTATCATTGCCCTAGTCTAATTAGGTCTTCTCTCTATCTCTGAATCGGTTTAAGGTGTTTGTCTTTGATCTAAAGTTGAATAATTGAAGTTGAGTTGGAGCAGGATTCGTAAAGCTACTCGTCGAGTAAAGGGGCTTACTCGCCGAGTAGGTGTCTAAGATCGAGCATTCAGAGTTGACTTTTGGCTCCATTTCGTTAACTGAGTTTGATGACTGTATGGTCTAGACGATGAAATTAACTCACCGAGAAGCTTATGTTACTCGTCGAGTAACAAGCCCTACTCGCCGAGTAGATATTCTTTTCAATCTTCATTTTGCTCCATTTTTACTTCGTTTCTTCTTCAATTGTACCTGAAACACCTCAAAGTGCACATCAAGAGTATAATGGAGAGAATACCACATAAACCATGGTAAATAGATGATAATTACATATAAATATACTTAAAACTCTATATAAAACGGTCCTAACACAAACATCCAAGCTATCCTCCTCGAGGGTTTGAGTGGCTTCACCTTTCCTCATTTAGTTAGGCGCTAATTTTCGTTCTGTTTGTTTCTTTGGGGCATGACCCTTTCCATGTACCAAAAAAAAATGAATATAGTAAAAATAAAAATTAGCTATTTAGGTAGAAATGTTTAATTATTAAATAAATTATGTGAAAGTGCAATGATATATTTTATTGAAAGTAATCTTTTCAAGCACATTTAAATAGTGAAAATTGACTTAGATCATAACTTACACAATAATAATAATAATAATAATAATAATTATTATTATTATTATAATTATTATTATTATTATAATAGCACGTATTATATTTTTACATTATTAATAACATGATGAAATTTGTATAACTGAGGAATGTATTTGATACGGGAATAAATATTGAAGAAAAAAGTGAATTTATATCCTTGATTTTGTGTAAATTTTTTACTAAGTACTTAATTTAAACAGACATATTAAGGATTTGTTTGGTTCAGCTGTAAGTTAATAGCTGTTGCGGTTGCTGTTAGCTGTTTGCAGTTGCAGTAAGCTGCTAGCTGTTGCTGTTAGCTGTTTATTATTAGTTGTTTAATTACTAGTGTTTGGTAAAATTATATTAAACTGTTACTGTTCGGATTTAAAATGTCTAAAATGGCATGTTTTAAGTTAATCCACGATGAAATTATAAAAGGAAAAATGTGGAAAAATACCCATAACGTTTACAACTAGGAATAATTTTACTCTTAACGTCTAAAATTGTACAATTTTACTCATAACGCTGGCAGCTAAGAGTAATTTTACCCCTAACATTGGCAAGTTGGGTCGATTTCAGATATTATTAGAAAACATATATATATATATATATATATATATATATATATATATATATATATATATATATATATATATTATTTCTTATTCTACATCAATTGCACATATCAGTAATTCTAAAAAAGAGATTTCATATTTTAGTGTGATTTAATAATAAAATTGAAAATAAATATCTATAAATTCGACGAAATGGTTGAATTTTTTTTTCCAACTCATACAAAAGACAATATATTTTTTATTTTCTTAAAAAAAATTCACGTCTAATTATATGTTTGTGATCTGTTACTAACGATGATAAAATGGTACACATATGAAGTGTAGATGACAATATTCATGACCAAGAAGACAATTATTTATCAAATTGACCTAATTTGTCAATGTTATGGGTAAAATTGCTTTTGGCTGCCAACATTAGGGGTATAATTGTACCATTTTAGACGTTAAGGGTAAAATTTCTCCTAGTTATAAATGTTAGGGGTATTTTTGCACCTTATTCTATTATAAAATAAAAAATGTGTTATACAAATTAATAAAAATAAACTATATAAAAAATAAAAAATTTATTGAATGCAACAAAACTTTATTCTTCTGGTAATTATGTTGTAGAAATATAAATAATGCTAAGAATAAACATATTTTGTGGAAATACGAAGGATAATTTTGTCAATAACAAATAACTACAAATAGCTGTTTATGAAAAGCTTCAAATAAGAGCTTTTCGTGAAACGCTCCAAAACGCTGCAGTTTCCACAAAAAAAAAGCTAAACGATGTGGTTATATAAACCTAACCAAACACTATATTTCCTGCGGTTTGGAGTGAAACGCTAAACGATGTGGTTATATAAACTTAACCAAACGCTATATTTCCTGCGGTTTGGAGTGAAACGCTAAGCGCTCATCCGAAAAGCTGAAACAAACACCCTTTTTTTTGGTAGAAAAAGGAAAGGAAAAACAAACAAAAACAACTACCCTGGGATTAGCCTAGGGAAGCTAACCCCAATCCTATCCTCTAAAAGAAGAGGAGAGAGAAAGGTAGGGGAAACATAAAGGGTAGTAACACCTAACGTCCCCTCATGGCATGCCACCGCCAAGCGATCCGCAACTCGGTTCTGCTCTCTGAAAATGTGACTGAACTCTAAGATCTCAAAGGAGGAGCAAAGCCTTTTAATAGCTTTGATAAGGTTACGACTATTAAGACCCATAGCATGATTTTCGAAAATCATTTTGATGGCCTCCATGTTATCAGATTCCACAGAAAGCCTCTTAACACCCAGCCTTTTAGCAAGATTGATACCAGTGAGAATGCCTCAGAGCTCCGCTGAGAAGGAAGATCCCAACCCCAAATTCTGGGTGAACCCAGAAAGCCAGGCGCCCCCTGCATCTCTAAGAACACCTCCGGCCGCAATCTTACCATTGCTGAGGCATGAGCCATCAGTATTCAGATTCACAACCCCCTCTCTCGGTCTGCTCCATCCTACGAGATGGACATCACAAATCTGGGAAGATCTGGCAAGGGACTCTCCTTTGAAACTCTCAATAATGGAGGAAAGTTTTTTCAAGAAGAACTCAGCTAAGTTTGGCAAAAACACAGTTTTATCACCAAAAATCTCCTCGTTTCTCCACTTCCAAACTTGGTGACAGATAATAGCAAAGAAAATATCACCATGCTCCATGTAAGACAGTAACTTTCCACTAATACCATCAGAGAACCAGTCATCCACAGAATGGGCCATGAAGGAAGGGAAAATATGGTGTGGGAGAATTTTCTTCCAAACCTCTTTACTTTTAGAGCAATCCCTAAGAGCATGGTACAAAGTTTCAACATGGCCTCTGCATCTACTGCAAGCTCCTGAGCTGAGTCAGCCAAATGCCTTCTGTGCCTATCCGAATTAGTAAGTAACCTGTCCTTAATGCCCAGCCACAGGAAACTCCTTATACGGTAAGGGACTTTGAGGGACCAAATGGACTTCCAAACATCAGAGGGAGGATCGGACCTATTGAGGGAAAAAGCTTCAAAGGCAGATTTGCAAGAATAAACTCCATTGTTAGTCAGCGCCCAACAATGCCTATCCATGTCTTCCTCTAGATTACTCACCTTCACTCCCCGAATTCTAAGGAAAGTCTCTAGGCTAAAGAAAGTATCAAACTTTGACCAGATCCAGTCCCCTTCAGAGTCCACCACATCGGCAATCCTCCAGTTCCGGATATCACTAGGCGGAGGGGAAGTACATACATCTATTAAAGGTTTATCCCAAATCCAGGTATCAAACAGAAACTAATGGACTTACCATTACCCACCTCCAGACCAACCCCCAAGCAGAACTCAGCAAACACAGCGCTAAGCCCTTTCCAGAGGAAGGAGCAATTGACAACTCTCTCCTTAGGGCCCCCGAAGATTTTATCTTTCCGATACTTACCACAAAGAAGGCAAACCCAAAGAGAGGAGGGGCATTACCACATACGCCAAAGGAGTTTCATTAACAAAACTTTGTTATTGTCCTTAGCTTTCCTAATGCCCATACCACCAGAATCTTTTGGCTGGAAAACCTCACTCCAAGGCACTAGATGGATCTTTCTTCCCTCCGCAGCTTCCCCCCACAGGAACCTACGGTTAATCTTATCAAGATCATTAAGCACAGGATCCGGAAGCTGACAAGCCTGCATGATGTGATTGGGAGCTGCACAATTAACAGATTGAATTAACGTGAGGCGGCCAGCGAGAGAAAGAGTCTTGGCTTTCCACGTGGCACACTTCGTATTGGCTTTATCCAAAGTATCTTTGAAGGATACTTTAGACACTCGCTCACTGTGGAGGGGAACGCCCAAATACTTCCCAAGAGAATCAGTAAGAGGAATACCTGACAGATCACTTAATCTTTTGCAAACTCTCGGATTCATATTCTTTGAGCACATCATCCTAGATTTCTGGATATTAAGTTTCTGCCCAGAGGCCAAACAAAAACAATCAAGAATATCCATAATGACACTCAACTGCTCCTCATTGCCTTCAAGAAAGATAAGGACATCGTCTGCAAAGAATAAGTGAGTCACCTAGGGACAGAAGCTGTTGATCGCCACTGGGTGGAAACTCCCATTATTAATCGCATCTTGAATCAGGTGAGAGAGCCTCTCCATAGCAATAACGAACAGGAAGGGACTCATAGGATCCCCCTGACGGATTCCCCGGCCCGGGGAGAACTCCTCCGACATATCCCCATTGACCATAACTTGAAACACAAGAGAAGAAATACATACCTTAATTAACCTTCTCCAGCTGTCCGGGATTCTAGCTCTCTCAAGACTCTCCATCAGGAAGTCCCAATTGATGCGATCATAGGCCTTCTCCAAATCTAGCTTCAGAGCCACAATGCCTTTCTTCCCCTTCCTAATCTTCATCGTGTGGACCATCTCTTGGGCAATCACCACATTATCCATCATTTGTCTACCAGGCACAAAACTACCCTGATTCTGACAAATGATCGCAGGAAGAATGCCCCGAATTCTATTAGCCACAATCTTTGTAACTGTTTTATAAAGAACATTACAAAGACTGATAGGTCTCATATGCAAAAAGGAAGAAGGCTTATCAATCTTAGGAATCAGAACCAGGAGGGTTCTATTAACCAGCTCAATATCCTTAGAACCATTGAACACACCTAAGATAAAATTATAGATGCCATCCTTCACAACTTCCCAATGCTTATGGTAAAAGCTCGCCAGCAGACCATCAATCCCAGGAGCTTTAGAAGCCCCAATGCTGAAGATGGCATGGTCAATCTCTTTTCGGGATATAGGTTGAAAGGCATCCTGACTACTTTCCTCACTAATTAGAGGAAAGGTAGCAACAGAGTGAGCCCCCTCTAGATGAACAGGTTCCTCTTTGAACAGATCCTTGTAGAAGTCCAGGGCCAAATTCTGAATAACCTCATCTTCATACACCCAATCACCATTAGAATCCTTAATGGCATCAATTTTATTCCTCTGCCTTCTGATCAAGGTAGAAAGATGGAAATACCTGGTATTACGATCCCCATCTCTAATCCAGGACTTCCTAGACTTCTAAAACCAAAGGAACTCCTCCTGCCTAAGCACAGCTTCCAGCTCCTTCTGAAGGGATCTGAGGAGGCCCTCCAGGCTGTGATCAAACCTTACCTCCAACCTGCGTTGAATGCCCTCCATCCTATTTAATAACTTGTTCTTCCTTCTAATAATATGCCCAAAGACGTTTCTAGTCCACCCATGCACCTTATTCCTGAACCCTTCAGCAGCTTGCAGGACATTTGAATGAGGTTTCCAATTCTCATGAACGAACTCTTTGAACTTAGGATGGGACTCCCAAGCCAACTGATACCGGAACGGTCTCTTACTCCTAGGACGCTTCCCTCTCAAAAGTCTAAACAAAATAGGACAATGATCTGAATGACGGAACGGGAGGTTCAACACAGAACACTCAGGGAAAGAAGTCTGAGCTACAACATTAGCGTAGACTTTATCTAACCGGACAAAGGTATTATTACGCTTCCAAGTGAATCTATGACCAGAAGCCCCCAGATCGGAAAGCCCACATAAATCCATACTATTCTTGTGGTGAAGGAAGCGATTAACATAATGATTGGAACCCCCTCTCTGATCACTCATAAAGGCGATATCATTAAAGTCACCTGCCATAAACCAGGGCTCAGAAATGCTGACACTCATAGAGTAGAGAACCTCCCAGATCCGTTTTTGATTAGACAAGATAGGGTCAGCATACACAAGGGTAATAAAAAAAAGGAGTATTGCCGGAGATACTCACTTTACAGTGAATAAACTGCTTATCCATGCTAAGAACATCAAAATGAATCCGATCTGGCCTCCAGAAAAGCCAAATCCCACCAGCCCGGCCAGTTGCCTCCGATCTAACACAGTACCCGTTTTTAAACTTCTTAACCACCTCATCTGCTTTATCTCCACTAATCTTAGTTTCCAACAGAGCAAAACAAGAAGGATTAAACTGTTTAATAAGATCATTAATATGGATACGGGTAGCCTTGCTAGCCGCACCTCTAACATTCCAACACAACAAATCCATAGAAAGGAGGACAACTGACCGTACCCATAACCCTAAGACAGGTATTTATTAGGGGCTCCTAAGAGCCTTGCCGAGGTACCCGCAAGTCCTCTCTTCTCAGGTAAAACCAAAGAATTATGGCTACCTTTCTGTTTGCCTTTAAGCTTTTTCATACTAGATTTATTGACTCCCATACTTTTCCCGATCCCAGGATCCCCACCCTGACTAGGAACACTAACCTCATTGAACTTTTTCTTCCTTTGATAAGCCAAAGTTTGGGAACTCCCCTGGGATACACCTTTGGAGACAAAAAGGGGGTTAACAGTTTCAGTCACCTTAGTTGATGGCTCTATAGATTCTAATCCTGACATGCTTTGATCAATCTGTTCGTCAACCATGCCAGAATCCCGATCTTCCTCAATAGCCAGGGCCCCAAACCTGGAACCTGAAATGGTCTCTGCCCCAGCCCTGGGAATCTCACTGACTTTGGGGTTAGGTTTCTCTTTGATACTAGGATTGTCATTAGGATTTTGAATGATAGCCTTTATCTTGGGGTTTATATCAGGGGGACGATACTGAGCAATAGAAGGCTGAGTCTTACGTCTAGCAGGCCTCTTCGCGACCATCCAAGGGCCAAAATTCCCCCCCTCACCTTGGATCCCTTCAGTTCTTCTAGCATTACCCTCAGCTTCCATTTCCATCACCCTCTCCCTCTTCGGGCATCCCTCCCTAGTATGTCCATACATACCACAATCATAACAAATGTTATGTAACCCTTCATATTCAATAAGGAAAACCTTGTCTCGAACACAGAATTTTGATAACAGGGGTTTAGCAAGATCAACATCAATACAAACCCTAGCAAATTTACCTCTAATTGCTCCCACCGTAGTTTTATCCACATGATGCACCTTCCCAACCAGACTTCCTATTTTGTTGAGGAAACTTTCACTATAATACTCAATAGGCAGGCCCGGAAACCTAACCCAAGTCAAAATTCTGCTTACTGAACAATCATGAAGGTTAAAATTAGGAACCCAAGGCCTCAAAGCCAGAACCTGGTTGGAAATAATATATGGCCCTCCATTGACCACAGTATTGTAATCTTCCACACGAGTAAATTTAACGACATAGAAATCATTCTCTAAGTCGGTAATCGTAACTTTACCTTTCTTAGCCCACTGTGCTTGTATCCTCTGGGCGAAATAGTGAAAACTAATTCTCTTCCCAAGAAGTGTAACTATTAGGGAGAGTTTCCACTTCTTTCTGAGATCACGCTTTTCTGCTGACGAAAGTCTAATCACCGGACAAAGCGGGTCATCATGTTCACCATCTTCAACATCTGAGTCGGAGAACACCTCTTCATAATCCCCTTCCATCCTAACCTCCTCCATACAAAGTTCCTCCTCCACCACCCCCATAACAGTATCTTTCCACGAGAGTTGCCCTATGCCATTATTCACCACCCTTGATTTGGGAGAAACCGAGTTACCCTGACTTTGAATCCCGCACTCCTCACCAACCATGTCCGACAATCCATTTATTTCCTTGATATGACCTAAGGCAGCCTGCACAAGAGCCGCCGCCCCAAACTGACCAAACCCCATCCTGCTCGGCCTCGTGCCAGCCCCCTCCCTTGACTGCCCAGCAGGAATGCCGGCAACCCCTGCGCACGGCCCTGCAGAAGCGCCGACACTCCCAGCACCGAGCCTAGCCGTATTGCCGGCATCCCCTACACACAGCCCAGCAGGAGCTCCGGCGCTCCCAACGCCAACCCTAACTCCACTGACTGCGACAGCGCCGTCACTCCCACAAAGCCGCCCCGCCCCTTCCGCAGCAGATCCCGCCTGCCCACTGCTGGTGACATTATTGGCACCCTCAAAAGCCCGCCCCGCCTCATCCGCAGCAGATCCAGCCTGCCCAGGAGGCGCCTTCCCCCTTGCGTCGGAGATAACCCCTGTCCCAGCCGCTCGCCCGCGCACGGTCCCCTGCCCATCGGATCCCAACGATCCTGCCGCGCCGCCAACACCATCCCCCGATCCCCTTGCATCCTCTCGGCCCCGCACCTCCTTGCCCCCATCCAACCCAACGCCCCAACTATCCAGCTTTCCCACCCTATCCCTGACGCCCTCCTCCTCCTCCTGATCTGCCCAAGACAAAGCCGGCACCACCCCTATTCCTCCACCCGGCACCCCCCTCTCCCTAGATCTTTCCCTAATCCTTTTCACCATAAACCCTAGAAGAGTGAGAGAGAGAGAGAGAGTTGAGAAAATATTGATGATATTGAGAGGAAACAAACACCCTCTAAATCTTTAGTTTTTTTTTTTTTTTTGCACACATTAATCTTCTAACAATACTAAATTCTATGAATGTTTAATGAAAATTGAATAAGTTATCAATTTTTTTATATATAAAAATGTTTATAAATGAAAAAAAATACAAATATAACAAGAATACAGTAAAAATAAAACTTCCACAAGTATAAATTAAAGCCAATACAAAATTTATCAAGAAAACGACTACAAAAAAAAAGTTCTAAAATATAAAAAAAATTACAAATTAACAATAAATTATATATTTCTTGTAAATTCAAAATTTATCAAATTGAATAAGTTATCAATTTTGATCCCGTTAACTCGTTTTTTTTATAGTAATGTTAATATTTCATTAAGTAGTAAAATTACAAGTATAACATGAAACCATACAAAATAAAGCCTCGTATGTATGTATATATATATATATATATATAGGCTAAACTTAAGACATGATCCAGTACTAGGGTAAAAAAAAATTACTAAAAACAAAAAAAAAAACCATCAAAAATATATCAAACGTAAACAACAGTGAAACATATTCAGATTTGAATCATTTATTTCAGTGCAATCACAAATCTACCGTGGATAACTTATAAAAAATAATTATAAAAAGAAGATTTATAACTTTATACAATAAATTAGCCCCATATTTATATTTTGTGGGGTATAATCTAGAACATAGGGGGGGGAGAGAGTATTATTTCAATTGAATCAAAGCCGTATCTCGATTCAGTATGATTGGTTTTCTTATCATTGTCTCCTTAACCTAATTCATTTATATTATATAATAGAAGATGTGACCTAGGTTTTTGATGAAAACAAACTACATGTGATCATTTTCTACATTATCTTTTCAAACAGATAAATGTGTATTTTTCTTTCTAGAAAGAATGAAATTATATTAAATATTATCGTTGTATTCAAATAGTCTTTTCGGTCCTTTAACGTTAATGACAATAATTGTCTACGTACCTTATCTAGATCATATGACTCATATACCTTTTCTACTTATAGTGTATACTAATGGTAATCTTTGTCATTTTACAGTGCACTAATGAGTTATAATAACGTGTCGGCTTTCGGTTGGTTCTGTCAGTCTCGGTCTATAACGCTGTCAAGTGGTACACCATGCTATATAGCACACATTCTGTCAGGTGGCTAGGCTTCATTGGACCTATGGCCTTCGGACCTCTAGTGTGGCAAATAGCGCTGCTCTTTGTCACATATACTTTGCGTAACCGTTTCTCTTAATCCAATGGTTGTACATTCCATACCTTACGGTTGTATGACGGATAGTAAAGATTCTTCGACATAGCAGAATAGTTCCATTCGCATCATCAATGCATATTTCCTTCCACGATCGGGCGGTCCCTATGCATCCTTGAGATCTGAGGGGTGACATTGATCCACGTGTAAAAGATATTTCCATGGAATATTCCTTAGGTATCATATGTTCCCCCTTCAACTTTTGTCCGAGCTCTTAAAGATTCGAACTACCAAAGGAAAGATGCTTTGGCCATCAAGGGCCAGTAATACCCTTGTAGTTGAGCCTTCCTCGCCAGCGCCTCTCCCCATTTGCGGGCCCACAATTCTCTCATGTATTTCCTTAAGGATATATTGGGCTTCCACAAAGCCCATGTATTTTTTCCATGGCTGACTAAATGATTTGCGATATATATAGGTCTTCCTATATGGCTGAATAATGCTCGACTTTTGTTAGCACCTTGATCCTTTCATTTTTATCCGTGGGAAGCTGCCATGTGGTTGCATACTTATAAATGGGAGAGAACCATTCTTTCGCGGTGTCAACGATCATCACCTTAATTTTTTCAGTACTGGCCCTAGCATGCTGCTCTACTAATCAGGGACAAGAACGTGGCCCCTCGGGAGTTGAGGTCAACTTTTCCAACCTATCTGCCTTCTCATTGCGATCTATTGGGATTCTCTACACCTCTATATGCCTACCTTCAACCCTAGCCTTTTCCAATAGGTCATTGACCATCTGGAGGTATAATTTCATGGAATCGTCCTTAGCTACATATTGGATAGTCGATTGGTTGATTACTGGCTTTAAATCACTCTTGATCACTGCTTAGTTCGGGTTCATTACTTTTAGGATGCTAAGGGCTTGGATCATTGCTTCATACTCATGCTATTGGTGGATCGAAAATTCAATACAACAACATGTTTCAGCGTGATTCCCTTTGGGCCCTTTACATAGGCCCGCAGCGGCTCCTTCTCTACCCAAGCTACCTTCCACAAACAGCTCATATACGTCTTTTAGAAGCTTTGGATCACTTGCTTCTTTTAGGATATCTACAAGGAAGTCGGCTAAAGCTTGGGCCTTGAAGGCTCTGTGAGGCTCAAACAAAGCTTCAAACTCAACTAGCTTTAAGGCCCACATTGCTAACCTTCCTAATGTCTTGGGCCTTCGAAGGATCTTCTTTAGTGGCATATCTATCTGAACCACGATGAGGTGCCCTTAGAAGTAATATCGAAGCTTCTATGCTGTAATGACCATAACGAATGCCAATTTTTCCAACCTCGGATACCGAGTCTCGGTGTCTTGTACACTCTACTGACGTAATAGACTAAGAATTTCTCACCTTCTACCTCTTGAATGAAGACTGTTCCAACATATTCATTTGTTATGCTAATCTACAAGTAGAGTTTTTTCCTTTGGCTCCGGCCTGCTCAACAGCGGATGAGATACTAAAAACTTCTTCAACTCTTCAAATGTGGCCTGACTTTTAGGAGTCCATTGTAAGTCTTTTACCCCTTTCAAGCTCTTATAAAATGGCAGGCATTGCTTAGTAGAGCAGAAGATAAAACAACCCAATACGTTGATCTTACCGTTCAACTTCTGGATGTTGTTCGATTTCTTGGGTGGCGCCATATCTAAAATTTCCTGAATCTTATCTAAGTTGGCCTCTATTCCCTTTTGGGAGACCATGAATCCTAATAACTTCCCTAAATCCACGTCGAATATGCATTTCTTAAGATTGAGCTTCAGGTTGTAAGCTTTTAGGGTCTCAAAAAACCTTGTTAAGGTCTTTGGCATGCTCCTCATTTGTGCAACTCTTGACGATCATGGCGTCTATGTACACTTCTATCTTATCCCTAATCAAATCCTTGAAAAGTTCATTTACCAACCTCTAGTACGTTGCTCAAGTATTTTTTAGGCTAAGAGGCATAACATATTGTTTACAAAACTCCTATGGACTCGACTCTTTCCTAGAACTTTTTCTTCCGATCCTCTATATGTAAAGATTAGTCCGAATGATATCAGATTTTGGTATTTAATTTTTCAACTCTGTTAGAATTTTTCAATTCTATATGATTTGTTTTATTTGAATATAATTCTAAAAATTTAAATTTTTAAATTTTTTTATTTTGAAATTGTGATCCGGTTACCCATTAATGAAAAGAATCATAAATTAGTAAATTACAAAATTCACAAGCTTTAATATTTGATTTTAAAGTCAAGGGGTCAGTAAAGGTAAAGTTGACGGGCTATGAATGTAGTTTACTGAAAGCTTAATACATAGAAAATAAAATATTTAAACATTTCCAAGGAAAAATTGATGTCACCTTGGTGACCACACAAGTCCAACTTATGAAATTTGGCCACCACTCCCAATCCACTGCAATATTGCTATATATATATATAAGTTTGTCGCCTTACATCAACTAACCTTTTTTATATACTAAAATAGGACTATTTTGCAAACATTTTGCAGATGGTGGGATTAAACTTTTTGCAGTGTGGTACCTATCAAATTGTTACTTTGGTGATTTTACAGATTTATATTCATCCTACTTTTCTTATTCTTTTACTGGTATAGATTAGATTAGAGATGGAAAATATCGGATTCGGGTTGTGTCAAAATGAGTCAAATCTAATCTAACTATAAAAAACGTTCAAGTTGTAATTGTGTTAATCTAATCGGGATATCATCGATACAGAATCCCATTATTGATCGAATCGGGGCGAAAGGAATTGAAAATTCCAAAGGATTACCCTTTTGTTTGAACAGGGGGCTTCGAGTCCTGTATTGACAAAAATCAGATAGGTGCGGTAGAAAGAGCTCATCGATCTCTTCCTGAATCTGAATATTGATCAACGTTCTATCGATATTCAGGAATTGCCTACGCGACCCCTCATCCATTAGTGCATCCATTAAGTAAGAAATGCTGTATTCAGAACCTCGTAAATCAAAGCCTTACTAGACTATAGATAGGGGGCAAAGAGGAGCTGTGAAAGTCTACTTCCTATTCTCTTACTCTACTTCGTAGACTACTCAAGCTTCAACTTGTTCAAGACAGAGTACTTATTAGTCGATCTAACTCGAGTGCCTGTAGCCGGTTACGGATGACTGACCAAAGCAAAGAGCATACTTACATTCTAATTTACGAATCGTGTTTTTGAATCATATATAATTTTACTATGTACGTATATTACTGATAACTTTAAACAATATAAGCGGATATACTACTATTTTTAAATATTTTATATCATTTTTTAATTAATATGTTAACACTACCATCCAAAAGTATGTTATATAAGAGGGTGTAACAATATAGGAGGTTCGAGTCATATTTGCAAGTAATAATTTGTATTTTTTTATTAACTTTATTAATAAATATGATATATAAAAACATGAGAAAATATAACAATAATAATAATATTCACTTCATTTTCGGATTAACATATCAAGTCTACCTCAACCTAAAAATTTACATGTCAATTTTGTGCACATCACCTACTATACTAATACCAAACACTAAAAATGCATGTGGATTCCGTGTCGTATAACAAGGTCGTATGTACTATTGTCACCTCTAGTGTAGACACTGTTCAAAACCAAGACCGCTTAGACGCTCGAAATCGAGAATTTCTTCCGATTCCCCCTGATTAGTCCTTCTTGGCTTTTTTTTTGGCATCTAGACAATTTTCCATCCAGACCGCCTAAACGACGATAAACAAAAACATTTTTTATTATTATTTCATTTTTTATTATAATTCACTTTTGAATATTGTCACATGGTTATCTGTGAATTATGTTTATTATTTTTTAATATTTTAATTTAATTGTGTTATCTACTTGTTTTCATGATATGTTTTGACTTTAATGTAAGCGCATTGCGCAAATTTTTTTTTAAAAAAACAAGGACATTATTTTATAACTTTCTGGGAATTATTTTAGTTGTGAACATTATATTTTTTTTTTTGAATTGTTTCAATTATATTGTTGATGAAATGTTGATGTTTACATTAGTTTAAAGATACATGTTATAAATATAAATGTTTTAAAATAGTATAAAACACATTTTAATTGAATCTTATATAACAATTTTATTATTTTACAAATAAAAAATACAAAAATACAAATCCAATTAATCTCCGAATTAATTTCGAAAGTCAAGGGTCCGTTTGTTTTACCTACTGTTTGCTGTTGCCGTTACGGTTTGTTGTTTGCTGTTGGAAAAAACTGTTTTTCCAAAAAGCAGAGATTCTCTGCTTTTGTAAAAGGCTGCTTTTCGGGTGTAAAAGACAAACATGAGATCACTAACCAAACACTTAATGCTGCTTTTTAGATGTAAAAGGCAAACATGATGTCACTAATCAAACACCTAAAACTCTTCATTTTAAAGTTAAAAGAAAAAAGAGCATAAAAAGAAGCAACAAACACCCCTAATTAGGGGTGCATGAGGTCGGTTAACCAGTCCATTAAGGTTAATTCGGTCGGTTAACCATTTTATCGGTTTTTTGAAAATACTAACCATACATTAGTCCACTAAATTCGGTTAACCACTAATCGGTTAACCAATTATTTCGGTCGGTTAACCTTTTATTTCGGTTTCTAACCATTAGTAAATAAAATAATAATAATAATAATAAAGCTTTTAATTTTTATTGTGAGTGGAACGACGGGTTAATGGCGAGTTGAAGAGATTAACAACAGAGAGATATGTGTGCATTATGTACGTGTGGACTATAGATTGGACACTAGATTTTTCCCTTACAACAACTCTTTAAGGCATTAAATTACTATGTTTTTTGGACTAGAATTCTTATCATCCATGCTTAACCAACTAAGCCCTATCCATTTACATTAATTTCACTAATTATCTACTTTATGACAAATTTGATAGTACACGATATTTGAGATGAAATATTCCATCATTGAGTCTTAATCACCGAAAATAATTAGTGTTTCTTATTAAATTTTACTATTGATCCCTATATTTATTTTAAGTGGGATAATGTTTAATTATGTATAAATATAAATAAATATATTTTTATATATTTAATTGAATTCGGTCGGTTTCGGTTAACCGCGGTTTTTAGAATATGAAAACCGTAACCGTAACCATTAACCACTATTTTTAAAATTAAAAACCGTACACTAGTCCATCGGTTTCGATTAACCTTATTTTCAATTTGGTTTCGGTTTGGTTTTTCGGTTTTACGGATTTTTGTGTGCACCTCTACCCCTAATGTGTATTTAGTGAGAAAGAAAAGAATGAATAGCGACGAGGAGAAAATGACGGTTAGCAAAGAAAAAGCAGTTAGATTCGGAATCATTCTATTTGAATATGCTCATTATTCCACGCGCCTTCATTTATTGGTACGAATTCTTCCACGATTCTTTGGAAACACTCGGTCCTTAATTTTCTTTTTCTATTTTTCCTCTGTTTTACTCTTATTACTATTATACAATGATTTGTTTTTATTCATTGCAATATTTTTGCTGTCCAAATAAATTTTTTATTTTTAATAATGACATTTCATTATTATTAAATTATTATGCACATGTATTTTTTTATTAATTTAATAAAGTATATTCAAAATTAAGATTTATCATATTTTATTAAGATATATATAATAAATTAATATTTCTAATTTAATTTGTAATAATTACAATAATAATTTAATCAAGAACAAAGATTAACAATTCAATTAATTGTTTTTTTTTTTGAAGAACTTCAATTAATTGTTAATGTAATTATTTAACAAATTACCGAATTATAATTTTTGTAAAATTTAAAAAATGTTCTACATAATACATATATTATTATAAAATATTAAATTAATGTATAAATAAAATGGATACTTTAATCGAGTATGTGGAAAATATATCCGGAATGAATAATTCTCTTATAATTTAGATAGATCTCAATAAAAAAAATTCTCAAGCAAAAGATTGTTGTGGATGAATTACTGTCTTGAAAGTATTTTTGGAAATTGTGATGTTTTCCAAAATTAACATAGCACGCACTTAAAGTTGGAGACTCTAGAACAATAAAATTATGCCAATGAAAGTTAATCCAAATGGTAGGAAATTGAATCTCTGCTGGTCAGGTTTGAGGTTTGCCCTGACTTTTTTAAATGAGTAAACCAACCCTTACCTTAACTTTATTTAGCAAAAAAAACAAAATTATAATGCCTATAAGTGGAATTTTTTTTTTTGAATGAAAGAAGCCTATAAGAGGAATTTAAGAGGAATTCAACCTGGAGAGACTTTTTTTTTTTTTTTAAGAATAAAAAATGTATATTGAAATACTAGTAATTAAGGAAAGGATTTGCATTTTCCAGCAAAATCTGAAATAAAAGTGGGTGGAAGTAGTTGAGGAAGAAAATCAATTAAATCTTCCACTAATTTTTGGTAATAGTAGTGACTATTAAATTGTAAAATTTTATGTTTTTAGTTTTTATAGATATAAAACATTTTATATTTTTAAAGTTGAGGAGGAAGTTTCCTTTTTGCTTAGATGTGTAGGTTTGTTTGGTTCTGTAGTAGTTATTTAGTAATTACGTAGGGGCTGATTTGAATATTAATTTGGACAAGTTTGTTTGTTGCATATTTATCCATAAATGTATACGCATTCACATTAAGCTTTGATTTTCTTTGTCAACACTTGGAAGATTCTGGAAATTCAATTTTATCTCACTGACCAACAAAATCAAATAAAACCAAATATTCTGAATTCTTATTTTTAGGATTAATTAATGTAAACAATGGTAAAATAAAATAATACTTTCTTAATTTTATTAATGAGATACACGTATTTATATTATTACATACTACTTGACTAAATTATATATATACATCCTTATATATATAATATATCTAATATAATCTAATTCCCCCCCCCCCCCCCCCCTTCAAGCTAGAGGTTGTGATAAAACAAAACCCAGCTTGGGAAGGAAAGAACGAAGAGATGGAGCGTATAAAGGTTTAGTAAAAAGATCAGCAAGTTGTAGTTTGGTGGAAATATGAGGAGTGGAAAGAAAACCAAAAAGTAAGAGTTCACGAACAATGTGACAATCAATGTCTAAATGTTTGGTACGTTCGTGAAAAACTGGATTCGAAGCAATATAAATAGCGGCCTTGTTATCACAATGAAGAGGAATTGGTAGATGTAAAGGAATACGAAATTTACGAAGTAAGTAAGACAACCACTTCAATTCACAACTCGTACTTGCCATACTGCGATATTCGGCTTCAGCGGAAGACTTACTAACAGTGGGCTGTTTCTTAGCTTTTCAAGAGATTAAAGAAGTGCCCAAAAAGATACAGAAACCACTAACAAAACGGCGCGATATTTTACAACGGCTCCAGTCTGCGTCACAATAAGCAGTTAAACGAAAATCAGCGGAAGCACTATAAAAGAGGTCGTAGTGAATAGTACCCTTAAGATACCGAAGAAGATGAAGTACGTCATCATGATGATGAGTGCATGGTTTTGCCATGAACTGACTTAATTGTTGAACCGCAAAACTGATATCGGGACGAGTAAAATTCAGATATAATAATCGGCCGATTAAACGACGATATTGATCTGGAGAATCAATTGGAGTGCCAAGATCAGAATCTAAGATGAGATCGGGTGGCATGGGACAAGGAGAAGGAGTTGCATTTTTAAGTCCCACATCGGATAATAAGTCCGAGATATATTTGCATTGAGACAGAAAAATACCATTAGTGTCCCGAGCTAACTCAATGCCCAAAAAATACTTGGCAGGACCGAGATCCTTTATGGTAAAAAGAGAATGTAAATGATTTTTAACATTTTGAATACCATCCGAAGAATTGCCAGTAATAAGAATATCATCAACATAGACAATGAGAACAAGGAAAGTATGAGAATGATCATAAGTGAAAAGACAATGATCACATGATGTTTTTTTAAAGCCATATGCAATAAGTTGGGAGGTAAGTTGTTTATTCCATTGACGACCGGCTTGTTTAAGACTGTATAGAGATTTGCGTAATTCACAAACCTGGCCGAGTGAAGCTTTGGAATACCCATTAAGGGGTTGAAGATAAATATCTTCATCCACAAAGCCATGTAAATAAGCATTATTAATATCTAGTTGATGGATGGGCCAAGTATGAGCCGGAGCAAAGGCTATCATTAAACGAACGGTAACAACTTTAGCAACTGGAGAAAAACTATCGGTATAATCGATACCTTGAATTTGATTGTACCCTCGTGCTACTAATCGAGCCTTATAACGATCAATACACCCATCAGGATTTCGTTTAATGCGAAAAACCCATCGAGTAGAAATAGCTTTTTTTCCTTTAGGAAGAGTAGTTAAATCCCAAGTATTATTATCTTCCAAAGCACGTAGTTCAGCTTCCATAGCCTGAACCCATTTAGGATTAGAACATGCTTGTTGATAGGTAGTAGGTTCACCATTAGAATCAATGGTAGAAAGGAAACTAGAATGTTAAACACTGAATGGTGGTAGACACGAAAGAATGGAAGATGAAGGAGTAATGGTATGAGCAACAAAATCTTGTAACTAAAAAGGTTGTTTTAATGGATGACCACGTGTGCTACGAGGAATAAAAGGAGGAGTAGGGGAATTGGGAACGGATAGTGGGACAATAGAAGAAGAAGAGGGTAGTGTAGAATTGGGTAAAGAAATAGGAGAATTAGTCGAGGAAGAGGGTAAGGGGGAAATCTTATTCATAGGAGAGGAGGTAGGAATTGTAGAAAGAACGGGAGATTGTTCCAAAATGGGTGAGGATGAAGTAATGGGAGAAGTAAGAGAATCGTGAGGTAAAGAGGAAGGGTTGGGTGGTAAAGAAGTGGGTGTAGAAATGATCGGAGTATGAGAATCCGGGTCAAGTGGTAAAGAAGTGGTGATATGGGTGAGCGGAGTAGGAGGATCCGGGTAAGGGAAAAATATAGGTAATGGTAAAGAGGATGTAGGAGGTGTAGTAGTAGGAATATATGAATAGGGGAAAATAGTTTCATGGAAAACGACATCCCGTGAAATGATAATTTTTTTAGTTAAAGGATTGTAAATTTTATAGGCTTTATGGTCAAGAGCGTATCCCAAAAAGATTCCAAAAAATGCATGTGGATCCAATTTGTCCCGAGAGGGATGAAGATTAGAAAAATAGCATTGACAGCCAAAGGTCTTTAAAAAACCATAATGTGGAACTTTATTATGTAATTTTTCATATGGCGATAGCCAATTTAACAAAGGGGTAGGTAATATATTTATGAGGTATGTGGCTGTCAATAAAGCCTCGCCCCAAAATTGCTTAGGTAAAGAGGCATGAAAAATAAGTGTCCGAGTAATTTCAAGCAAGTGTTTATGTTTTCGTTCAACAATGCCATTTTGTTGAGGCGTATACACGCATGATTTCTGATGTAGAATGCCTTTGGAATGAAAAAAATCGAAACAAGTTTTATTAAGGAATTCAGTGCCATGATCAGTACGTATTTGTTTAATTTTCACCTGAAACTGAGTTTCAATTAGGGAGACAAAAGATGAAATAGCATAAAAAACTTGATCTTTAGTATTAAGTAAAATTGTCCACGTGACACGTGTGAAATTATCAACAATAGTAAGAAAGTATTTTGCGCCAGTTAAAGAATGCAATTTATATGGCCCCCATAGATCAATATGTAACAATTCAAATGAAGCAATGGTGGAAATAGGAATACGAGAAAATGAAAGTCGTTGTTGTTTTGCCAAAGGACAAACAGAACAAGACAAAGTATTTGATATAGTAGAAATAGCAGAAATATGTTGTAACTTTGAAACAGAAGCATGTCCTAAACGTTGGTGCCATAAATCGGCAGTATAAGAATGAGTTACAACATTTGCAGTAATATTGCTAGAAAATTGTTCTATAACAGTATGAGTAAAGGAATGAGATGTATGATAGTAGAGTCCTCCATGGAAAAATCCAACAGCAAGGAGACGATTAGTAAGTGGGTCCTGAAATAGGCAAACATTGGAAAAAAAATTAATCACCAATTTTGAATCATCTATCAATCTGCCAACAGATAACAAATTATGGGTAAAAGTAGGAATGTGAAGGACATTCTGTAATGTAAAATTAGGTCCAATAGTAACCAAACCAACATGTTTGATAATACTTTTGGAACCATCAGGCAAATGTGCCAAGTTATTAGAATTAATAGATTTGTAGTGAGTAAATTGAGTAAGATGACTACTCATATGGGAAGTAGCTCCCGTATCAATAATCCAATAAGAAAAATCAGAAGTAAACACTGATGTAGGAAAAGAATTAATGTTCATATTTGCATTAAAAATAGAAGGAAAAATAGTATCTGCAAAACCAGAAAAGTTGGCAAGAGGTGTAGGAGATGAAGAAGTGCCATCATCACCATGATTCATTTTTCCTTTGCTTTTCATAAGCTTCTGAACTTCATTTTGAACAAGTTGGGCAAAACCCGGAGGCATAGAGAAGTTTGCAGAATTATGATTCTCCTTATTCTCGTAAGCTTCTGAATCTGAAAAATCCATAGGAGTATCAATAGAATAAGACACACAATTAGCCTTTGGTTTGGAAGATTTAACCTTCTTTTTCTTAAAATCATGGAACCACTCTAGGTAACCGTGAAGTTTGAAGCAAGTGTCATTCTCATGACCTGGTTTGTTACAGTGAGTGCAAAAACGATCAGCTTTATTACTGGAATCTCGTTTCTGTCCCCGAGTAGAAGTGGAGGACGGAATAACAGCAGATTTGGTACTAGAAGTGTGAGCAGCAATCTCTAATTGAGAAACATCATAATATACCTCTTTCTGTTTTTGAACATTTTGGATCATAAAATAAGCTTTGTGAATGTTAGGCAATGGATCTAAAAGAAGAATCTGATGTCTCACATGTGAATACTCATCTCGAAGACCCATGAGAAACTGAACTAGAAGATCAGCATTATAAGAATCATATGCTTTCTTAACAGATAGACAAACACACATTTTAGAAGCTTTACAAGTGCAAATAGAAAGAGGACACATATATGCTAATTCATCCCATAATCGTTTCAGCTTAGTGAAATAGATTGCAACAGAGAGACTGCCCTGACGGAAAACATTTATTTCACGTTTCAATTGATAGATGAGAGGTCCGTTAGAACCTCCGAATCTTTGTTCCAGCTCCTTCCAAAGAGCTCGGGCAGAAGATATGAACATAAAACCGTCCACCAAATCAAGAGAAATAGAATTAAAAATCCATGAGATAACCATAAAGTCTGCTCGTTTCCATTGAGGATACTCAGGAGAAGTACGAGCAGGAGTAAAGTTATCATTAAGAACAAAATTCTATTTCTCTTTAGTGGAGAGTGCAAGCAACATTGCCCTACTCCAAGTAATGTAGTTCGTACCAGTTAAGGGAGCCATAACAAGGCAAATCCCGGGATTATTCGTGTCACATCTGTGTCCCTAATTTTAGTTATTATACCCTAATATTATGTTACATTACATTTATTTATTGATTGGAGAGTTAATTGGATATTACGGATATAGTTTGGGAGCCAATTCATATTTTAAGTGTAAAATTAAAAGTTTAGGGTAAGTTTTAATAGAAGTTAAAGTTTAGGGGGACCAAAATAGATATTATCCATTATTGGGAAGCTAAATTGCACAAATCAAGATCCCAAATTCGTTCATATCAATATGAATGTGCACATTTACAAAATTGATCTCCATTCCATCTTATTCTCCTTCATACACTCAATTTTACCTATTTTTTTATCATTCTTTGATTTCCGGAGATTGCACCGTCGAATCGAGCTCATTTTTTACAGTAGCTTCTAGACATCCTAATACACATTGTGGTCGGTGTGATTTTGATTTGGATATTTCTAGCATGGATTCGTCCTAAGCAGATTGGAAGGGAAGATTTGAGGTTTTAATGTGTTTTTCTCCCAATTAGTGTTAAAGTAAGTAATTATCAACTACCCTTTTGAGTTTTTATGTATATATATATGTATATACAACTCTATATTTTCCAGAAAATTGAATTTTTGTGGTGATTTTTGACATGCATTTGATTAATTGGAGTTTTTATGAATTAGTGTTTAACATGAACTTAAAGTTAAGTTCAAGTAATGATATATGTATTTGCATGTCAATTTCAACCTATAATATATGTTTATATATACATGATTTGAGTTTGATTTTGATGAACTTAGTATATTTGATTAATATTTGTGATATATTTGATATTTTGAAGAGTAGAATTCGAAAGAAAGTGTATTGAGAAACTTTATTGATAATTGGTTTGTGATCAAAGGTATATGTATATATAATAAGTGGTTTTCTATAAATTTATTTCTAAAATTAAATAGGGAAAAGTACAAAAATAAACTTTGTGGTTACACCCATTTTCGAACAACACCCATGTGGTTTAAAAGTTTGCAAAGTGGTACTATGTACCTCATTCCGTTAGCAAACACATACCAAATTGACTAACGGTGTTAAAAGTCAAAGGGAAAAGAGTTAATTTGGTCCTTATATTTATTTATTTTTATAAATTGACCCCCTTATTATCTAATTATCACAAAAAAAACCCAAAATAAAAAATAAAAATCAATTATACCATCTTCTCCATCTCTTTAATTTCTTGTTTTTTTCTTCTCTCTCTTATCTCTCTCTAACCAAACAAACACCCCATTATTCCACCTCATTATCCCCTCTAAAACTCACCCATCTTGCTTGGCCAACTGAATTTGAATACTATTCTTATTTTACCATTGAGAATTCTAGCAACAATTCTGAACCAATTATGTTTTTCAACGAATCATCTTCTGATATCTACTTGATGAACACAAATGGAGAGAGCCTTATTACACTCCCATGGAAGAACGAGAATGTAGCACCTAGCATAGCTGCGAACTATTACCGAGCAACACTTGATTATACCTGAGTTTTCACTGTCTACACGTATCCTAAAGGAGCCACCGGTAATCAAAGCTGGTTAATTGTGCAGTACCTTCCTCAAGATATCTGTTCTGCTATAGGCGATAGGCTTGGAAGTGGTTCATGTGGATATAATAGCTACTACAACATAATTGAAGGGAGGCCTACATGTAAATGTCGGCCTGGGTACTCATTTATAAATGCAAATAACCAGTTTCGAGGTGTATACCGAATTTTCCTGTAGGATGTGGTGTTGAAGATGAATCTGGTAATTTAGAAGATTTATACGAACTTCAGCCAGTTCTGATTCAATCTGATTCAATTGATTTAGATACTTAATCTCAAAGGGACCAGATGATGAAATTTCAGTTCCTTTCAGCTTTATTTCAAACTAATTTCACAAGCTGTTATTCTTAATATGCACAGTAATGTAGTAGAAAGTTGAAATTAATTATAGATTTTAGTAGGAATTTGCTCCACAACCCCACCTTAATTTGCTTTAATTTGCGTTAATTGAAAACTAAAATAGTTATAAGACATACCTTTGTAGCTGCTACTGAATGAGCAACTTCGATTTCTTTGCCATCTTCAAGAAATGCAGCAGGCTATACACAATGAGCATGAAGAAACGATATTAAGCAACCATTGGAAACTGATTTTCATAGGTTTTGATAGGATTAAGGGTCTGGACAGATTTTATAAAATTTATCCCCAAATAATGTGGAATAATGGGATGTTAGTTTGGTTAGAGAGAGAAAAATTAAGAGAGACGAGAGAAAAGAAAAAAAAAGAAATTAAAGAAATGGAGAAGATGGTATAATTGATTTTTATTTTTTTATTTTGGGGTTTGTTTGTGATAATTAGATAATAAGGGGGGTTAATTTATAAAATAAATAAATATAAGGACCAAATTAACTCTTTTCCCTTTGACTTTTAACACCGTTAGTCAATTTGGTATGTGTTTGCTAACGGAATGAACCTCAAGGTACCATTTTGTAAACTTTTAAACCACATGGGTGTTGTTCGAAAACAGGTGTAACCACAAGGTTTATTTTTGTACTTTTCCCAATTAAATTTGAGTTTTAATTAAAGGTTGTTAAAATATTAATTTTGATGAAATTATGATTTATTGAAATAAAGTCTATATATGATGATTTATGTGTTATTTTTAAGAAATTAAAGTTAATATTGATAAGTATATTTTTTAAATTATTTATTGGTGATTTTAGTTCAATCATGATTTATGATTTAATATTTTAGAAATTAACTGAGTAAAGGTATTGAGAAAAATTTATGATGTTGATTTATGAGGGATATATATATATATATATATATATATATATTTCTGATTTTAAATTGTATTATGAAATTATAATGTTTTTAGTATCCATCAAGAGTAATCCGGATAGGTGGTTTTTATTAAAGTCCGTATTTAGTGAGAAATACGACATATGTACACAGTTGGAAGACCTATCGTGTATGGCAAAGAATTGTTGAGTAAGACCATGCGGGATAGGCAAATTATGAGATATCTTGATTCTATTATATTGTGGGGATTGATACATACGGGGATTATCTCTCGGATGGATACGATTTGCGAAATATTTATTGATATACGTTTTGTGAAGAATTTCTTGATATACGATTTGTGAAGTATTTATTGAGATACAGTTTATGAAGTATTAATCGAAATACGGTTTATGAAGTATTTATCGAAATACGATTTATGAAGTATTTACCGAAATACGATTTATGAAGTATTTATTGATTTACAGTTGATTTGAGTAAATGGTTAATTGCAAAGCTATTTATTTTGTATAGTTGAGATTTTAAACAAATAAATATATATAGCTATTTTGGATATGAGTTTTATATTAAGTGTTTAATACAATGATTTACGTTTTGACTATGTGTGGTATTTTGAGAAATGATAACAAGCTTGATATTTTAAATTGCATATTTGGTTAAAGGTACTACTTTGGGTATTTTATTATGGTTTAATCCATAGAAAGTTCATTTTTAAGAATATGAATTTATGTGATGCATTTTGAAAATTTAATATATATATATAGTTATTTTGAGTATAATTAATTTATGTAGTTGATAATTACTTACTGAGATTTTTGTCTCACCTTTTTAAATGTTTTAATGTTTTTAGGTGAGAAAATACAAGATAGAAAGAAGGTTACCGACCGATTAGGCGAGGATCGGAAGTTGTTGCTAATTGATAGAATTATTATTAGAACTTTAATATTTAATTGTATTATGATGAAGTTGGTAAATATGTTGAGGTTTTAATGTAATAGGAATATGAATTTGTTTAGAATATATATTTAAGAGGAATACCTAGAAAAGTGATATTTATGATATTTGGAGACTATTAAGTGTTGATTGTGATATTTCTATTTTCACGCCCGATGCCGATTGAGGTCGTTTACGGGTCGGGTGTGACAATCCGTCGTAGTAAGCAGAAGAAACTGAGTATACTCATCTTGTACAAAAGATGCATGTAATGAATGTCTAGATTGTTTAGGATTAGAAGACTCACCAGAAACATATGTGTGAGCTTTCTCTTTAAGGACAAAAGAAAGATCAGGAGCTTTACCACCTGATTTTGGTTTCTCAGCACCATTAGAAGGAAGTTTCTGTGAAGAAGACGGCCTACGCTGTGGAAATAGAGATCTGTGCTGAAAAGAGAGTTCAGTTAACCCTAACTCCGGTGGAGGTGCAGGCGACCTAGCAATTTCAGACGGCAGTGGTGAGGATTCCGACGAGAGCTCGTCGACCTCAAAATCTACAAATCCAGGCTCAAAAAAACCACCAGTATCCATATGAAAGAAGTGTGTTGAAAGGAAGAAATATCAAATAGAAATCCAGAAGATAAAGCCAGGAATCGCAAACAACAGTCAATCAACAAAGAAAGCCAGAAATCGCAAACCGTAACAACAGTCGATGCACAAGAAAGCCAGAAATCGCAAACCGCAATCAATCAGCAAAGAAGATAAATCACCAGATAATAAGAACTCAATGAAGCCAAGAGCAATAAGAAGAACGCCGATAATGAGGAAATAAACCGCAGAAGTTATGAAAAACGCCGATAATGAGGAAAGTAAACCGCAAAAGCAGATTGATGCCTTTAAACAGGAAAAATACAGTACTGAATCAAGTATCGATGGAGAGGAGAAAGAAGGGAAAGCTGCTCCATCGCCGCTACTGTTGTGAGAGAAAGGACGATCTGCAGTCTATAGGAGAAAAGCAGGAAAAACGATTTCCCGAGGTAGGAAAACGCGATCAATGCACTGCGCCCCAACGACTCGAATTCGTTTTGTTTTATTAGCAATGTATGAAAATTTCAGAATAGATCCTTTAGCAATGGATGAAAATTTTAGAATAGATCCTGTAAACTATTTGATTTTGTTATAAGGGTGAGAGAGAAAAAAACTATCTGATCGGATGCTGAGGGATTACAGGCAGGGTGAGGCTTTCAGAGGGAAAGAAGTAGCTCGCCCGGTACTACTGGGTACTTGACCCCCGGGTGGGAATAAAAGAAAAGACTAGCTCGGGGTGAGAGAGAAAAAAACTTTTGCTTTGATACCATGTAAACAATGGTAAAATAAAATAATACTCTCTTAATTTTATTAATGAGATACAAATGTATTTATACTATTACATACTACTTAACTAAATTATATATATACCCTTGTATATAAAATATATAAAATATATCTAATATAATCTAATAATTAATTAAAAAAAACTCCGAGGTTATATTTATTTACGGATAATGTCCGTAAGTTTTTTTCTTTTATCAAAAAAATGACTATGGTTGTCATTGTTAGTAAATCGTGGATTTTCAAGTGACACCGTAAACAATGATAACGTGATAAAGAGCAATTTTGAACAATATATATATATTTCTTCTTTTTCTAAATTCTAGAAATTTGAATTTTTTTTTTGGGAATTCTAGAATCCCGGGCATCCATAAAGCTAAGCTGGTGGAGGTACTGGCCTTACGAGCTAGCCTCCTTTGGTTACTAGCAAAAAATGTGACAACCGTTGAATTCAAGACAGATGCGAAGTTGATAGTCGATAGTATACTATCTAATGAAATAGATTTATGTGATTTTTGGTGTTTTACTTAGATCGTAAGAATATCCTTGTTGAAAATTTTGATTTTTACTCAGGTTTATCCCTCTTTTAGAGAACAAGCCAATGCATTTAGTAGCAAAGCATGTCCATGCTTAGGGGCGGAGCCAGCCCGGGGCTCAGGAGGCCCGAAGCCCCCCTGACCACCGGCTCTGCCCTTGAGTATCATTAATTTTTTCCACTAGTCCCCCGAATATTGGTTTATTTTTAACTGATGTAGTACTATTGCAAGAGTTGAAGGTAGCTGAGTTGGTTTAAGAGCATTATTTTAAAATGAAGAGTCATGTGTTTAATCTCCCCAAACTCATTTTTTAAATAAACCTTTATTTATTTGAACTTTATTTTTTCAAATGGGCTCTTGAATTTATTTTTATTATATCTCTTTCTTTTACAATTTATTGCATCTCTTTTTCATTAATAAAATCAAATTCTTATTTTTAAGACTCAAATAACTTTTTTTTAAACCAAGACTCAAATAATTTAATTTCTGAATTAAATTTTATAAAAATATAAATAATTTATAGCTAAAAATAAAAAAAAATGTAAAAATGTTAGCTAACATACTAAAATCACAAAGTTTTAACGTGCTCGATGCTATTTTTTTAATATTATCTCTCTTTCATAAAAAAAAATCAAATTCTTACTTTTGAGACTCAAATAACTTAATTTCTGAATTAAATTTTATAAAAATTATAAATAATTAATAGCTGAAAATAATAAAAAAGTTAAAAATATTATAATTTTTTAGTCAACATATCAAAATTACAAAGTTTTAAGTGCTGCAGGCTAAAACAGTCCTAACAAACTGGACTTCCAAAAATTACTTCCAACAAAAAACTAAAATTAGCCCCAATATAGTGAGCTGCTATTTACCGCAATATTTTTTCCACCTACCGCACTTTTTTGACAATTTTGCCCTTCTCATAATTTAAACACAAAAAATCAAAACTCTTAAATCCTTTCTAGCTTTTTGGATTTTCAAAAAACTCGACCTAAAACGACATGCTGCCAAAGGCATGAGCGAGTAAAGGCTTCATGAATGCTCCCGTAAGGTTTTTTTTAAAAAAATTACTCCGAAATCACGGGTTCCACCTCTGAAACGGAGGCGGAATCCGTATGAATTTAGCCTAAATGGAAGGGACGTGCCGTTTCCACCACGGGTGGAATGGACGAACTGCCCGTTCCACCCGTGGTGGAAATGGCACGCGCCGTTCGTTCCACCGTACGGTGGAACGAACGGCATGCTCGTTCCACCGTACGGTGGAACGGGAGCGCCGTTCGTTCCACCGTAAGGTGGAACGGTGCGCGCTGCCCGTTTAGGCCAAATCCATTTTAAAAAAAATTCAAAAAGAGAGAAAAAAAAGTTTTGGTTTTTGAGAAAAAATTATGAAAAGGGCATAAATGTCAAAAAGAGTGCGATAGGTAGAAAAAATATTACGATAAATAGCATTACCCAAAATATATTCCTACCTCTGCCACTGTCCATGCTAACTAGTATTTTTATAAATTTTGAAAAGTCAAAAGGGAGGAAAATACTTTTTAGACAAAATTATCGTTTGCCACGTCATATTTTTTACAGCCTTGGTCGAAAATCCGCAATTTAATAACTGCACCAACCACAATCTTTCATTAAAAAAATAAAAATAAATGACCTATGTGACATCATCTATAAATGAGTAACTATACACTTTTTTTTTTGAACTGCCTTTTCTTTTTTTACAAATTTACTGTCAAATAATAAAAATGTTATTTTAGATTTTTTTCTTTTACGAAACATTATTAAACATTAGAACGAATATAAATGCATTATGCACAACTTAAAAAAAAAATAGAAGTGTTCATAATCGATTAATTAATCTATATTTTTATATCCTATCATTATACATGTCAATTATATATTGAGAATATAAAAATTTAAATACAGTAAAATCTTTATAAATTAATAATGTTGGACCATAAATTTTTAAATTATCTATAGAGATATTAATTTATCGAGTATTATATTTATTGAACTGGTCCAAGTCACGATTAGAAAAAATTATTATTTTAAAGAGGTTATTAATTTATCGAGTATTAATTTACGAATGTTTTACTGTATATAAATCTAGTTATGTGTATTAATAACAGTAAATCATTTCTTAAAAAAACGTCCTTTAAAAAACCCAATAAAATTAACTTATATTTTTTTAATTTTTTTTGGATAACAATACCATATATCATTCCATTAATTTAAAATGTACAAATACAACATGAAAATAAAAAGAAATAAAGTCTCCCACCCATACAGACTACAACCAGTACAAAATTCACAATGAAAGAAAATAGACTATAAAAGTAATAAAAAAAGACTATAAAGAACAATAAAAATATTTTTCAAATTTTAATAGTTAATATTTGACTTCATCAGAAAGAAAACCTTAGTGGCATGACGATCCATTCCTCCCCTACCACTCCACCATCAATTCGCCAGCCAAATCCGCTTAGAACGACTATTTGGTCTGCTTAATCTATGCATGTGTCTCTTCCTCTTCTATACATGTTTAGTGGGACAAGAATCTCCTACTAGAGTTTTCCCCGACTACATTAGGGTGGCCCTATTTCTCCATACTTATTTGTTCTTTCTAGATGAGGCCCGATTTTATCACATACTTTCTTTGCTGATGATATCATTATGCTTATTGAAGCTAATATGCAACAAATGAGGGTTATCAAGGGTATGTTGGATTCTTTTTGTCAGTCCTCGGGCTAAAAATCTAATGTGTTCGTTTCTATTAATATTTCTTTCTAATGCTATCAACAAAAGATTGGGTGATGCAGTGGATGTCGCTCTCACATCGGACTTGGATGCTTATATAAGGGTGCCAATTATCTATACAAGAGTTACTCGGACACTAATAAGCATGTGATTGATAAGGTTGAAGATAAACTGTCAGATTTGAAGGCCAAACATCTTTCTTCAGTGGGGTATATTACATTTTTCAAATTTATCAACTCTTCCATTCATGTTTATGTTATGCAATCTATAACTCTTACTTTGAGTGTTTACAAGAAGTTTGATAGTATGAACCAGAATTGATTTGGTGGTCCTTTGACGTTAATATAAATATTTATCTCCTTAAATGGGACCTTTTAACTATTTCTAAATATAAATATTTATCTCCTTAAATGGGACATTTGGTGTTATGATTCTTAATAAGGTTGATTTCATTATTGCTCAATGCCACAACTTCCTTAATGCTTAAGTACTTTAATTCTAATCATGTTGTGCTTAGGAGGGAAGTCCTAGTGAAATGGCATCCTCCCGACTCATGATTGGTAAAAGCCAACTTGACTGAGCAAGAAAGGGAATATGGGGTTGGTCATGGTTAAGGGCCTTATCCAAGACTCTAATGTGGTTTGGCTTAGAGGTTTCGTTCTTAATCTTGGAGTTTGTTTTGCTGTGCTGGTTGAGATTTCGGGTATTTTATGAGCTTCGTTTAGTTTGGGATAAAAGGTTTAGAAAGGTGATTATCGAGTTGGATTTGCAAATTGTTCTTAACTACATATTGGGAGATATTAGTGACCACCATCTTATTTTTCGATTATGCATAATTGGCATAAGTTTAAGTGTAAGGATGAGGAGTTGAAAAATATTCACTCGCTTCGTGAAGGGAATAAGGCTGCTGACTAGATGGTGAATTCATAAGATTATTTTCGTTGGGCTCTCATAAGTATGATATGCTCCTAGTAGGTCTCTAATGTACTCAATTTGAAGCTAGGTGTGGCATGTGCCTTCTTAGGATGTTCACAGATTAGGTTGTTCTTTTTCCCTTTCGTTTGTTTTGTTTCCGGGTGTTTAGCTTTCCCGTGTAGATCTTTTTTGTGTTCTTTACAAATTATGTATTTGTTCCTCGAGTGAATTTCCTTTCTTTTCTCATCACAAGAAAAGTAAGTCAGTTCTTCCAAGAATATATATTTAATAGCTCTTTGAGATGACAAAACTATGGTGACTAGTGCGGACTGCAATCCTTTTCACGGTTTCGGTCACTTGAGGATTCTCAACAAACAGACAGACACATATCAATAACCTTGTCAGTATTCACATGGATCTTAATAACCAAATGAATTTGATCATTTACCGTTAGAATCAAATAATTATTTTATCTGTTATATATATATATATAAAGTAAAAAACAATTGTAGATGGAGTAAACTGGTCTTGACCCATTTACTGATCTATTTATGGTCCGTCCGTAACCTAGTCAGATAAGGATCAAGGTTAGAGTTTTATCCTAGCTATAAATAAATAGCTAAGGAGGCTAAAACCCAAATAAGGCTAAAATATAAGAAAAGAAAAGAGACTCACTCTCTCTCTCTCTGTCTTCTAGATACGTTCTTAGTTCGTGCAATAACGGAAGTTACTCTTTTGGTGTGGTAACCTCCTAAATCGGTGATACGGAGCCAAAGTCAATTACTTCCACTGCTATTCAACGGATCAACGCTACAAGAGGTAAGCCTAAATATATTGATTTACTTATTGATAGATCCGGGTTCATTATCCGTTCCGTAGAGGTTAGAGAAATCCATTAAATTTCTCCTTTGAAGCCTTCAACAATTAATATATATATATATATATAAAAAGAATTATATGAGGGTAAAATAAACATTAGATCATAATTTACGTGGATAAAAAAGAATCAATGATAATCAGATCTTGATTTTGTTAATTTTTTGATAAAAAAAAATCTTTTTGAAGAAATAAATTATTAATTTACAATAATATAAATTTAAGAATTAAAGTTTACTAATCATAATGCTAATACCACTAGGTCACAAATATATTTTATCCAAATATTTTGATTGGTATGTTAGTAGAATTTAATTTTTTTGAAATAGTTTATAGAGAGCATGTTTGGCTGGTATTGATAATCTTCATGAGCTGATCAAAGTTTTAAAAGATCACAATAATAAGTCAAATAAGAAATTCCTCACAAGATGGAAATTATATTGTGTGTTTTGATTCACTAAATTTAAAATGTTGATTACATATTGACTTATGTCATGTAAACCTCATTTATAATATATTACACACTTAATACATCATTGCATTTAAATAATGGAATTTGTCCAAAAAGATTGATTGATCTATGAACTTTTAAAGTGTTCTGATAATCTTCTCAACTTACTTAAAATATCATGATAGTCCTCTCAACTTACTTAAAATGTAATCAATTAATTTCGAGATTGCAAAAAGGTAAGCTGCGTGAGTAAGGTGTGTTCCACGCAACTTGAAATGTTATTACGTAATTCATAAAATAGATTAAAACATATTAAAGATGAAGTTGAGAATGAACTGCGTTGGAATGTTATTACCTTATTATGAACTGCGTGATTAACTCTTCTATGAGTGTGCTTTGGAATGATGAGAAACTTCATGGTTTTAAGCCTTCTCGAGATCTCTACCAAGGCGATCCCCTATTCCCTTATCTTTTTATGCTATGTTTGGAGTGTCTATCTCGATTATATCTCACATTTGTTTTGTTGATGATATTGTGCAAATAACTGAAGTGAATATCGACTAAGTGTTCATTATTGTTTATGTTCTGCGTCGTTTTGTGATGCCTCAACACAACGGGTAAGTAATGCCAAATCCCGTATTTTCTTCTCACATAGTGTTTCTCAGGTAGTCAGCCAATGTATCAATGATGTTCTATGGTATGCTAAAACAATGACTTAGTGATGTACAAAGGTAATCCATATTATGCTTGATCAGGGATCATGTGGGCATTTGACATGGAGGATTTGTGGTCTAACATTAGTATTTGTACGATTTTTATTGTTAAATTATGGGGTCTTTGCTTTGGATTATAATTTGCAGTGAGACAGTTGGAAATGGATCATCCATACTATTAGCTTATTTGTGGTTGCCTGAAGTTATGAGATAGAAATTGGGAGATTAGATTCATCCACTTTTACTGTGAAGGTAATCGCGCTGCTGATTGGATGATGAAATTTACAGGTTCATTTTTTATGGGTCATTAGGAGTATGATATTCCTCTTACAAACATTCAGGAGATTTTATACGAAGATCGCAACAGGCTACCCCTTAATCCAATTGTCCGTGTGTAGTTTTTTTTTTTCTTTGGGTTTTTTTTTAGCCTCCCTGCTAATGAAAAAAAGTTAATGTGCAATTAAATTCCCTAACCATGAAAGTGAAACCAAACACAATAGAGAAATAACTACTTATTTTTCAGTAAATAATGATTCACCTATATATAAAAAGAAAATTGTATATCAATCTCAAGAATTTATTTATTTGTGAGAAGTAGGTTAAGAGAGGATAAGGCCTGCAATAATGCATATGAGGAGGTGGACATATTGTTTTAATTAATCATATCAAATTTTATATTGTTCCTTTCCTGTGCTTTTTTGAATGTTGAATATAGTGGGATACTACTATTTTTATTAAAATTATTTGGTGCCTATCTTCCAGCCAGCTTGGAGAGGGGGAAAAGGGAATTCCAGAGGCTGCATATTATTTTAAAGTAAAAATATCCTATCCTATTTAGCTCTTATATTTGTTCTTTTAATCCTTTCTATTGAATACATCTCTTTTTAATTATCCATGAGATTTGTACTGAAAAAACAATCTAACTCCAACAAAAGAAAAAAGGTTTCAACTTTTTGCTTTACTTTTTTTTTCCTTTTCTTAATGAGAAAAAATACTTTTTAAAATGTAAATTAAAGAAAAGGATAAAGTTAAATTTGCTCCTATTAGTTTGGAAGAAATGTGAATTTATTCATAATGTATGAAACGATAGAGTTTTACTTTTAATATTTTTTAGGAAGATCAATTTTATCTCTATTTAATAGAAAATTTGAACGAGTTAGTTTAATCGTTATTTGATTGTCATATTACACATTTCAAACAAGTTTATAAATAAAATGAAGTAGTTTTGTAGTTTAGTAGGTTATGAGTAACCGTGTTAATAACGTAATAAATATTTCAGGCATTTTTTGCAAATTTAATTTTTAGCATTTTGGTATGAACCTTGGACCCTTTGTTTACACTCCTTATTACTTACCACTGAGCTAATTACTTTTCTTGTGTGTTATGTCGCGCGCTATTTAATATACCACTGCACTTCTAGCTTCTATTGTTTAATATTTGACGCATGCACTTATTAATATCGATTAAATATGCATTATAATGAATTATTAATAGAAAAAAAAGAAACGTGCATAATAATTAATTATTAATAGAAAAAAAATCCAAGAACATGCTCTAATTTCTTATTTATTTAATTCCTCCATATTTTTGTAATTTATGTTTTAAAATGTTAAGGACGATGTTCTAAATATTGTTTAATATTTGACGCATGCACTTATTAATATCGATTAAATATGCATAATAATGAATTATTAATAGAAAAAAAAGAAATATGCATAATAATGAATTATTAATAGAAAAAAATACAAGAACATGCTCTAATTTTTTATTTAATTCATCTATATTTTTGTAATTTATGTTATATAAGAAAATATACGTTATGTTTTTTCGAACATGAGTTATAAATTATATTATAGAACAAGCACGAACTATAAAGTTTAGAACGTACGATATATTTTTTAGAACATACGTCATGTTTTTTTAGAACATGTGTTATGTTTTTTCGAACATGAGTTATAAATTATATTATAGAACAAATGAAAAAACGATCCAGATATCTACTGATTTTTTTTAAAACATTATACTTAATTTTTGGAACATAAACTACAAACTTTAGAACATGTGTTATGTTTTTTAGAACATGCGTTACGTTTTTTCGAACATGAGTTATAAATTATATTATAGAACAAATGCAAAAATGATCGAGATATCTACTGATTTTTTTAAACATTATACTTAATTTGGAGAACATAAATTATAAAGTTTAGAATTATGTAACATTATTTAGAACATCGTCCTTAACATTTAAAAACATAAATTACAAAAAATATAGAGGAATTAAATAAATAAAAAATTGGAGCATGTTTTTGGATTTTTTTGTTCTATTAATAATTCGTTATTATGCACATTTCTTTTTTTTCTATTAATAATTTATTATTATGCACATTTAATCGATATTCAATAAGTGCATATGTCTAATATTAAACAATAGAAGCTACATGGATAATGGTATATTAATCAGCGCGCTCCATAATGGATAAGGAAAACAATTGTTGTTTAAAAAAACAGTAAATATATGGACCATTTTTGCATTTGTTCTATAATATAATTTATAACTCATATTCTAAATAACATAACGTATGTTCTAAAGTTTATAGTTTGTGCTCCAAAAATTAAGTATAATGTTCTAAAAAAATCAGTAGATATCTGGATTGTTTTTTCATTTGTTCCAAAAATATAATTTATAACTCATGTTCGAAAAAACGTAACGCATGTTCTAAAAAACATAACGTATGTTCTAAAATTTGTAGTTTGTGTTCCAAAAATTAAGTATAATGTTCTAAAAAAATCAGTAGATATTTGGATCGTTTTTTCATTTTTTTCAAAAATATAATTTATAACTCATGTTCGAAAAAACATAACACATGTTCTAAAAAACATAACGTATGTTCTAAAAAATATGTCGTACGTTCTAAACTTCATAGTTCGCGTTTTAAAAGTTAAAATATATGTTGTTTCAAAAAAAAGTTAAATTATATGTTATAACGTATGTTTAAAAAAATATATTTTCTTATATAACATAAATTACAAAATATAAAGGAATTAAATAAATAAGAAATTGGAGCATGTTCTTGAATTTTTTCTATTAATAATTCATTATTATGCACATTTTTTTCTATTAATAATTCATTATTATGCACATTTCTTTTTTTTTCTATTAATAATTCATTATTATGCATATTTAATCAATATTAATAAGTGCATGCGTCAAATATTAAACAATGAAAGTTACAGTGCGATGGTATATTAATCAGCGCGGCACATATTACACAAGGAAAGTAATTGGCTCAATGGTAAGTAATTTGGAGTGTAAACAAATGGTTTAAGGTTCGAACCCCCATGGCAGCAGCGTTTTTTGTTTAATTTTTAGACTCAAAACTACGTAGTTTTAGTGGTTCTCACTTGATCCCTCCCCTATATATATATATATGTAATTGTGTTAATAATACTGTAAATATTTTAGACAAAATCGACGTTTGGAAAATCTAATGTGAGAGTTAAAGAACGGATCAAATAATGATAAACCAGTCTGTTCAAATTTTCTATCAAATACGGATAAAATTTTATTTTACTTAAAATTCAATCTTCCTACAATATAGACAAATTTGGACCTTTATCACTTAAAGAAACAATGGAAACAAACTTTCTTAAAAGATTACTAACTAAAAAGCAATGTTATTAGACTTGTATCGAACTGATTTGTTTGATTGGTTGTACTGAGAACCAGACAGATCTCCGGTCTGGAACATGTTCGGTTTATTAAACTGTAACAACTCAACAAAAATCAAGATCAACTCAGTATCTAGAGTGACCTCGATTTTTTAAAATTTAATTAAAAAATAAAACATTAAACTGTTGGAGTATGGAAGAAAATAAAAACCCTAATCCCTATCCCTCCCTCACTTCAGCTTCGTAGCTCCTTCTATTTCACAAAACACTCTCAACTAATCCCTGTCTACAGAGGTCAATTTTCAGAATTAAGTTTGTGATGATGCCTATTCTACTATTTATAATATATTATTTAATTGGAAAATTGGAAGTTTTATGATTTGGTTTTGGGCTGTATTGGGCCCAGAAAGTGCAGAAGTGGACATCTACATCAACTTCATTGATCCAAAGTTTTCAATCAAACTATCCATGCCGATTGACCCACTACCTAAAAATTTGGTCTAAATATATATGTCTGTGAAAGTGAACCTTTGGGGATATATGAGTAAAAATTATCTCAACGAAAATCATTTTGATCATAATAAATAACCTCAAGGTTTCTTTTATTCTCAAACATTCGTTTGATTTCAAAACTCAGCAGCACTTAGTTTAATTTAATTCTATGGAGAGAAGACACCATAAATTTTTTTAATAAAAGATTGGAGGCTAAGACTTAGGTATCGTTGAGCATCCCAATTAGATTGGTACGTACCTTCAAGAGAAACCGAAGCCTCAGGCTCTAAAAACATATTAATAAAGAAATTAAAAGGATAATGAATTACAGCGTCAAAAAGAGGGGACCTAACAAAAATGGAATTGCTCAACCTTATTAAAATCATCACAAACTAGGGAATTACAAAAAGGTGGGAATTAGGACCACCAACAAACATCAGTAATAGAAAGACTAAACTTAGCAAGAGTATCATCAACCTTATTCCCTTTTCTATAAATATGAGTAACCACTATGGTCATGGACCGTAATAAGGAAAGAATATGAAGCCAAACCTGTCCGATGCTCTAAGGAACCTCAATAGAACGAGACCTAAACAGGTGAACAACGAACATGGAGTCATATTCGACCCAAAGCTGATGCCAGCAATGATCCCAAGCTTTTTGAACCGCAAAAATAGCTGCTCGGATTTCTGCTAAGAAAGCAAAGGAATTTGGAAGGCGCAAAGCAAAACAACCAAGAACAAAACCTCGCGTGTTTCTGAAAACTCCTCATTCCCCCCACGGAACCTGGAGCACCCAAAGCGGAACCATCAGTGTTTACCTTGATCCATCCCAGAAGAGGGGGTTGCCAGAGAACGCCGACAATTCGCGGAGCAGCAACTCTCAACTGTCGAAGAATACAAAGCTCAGACACATAATTCATCATAGTTCCTGAATTTCAGTCGTTAGCCTCTCTCATGGAGGTCCAAAGACGGCGAAGAGCATGGAAAATAGCTGGATGTTGTTCCTCGAAGAAAAAAGCATTACGGTTTCTCCAAATAATCGAAACGACATTAATAATAGCAGCTAACCATAATGCACGCAGCTGTGGATTGAAACTTACCTTAAGGGCACGCATAAACAATTCCTTGAATGAACCATGAGTATTAAGTTTTCGACCAAAAAGGGAAGATGCAGCTTTCATAACAAGATCATCACCAAAGGCCATGCAAAATCCTTCCAACCTTTACCCAGAAAACAGAGAAGTTTTTGGTCCAGAGAGAAAACGAAGAGTCGAATATCAAAAGGAGAAGTACAAAGTCCAAGTCTTCAAAAGCCTTTATTTGTGTCGGAAAAATCTTTTGAGCTTCCAAGGGCAAAAGAGTCTTTTCACAATAACCAGGGACAACCTTGTCTTTACACCAATCCGGCAGGTTCTAGAAGATGTGTAGGAAGACAATGGTGCACCACCACACACTTAATCATATCCTCTTTAAATCTCCACCATTGATTGTAAGCCCTAATATCAAAGGTGGATATTAAGCCATGTGTCTCAACATTGCTTGGAGAGCACACCTAGGAAGAATATAAGAATGTAAATGTTTAGACTTTAATGTTAATGAGAATCATGGAATTTTATCCAAAACATTGATTATTACCTCATTCACTTTATGATGGTATCAGAGCAAACAATTTCACTCTATTAAAAACTCCAATCAAAGGAATATGGCTAACCCCCTATCATCAACACGAGTAGCCCTTACCACCTCCCACAGACGGAGACGTCGGCGTTGGCACTCGTATCGCAAGTCTTGACTGGACCTAACTACCACCAATGGTCTCGAGCCGTGAAGGTAGCCTTGATGTCGAAGAATAAGTATGCCTTTGTAGATGGCACTATCACGGCACCAAGCACGACGGACGCCATGTACAGCCAGTGGGAACGCTGCAACAACATGGTGATGTCTTGGATACACCATGCCTTGTCTCCTTCGCTAGCAAGGAGCATCATGTGGCTCGACAAAGCTGATCAAGTATGGGCAGATATGAGGGAACGGTTTGCCCAAGCCGATTCCTTGAGGATACTGGAGCTGCGCAGGGAAATACACGGGTTAAAACAAGGAACAAGGACGGTAACTGAGTACTATACGGATCTTAAAATACTTTACGACGAACTTACCAACCTCAGACCCATGCCACAGTGTTCGTGCAGACCAGCTTGCTCTTGCGGCGCCTTCAAAACACTGCGTGATCAACAAGAAGCTGACCAAGTTATCACCTTTCTTCAAGGTTTAAGCGAGGCATATTCCACCATCTGTTCGCAGATCTTACTCATTGAGCCTTTGCCCTCTCTCAACAAGGCCTATGCCTTAGCCACCCAACACGAAAGGCAGATTGGCCTCACACCTGCAAGAAACAATGAAGGAAATGAGAACGCCTCTTTTGCTGGATTCACTAATCAACAAAATAGGCAGGGCACCCACCGCAACAAACCAAACAACCGGAAAGGAGGAAACAGCCGCAACTCGTCCTTGTGCACTTATTGCGGTAACACGGGCCACACAGAAGATATATGCTTCAAAAAGCATGGATATCCGCCGAGCTATGGGAACAGAGCGAAGGGAGGAAATGGCTTCAGAGCACCGCAAGCTAAAGCCAACTCTGCAACAAATCATACCAAGGAAGGGTCAGATTCAGGGGAGGATGATAACACCAACCAGAAAGAACCTTTCAGCCTCACTAAAGAACAATATCAGAAATTGGTGGCCTTCTTACCTCAGAAAGCACAAGCCGCTCAAGCTACCACAAGCAGCGTGAACGCCTTCCACAAGGACAACTATTCTGGTAATGCTTCTAAAACTTCCCCTGATAAGTATGCCATGCCTCGTTGGATCATTGACACCAGAGCTACCGATCATATTGTATGCGATGTTGGGTATTATAGTTCATACACAAAAATAGAACATTGTTGGGTCAGTTTACCAAATGGGGAGAAGGTTAAAGCAGAACATATAGGCATAGTGTCGTTAAGTTCAGGACTCACCTTGAGGGCTGTATTATGCATACCAAAATTCAATTACAACCTAATCTCAACAAGCAAGCTTTTAGAGTCCAATGACATGTGCATCATCATAACTGGGTCAACATGTATGATACAGGATACCAAGAGCTGGATGACGATTGGTTGGGCTAGGCAACAAGGAGGACTATATTTCTTAGAGGATCCGCAACAAAATGTAGTCAAAAGTTGTTATGCTGTTTCATGTTCAATTAAGGCAAATGTATGGCATTCTCGCCTAGGCCATCCTTCCTATGAGAGGCTCAGAGCCTTAGGAATACCATGTAATGACTTTAAGTCTTTCAAAGAAATGCCATGTGATGTTTGTCAAAGAGCTAAGCAAAAGAAATTGCCTTTCATTTTAAGCAACATCATTGCAAAACAAACATTTGACTTAGTTCATGTTGATATATGGGGGCCGGTTAGGGAATCACATACAGGCAAGCGTTATTTCCTAACTATTTTGGATGACTATAGTAGGTATACCTGGGTATCATTGATGCATGACAAAGGGGAAGCAAGACAGGCATTACAGGCCTTTTGCAACTATGTTAACAGACAGTTCAATAAGAAGGTCAAGGTGATAAGGTCTGATAATGGACCTGAATTCACAATGCGCCATTTTTACGATGAACAAGGTATCACACATCAAACATCATGCACCGAAACACCCCAACAAAATGGCCGTGTAGAGCGAAAACACCAGGATATTATGAATACAACCAGGGCGCTCATGCTACAAAGTGGCATGCCCAAAACCTTTTGGTCTGAGGCAGTCAGTCATGCGGTATTTCTTATCAATAGATTACCGTCTACCCCCATACAACAAAAGACACCATATGAGCGTTTGCACAAAGAGAAGTACAACATCAATTACCTTAGGGTTTTCGGGTGCTTGGCATATGCCTCGACCCTTGACAGACACAAGCACAAGTTCACCGACAGAGCTATCCGATGTGCGTTCCTACGATACAGGGCCGGCACGAAAGGATATAAACTGTTAAACTTAACAACTAACAGTATTTTCTTTTCCAGGCACATAAAGTTCTTCGAAGCACATTTTCCACTTACAGACATAAACCAATCCTCAGACACAAATGTGCATCATATTGCAGAACCAGAACAGACTCATGCAATTATACCAGATAATGACGATGATGACGACATAGAACCAGGTCCCCAAGACACTCACAACACAACAGATACCAACCCAATAGCAAATATTCCAACAGAACCGCCACAACAAACACAAACACATGCCAGACCCATCCGAACAAGGAGAGCACCAACTTACCTAAAAGACTACCATGTAGCCTTGACCAAGGGCCACCCATTGCCTGCTTTCACAAGATCACCACATCAACTCTCCAAACACCTCTCATATCAAAAGTTGTCATCCAACAAACGGACTTTCGCCATCAACGTCACTTGCCATTCAGAACCTACAACATACAAACAAGCCATGTCAGATATAAATTAGCAACAGGCCATGAACGAAGAACTTGCGGCCCTCGAGTCAAACAACACATGGGAGATAGTCTCCTTACCTGTGGGCAAAAAGCCTATCGGATGTCGCTGGGTCTACAAGCTGAAGCACAAAGCCGATGGGAGCATAGCGCGGTTCAAGGCACGCCTGGTAGCCAAGGGCTATACTCAACAAGAGGGGGTCGATTTCACCGCTACCTTCGCACCTGTAGCCAAATTCACCACAATCAGAACGTTATTGACAGTGGCCGTTGCCAGAAAATGGAGCATTCACCAACTTGACATAGATAACGCTTACCTGCACGGCGAATTGTGTGAGGAAGTCTATATGACACTTCCACCGGGGATCACCAGCGCCGTACCTCGTCTAGTTTGTCGTTTGCACAAGTCTCTTTATGGCTTACGTCAAGCGGGACGGCAATGGAACGTGAAACTCACAGCTACGGTCAAAGCCATGGGATTCATTCAGTCAAATGCAGATCCCTCACTTTTCACTAAGAAGGTACAAAACTCAATAACCATCTTGCTCATCTATGTGGATGACGTGATATTAGCAGGCAATGACGACTCCGCCATCAGCCTCGCAAAGGATCATCTTCATCGCGCCTTCAGAATCAAGGATCTTGGCCCCCTCCACTATTTCCTCGGTTTTGAATTCGCCAGGAGCTCCACAGGCATGCATATGTCACAACGAAAATATGTATTAGAGCTCTTGCAAGACTACGGTTTACTTGACTGTAAACCAGCACACACACCAGCATTACCAAACCAAAAACCCCACATGCAAAGTACCCCCTTAACAAACATCACAACCTACAGACAAATCATAGGCAAATTACTCTATCTAACCCACACAAGACCCGACCTTTCCTACATAGTTAACCAACTATCTCAACACCTAAACGCACCCACAACAGAAGACGAACAAAAAGTTCAAAGAGTGCTCCGTTACCTTAAAGGGACCATCGGCCTTGGTCTATTTTTTCCGGCAACAAATGACCTCCGCCTCTAAGCCTTTTGCGATTCCGACTGGGGCTCTTGCACCGAGACTCGAAAATCCATCACTGGCTATGTGACCTTTTTAGGCTCTTCCATCGTATCCTGGAGATCCAAGAAACAAAACACCGTTTCTCGGTCCTCCTCTGAAGCCGAATACAGGGCAATGGCGTCCACATCCTGCGAGTTACACTGGCTCACCACCCTCCTACGGGATCTAGCGGTTTTCCCTAAATCGGTGGCACTTCTGTTCTGCGACAACGTCTCTGCTATGCACATCGCCCAAAACCCCGTTTTCCATGAGAGAACCAAACACATCGATATAGACTGCCATGTTGTGCGAGAAAGGGTTCAAACAGGTCTCGTCCGCCTCATGCCCATCTCCTCCGCCATGCAGCTCGCCGATCTCTTCACTAAGGCTCAACATTCCCCCCAGCTTCGTTTCTTGGTTAACAAACTCGGCTTGTTAAATATTTATCAAGCCTAGTTTGAGGAAGGGTAACAAGATCATCACCAAAGGCCATGCAAAATCCTTCCAACCTTTACCCAGAAAACATAGAAGTTTTTGGTCCAGAGAGAAAACGAAGAGTCGAATATCAAAAGGAGAAGTACAAAGTCCAAGTCTTCAAAAGCCTTTATTTGTGTCGGACAAACCTTTTGAGCTTCCAAGGGCAAAAGAGTCTTTTCACAATAACCAAAGGCAACCTTGTCTTTACACCAATCCGGCAGGTTCTAGAAGATGTGTAGGAAGACAATGGTGCACCACCACACACTTAATCATATCCTCTTTAAATCTCCACCATTGATTGTAAGCCCTAATATCAAAGGTGGATATTAAGCCATGTGTCTCAACATTGCTTGGAGAGCACACCTAGGAAGAATATAAGAATGTAAATGTTTAGACTTTAATGTTAATGAGAATCATGGAATTTTATCCAAAACATTGATTATTACCTCATTCACTTTATGATTCCAAATTTCAACAACAAAAGAGCAGCAAACTAAGACATTATCCAAAGTTTCTTCTTCAACTTGACAAAGACCAGACCTTGAAACCATAACAATTCCTTTGGTCTGGAGGTTGTCGTGTGTCGGAAGATATCCCAGCAAAGCTCTCCAGCAAATCATCGATCGTGAAGGCGGTAAATAAGGACGCCATACGCTTTTGCTCCAGGAATAAATTTGAGGGGCTGCACACATCCATAAGTAGCAATTTTTTACGCTGAAATTACCATCCATCGTCGGCTTCCAAACACACCGATCAGAAGAGTCACGTCCTTACTCAATCGATAAAATCAAATCTCGGACAGAAGGCAGCAGCTCCGGCAAATTCGTCCAGCTTTCACCATTGTAGAAATCTGTAATGATAGCAGTTAATTTCCTCTGATCCTTAGTACTGATGTTCATTTGAGAAGCAATAGTAGGAATAATCCATCTATCGCACCAGAAGTTCAAGCGGCAGAGTTCCCCAATCCACCAAAAGGAATGATCATACAAGGAGAGGTAAACTGACTTGATTGAAATCCAAATCGAAGAGTTTGAAATTACCAAACAAGGAATACCCGACTTGGCAGTAAAGCTTGTATTCAGCAGTGAGGAAATAAAAGATCGTACAATAAGTTCCCAGGCGATTTTTCCTAATATTGTCTTATCAAGCAAAATTAAATCTTTTAAACTAATCCCACCTTCCTTGATAGGGAGAATACAGATTCTCCATGGAGCAACAACCAGCTTTCTCTTGGTAATCAAACCGGTCCAAATGAAGTTGCAGATGCATTTTGTTAAATCTCTCAGCATCTTAACCGGCCATTTATAAACAGCCAAAGAGTGGAGGAACGAACTGTGAATGTTATAATTTACATGAGCGACTCTACCCGCCATGGAAAGAGCAGTCCTTTTCCAATTAAAAAATTTTGAGATAATTCTATCCGCTACAGGATGAAAATGAGCCTTCCGAGGCGACCCTTGAAATAGCGGAACCCCCTAAGTAGAGAAAAGGAAGAGTGCCCGCTCGAATATGAACAATGCTAGCCATCAGATTCTACCGTCTTAAAGAAATTCCAGTACCAAAGAAGATTGCTGATTTCTCCCAAATTGAGAGCTTGACCGGAGAAGGATTCGTATAAATCAAAATCTTTTTAATAGCCTGCATATTCTTTTCAGATGCTGAGCAAAAAATGACGACGTCATCGGCATAAAGGAGATAAGTGGGAAAGACCCGCCCTTTGCAGTAAGTCATAGGAATTAACTCACCCTGGCTCACCAAGGCAAACAAACCACGACTTAAAAAATCCTCAACGAACCCAAACAAAAGAGGAGAGAGAGGGTCTCATTGTCTAACCCCATGTGAGCATAAAAAATAACCCCTAGCGGCTCCGCCACATAGAACTGAGATGCGGGAAGAAGAGAGAATGTTCAAAATCCAATCCCTGAAGGTGAGAGAAAAACCAAAAGCCTTAAGAACCGCAAGAAGGAAGTTCCAATCCAAGGTATCGAAGGCCTTTCGAATATCAATTTTAAGGCCCATGTTGCCTCCAAAGCATCGCTTATGTAAAACATTGACCCCCTCAGAGGCAGTAGCAATACAGTGATGAATACTTCGTGTTGAAACACATTTCCACACTGATTTTGATTTGACAAATCTATTTAAATTAGAATTAAATCCCTAAGATAAATTTCCAACACATTAAATTTAAATGCTTTGATTTATTATCACTAATATGTTTGTTGAGTATTTTTGGAGTAATTAAATATACAAGTGTAAAAGATATTAAAGACAAAGTCCAAGTACAATAAGCTAAGTCAAGGCCCAAAGAAACTTAACTGGATCAAAAGGCTTTTGATCCACTCAGCCCATCATGAAGAAGGATCCAAAAGATGGCTAACTCCTTCACAACGAGTTCAACGGACATGCAGACAAAGCAGAAGTTGACTTGATAAACTTGGGGACAAAGGCTATCCAAATGAGGAAAGGTTCAGGCGCAACAGAGAAGCTGTCTAGGAATCTTTACCGAAAATGGAGAGACAATCTGATGCTTACTGACTAAAGCAATTGTGGTACTGATCAAACAACAGAGAAGACTACGTTCTCATTGGCCGCGACACTGAGCACTGAGGTTGAAAGGGACAGCAGAGTCGTTTCCCTCCAATGGTTAATTCGAAATTCGAAATGACTGATGGCTTCAAGTGTCACTATAAAAGGCCTGTCATTAGCTTCAATCAAAGTGGTTCTTCAACAAGTCAAAACGCTGAGCAAATTCTCTTTTGAAGTTCCATGCAAAAGCAAAGCAAAGACATCTTACACGAATTCTCATTTTTGTGTAAACGATTAGTTTAGATCTTTCAAAGTGTTCTTTGTTTTAGAACAAACAACCTTATCAATTATCAAATTGTTAGGAGACTCTGAGTTGCTCGGTATTTAGCACTCAGAGGTAGATAGTGTTGAGGACTCTATATACTCGCTGACTATTGTAAGGGTTTGTGCTCTGCCCAAAAGAGCTCAGTAGTAGATTAAATCTTGGAAGGATTCTGGGGACTCGATGTAGGCAGGAGGCTGAACCAGGATAAAACTGCTGAGTAACCTTTTCTATCCCTTAACTCCTTTATCTGCTTGCTTTTATTTTGCCTAGCGAACGCTTAACTTAACGTATACTGAGTTGTGTGATTTGGTGCTGAGTTCAAGAATAGACTCCCAAGAGCTATTTCCTGACTCCACGTTAGAAACAAATTTAGTTGTTGATCAACTAAAGCTGCCTCTGACTTTATCCAATATCATTGTGCTAAGAATCAAGTGAAAAACTTTAACTCATAAATTAAACAAATCAGCCTAAAAGAGCAAATTTTTAAATAGTTCCTTTAACCCCCTTTAGGAACTTATTCTCATATCACAAGGGACCAACAACAAGTATACTAGGTCAATTGTAGTAGGATAAAACCAAGTGTCATTTCCCAGGGATTGAGTTAAATCTCAGAATCATTACCTTAATTGCTAGAATTAATAACTTTGAAATGGGTTTAGTGAACATGCATAAATGAAAGAAAACAAGAATAAAACATATTGAACACCAGGTTGGAACAGTTGCAGGTCTAGGGCTATGCCAAATAGCAATTGCTAGCATAACTAATCTATCAACACATGCATCCTTAAGTTTCATGGCTTGAGTTTCTCCTTCATAAATCGCTAAGGCCAGGTGTCCCCTTTTTCATAGATTCTAAGAATAGTGCTTAACCAAGTGTCTTTGTGCTAAGTTATTCCAGCATTAAGATCAAGGAGCATTCATAAAAGAAACCTCAGTATATGGTTATATTGTGTCCATCCAAAACAATATACATTAAATGGTTGTTTCCATGAGTTAGGAGCATGGTCATGTCATCCCTTGTCACTCGCATTTATAGTTGATCATTATCTAAAAAAAATTAGCATACCATTTAATAGCCATTCAGTGATAAAGATGCTTCATTAACAGAAAAGGAATACTTACAATAACCATTTATGGCTGGCTAGACCGGTAAAAGATAAACTACTCACTCATTTCCATGAGTGAACAGGCTGTTCTATCCCAAAAATAATAAAAACAGAAACTTGAAAGAAAAGCTAAAAAGGTGGCTCCAGGTAAGAATACTTTTCACCAACCACAAAAGAAACTATTTATACGATAAAAGTTTCAACCCTAAATAGTAAGGGCAAAATAGTACTAAGAAAAAAATACATCAAAACAATTGCATCACAACCATCCATTGTCATCTTGGTGCATAAAAGTTGTCTCCCACATTTCACTCTCTCATTGGCACATGCTTGGCCCGCGTGTTTATTCGAAGTTTGTCTATCCGACCCGTTTCCGTTGCTGATCATGTTGCTTTGAACTTCTTTGCAGCTGTTCAAGAGGAATCCTTAATGAACTGTTATTTTCGGCTGTTTCTCCCATTCTTGGTAGAAACTTGATCTTTGAGGCCCTTTTCCATGAACGTTTTGCCTCACAATCTTGTCCATCTTACTCATATCATTCACGACGGACACGAATGTTCATGAAATGAGGTGTTTGTTGGTATTTAAATTAATATATAATTTTATTCAAAATTTTCCAACATAATTATCACTTTAATGTAAATTATGAATCTCCATAGAAATCCAAGACTCTCCTTATGGATTTGTATTCTTTATCATCTCTATAAGTTTCTCCATCTGGGAAACTTTTTATATGGTCATGCCTTCTTCCTCTTCAGAATTGCCGACAATAGGGTCTTTCTACTTCAAATCATTTTTCTTTGGTGATATGGTGACTGAGTGTCCCATCGAGCGTGCCAATTTTGTTGGCCCTTTTGTGGTGAAAATGGAATTATGAGTGTGCTAGTAGTTTACAGTACCCACAAACTTCGGAATACGCAAAATCTGACTGTCAAACGATTATTAGGAAGAAAAGGGACCGAGAAATTCCTTAAGGTCTAGATTATTAAGAGCAAAAGCAAAAAAAGAATGAATAAATTGCAAGAAGGCCATGAAATTGTAATTAGTCTGAAATAAAATATGGAAGAATTTGAATTTAATTGCTAGGATAAATTGAAAACTACAAGGAAATATATTGAAATAAAGAAAAATGCAGAAATTTGGAATTGAAAGTAAAACTAAGTTGAGTTTTTGATTTTTTGTTCGGAATGAAAATAAAGAGGAACTTAGGTTTTATAGCCTCTAATCCTTGGTAACCACCCTCCATGATGTCCGGTTCTTAAGTAACCACCCATGATCTCAACTGCATTCCTACTAATTTATCAACTAACTTCTTTGTGTAATTTCCAGAAGGACTCGGTAGAAAAAAATGGCCCTCTCAACACACTTCGGCCTTTTTAAAGGCCAGAAAATCACCAATTTGAAAACGACCCAATTAATAATACAAACTTAATTTAATTAAATAATTATTAATAGGTTGATATTATTTAATTAGTCTACCTATGTAATAAAAATTTATATTAAGTTCTTAAAATACAAATAATTAAAAAATGGGTGTAAACAGAGCATTACATGACAAAAATTATAGAAAAAGTATATGGATTATTAGGTATATAAAACAATGCTAATTATGCGATTTGAGTTGCATAAAATGACATTTATGTATAACATATGTTAAGATATCATTGTAATAATGTGTTTATCATATTGATGTATCCATAACGACCGCATGAACAATTTCCTCGGAATATGGTTTAAAGGTAGAAATAAGGAAGAAAAGAGTTAGAATGGGGGTAGGGATGTAAACGGAGCGGGCGGGGTGGGGATTTGATTTCCCATCCCCGTCCCCGCCTAAATGGGGATTCCGCATCCTCGTCCCCACCACCTAAACGAGGACAAAAACTGTCCCCGTCCCCGCCCCACGGGGAAACCGCGGGTACGGGGAATCCCCGTTTACCCAGTTAATACAAAATTATCAATTATAATTTATAGTAAATTCTAAATCAGTAAACATTCATCAGTTATTTACTATGCAAAAGACATACAGAACATTACTTAATTATTAGTGAAAGTGGGTAAAACTAAATGAAAGCATTGTAATGAATACAAAGATTAATCATAAGGCAGACCAAATTAAATTTCCAAGGTAGAAGATAAAATTCTGCATTTCATAATGTATCACTTAAGAAAAAAAAACATTTTCTTCAAGAATGTTATGCATTCTATAACTGAAGGCAAACTACAGTCAACAAAACCTCCTGAACTACAGTCAACAAGCTTCCCATCCAAGCAGTATTGCTGTCATTAGAATGAAGATGCAAGAAACCAAACAAGCACAACAGTGGCTCAACAAGTTTGTCTACAAAATCACAAAATCCATTCTCAAGGACCAAGCAAGAGAACCTCAGAGCAAAAGTACCAGCATTTCCACTCTCAAGCTTCTCATCAAAAAATTTGGTTACAAGCTTAAGAATTGCACTGACTGTCGAAATCCACAAGTCCAAATTTTCATTTGACAAGCCACCATAAGATAAGAATACAAGAGAAACACAATCCAGGACAGCACTATACAATCTAAACTCATCATCAGTAAAAGTAAAATATTTGGAATTCGAAGATGTCTCTGTGAGTAAGAACAATGCATTGCTAGCAATAAAACCAAAGGCTCGCAAAAGGTCCTTCAGAGTTTAGAAAACTTACCCGAGTAGGAGAAGCGAAGAGGTGGAGGCGGCAATGGAGGAGGTCGAGATCGAGAGGTGGAGGAGGTGGAGGCGGCGGTGGAGTGGAGACAACGAGTAGGAGAAGCGAAGCCGCTCTCTGTTTTCGGCGTCGTGTGCGAGGTGGCGGTGCGAGGTGGAGATGGCGGTGTGCGAGGTGGAGGATAGGCGGTGTGCGACGACGTGGTGGCGGCGATAAAGTTGAGTGTGGAGAGATAGAACCCTAGAATAGAAAGGAAGCGAAGAAGAGAAGAATGGAGTGGACTCCCACTTGCGTCTGTGAATCTTATTTTATCAAAAATTCTAATATTTCAATATTATAATATATTTTACATAATTAGTGAATGGTTAACAAAAAGTGAAATGTGTCCGGATGGTAAAGATGTTTGATGGTGATTCAATTGATTAGAGGTTCGATCCCACATATTTACATTTTAAATAAATGTTTTTGTATTTCATTTATAAACGGGGATAATCGGGGATCCCCGGTGGGGCTTCACGGGTACGGGTACGGGGATCCCCACGAGACGGGGATACCATTTTCCGGCCTCGCCCCATTTGTTAACGGGGATGGGGCGGGGCCCCGATGGGTACGGGTATTTCCCGCCCCAGTTACATCCCTAGAATGGGTCATAAGAGCATAAGGGAAGATTGTCATTGTGCAGTTCTACTAGATTGTCGTAGATGAATCTTATTTCGCCACAATGCATTAGAGTGCCAATGAATTTTTTTCGAATGTTCTAGCTTCCGAATGTCTATTGGGAGTTTTACCACTATTTGTGATAATAGAGACTAGCTGTATTTTGTAAGAGTTATAACATTCACAAATAACCATTTAACTACGCAATATATCATAGTTAACAATGAACGTAGTTGTTAGACGAGGTGCCGCGGCCTAATCTCCCGGGCGGACCGGGGGGTGGACAACCTCATGGCGACGTAAGCGGTGATTGGCGCCGAAAGCAACCAATCGTGGAATCAAGCTGCTCGGCAGGACCGGAGCTCGGAGATATGGAAGAGTCGCCACCCACGAATGGGAAAATGAACACCGATCCCTTGCGGGAGACCGGTGTGGGTTCGGGAAACTTAGGTACGAGCCGAGAAGGCTAGCTCCTTTCCGGAGAAAGGCTACTAGGCATCCCGACATCGCCCGGTTATGAACCACCGGCCTCCTACTCAGCATGTTAGGCGATAACGGACTAATCGTATACTTCTTTAAGTTTAAAATTCATTTAAAACCCTTTTCTTTCTCTTTTTTTGAAACCGTTTTGAGCATATATTATTGAAAAGCTATATTAGTAAAGAATCACCCATTTATGTTATACATACACAGAGAGGGGGGGAGAAAGAAGTGGTTTATTTACAACCGTATTTAAAAGTCATGTCGTGTGTTTATTCTACACTAACTTGTTCCCCCAAAACGAGTTTATTTACATGGTTCGCACCTTAATCGCCGTTGGAACGATTTAGGTGCGTTTTAAAACCCCGTTTGATGAAGTTTACCCGAATCGCCGTTGGAACGACTCGAGGGTTTGAAAACATCGAGATAAAAAAACCTTTGATGAGAAAACGTGGTTAAACATACAAGTCAATTTTATTTTATACAAATCATTTAAGAAAACGATTCAAAACTCTATTATTTACAATGAAAACGATTTTAATTACAAGGCTCGCTTAATCCGTCGTTTGGAACGGACTAAGGTTTTAAAGCGTGATGTTTTAAGAAACGATTTGAAATGTCAAGAAAACACTATTTATTTACATTAAGAATTTCTAAAAAAACCTTTAGTTTAAATAATTAAATTGAAAACTCTTTTTGTGATTTATTTTCCCCCTTTTTCTTTAATGGATTCTCTACTTATTATAATTACAATAATAAACCCCTTTAAACTAATATTCACACTCAAATAATACTTATTTGGAACATGGACCCATGAATGGGCCAAAAGAATAAAGAAAATAATTTAGACATATATATATACATTTAAATCAAAAAAGAAGATATGAAAGTAAGAGTTAACACAAAAGAAACTATATGTATATGAAAATAATAGGTACAACACATTTATACAAAAAAAAATGTGAAAATAATAAGTAAATCTTATGAATAAGAAAATAACATTTACCCAAAAATAATTTCATTCAATAATCAACAAAATAACCCAAATATCCCAACACTATATATATATACATAACTAATATAGTTTTAAATACCAAAAATAACATATACTAATGTCTATCAATTATTTCTCAAAATATCAAATAACTATCATTTAAAACATAGCCTAAATTAATAAAAAGGAAATACATATACATAATTATACTTATATTTAGAAAATAGTATAAAAAATGGTATACAAATATTATCAAATAATTATATATGCTAAAGGTCCAAAATAATTTGAAAAACATATATTACATAATTATACATATATATATTAAAGATTAAAAGCTTAAAAGTTAGGAAAAAGGGACTAAAATGATATTTTTTACGTTTTGGCAGATTTACCGACGGAAAATCCGTCGGTAAACAGCCTTTAGTGACAGAATAGGTAAATTATAGCAGCACTCCTAAATGTTTCCAGATTTATTCAAAAGCTTTAAATTAAATCTAATTCAATCGTTTTGGATTTCCGAACTACCTAAGATGGATCATAGTCGAAAACGGAAGTTCCTAAACGACGTTTTTTTTTATTTCAAAACATTATTTAGAAATTTCTTTTAAATTAAAAACTTATAATTACAACGTTTTCGATACCCGAACTACCTTTTTATCGGATCACGGTTCGTATTGGGATATCAAAACGAGGTTTTTTATTTTAAAACAAAACCGAATTTTATTCAACACGAGATGAAAATCAAATAAATACGCTAATTAAATAAAATGTGACAACATAAATAAATAACTAAATAAATAAAAACTATAACATAAAAATAAATAGGAGAGGAAGATAAATAAAATAAAATAAAAGAGAGTCTAGTCCTCGGATAATACCTTAAATTCGGTATCTGACAGTCGAAGCCGATTGATTCCACGAACCACGATCTTCCGTTTTTAATGAAAATTTAGTAAAAATTGAACTTTAGGAAATTTGGAATTTTTTGAGAAAAAAAAATATTTTTCTCAAAAAAATTCACTCTCTCTCTCTAAAAATGTTTAGAGTGAGAAAGGTCTCTCCCCAAAAATCCCTCTCCCTTTTTTGCATGGGAATCCGTGCCTTTTATAGGCAAACGGGTCCCCGGACCAATGGGCGACGTCCAAAGGAAATTGGGCGTCGCCCAACCTTGTCGGGGCGGCCGCCCAACATTTGTTGGGCGATCGCCCAACGGCGTTGGGCGAGCACCCAACGCAAGGTTGGGTGCCCGCGCCCAACCTTCGTCGGGCGTTCGCCCAACGGTCGTTGGACGTTCGCCCGACGTGGTTGGGCGCCCGCCCGACGACCCTCGGGGCGTGCCTCGCGCCGTCGGGCGTGCGCACCCCGCGGCCGCCGAGCGCGCGTTCCGCGCCGTCGGACGCTCACACGTCGCGGCCGCCGAACGCGTGCTTCGCGCTACCGGGCGCGTGCGCTCAGCGGCCCACGAGAGCGCGCACTGTGCCACCGGACCCGGGCATTGCTCGGACGTCGAGAGCGTGCCACTCGCGGTGCGTCCGACGGACGCCGAGCGCACGTCCCGTGCCGCCGATTTTCCTTCGTTTATTATTCTTTATATATTTTTTCAAAACTTCCGGAATCAATCGCTTCAACCGTCTTGTTTTCAGGTTTTCGTCACAGGTCCTCCGACTCGGTGTCTACAGTTGCCCCTACTTTTCTATTTTGACAGTGATGTGTGTGTTTCGAAAACGTTTTTTGCTAACGCAACACATGCAATGTAAAACATATAAAAGTAAAAGACACGTAAAGAGTAGGAGGGAGCATACCTGACCTTTGTGCTGCGCGCTCCGGTGTCGATCTCTGATTCCTTCCATCGTCATCTTCGGAGTGGCCGTCGATGAATGTTCTTTTCTCGGAATCTAGCGTACGTTGACTATGGGTAAGAATGGCTCAAAAGCAACCTCGGTCGTGGACCGTAGGTAAGATGGCTAAAAAGCTACCTCGGTCGTGAACCGTAGGTAAAATGGCTAAAAAGCTACCTCGGTCGTGAACCGTAGGTAAGATGGCTAAAAAGCTACCTCGGTCGTGACCCGTAGGTAAGATGGCTAAAAAGCTACCTCGGTCGTGAACCGTAGGTAAGATGGCTAAAAAGCTACCTCGGTCGTGAACCGTAGGTAAGATGGCTAAAAAGCTACCTCGGTCGTGAACCGTAGGTAAGATGGCTCAAGGGCAGAAGAGTTCTTTCTAACGATTCTGAATTCTTTTAAAACACCATTGTCTGGAGCTAGTGTCTCGGAGGTTTAATGGGAACGTGTTTTGGTCTGGACTGATATAGACTAATGATTGTTTTTCTATTGACTGTCGTCTGTATTTTGACTGGTGTCACTATTATGTAAAAATTGACTATTGTCTAGAGTTCATATCTTGACAATATTGGCTGCTGTCTGGGAGAAATGTAGGCTGAAACGGACTGCGAATCGGAGGTCTGTGCGCCTAGTAATTAATTATTTACTTTTTACCTTTATGTCAAATCGTACCTTTTTCACTATTTATGGAAATGCCATTCCCTCTTACTATATAAGGTGGTGGGGTTTCATTTCAACCCCACACCTTCTCTCCCTTCTTTCTCTCTCTAGACTTTGATTTTGGATTATTCTCGGGATGGATTTGGATGAATGCGATGGCACGAGAGGCATGGACGAGGTTTACGTAAACCTAGATAGAGTGGAGCCCTTCCACGACCCTGCGACGCATCTGTGCCGACCACCTGGTATGTATCCTTGCCTTATTTTAGTGTAGTGGAATGCATGCATGTATGTATGATTTCTGTTCTTGCCTATGCTGCTTCGTTTTTTTTTTCACATCTGTTTTTCTTCTTTTTTTTTCCTTTTTAGAGTGATCTTCACGCCCATGAGCGGAGACGGAGTGAGTCGGTGCGGGAGGCCGATGCCAGGGTTGGCCAGGTGTACCAAGAGCGGAACGACCACTGGTCGGAGGTGATGCGGAGGGAGACTGCTGGACGTCTTGTCGTTGAGGAGAGGGCACGTGATGAGACGATTGGACGCCTCGCTGCCGAGGAGAGGGTGCGGGTCGCCGATGAGAGAGCACGAGTTGCTGATGAGCGAGCGCGAGCTGCCGAGGAGGCACTATCTGCGGAGCGGGCATCACACTTGAGAGATTTTGAGGACTATTGGGATTTCCCTCCGTATTAGGCTCGTTATGTATTGCTTCGTAGCTTTCATTATTGCTTTGTAGCTTTTATTGGAGTTTCCCCGCTGTATAGCTGATGTATAGGGAGTGGGGTGGATAGTAGGTAGGCTTTTTGTGAAAAGTAGGATAGGAAATGTATAACTCGTGATTCATATTACCATGCATTCAGTAGATTATGATGATTCCAATCATTCTCGTCAAATATATTCATGCCTTTATTTATTTACAAACAACAGAAATACTTAGTCTCTTATACATTGTTTTTGTAATTGCTCAAGTCATAACTATTGTTACCAGGACCCGCCTTTCGGTTTTCGGATCCCGGTGATTTTTCTCCTCTCCTTTTACTATCCCGGAATTTTTTAAATGAGTGCCCTTTCGGGTTTTCACCCATTGGGATTTCCCTTATTGTTGCATAGGTCACCCTTTGTGGGTTTTCAACCTATCGGGAATTTTTCTTTCTTTTTTTTTTTTTTTTACGAAAAGTATTTCTTAAGCCTATCCAGGTTGGTAGGTTCGGAGAGTTCCATGCCGTCCATTGTAGTTAACTTCACCGCTCCTTTGCTTAGTATCTTCTTCACGACGAATGGCCCTTCCCAGTTAGGCCTAAACTTCCCCCTCGGGTCGGTGTGCGTCACACGGATCTGTTTCAGCACCAAATCTCCTTCTTTGATAGGACTGGTCTTGACCTTTTTATTGAAAGCCCGAGCCATCCTTCTTTGATATAACTGTACATGGTAAAGCGCTTCCATCCTTTTTTCGTCAACTAGAGCCAACTGCTCACATCGCTTCTTCGCCCATTCCGCCTCGGGAATTTCTGCCTCCACTGCGATTCTCAACGATCGCTTTTCGATCTCAATCGGCAAGACTGCTTCTGTTCCATACACCAAAGAGAATGGCGTTGCCCCAGTTGAGGTTCTGATTGTCGTGCGATAAGCCCACAATGCGAGTGGGAGGTGCTCATGCCAGTTCCGATGTGATTCCACCGTCTTTACGAGAATCCTTTTAAGGTTCTTATTAGCTGCTTCTACTGCCCCATTAGCTTGTGGACGGTACGGAGAAGATCTGTGATGTTCAATGCCATATTCTCGGAACAGATTCCTTACTTCCCCCTGAAACTGGACCCCATTATCCGTAATCATATGATGAGGCACTCCGAACCTGGTGATCAAGTGTTTTTCAATGAACTTTCTCATCTGCTTGGATCCCAGTTTGCTAAACGACTCTGCTTCTACCCACTTGGTGAAATAATCGATGGCGACAGCAATAAACTTATGTCCATTTGAAGCGTTAGGCCTTACTTCGCCGATGATGTCAATGCCCCAGGCAGTGAATGGCCAAATAGGTGCTAACACATGTAATTCCATGGCCGAAAGATGACTGCAATCGCCGTGGATTTGACAATCGTGACATTTCTTCGCATACTCGTTACAATCTCTTTCCATGGTGAGCCAATAGAAGCCTTGCCTTATGATTTTCTTTGCTAACACCGCTCCTCCCATATGGGCCCTGCAAATTCCTGAATGCACCGATTCCATCGCCTCGCGGGCTTCTCCCGCATCTAAGCACCTTAGCTGTAACCCATCGATGTGCCTTTTGTAAAGTAAGTCATCGTGGATGACGAACTGCCGAGCTAACCTTCTAATCACTGCTTGATCCCTCGGTTCTGACTCTGCCGGGTATGTTCCATTTTTTATGAAGTTCACGATATTGAAATACCACGATTTTTCATCTGTCCCTAATAGCATTACGTCCTCGTAGCATGGTTTGTGAGATCTTCTCAATACCAACGGTTTCGAAGCAAGGTTCCGGGGATTGTCCCAAACTGACACCAAAGTGGCCAAGGCATCCGCCGCCTGGTTCTGTGCTCGAGGAATGTGATAGAAACAACATTCCTTGAATCTTTGTGCCAACCCTTCTAGCTGATCGAGGTACGAACGTAGTCTTTCTTCTCTTACCTCCCAATTTCCTTGTGCCTGTTCGATGATCAACTTTGAGTCACCCCAAATTTCGACATATGACGCTCCCAGTGCCGCTAATGACTCTAAACCATAAATGCACGCTTCATACTCGGCCATATTATTGGTGAGAGGGAAGGATAACTTCTTGGCCATCGGGATCCTTTCTCCTTCCGGTGAGGTAAGTAGTACTCCTACTCCGGCTCCATTCGAATTAACTGCTCCGTCGAAGAACATTTTCCACGGTATAACTTCGATTGCGTTCAAGTGCTCATCGGGGAAATCATAGCTTATCTCTTCTTCCTCTGCATTCAGGGGTTGGTTGGCCAGAAACTCTGCCACGACCCTCCCTTTGACAACCTTCTTCATCACATATTCAATGTCAAACTCGGACAAAAGCAACAACCATCTGGCTAACTTCCCCGTCAAGGATGGAGTTCGGTATAGATACTTCACGGGGTCCATCCGAGAAATAATGATCACTTTATACGATTGGAAATAGTGCCGCAGTTTCTTTGTCAACCATACTACTGCCACACATGTCTTTTCGATCATGTTGTACTTGAGCTCGTACTCCAGGAATTTCTTACTCAAATAATACACCGCGTACTCCACACCGGTGTCTCCCTCTTGAGCCAACATTGCCCCAATAGATCGCTCCTCAATTGCTACATAGAGGAGAAGCGGCTTTCCCAGTTTAGGCAGTCTCAGCACTGGCGGATTAGACAAATAGTTCCGGACGCTCTCCAGAGCTTGCTGACACTTATCATTCCAGATGGTGGGTTGGTCTTTCCTTAACAACTTAAAGATTGGCTCGCAGATTGCGGTGAGTCTCGCTATGAACCGACTGATATATTGAACCTGCCCCAGAAACCCTCTCACTTCTTTCTCATTTCTCGGCGCTGGCATCTCCTGTATAGCCTTCACTTTATCAGGATCCACCTCGATTCCCTTATTTCCGATTACATAGCCTAAGATTTTCCCCGATGAAACGCCGAAGAAGCACTTCTTCGGGTTTAACCTTAGCTTGAATTCTGCAATTCGGGCCAAAAACTTCTCGAGCGCGGCAAAATGCCCTTCTCTTGTCTCTGATTTGACCATCATATCGTCCACATAGACTTCTACCTCCTTGTGTATCATATCGTGGAACAGTGCTGTGGCCATTCTCTGATAAGTTGCCCCGGCATTTTTCAACCCAAACGGCATTACTCTGTAACAGTATGTCCCCCACTCAGTCGTGAATGAGGTTTTTGCTTTGTGCTTTTCGGCCATCTGAACTTGTATGTAGCCCATGAAACCATCCACATTCGTGTGTAATACACTTGACGCTGCACTGTCGATCAATACGTCGATATGAGGCAATGCGAACTCATCCTTGGGGCATGCCTTGTTAAGATCTCTGTAATCGACGCACATCCTCACTTTGCCGTCCTTCTTCGCAATTGGTACCACATTTGCAACCCAAGGGGGATAGTCGATCACTTCGATGAATCCTGCTTCTAACTGCTTCTTCACCTCCTCCCTGATCTTATCTGCCCATTCGGGTCTCATACGTCGGAGCTTCTGCTTTACGGGCTTTGCTTCAGGATAAGTTGGAATGCGGTGAGTTACGATAGATTGATCAATTCCAGGCATGTCTTCGTATGTCCAAGCGAATACAATTTCGTATTTTTTTAATTATTCTCTCAAATTCTTTTCTCTCTTCAATAGTTAATGCTTGAGCAATTTGTATAAGTTTAGGATTTTCATCCGTACCAAGATTGAAAGTTGACATTTCTATTGCATTGATTTCAAATGTAGGCATGTTATATGAATGAGAATGCATGGAATGATCATGATCAACATCAAGCAAGTAAGCAAAATCAGAATTCATTTCATTGATAGCATGGGTGATTACATCATCTGATTCAAACAAAGCAGTAATACAATTTTCGTCATCAGGGTTCTCGGGTTTCTCATGAACCTTGGAGGTACTGGGCTCGTCCACCGCTCCCGCAGTTGCTTCAATGGTGATGACTTGCTCCTCGGCATTCAAATCCAGCATCATAATCTCCTCGACAAAGCAGCTCGCCTTTCCTTTGCCCCAGTCGGCAACATCATTGAAGATTTCGAACCCCGGTAGAATCTTTCCTTCGGCGCTAGTCCATGCCTCGGGGGTCCCTGAATATGCCTTTCCATGCCCCTCGTTCATGAAGTACTTCCTTAGGCCCACTTTTCCTTCACCACTCACGTTGGACGGACCTCCCTGCTCATATCCTAAACCCCTTCGGGTTTTCTGACTCTTAAAGTCCGGAAATTCTGGCAACCCCTGATGGTGTGCTCCTAAACCCATTCCTGGGATGAAACCTCCCTTCATCATCTTCACCACATCGGTGGTCATGCTTGACTCGTAAATCCCGGACACTTGGAACCTGGAGAAAAGTTGAGGCTCAATTCCCAATGCTGCCACCGAGCTCAATTTCTCAGCTCTGATTGTCACTATCTCCTCCCCGAAGGGGAATTTAATCATTTGGTGGAGCGTGGAGGGCACACCTCCCAGCTTATGGAACCAAGGGCGTCCCAACAGTACAGCAAAGGTTACCGGTATATCCAGCACGGTGAACTCAGTTTCTTCTTCATGCGGCCCCACTTTCAACTTGGCCTTAAAGACTCCTTCAATATGCCTACGGCTATCATCATATGCTCTAATCACAGTTTCAGAGGCTGTCAAGTCTCCCCTCTCCACTCCCAACTTCGACAAGAGTTTCAACGGACAAACATTAATAGCCGATCCATCATCGACCATCACACAGCTAGTCTTCTTTCCGTTGATTTCCGCTCGGATATACAAAGGCTTATTGTGAGCCTTCCCCTCTTCTGGGAGATCCTCATCAGTAAATGTGATCTCAGTCTTCTTTCGGACCATAATTGCCCCTACTAGCGCTGCCGGCTCAGTATCGGTGGAAATAACCAGATTCTGCAATTCTTTCATCAAGTTCTCACGATGGTACTTAGAATGGCATAGAACTTCCCAGACTGTAGACTTAGCTTGTGTCTTCTTCAACTGCTCCAGAACTTGGTCATCGGGCTTAGGAGCCGACCCTTCTCCTATCTCAGTCTCAACCATAGGTGCCTTTCCCTCGGCCACACGACCTGATCTCGTCATTATCGCAATTTCCGGCTCATCATCCGATTCGTCCCAAATGTTAATAGGAACCCTCCGATTGGCATCTTCCTCGTCCGAAGAACTCTCCCAAATGTCCACAACCATTAAATCCATGACGTGAGGAACATTCGGATTCAAGTAAAAGGGATCCGCCGATCCATACAAGGCCCAACCTATCAACTCATCATAATCCCGGAGGGACACTCTGCTCATCCTTCTGGCGGCCAACGGAATAGCACCTCGTTGTATGCACATAAGCTGCACCTTATCGCTCATTGTTTCATGACACTGCTCATAACGGTGCCTCCACCTCCTAGCATAGTCCACAAATGGTTCCTCGGGGAACTGCCTGATCCTATCCAGATCCTCCAGGGATCCCGTCCATGGAACATACATCTCATTTCCTCCTCTAATAGGCCTTGATGCCACAATAAGGCTTCACCCATCAAGTTTCCGGAAAATGTTCATGCAACTCACATTGCGGAAATCCGGCGTCATACATATGATTGCGGAATAACCTCGCGTGCTCCACAGGATCCTGGTATCCACCATACCTAGGCATTGCTAACACCGCATCAGGTGTTTGGTAAGACGGAGAATCAGGGGTTTGCTCTACTAGCATCCATACTGTATACTCCTTGATAAATCTCTTCGTCATTGCTGCCCAATCGGTCTTGACATACATTGGCAACGACATGTACCACATTAACGGTTCACCCATCAACGAATTGCAAAACAAGCTAGTGATCTCTTCCTCTTTAAAACCCAAAGGCGCCATAGCCGACAAGTAGAAGTGAAGGTGCTCCATAGGGTCCTTGTTGCCATTATATTTGCTAACCCTCGGTAGCGGACGCTTGATAGGTCCAATCTGCATTGCGAAGCGCTCCGCAGTTCTGTCTTCAGCTCTTTGGTACTTTTCTAAAAACAAATCCGACAACTGATCCCAATCGTGCTTGCAAGAATCGGGTAATGAGTGGAACCATTCCAGAGGCTCGCCTACCAGCGAATGGTGAAACCACTGAGCAATCTCATCCACCCCGAAGGATTCGATAAACATATCGCGCATATATTCACGCAAGTGCACCTCGGGGTTTTCTCCACCACTAAACAGACCCAATTCTGGCACAATAGTCCGAGACGACCCTTCCCCGGTCTCTTCGGCATTATCTTCATCATATGGTGCTCCACCGTCCGACCCTTCATCCATTAGTTCATTCTCCTGTTCTTCGCCAAGGAAGGACACATATAGACCATTTCCCACATTGTTCTTTTCGTCGGAGTCCAACAACTCCTCTACATTCTCCTCGAAGGATTCCATCACTACACGTTCTGTCAGACCCATTCCGATCATGCTTACCCTATGATTAGGCAATGGATTACGCCTAGTGGAAGGGTTCGCTGAGGAAGGATCAGCTATCTTTTTCTCCTCGATTAAATCCTGGATTTCGTGTTTCAGCCTCTCACAATTCTCAATTGTATGCCCATAATTGCTGTGGAACTTGCAATATCCCCTAGCTTGTATCTGTAGAGGAGGCGGTGTCTTGTTATAATGAGTAAGAGCTTTCAGCAGCCCCTTTTTCTGCAATCGTTCGAAAACTTTTGCGTAGGTCTGATCAAATTTGGCGAACTGCCTCTTTTCGATAGCATTAAGATCAAGCACTTTCACTGCTGCGGATTCCGTACTCGCACTAGGCCCTCCGGCACTATATCCAGACTTCGTCCACTTGGTATAAGCTTTCTTTGGCTCCCCATCCCCTTCAACAGTCAAGGCACAACTATACATCTGATTGAAATCAGTAAATGGCATATACCGCAACTCATTCTTGATATATGGCAAAGTGTTGCCAACCACCATTCGGATCTGATCCTGCTCGAGCGGCTTTTGTTTCATCACTGCGACCTTAGCCCTCCATCTTTTCACAAAATCGGAAAAGGATTCCCCAGCCTGTTGCTTAGTGCTCTCTAACTCTTTCAAAGTGACCTCTAGCATGGTGTTAAAGCTATACTGAGCGATGAATGACTTCGCTAATTCCTTCCAATCCCTCTTTGTCACCACCGGCAATGCATGGAACCATGTGAGGGCAGCCCCCTCTAGGTAGGTGTTAAACAGCCCCAGGACTTGATCCTTAGTCAGGATCGTGTGCTTCGTCACAGCAACATATTGATTCATGTGAGCAGTGGGATCCCCAGTTCCATCGAACTTTTTCATGTCAGGGAGCCGGAATTTCAAAGGCAAAGCTGTTACCGACAAACAATTCTTCAAGTTATAGAAGTCCTGACTTCCGGAACTTCCTCCACGCAAGTCCTGCACTTCCTGTGCGATGTGTTGCTTCCACTCCTCTTCCTTAGCTTTCTCTTTTTCCAGCTGTTTTCGGATATAATCCTGATAATCCTCCTCATTCCCAAAGCGAGGGCCATCGTTCACCTTATTCTCAACACGCTTACTACCACTCTTGTTGTCCTTCAGTGCTAACTCAGCTAGCTGGGCCAAGATTGCGGCCAACTGATCATTGATATTGTTGACAGAATTCTCCAATTCAGCCACTTTCTCGTCGGTCGCAGACATACTGGCGGAAGACTGAGTATACCTGGATGAAGATGATTCAGAAGCCACAACTACCGATTCGGAACTGTCTACTCGTAGCTGATCAAACTGTCTGACAAGCCGATTACTCTTGCGAAACCACAACCGCTTAATGATGACGTCTGCGCGAACGGTATCTATTAGTATGTATGCATGATTGTATATGCATGATTCGTGGTGTGTGCGTTTATTTATTTACAATTATAAGATAAGAAGAACAAACGTTAGTCTAATTACACGTATCACAACATCTCTCTTCCACCCTTATTCCTCCACACACTCGTTGGTCCAGGTCTCTTTCCTAGGATTTTGGTTTTTGGCTCACATTGCGGTCCAAGGGACGCGTGACGCCGTCGATTATTGAGGGAAATTAAATCACCCATCAGACAATACAGTTCGTTTTGACGTATCAACGTTCAGTGACTAAGAAATCGACCAAGTTGGATTGTCCTTTCGGAATAACTCGTCTTTCGTCCTTTCGTGAGACGCATTAGTTCGGGTTTTGACTCCCTTTGAGCGCATCTCAGTTTTTAGACGTGGTACGAGTTATTCTTCTAGTCCAATCGTTCGTTATTGTCAATGATTCGTTCCCTTTTGTTCGCGCGGGTTCGTGTCTCGATTTTTGGATTACCACGGGATCTTTTGGATCTATCGAGAGACGTAAACACATGTTTATTTAGTGATGGAATCACTTTGGATTTTTTTTAGGGAACAGACTTATCGCGTAACGCGTTTGTTCTTAGCGTCGAGGATCCGTTTGCTCCTTTTAGCTACGTGAAAAGACGGCGAGTCTTATTTTGAGCGCACGGTAACCTTTCGGCTAGCAACAGTTCGTTGTTCTTCCCAATTCACGGGATATATCACCTTAGTGTGGTTATATAAAATCAATGTTTCGTTGAATTGCATGTTTATTCGAGGCGAGGATATCACCGTTCTCTTTCCTTTAGGCGCGAATTTAAGCAAACACGTATATCGGGCCATATTTCTTGCAGTTTTGGTAACGGTCGAAATGATCGAGTCGTTAGTCAAAACCCGCAGTCTCGTACATATGGCGCAATTATATGGTTTGGCTTAATTCGGCTTCGAGATTTTAAACGGGGTATACACTCGTCCGAGGCACGTATTCAACGACATTGGTTTATTTTCTTTAACTACCCTCGGGATTGATATATATCGTAGTCTCGGAATGATTTTGGTCGATTAGTTTATTTTTCTTTTCTTTTATTTTCTTAGTCACCTTTACGGACACATCCATTTCTCTTAAGAACGACACGAGGCATAACGTAAAAGCTCGTCTTTCATTCGGAAGGGACGGGCTACTCGTGCGAAACTTTTCACGTTACGACAGGGTCGTTCGAAACAGAAATGTTCTTCGTTTTCGTTTCGTCATGATCTCGTTTTATCCTAACTTATTTAAAGAATGTGAATAACGGCTACTGTTAATATAGTCTTTTGTATCGAGATGTAACTATCCTTAACACCGAACCGATTCATACTAATACGTGCTTACATCATAACGTATTTCCTGAACACGTGCCTTCGTCGGGACACCGAAAGGGACAAGGCGGGTCGCATATGTTCATTCATACGAGATAACTAAGTCGTCTTTAGTTCAAATCGTTTCGATGTTTTAGGGTAATTAGTATGTCGATTCATGAGTATATATTAACGCATCGTCTCATTTTCTTTACATACTTTAGGATTAGACACGTATCATGGCGGTTTGAAAACACGAACTGATTCATTTATCACATCAAAAATAGTAACGGGTAATCCTATGGAAACTTCTAAGGCTACTATATGCTGACACGGCTGACCGCGGGACCTCACAGGACCGCACAGATTCGCCCATAACGAATGGATGGGGACCCTCTGGTGCCTTACTGTAAGGGGGAACTTACGCTAGCCTCTTTCGAGCGACGAATGGACTCTCACTAGAGGTTTCGTGGAAATTACCCAAAGGGTTTGCAATAATGCACATGAATGCATACGAAAAGAAGTAAAACGATCCGTCCCCGTTAAGGGCTTAATACACGCCTTCCGGAATCAAATTTCTCGCTTCCCCAGCAGAGTCGCCACTTGTTAGACGAGGTGCCGCGGCCTAATCTCCCGGGCGGACCGGGGGGTGGACAACCTCATGGCGACGTAAGCGGTGATTGGCGCCGAAAGCAACCAATCGTGGAATCAAGCTGCTCGGTAGGATCGGAGCTCGGAGATATGGAAGAGTCGCCACCCACGAATGGGAAAATGAACACCGATCCCTTGCGGGAGACAGGTGTGGGTTCGGGAAACTTAGGTACGAGCCGAGAAGGCTAGCTCCTTTCCGGAGAAAGGCTACTAGGCACCCCGACATCGCTCGGTTATGAACCACCGGCCTCCTACTCAGCTTGTTAGGCGATAACGGACTAATCGTATACTTCTTTAAGTTTAAAATTCATTTGAAACCCTTTTCTTTCTCTTTTTTTGAAACCGTTTTGAGCATATATTATTGAAAAGCCATATTAGTAAAGAATCACCCATTTATGTTATACATACACAGAGAGGGGGGAGAAAGAAGTGGTTTATTTACAACCGTATTTAAAAGTCATGTCGTGTGTTTATTCTACACTAACTTGTTCCCCCAAAACGAGTTTATTTACATGGTTCGCACCTTAATCGCCGTGGGAACGATTTAGGTGCGTTTTAAAACCCCGTTTGATGAAATTTACCCGAATCGCCGTTGGAACGACTCGAGGGTTTGACAACATCGAGATAAAAAAACCTTTGATGAGAAAACGTGGTTAAACATACAAGTCAATTTTATTTTGTACAAATTATTTAAGAAAACGATTCAAAACTCTATTATTTACAATGAAAACGATTTTAATTACAATGAAAACACTATTTATTTACATTAAGAATTTCTAAAAAAACCTTTAGTTTAAATAATTAAATTGAAAACTCTTTTTGTGATTTATTTTCCCCCTTTTTCCTTAATGGATTCTCTACTTATTATAATTATAATAATAAACCCCTTTAAACTAATATTCACACTCAAATAATACTCATTTGGAACATGGACCCATGAATGGGCCAAAAGAATAAAGAAAATAATTTAGACATATATATATATACATTTAAATCAAAAAAGAAGATATGAAAGTAAGAGTTAACACAAAAGAAACTATATGTATATGAAAATAATAGGTACAACACATTTATACAAAAAAAAAATGTGAAAATAATAAGTAAATCTTATGAATAAGAAAATAACATTTACCCAAAAATAATTTCATTCAATAATCAACAAAATAACCCAAATATCCCAACACTATATATATACATAACTAATATAGTTTTAAATACCAAAAATAACATATACTAATGTCTATCAATTATTTCTCAAAATATCAAATAACTATCATTTAAAACATAGCCTAAATTAATAAAAAGGAAATACATATACATAATTATACTTATATTTAGAAAATAGTATAAAAAATGGTATACAAATATTATCAAATAATTATATATGCTAAAGGTCCAAAATAATTTGAAAAACATATATTACATAATTATACATATATATATTAAAGATTAAAAGCTTAAAAGTTAGGAAAAAGGGACTAAAATGGCATTTTTTACGTTTTGGCAGATTTACCGACGGAAAATCCGTCGGTAAACAGCCTTTAGTGACAGAATAGGTAAATTACAGCAGCACTCCTAAATGTTTCCAGATTTATTCAAAAGCTTTAAATTAAATCTAATTCAATCGTTTTGGATTTCCGAACTACCCAAGATGGATCATAGTCGAAAACGGAAGTTCCTAAACGACGTTTTTTTTATTTCAAAACATTATTTAGAAATTTCTTTTAAACTAAAAACTTATAATTACAACGTTTTCGATACCCGAACTACCTTTTTATCGGATCACGGTTCGTATTGGGATATCAAAATGAGGTTTTTTATTTTAAAACAAAACCGAATTTTATTCCACACGAGATGAAAATCAAATAAATACGCTAATTAAATAAAATGTGACAACATAAATAAATAACTAAATAAATAAAAAACTATAACATAAAAATAAATAGGAGAGGAAGATAAATAAAATAAAATAAAAGAGAGTCTAGTCCTCGGATAATACCTTAAATTCGGTATCTAACAGTCGAAGCCGATTGATTCCACGAACCACGATCTTCCGTTTTTAATGAAAATTTAGTAAAAATTGAACTTTAGGAAATTTGGAATTTTTTGAGAAAAAAAATATTTTTCTCAAAAAAATTCACTCTCTCTCTAAAAATGTTTAGAGTGAGAAAGGTCTCTCCCCAAAAATCCCTCTCCCTTTTTTGCATGAGGATCCATGCCTTTTATAGGCAAACGGGTCCCCGGACCAATGGGCGACGCCCAAAGGAAATTGGGCGTCGCCCATTGGGGTTGGGCGGCCGCCCAACATTTGTTGGGCGAGCGCCCAACGCAAGGTTGGGCGCCCGCGCCCAACCTTCGTCGGGCGTTCGCCCAACGGTCGTTGGGCGTTCGCCCGACGTGGTTGGGCGCCCGCCCGACGACCCTCGGGGCGTGCCTCGCGCCGTCGGGCGTGCGCACCCCGCGGCCGCCGAGCGCGCGTTCCGCGCCGTCGGACGCTCACACATCGCGGCCGCCGAACGCGCGCTTCGCGCTACCGGGCGCGTGCGCTCAGCGGCCCACGAGAGCGCGCACCGTGCCACCGGACCCGGGCATTGTTCGGACGTCGAGAGCGTGCCACTCGCGGTGCGTCCGACGGACGCCGAGCGCACGTCCCGTGCCGCCGATTTTCCTTCGCTTATTATTCTTTATATATTTTTTCAAAACTTCCGGAATCAATCGCTTCAACCGTCTTGTTTTCAGGTTTTCGTCACAGGTCCTCCGACTCGGTGTCTAGAGTAGTACTTATTTTATTGTTGTTAGAAAATGTAGAGGAACATGAGTTCATATTCCATCATTATGGCATTTACTCTAATTAAGATAAAGGAAAAACTCGAGTTATTATCTAGTGCTTGCTCATATGTCATATTCTTTTAAGAGCTCCGTGTCATTCAATTCATCCCGGGACCCGTTTGGCGCCTCAACTGTTGCCCTTGTTTGTAGGAAAGCCATATGTCTTTCTACGCGATTTGTAGGTTCCCATTGACCTCTATCATCCCCAACTTAGTGGGAATATGGAAAGCCCGACTTATCAATCAATGAACCGATCCAACTTTCCAACTTATCACCCTTCTTGATGAACCGATCCAACTTTCCTCTTTCAATTAACCTCTCTATTTCTTTTCTTAGCTCGGAAAAATTGCACGTGTCGTGGGTATAAATCCTATGGAATCAATAATATGCATCTTGGTCCTTTTCATATCTTTTGTCCGTGTTAAATATTGGATACCAGACGTCCTTCTGGTTTGAGTTCCTTTCTATTCACATTAGTAATTTTTTTACGTATAGATGTATAAATAGGTGAAGGAGGTTTGAGTTTCCTTTTTCTTTGTTTTCTTTCATATGTATGTTAGTGCATGAATTGCATCCCTTCCTAGAATTCTTAAAGTTTTCATTTTTGGTTAATTGTTATATCTCATCTAGCTCTATGAACTTATTGGTTTTATCCATCACCTTAGTTAAGACTAATGAATTCTAGAGTTAAATTAATTTATGAAAACTTTATGGTAAATAATCTATTAGTCCCTCCATTTTTATCTAATACACTGTTTAGTCCATTTATTTTGAAAAACACATTATAAGATCCCTATCTTTTGTCAATATTAACCATTTAGTCTTTTTGACTATTTTTTTAGATTTTTAACCATTATATTTGATATAAACAGCTAGATAGAAAATAACAGAGTAATATGATCATTTGATATGAACTTATTGGTTTTATCCATCACCTTAGTTAGGACTAATGAATTCTAGAGCTAAATTAATTCTTAAAGTTTTCATTTTTGGTTAATTGTTATATCTCTCATTTCACTATTGGTTGATAATATTTATAATTAAATAAATTATATATTGAGTAATGATTTATGGGGTTATTGTGTCGCGCCCGGGCCCGCGGATCGCGAACTGTTATCTCTGATATGGCTCCCGCTCTACTGGTTTTCAACGGTGCTGGATAGTCCTTTTAGGGAGACTATTCAAGGGGTTTTCGAGTCGCCACCAATCAGTTTGACGGTCTGATTGGACACCGATTTGATTCCGAATTGACCCATTCGGGTAAGTTCAGATAAGGTAGTGGTCTGCGATAATTCTGCGTTCGGTTTCCGGTTACGTGTAGGGAAGAGACATAATCTCACCCTACCCCGCCCGATAAATCGGTACTGTTGTACTTCTGCGTGCTTGTTTTACGTGCTTATGTCTATGATTGCTTCGAAATGTTGTTAATTGTATCAATTCAAACCTTTGACGATACTCGTAAGGTTGTGGTCATACGACCGTAATAGAATCGTTATCCAACGATCAAAATTGATAGAGGAACCCGTAAAATTATTTTTATTTGTTGATTAAACATAGTTTAAAATATTAACACATTATTTATTGTTTATTTATTTGAATCACTATTCAATGATCAAGATAAATCGCTATCCAGCGGTTAAAGTCCGATATATAAAAAGGAAATTATATATCATTATATTTCATAGAAAATGAATATAGAAAGATTATTGTACGATATACAATCTTATTAGTTAATTATCATTTATCCGGATCATTATTCAATGATCGAGATAAACTTATCGCATTATAATTGCTATACAACAATTTAAATACAATGAATGAGATTAAATCATAAATTGTATTATTAATTGAATAAACCTGATCATTAAAAAAATAAATTAAAGATTTATTAATCTAACATTAACGTATGACAATATAAAGTAGATTAGATTAAACCACAACTTAATAAAAACAAAACCCTTTTTTTGAAAAGAAACCAAGGCCCATTTTAATTTATAAGCAGATACAAGATTTATTTAAGTGATATGGGGTATATATCCATAAGATTGGGATTATTGTAGTCTTAAATTTGGATTTTAGGGTTCGTCTGCACCTATCATATGCAGCCGCACTCACCCTCTCCTCCTCTTCTTCTCCTTCAGAAACGCAGCCATGGTCGGGCCTCCTGTCACCGTCGACGGCCGTAGCTCCTCCGTTCGCCATCTATTTTTCGTCCGTCCGCCGTCGTGACTCATCTACCGATCTCGTCTACTCGTTTGCGGTGGTTCTCCTCCGATTGGCGGCCTGATTCTCATCAAACACGGTGGGTCTACAGTGAGTTCTCTCTTTCTTCGGTTCTACATTCCCTTTTCTTTGATTTCTGCCGTTTTACTCATTTTCTTTGGTTATTCTTTTCTCATTCTCTTCAGATTTTCTTCCATAAAAGCAAAGAGCAGCAGCCATCCGGCCAGCCGCCTGCTCCTCCATTGTGTCTGTCTTCGCCGTCACTGCTCTTTCGCTGCTGTTCGTCTGTCCTGGCATCATCGGCTGTAGCCGCTCCGACCTGCGTTGAGGTAAGACCTGTTTATTTCTATTTAGTCTTTTTCGTTTTTTTTAGTTTTCCTTTTTGCCGTGGATCTATGAATTGATATGGAATGAAGTTTTGTTTGTTCTGACTTTGAGGGCGCTGAGATAGAAGGCAAACTATGGGTTCTGGGTTTTTTTTACATTTTTGGTGAACTAGATCCTTTAGGGGCGAAACTGTGGATGCAATAAAACAGGTTAATTTGTTAGATATTTGGTTAGATTAGTTGATAATTTGTGTAATCTGTACAAATGGTTATTTTCGAAAACAGCGGATTTGAGTTGACTGTAAACATCAAAAGAATACAAAAATTAGCATGCATGATAGGTTATTATTCGAATATATAAAGTTAATGTTAACAGGATGATGAATTGTTAATAACAGATATTCAAAGGAAACTAAATAAACATGCATTTGAAGTTAGTAGAGTTAATAAATGGTTAGTACAGATTGAAAAAAAGGGATCAGTAGTAGAAATCTCAAATGGAATAATAAGCAAATAATATGTGTTTAATGTTAGTAAGATTAGTGAATAACTAGTAGCACATATTTAAATTGCAGTATCTAAAAAGCATTTAGATGAGCTAGGAACTAATGGATTTTTATTTTTAGTTTACAAAAAATTAGATCATTTTAAAAGCAATGTGAATGCTTTTAATCAATATTTTTATAAACTAGAAATAAAAACCTTAGCTCAAAGCTTTTGAGATCAAAATGAGGAGAATTTGATTGTATTGAATTTGTGGAGAATACAGAACTTTCTTCCTCTGGAAAGAAAAAGAACCTATTACAAAAAGCACCCTCCTAAACTTTGGCTCAAAACTCTCTTTCTCAAAATTGGCCTTTTTCTCTTGCTGTTTTTTTTATTGACCTTTTTTTTCCTTGCTAATTTTCGGCCTCTTTTTTTGCTCTAATCTTCTTCTCCCCCCTTTTTCAGGTGCTCAACCCCTCTATTTATAGATGCTCAAAGACACTGCTGAGATTGAGAAGACTCAAGCTGTACTTTGTCCACTTTTGCTGCATTTGTCCATTGTAACAGTAGCTGCAGGGACTTGTCTTCTTCTCAGATTTGTCCTTCCCTTCTTTCAGGATGCAGGAACTATCTTCAAGATGGAGTGGCTGGTTTTCGAGATACAGCACCTTTGTCTATTGTGGCAATGGTTTTTCAAGATGCAGTGGCTGTCCTTATTAGTGGTGTATTTGTTTTTTCTGCTTTTGGATTCATATTAAATGTTGCATCTGTGTTTGTCTCTTGCAGTCTTCAGGAAAGTATTTTGTCTTTTAGTCTTCAGGAGAGTGGTTTTTTTCTTTGAATTGAGAACCCACAATGCTGTCCATTTTAACTTGAAAGTTGAAATTTTGATTTTGGATTCTTGTCCACATCTTATTTGAGTCGAAGCTTGATTAGGAGTTAGATTAGGAATATTGAGAGGCTTAAATTTATGTTTACCTACAAAACAAATAGAGCTAATAGATTAGCTTTGTAAAAATACAAATTTTATTTCTTAATAAAAGCATCCTATTTTTATTTTTTGTTTTATTATGTTTATAATTTATTTTCTAAATATTAATCCATTCATCACTAAATGGTTCCAAGAATAAATTATATTCTAAATATGACTTTATGTAAAAAATTATCTTCAATAGTTAATCTCTTAACAATAAATCATATCTAAAACTATATCCATTTCTTGAATATGATTATAAAATGAAAGAGTTAATTTTACTATTAAACAAAAATTGATTTTAACTAACAATCACATTATATCTCAAATATAATTCATAGCAAGATAAAAACACCATTGTTTCAATAAATTATACCTTCAATGTAATTGGTAATTATATTGGGATGTAACAAATTGGCACACAAAAGCTCCATTTTTGATAAATCGTATGTGAGAATTAAGTGTTTTATTTCCGATATAATATATGAATTTGTTGAAATTTCAAATATTGTCAGTTAAAACATAAAAATGTCCCGGACAAAAATGAGTATCTACATATTGTAACAACTTTTAAAATTGCTTACTATTGGAGCATTTTTAAGTAAAAATTACCAAAAGTGATATGTATTATTAAATTAATAAAATATTATATTTTAGTATGATATGTTAATTTTTGGCACTCTTTAAAGCAACCTCTATTGGAGATGTTCTAAAAGATTAGTCTTTTTTCACCTTAAAAATATAGTATTTAGTATTTACCTAAAACCCATGTGGGTATTTTTTGTGTGTGTGTGTGTGGATAAAGACTAAATTTGGCCCTAATATTTTGACGGATCGTAACATATAAAATAATTCAAATTTAACCATAATATTTTCAAGATAAATTTTAGTTATATTTTATCGAAAATTTAAAAATGTTTGTTTGAGTGTTTTTTTTTTTTTGATAGAAATTGGGACGAGACAGAACTTGGGCGGGATGAGGACCCATGACCCAAGTACTGACAAACCCTCAATATATAAATAAAAGAAAAAAATTGAGTGTTTGAACAAGAGAAGAGGAAGAAGAACAAACAAAAGAAGGGGGGAGGAGAAAAGAAAGGAAAAGTTAACAAAAACGCAATTGTGAAATACTACAAATGTCATCATTGATAAACATGTGGCAAAAAGCAGGAGCTGAAGGCCACCAATTGATCAAGAAAGAAGAGACCCTAAACTTTGCCAATGCATCAGCAACTCTATTTCCTTCCCTAAAGATGTGTGAAAAGATAATATTCATTCTAGAGCAAATGCTGAGACAATGTAACCACTCTTGACGAATACTCCAAGGAACATCCATGGAGTGGTGTCTGAGCAGATTAACTACGTACAATGAATCTGACTCAACCCAAAGTTGATGCCAATTTTTCTCCCAAGCAAGTTCAATTGCAAAAATAGCGGCTCTCAATTCAGCCATATAAGCAAAAGATGGCGGAGTAGAAAAAGCAAAACAACCTTTGGGAAATCCTCGATGGGTGCGAAAAATTCCTCCCGCTCCAGCCTCGCCCGGAGTGCCAAAAGCAGAGCTGTCCACATTGACTTTAACCCAGCCCAGAGGAGGTTTAAGCCAATGGATAGAAATAATGTTGGGAGCAGGAGGTGGCCTAGGAGAAGCCAAAAAACGGGATAAGATAGCAATATCTCTCCGAGAAGAGCAAGAACCTTTAGAAGTGGCCAAGGACTCTCGAATCATTCGAAAAAGGGTGATCTTCGATTGCAGAATAGGAGGGGAAACTTCCTTAAAGATTGCTTCATTCCTGCAATGCCAGATTAACCAGATTGAAGAGACAATAGCAACACGCCAGATCAACGACACCTGTGAGCCAAAATGAATGCTACAAAGATTGCAAAAGAAGTGGATGAATTGGGAATGTCGAGGCAAAGTGCAATCAAAATGGACCTCAAGGGCCCTCCAAAGAGAATCTGCGAAAGAGCAGCTAATGAATAAATGGTTAATGGACTCAGCATCCCTACCACAAAGAGCACAACGAGAGGCAATGGAGAATCCAATACGCTGAAGGAGGTCATGAGTCGGAATCCGACCATGCAAAACTCTCCAGAAAGTGAAGGAGCGAGAAGGGGGAGTGTGAGCATTCCAAACAAATTTATACCAGTCCACCGAGGAGGAATTAGGACTGAGAACGGAATAGAACTCTTTGGCAGAGAAAATTCCTTTCGTAGAGGGCTGCCAAGCACAGAAATCAATATCATCTCTACCCATGTGAATAGAACGAATACTGTTTTGAACAACCAAAGGAAGATTACCTAAGCCAAGCCACTCCGAATTAACCAAAAGGTCATCACCAGAAATACAGCGTGAACGCTTTTCCTGAGGATCGAGATCCAATCTGTCCGCCACCGAAGGAATGATCCATCGATCAGTCCAGAAATCGAGCTTAGAAGACTGGCCAATCCACCAAAAGGTCTGGTCCCAAATGGAAGAATAAACAACTTTACAGGAAGACCAAATCGAGGAAGGAGAAATGGTAGCTTTAGGTAAACTAGAGACAACTAAAAATCTAGATTTCAACAGAGTAATAGCTAGACTGTTGCCTTGAATTAAATCCCAACACATCTTACCCAAGAGAGCCTGGTTGAAGATCCTAAAGTCCTTAATGCCCAAACCTCCACCCTCCAAACTTTTGCAACAAGTTTGCTATGGAACTGTGATTAGCTTCCTCTGATCAATACAACCCGTCCAAAGAAAGTTTCTAACACTTCGATTGACTTTTTTCAACAATCCCACTGGCCACTTATAGATCAAGAAAGAGTGCACAAGAGAGCCAGTAATAGCAGACTTAATTAGAGTTAAGCGCCCAGCAAAGGAAAGGGAGCTACCTTTCCACTTGCTAAATTGAGAGAGAAATTTATCTACAAGGCTGCTGAGATGACGAGCCCTTGGAGCTCCAATAAATAGAGGGACTCCTAAATAGTTGAAAGGGAGAGACTCCAAACGGATGCCAAGGCAGTGAGCGAGACGAACCCTCCTCGGAGGACTCACTTGAGAACCAAAAAAGACAGCAGATTTGTCCTAACTCACCTGCTGACCGGAGATCTGACCATAGAGTAGGAAGAAATCCTTGAGAGCATGTAAGTTGCTCAAGGAAGCCATTCCAAAAATGAGTATGTCATCAGCAAAAAGAATATGAGAGAGAAAGGGATTTCCACCAGAATAATACATAGGAGAATAACTACCCTCCCTCACCATTTTAGCAAGCCAACGAGAGAAACAATCCTCAGCAATGTCAAACAGAAGAGGAGAGAGGGGGTCCCCTTGTCTAACCCCTCTAGAACAAGAGAAATAACCCTTAGGAGAACCATTAATCATCACAGAAATACGAGCAGATGCCAGAATGTTAAGGATCCAATCTCTGAAAGTGAGAGAAACCCAAAAGAGTCCAGCACAGCCAAGAGGAAGTTCCAATCTAAAGTATCAAAAGCTTTATGAATATCGATTTTTAAAGCCATGTGACCACCAAAACGTTTCCTGTCAAGCATATTAACTCCCTCAGAAGCTAAGGCAATACATTGATGAATGCTTCTACCTTTAAGGAAACCATATTGGTTGGGAGAGACAATCCTTGCAGCAATTACTGCAAGATGATCAGCAAGAATTTTTGAGATAATTTTGAAACCAAAATTACTCATCACAATTGGACGAAAATTCTCAATTCTGTCAGCTTCAGCAACTTTAGGAATTATAGCCATAATGCTAGAGTTTAAACCAGGCAGAATGCAACCATGATCAAAGAAAGCTTGAACCATATTGCAAACATCCTTCCCCACAATATCCCAAAAGGAATGATAAAAAGTTCCCCCAAAACCATCAGGACCAGGGGCACTGTCAGGATCCATGGAAAAAACCGTGTCTTTAATAGCTTCAAAGGAGGGTTTAGAAATTAATTCCTCATTTTCCAAAGAAGTTACTAAGTTGGGAATTACCTCAGAAATTGGAGAAAGATCAACATGCTCTCTAGAACTACGAAAGAGATTATAGAAATACTCAATTACATGATCAGACAATCTTACTGTGTCAGTGGTGGGACCCCCATCGTCGATCCTTAAATGATTAATGTCGGCCCAAGTCTTTCTAACTCTAGCTGACCTTTGGAAAAAACTAGTGTTCCTATCTCCCTCTTTAAGCCACTTAACACGGATTTTCTCTCTGTACATCATCTCCTGCCGAAGAAGTTGTAAATCAAGGTTGGAGCAGGAAGCAGAAGCAGCACTACTCAACTCCGGAGAATCACCGTGCTCAGAAATTTGCTTTTGTATATCTTCCAGATGAACTTCTGCCAGGTGGATATTAGAATCAATTCTGCCAAACACATTTTTATTCCAATCCCTGAGAATAGGTCTCAGAGTGCGAAGTTTATGACATAAAAGTTGAGCAGGAGGGAGAGAGATGTGGGATGCAGTCCAGTGATTAGCAATTACTCCCTTTAAAGAATCATTAGTGGTCCACATTGCATGGAATCTGAACCTAGCAATCCTAGGCTCCCCAATTCTGCATTGAAGGAGCATCGGGCAATGATCAGAACTATATCTTGTCAAAGCCGTGCAAGAGATAGAGTCCCAAGAATCCAAAAAGCCCTCAAACACTAAAGCTCTATCCAGGCGACATTCAACATGAGCCGCCCCATGCCGACCGTTGGACCAAGTAAACCTCTGACCCAAAGTATCAATATCAATAAGATCACAATCATCAATAAAATTCCTGAATTCCCTGCAGGATCCAGCAGCAGGAGGGGAACCAAGCTTCTCATGAGAGCCTTTAATAGCATTGAAATCCCCAAACACCAACCAATTATTAATTGGGAATGCACAACTATAAAGGGAAGACCACAACTCCCTTCTTTCCGATGCCAGATTACTACCATAGACAAAAGAAAGCAGAAAAGACTTATCACCCATCTGGTGTTGAACAGTAACATGTTGGCCATGAGAAGAATGAAGAGAAAGAGAAGAAGCATCCCTAGACAGAAGCCAAAGAGACGGCGAATCTTTATCATTCCAGGCAAAGAGAGAAAGACCCAGAGATCTCCAAAATCGATCCGCAGTGTCACTAAAACAAACAAGAGGTTCAGCAAGACACAAAATATCAGGACGATGTTGTTGGCACAGAAGTTTCAGGGCACGTTGAGTGCGATCATTACCGATGCCCCTATAATTCCAAAATAACACAATCATTGAAACCGCACAGGCGGCTTGCTATGCCGTTTACCACTGACCTCAAGGGGAATGCTGTTATCTTTGTGTTTCTTCCTTTTCTGGACTTTAGACCAAGTCTTTTCCTCTAAATCATTAACCACCTGCAAGCTGTCATAGTTTCCTGAATGCTCAATGATTTGCAAATTAGGAATTTCAAAAACCTGAGGGTTGGAGTGAGAGGTTTGCAAACCCAAGACTCCCAACTCATTATCAAGTTGATAAGATGGAAAGCTAAGAGAAGAAGATGCGGGGGCTATGCCAGAATCAGAATCAAGAACCGACTCACCAATCTTGACTGAACTATGTAGTACCATCTGCAAATCACAGTTATTAGGTTTGTCAGACTCACCAATTGCAGGAGCCCCTTTAGACGATTCACCAATGTGAACTCCTGGCTTCTGTTTCCAGATCCGAGTAACAGACCTACCACGGGGTTCGGGAGATCCCATCTTTTGCTTCCCATTTCTTTGCTTTATATCAACATGTTCTTCACGACGATGGTTCCTCCTACAAGCTCCAGCAGAATGACCAACAGAATGGCAAATGGAGCACAGATCAGGAAGTCTTTCATATTCAAGAGAAATCCAATGCATGGAGGTGTCAGTATCCACTCGAAGTTTGTATTGGATTTCGTTAGAAAGCTCCACATCAATCAAGATACGCGCATAATGACCCATTTCACCCTCCACAGTATTCTTGTCAAAACGAAGGGGCACCCCAATCGCCCTTGCAATGCTTGCCATGATCCGCTTATCCCAGAATTCCCAAGGAAGATTGTAAAAACGGACCCAGACTTGAGCAAAAGTGGATTTGTGAGAGTCTGGATTAAATCCCGGGCTCCAAGGAATGAAACGCATAATCCCATGCCTAAGAGCAATGACACCATGACTCCAAACAGATTGGAGAGCTTCTGCGGATAAAAGAATGATGTGGTAAAAGCCTCTACCCAAATAAATCAATTTCCAATTAGAAGAGCAACCCCAAATAGATGAAAGTTTAGCCTTCAAGTCCGACTGCTTCCAAGGGGATTCCCCCTTAGCAAGAGTGATACGCCCGATAATAGAGTGCTTACAAAGATTGATCCTTTCGTTGTAAATATCCTGCTGAATTTTGACGGCTTTAAAGCCGCCTTCTTCAGATATAAGTGATCGATCCACTGAGGGAGGAACATCCGGAAGAAAAAGCCGCAGAAGAAGTAGCACCAATAAGTGTAGCCGCATAGGACCTAGGTCCAGCAGAGGGCACATTAGTCGATGGAGGACAAATCGCTGCATTATTAGATCCAGACAAGGCATTTTTCAAGTAAGATGATCTAGAAAAAAGATGGGCTATAGAGCAATCCATCTCCATTAGATCAGCGAGGGACAGTCTCACAAACCCAAATAACTAGACCAATCCGTTCAATCCAAAAAAAATTAGACAAATTATGAAAAACCGAAAGTACGTCCGCGGCAGTGAGCGAACAGCCACGTGTAAGTGTAATTTAAATATTATAATGTACATTTCAAACATCAATTATAGTTAATATATTACTAACATAGTTAAAAAAAATATGTTAAAATACTAACAATTAAGTATGCTACATATAAGGTAATTACATTTTTTTTGGGTAAATTCAAAAAAAAACCCCTGTGGTTTCATGTTATTCCAAAAAAACCCTTGTGGTTTGTTAATACAAAAAAAGGACTGTGGTTTGCGCCGTTACCCGAAAAACGGAAAATGACTTAACACCGTTAATTTGATGACGTGGCAGAGGGGTAAAACTGGAAAAATCAATTTTTTTTATTTTTCTTTCTCTCTCTCCCTCCATTCTTCTTCTTCTTCTTCTCATCAAAAGCAAAGCCTCGTATCAGAGCCAAACAACTCTATCACGCCAAGAAAAGAAAAATCTCAGATCTCCGAACAAATGAAGTTTTACAGTTTAAAATCAGATGAAAATAGGAGGCAGAGCAGTTCAGAAGAAGAACGAATTTATACCTCTGTATCCCCTAGGAGAGCAAAAGCACGAACAAAGAATTCCAAAATTACAAGCTTCTGCTCATCAATTTTTCCAGTTATTTCACGCATAACAGATACTAATTCAGATCTGGTGAACTCTGTCAGGCTCGATTACACTTCCATCAATGACTCCACATCTTTGCATACCAAAATCGATTCAAGAAGTCGCAGAGTTTCATTGCCGAATCTGTAAGAAATTACTAATTGTAATGATTTTGATGATCAGATCGACAGATTTTGAGCGACAAATTGAAGTGAATAAACATAAATTGAAGAATAAGAGAATGAACCTTCGGTTTCTGATTTGAGAGCAAAAGAGGGAAATTGGCTGAGCAGCTTTCGAAATTGACATCTTTAGAAATAATTGGCGGGTAAGCATTTGGGCTGGATCTTCGGAAATCTGGAAATTTCCAGATTTCTAGGAATTTCTAGAATCTGGAAATTTCCAGTTTTCTGAAGTATTCATTTGGGCTGGATCTTCGGAAATCTGGAAATTTCCAGTTTTCTGAAGTATCTGAATTTTAAGAAGAAGAAGAAGAAGAAGAAGAGGAGGAGGAGGAGGAGGAGGAGGAGGAGGAGGAGGAGGAGGAAGGAAGAAGAAGGAGGAGAGAGAGAGGGAAAAAAAATAAAAAAAATCGAATTTCCAACCTTACCCCTGTGCCACATCAGCAAATTAACGGTGTTAAGCCATTTTCCGTTTTTTGGGTAACGGCGCAAACCACAGTCCTTTTTTTTGTATTAACAAACCACAAGGGTTTTTTTAGAATAACATGAAACCACAGAGGTTTTTTTTGGAATTTACCCTTTTTTTGTTAAAGTGTTTAAAATGTTTACCATGTTGTTAAAATGGTTACCCATATCGCCAAAAAAAAATATATGAAACTGTTTTATTTTATTGAGAAACTTGTTTGGACGTCTGATATGCTAGTGAAATAACGGTCAAAAAGATTTTTTCAAATTTTCAATATAGTAACACCATTTTATACCTTAGAGTCGAATTTAATTCTTATCATTTTTTTATGGTAAATAATTTATTAGTCCCTCCATTTTTATTTAATACACAAACAGTAGTGTTCACATGGAACTTGATGACCAAATGAATTGTGGTCATTCACCGTTAGATCTAGGCTAATAAAAAATATGGGATGGAGATTCAAAGCATCATAAAACTTATATTTACTCAGCCTAGATCTAACGTTGAATGACCACAATTCATTTGGTCATCAGGGTCCATGTGAACACTACTGTATACTGTTTAGTCTCCTTATTTTGAAAAACACATTATGAGATCCCTATATTTTGTCAATATTAACCATTTAGTCATTCTGACTATTTTTTTTTAGATTTTTAACCGTTATATTTGATATAAACAGACAGATAGAAAATAACAGAGTAACATGATCATTTTATATCTACAATGGTGGTTTTGAAAGCTAAGATATGTTCGGTTAAAAATCTAAAAAAACTAAACAAAAGAACCAAAAGATTAATATTGATAAAAGATAGAAATCTTATTATATAATTTTCAAAATAAAGGGACTAAACGGTGTATTAAGTAAAAAAACACGGATTAGTTCTAAAAAACCTGCCGAAAACTGCTTTCTTCTTCATCATAACTGCTTTCTTCCTCTTCTCTTCCATTTTGCAGCGTGGCCTTGTTTCTTCACCAAATTCATCAATCGATTGTTGTTGTTAATTGAGTATTCTTCTCTTTCGAGTTGTAGTTTTTATTTGAGGAGGAAGAAGGAAGTTGTCTTCCTTTTTCCTCCTTACACCGTTATGTCTTTTTTTTCTTTGTTGTATAATTTCTTTGTTTTTGGATTTCATATATTTTACCGGATCTTTTAATCCGTTTGAATTGCAACTGTTGTTTATTATCTTTTTCATTTGTAATGTTTTCTGATTTAACAAGGGCAGAAATGATAAATCTTATATGTAGATCACTGCATCTACGTGGTTGCAAAAGAAAGGACTTCGATCCGAAAATTCGGAAGAGTTTAAATGATGAAGATTGGATTCCAGATGTTTCTCTGCGAATTTGGAGTTTCAAGAAGTATATGTATCTGTTTGTGTTATTAGTACCTGTAATGGTTTGTTTTGCTCTCTGTAGTCATTTTCTTACCTACATGGATTTTGTATTAGACATAGCCTTGTGTAAGATTTTATTCCTTACCTTCCTTGTTGTATTTGCAATTTTCTTATCAATAAAATGATATACTCATTTTCATTAAAAAAAAAAAAAAAACAAACAAACAAAAAAACACGGATTAATAAATTATTTACTTTATCTTAAGGGAAATGTATGCGGGATTTTAGAAAAAAAAAAAAGTGATTTTTTTTAGTATTTTCCTTTAAAAATAACAATAATAAAAATGGAGTTCGAAAGAGGGTGGATTGCCGATTGATTGTGGAAGTGGGTTTGGTTTGGAGATGAAGGGAAGAAAGCAGCACAGAATCCGAAGTTCTCCGCAGACCCAATTCCCTGGCCGTGACGCTATTCCCTTCCACTAGCATTTCCTTTCATCATCTTCTTCTTCTTGCAAACCCCAATTTCTTGTTCCTTGCGGATCGTATTTGCTTCAAGTTTCAATGGGCTCTGATGCGTCATCAAGTTTTCGATCATCTTCATTATCCGACGCCTCCATTTTACCCTCCAATACTCCTCTCCTCTCCGCTTTCCTCGCCTTCTCTCTCGCTCAGTTCCTTAAGCTTTTCACCACTTGGTAATTTGTTTTTCCTTTTGTCTCTGTCGATCTGTACACTAATCTTCTTTAGTTCTTCCTGGGTTATTGAAATTTGAATTAATTAAATGTAATCTGTTTTACTTTTAGTCGATTTCAATTCACGTTGCTGCTTATTATGTATGCAATGAGGCCTTGTAGAACTGCATTGTTGTTTAGGACGGAAAAAGAACTTTCAGTTTGAGAGCTTTTCATACTATCCTTTTAAGATGTAAATGTATTTCAACTATTTGTTATATGTTATTGTCATGCTTCGTTGCAACTAACCAGGCAATTCTTTTTCACTTGTGCATAATTCATTGGAGTCGAGAGGATGAGTTAAAAATCTAGATCAAATGATATGAAGTGAAGTTGTGAGAGTGGGTTTTGCATCTTAATCTTTCATGAAGAATATGGCTCTAGAGAGAGAAAAAGGGAGATGACTTCTTATTGCTGTATAATGGTTAGGAAGTCGAGGTCAGGTTTTTCTTGAAAAAGATGCGAACTTTATTCATTGTTGATGCCAAGAGTTTCATCTCTTATGGGAAAGGTTTAGTTTCAGGAAAGTAGAATTGTATACTTTTTGGATCCCTTTGCATTAAGGAAATCGTGGATTGATATTATATGCATTTTGTAGATTTTACGATTATTTATTTAAAAAGATAGCTAGTATAGTTGATTTAAAGTAAGATCTGGTTTGTATGTTAACTTGCTTGACGGATGAGCGTAGAATGGAATTTGGAGAATTATCATTTTTTCCCCGATTCCTTCAGTTCTTGTTCCATATACCATCCTAAATGTGCAGGTTCAAGGAGAAGAGATGGGATTCTAGAAGGATGCTTTCATCAGGTGGGATGCCTTCATCACATACTGCAACTGTGAGTGCTCTTGCTATGGCTATTGGTCTACAAGAAGGAGCTGGAGCCTCTACATTTGCTATCGCGGTGGTTTTGGCATGCGTTGTATGTATTTTACAACCAGGTGTTCTTCATGCTTTTGTGTTGGCATGCTAAATTGTGAAAAAATTCATTGTCTTTGATCTGCAACTTTTCTTTTGCTCTGTTGTTATCTCTAAGTGCTTGTATTGTATTTCTGAGGTATGCTTCAAGTCAATAGTCTGGTTGCTAAGCTGCAGCTCAGTCAAGTGATGAATAACCTGCACAATAAGGATGTGTCAATATTATTTCTAGACTGTTGGTATCTTCTGGAAATGTTACCTGAGCAAACTTTTCCTAAGCTTCCATGTATATGTACCTTCCACATAATCTTGCCTCAAAAGGAGAGGCCTTTCTGCCTTAATAAATTACCATCTTGTTGTTTATGGTGGTTTATTTGTGCATGCTCATGCTCATTTCGTAATCAGTAGCGTCCATATGTCATTTATACTGAAGCTTCCTGGTTGATTTATAATTTTCTGTAGGTTATGTATGATGCTACTGGAGTTCGACTTCATGCTGGTCGACAAGCTGAAGTAAGATCATACTGCAACTAATAATTTTTTATTATATGCATATACGTTTTACTTGATCATTCAATTTAGTGAGAAATCTAGTGATGTCTGATAAAGCATGAATTCTCTTGCCTCTGAGAATAAATAACACGAACAAGTCTTGCAACTCAGTAGAACTCATCAGCAATATGCAATGATCTTCATTTTCTAAACTAGATTTTGTGTCATGAATAGGATACCCATGTATTTTAATGGATTGCCTTGATTTTATTCATGTTTCCATTCTCAAGTTTGGATTGCTTTGATGTTATTCATGTTTCCATTCTTAAGTTGTGGTCACTTGGCATTCCCCCTCTCATTCTTTCTATGTTAACTGGGGGCTGTGCAGTCTTGGTGAAAGATAGCTACAATATTGCTACTGGAAATCATTATATGATGGATGTGTTTTGAGGAACAAGATTTTTTGGAGGCGACTTTGCTAGTGACATTCTTATTTTACTGATAATTGTGAAGCATCTACTATTAAAATAAATCAAATAAATTGGCATAGTTCTGAACAAAATTTGCCAATTCAATGATTGGTTTTGATCGTTTATTAGCCTAACTAGTTTGTAAATTGTCATGCTTATGGTTCAACATACACTGGACCATAGTTGTGAAAGTCGAAAGGCGAGCCGAGGCGATAAGGGTAAAATATCGCCTTGAGGCGAGGCGAAAAACAAATTAGAAAAACACAAAAAATAAACCCATAACTCAAATTGACTAGTTTAACTTCTGAGATCATTTGAATTCCCTGCCTTTACCTCTTGCACATACTTCCAACAAGGATCCGTTCTTGTTGTCGCTTTCAATGTATTAGAATCATAGTTGCCAAATCGAGATTCGACTCGTGAATCGAAATCCTATTTTGTGAATCGTGACTCGTGAATCGAACCGAATCGCTTCAAATTCATAATATTATAAAAATAGAATATTTACCATGTTGAAGTCAAAATATTATAAAATATTAGTCTAGAAATGCAATTTTAGTGTCAAAAAAAAAAAAAAAAATCATATCAACCAAGTAGTTAAAATTCAAATCCAATGCAAATGCAATCCCAATTCTGTTTAATAACTTAGTAGAGACGAAGAGTTTGAATTTCTGACTCTATTTTTTTGCCTTGTTGTCTATGTTGCACGGAAACGGATACGGAAACTGAAACGGAAACGGATACGAAACGTAATTTCTGAAAAACATAGGAAACGGAAACGTGGGGAAACGTGTAAATATTAAAAATATAAGGCATATTTATAAATATTAAAAACATAATAGTACATTAAAAAGAACAAGATTGAAGAACAAGATGAAGAAAGTCTAAGCTCAATTGGGATTCAAGAGACAAAGATTATAGGAGAAACAAATATGGGTAAATCCTTTAAATTGAAGGATACAGGGAAGGAATAATCTCTCAAATATGAAGTTTCAATTTTTCTAATCTTAGATTGAATATAAATTGCAAAATAGAAAGTTTAAATTTCCATAATTTTAATCGAAATAGGTAGAGAAAACCGTTTAAAAATTGAGAGACGCGTTTCATATTTTGGGTAATTACAGAAACGTGCCCGGAAACGTTTCGTATCAGTTTCCGAGAGTTTCCGTTTCCCACATCTGCCGGAAACGGGGAAACGCATGTCACGAAGAGTTTCCGTGCTTCATAGCTTGTTGTCGACTTGATAACGCTGGAATGAAGCTAGTTTTAGTTGATAACTTAATAAACAACAATCGGACTAGAGAAGAGTGAGTTTAGTAGTTAGTGTTGTTTTAGTTTTTGATGAATGGAGATGAAGATCCGACTCGAAATAGGGCTGAATCGAATCAAATCGTATATAAGATTCTGTTATAATTTAGATTCGCCTATAGATTTGGCTCGAAATAAAGCTGAATTGAATCGAATTGTAAGATTCGAATCGAGAATCGTATGATTCTAACAACTATGATTAGAATTACTAATACTCATGTCCAAAAGCCTGCAAAATTTGGAAAATTTGACACTTATAAGCTACTGTTTCATACACTTTCATACATTTTAACAAACTTTCATACAGTTTCAGACACTTCCACACATTTTCACTTCACACACTTTCATAAACTTTCATTAACTTGCATAAACTTTCATAACAGTAGCATAAACTTTCATAACAGTAGCATCAACTTGCATAAACTTTCACACTTTCATAACAGTAGCATAAACTTTCATAACAGTAGCATTAGCATAAACTTTCACACACACTTTCATAAACTTCCATAACTTAGTAATAATAACAGAAATCACAAAATTTGGGCAGCATAACAGTAGGATGAAGACGAAGAAAAGAAAAATAGAAGAAAGGAGAAAAGTATAGAAAGAAAAATAAAATAAAAAGGAGGACAGAGAAGAGTATAGTATAGAAAGAAAAATAAAAGAAACGAGAAAAGACAGTACCTGTAATCGGTGGTGGGTGGTTGCCGGCCTTCTGTCGATCGATGATGTTGGGTGGAGAGGAAGTTTCTGTCTCGATCGGTGCTGTTGTGGCTTTTGCTTTTATTTTTTTTTCTACTTTCAATAGTAAAGTTTCTGTTGTCTTAACTGTAGCATACCACTTGAAGTGCAGAAGGCGACCGCCTGGCCACCGCAGGCGAGAGCCTTCCAGTGCAGAAAGCGGGGGAAGCAATGCCTGGGTCGCCTCTCGCCTCAGGCGACCCAGGCGATCACCTTTCACAACTGTGCACTGGACATGCTTTGTTCCCCAGGAAAAATAAATAAAAATAAAGGTGATGATGCCTAGACTACATAAAACACTCAGTGACACAATACTATTAAATAGCTTGAGCTGTTGGCAATATCTTTGATTTATGAAAATGTAGTCTTACATATACATATAGTCTTATTATGATACTCGGAGAAAGATAAACCAACATAGCGTAGCTACCTTGAACTGCCATGCATCAACCCTGCTCAGAAATTTTGGGTGGTATTTGAGTGCATAAAATCTTATGGAATTCATGCCAACCAGTGATTACTTGAATACTGTTTTCTTCTTGATTGTGTTCTTTTTTCATTTTTTTTGGTAAAGAACATCAAGATTGCTGCTGAGGTGGTATAAACTGTTTTACCCACATTTTTACATTTAAAACTCATATGCATTACGCTTATTGCAGTTACTAAATCAAATTGTGTGTGAGCTGCCTCCTGAACATCCTGTCTCCAATGTGAGACCTCTTCGAGATTCACTAGGTCACACTCCACTGCAGGTAACATATATTCTTATTCTGTACCTAGACATTTATGTGGGATAATGAATCCTTCATGGCCAGGACCACTTTTAATGATCATCAAGATTGCAACCCTTGCGCCTAACGTATGGATAAAAAAGACACCTAAGCTGTTGTCATTTTGCTTTGCTGGTTTTAAATCCTAGGCCATTCGACAATGATAATTTCTCTTCAAATGATGCACTATTACATGTTTTTTCTATCTATAACAGCTTAACTTAGTGATTCAGTTTTGGATCTGCTGTCTTCGTGCAGTTATCCAATAGGCTAGTTTTTATAAATTTTAAATTTGTTCAATGAGAATGCACTTCTATTAGTAACACCAGTATGAAGAGAAACCTTTGGAACTTTTCTTTCTTTCTAAAACAATTTGACGAGGGATTGTTTTTGGAAGTTTAACTAAAACTAATACAACTTGTACTGCTTTTCTGAATCAATGAAGAACTCTATTGTCATGATTCTGTTTTTGTTCCACGAAAATTCCTCTACCTCATTGTGTTTATTATGTATATTATGGCATTCTGGTTCAGGTTGCTGCTGGTGCTGGGCTGGGATTTATTGTAGCGTTCATCATGAGAACTCCATGATGATTGTCAGTTTAATGAACACTAACAGGTTCTTCAAATTCGGTGGAGGATTCGAACTTTGCGCATATTGTTGTTGTACTCTTTGTAATTGCCAGAGCTAGAGTTGTGCAATAGGTTGGTAGCAAAACATAGTTGAATGATGTGTATAAAGTTAGTTAGTTGCACACCATTGTCTGATTTAAGTTATTTACTTTATGTGGTGTGAGCTTCTTACTTCCAATGTTATATATAAACACTTTGAACTCGTTAAAGGTTCCTATATGCTTTGTGAAATTGTAAAGATAAATATTGTTTGATACTGAAATATCTGTTGGAGTATCAGGTTCTTGAAATATTTGAAAATGGACAGAGGAGACTGGGGAGTAACAATTTCTATTGCAGCCTGTTCGTTTTTTCTTTTGAAAATGAGATCAATCATTAATATTTTTATTTATTTTCTTTTGCAGAAGGTGCTAATAAATCTGGGTTTTAGTAACAAACTTGGGATTTGTGATCCCGGGTAAGATCGGTTCAGGATCATGGGATCCTTTTCTATCAGATAGGAAGGGCTGTTGCACAAAATGTATGTATTTCTACGTAATTGTCCCATAGATCCTATATCTATCTATATGAAAAAGAAATGAGAACGGAATGAGAACGGAAACAAGTGATTTTAGTTGTACTTGCCGTTACTTAATATCTGTTACTTTTGGTGTTTAATCGTTCTTTAGTGTCTCTTACTTTTGGTATTTCATTAGGATTGACAAGTTTAATTAGTCTTAAATTTAAGATAAAATTAATTAATTAGTACTAAAATATTCTTATTTTGAGATTTGAGAATTCTCATTATATTAATAATTATAAAATGAAAAGATGAGAGTAAAATTGAAAAATAATAAAAATTTGGATTTTTTTAAAAGCCACAAATAAAAAAGAAACAGATATAAATGAAATTTGATTTGAATATAAAAAATGAATGAAATGCTTATAATTTAAGCATGAATTTCTTAATAATTCTTTTTTTTATATGAGCTAGAAAATTTGGAATTTTATGAGTGTATATAGAAAGAATTATTTCCCGAACAATTTTTGCTAGCTAAGGAAACTTTGACACAACAATTTTTTTTAGGAGTTCTTCGCAAAGTCTTGGACGAGCATAATCAAGAACTGCTCATTCCGTTTTCAGTAGAGGAAGTTAAGGCAACCTATTTAGCTATACATCCGGATAAGAGTCTGGGTTTTGATGACCTGAACCCGATCTTTTACCAGCGTTTTTGGAACATAGTTGGCTCTGATGTGATTTTTTGTGTGTTTGTCTATTCTTAATCATGGTCAGCTTCCTCTCAATCTCAACGATACTTTTGTTGTTTTGATTCCGAAAAAGAAAAATGTGGACCGTGTGTTTGACTTTATACCAATTGCTTTCGATAATGTCTTATTCAACATTATTGTGAAAATGCTAGCAAACATATTAAAGCAAAATTTCCCTTCACATATTTTTGTAATTCAAAGTCCTTTTCTTTCGGAAAAATTGATTAGTGATAAAATTATTGTGGCTTATGAGGTACTACTATCTTCAAACTGGATATGAACAAGGTGTATACTCGTATTGAATGGGGCTTTCTGCAGAATATGCTCATCAAATTGGGGTTTAATGCTACTTGGATCCCTTGGTTAATTATGTATGTTACCTCTATGTCTTACAAAATTTCCCAAGACGGCCAAGAACTCGATCCTATTACTCCTACGAGGGGACTTCGACATGTCGATTCTTTATCTCCATTTCTTTTCCTCATTTGTGTTGAGAGTTTATTCTATTTTATTAGCCAGACTCATTTACGGGTTCGAAATGGCTAATTCACCTCCGAGGATCTCCCACCGAGATGATAGCTTTTTTTTCTTCGAGCCCTCAGTTGAGGAATCTAAAGTAGTGCAAAGATGTCTAAAATCCTATGTAGGGCTTTCAGTCAATGTGTTAATTTTTAAAAATCTTATCTATTCCTTAGCAAGAATGTCAATCCTACTATTCACAATAGTGTTAGTCAAGAGCTTCAGGTTAAAGAAGTTTCCAATTTGGGGTATTATTTGGGAGCTCCCATTGCTATATGTAGAAGCAGAACTCACATGTTCAATTTCATTAAGGATAGAACATGGCAGAGGGTTAATAATTGGTAGGAAAAGATCATTTTCCGAGCGGGTAAGAAAGTTTTTATCAAATCAGTTCTTCAATCCATTCCCATTTATGTGATGACCAATTTTCTTTTACTCAAGTAGCTGTGCAAAGAGATTCACAAACTTCTTAATAGGTCCATAGGTTCTGGTGGAGTTCTTCTAGAAGCTCGAACTCTAGGGGTTTACACTAGAATGATTGGACGAAATTGTTCTCTCCCAATATTAAGAGTGGTATTGGTTTCATGAGTCTGAGAGTCACTTCAACTTAGTTCTCCTAGCAAAACAATGCTCGAGGATTTTACAAGACCCATTCTTCAGGATTTTATGTTTAAGAAGGAGGTTGTGTCCTTGGATCGGTGTTCTGCTGTCAGCAGTTCGATCTGAGTTGATAAATGGAGGAAACCAATTCAAGGGTCCCTCATTTGCAATGTCGATGATGGGGTATTTTCTTTGGCAGGCTACTGCTCTTTTGGTGCTTCTCATTTGTGACCATTTTGTTGGCTATTGCTCAACTGCAAAAATGGGTGCTTTTAAGGCAATTTTGATGAAGGGTTTGTTATTAAGGAGGCACTTAACTAGATTAAAGTAAGTGGTAGGAGACTCCCCATTCAAATCAAATCAGATTTTCTAACTGTGGTTCAACCTATTCATCTTTTCACCCGCGACTCTTCTTATTTATCTGATGTTATCTCGGATTGTGTTGGTCTTTTTAGAGATTTAGATTTCATTTTTATCTCGTTTGTTAGATGTTCATGGAATTTGGGAGAACATGCTCTTGCAAAGGTTGTCACTTCTGTATTTGTTTGCAATGAATGAGCTTGTTCGCTATATTTTCTTATCGATGTTCTTATTTTAGATTTGTCTTAATAAAGTTGTTTATAAAAAAAAGACCTTTTATAGTGGATTGAATGTAATAGATCCGATTAATAAAAAATAGAAATATATCACTTCATTGGAAAATGATTGGAAAAAAAACAAAGTATACGATTATTATATGTTTTATTAGTAAGGTACAATGGATCAAAAACATAATAAAATTTCTATTTAGAATCGAAGTGAAACTTCGATATCATTTAATTTTGATAAATTTAACAAAATGTCCTTAAACTTTAATTCTTGACAAAAAATTTATTATAACTGTTAGTCCAATAAATAAATTTTATTTACTTATGTAAATAATAACTTATAGTTAATTTTAGAGAAAAGTTTCAATTAGAATAAAATTATGTAGAAGAAAAAGAAATAAAAGCATAAAAAATAAAGCATCAATAGGCAAGCGGCATGTCGTGTGGCCTAATCGACACGACATGTGACCGACTCCCTATCCCAAGAGAAAAATCAACTTTCATGACGTTCGAGTTTATTTTCAACATAAGGCAAGCGGCACATCGTGTGACATAAGTCCGCACACCGTATGGCTTACATTTTCAGAACACATTGTTTAGTTTCGATCAATCGGGCTTCTCCAACGCACACCAAACGTCACCATGAGTTAACCCATGAAACCTAACTCCTCCTCCTCACACCTATGCCTAGCCTTAAAACTCTCTCTAACCATAAATTAGTTGGGTGATGTGAGATGGTGAAAATCTGAGAGAAAAATAGAAATATATCACTTCATTGGAAAATGATTGGAAAAAAAATATATGATTATTATATGTTTTATTAGTAAGGTACAATGGATAAAAAACATAATAAAATTTCTAAAGTGAAACGTTGGTATCATTTAACTTTGATAAATCTAACAAAATTTCCTTAAACTTTAATTCATTGGCAAATTTTTTTATTATATCTGTTGGTCCAATAAATAAATTTTATTTATTTATGTAAATAATAACTTATAGTTAATTTTAGAGTAAAGTTTCAATTAGAATAAAATTATGCAAAAGAAAAAAAAATAAAAGCATAAAAAATAAAGTATCGCCAGGCAAGCGCCACGTCGTGTGGATGACTCCCTTTTCCAAGAGAAAAATCAACCTCCACGACGTGCAAGTTTATTTTCAACACAAGGCAAGTGGCACGTTGTGTGACATAAGTCCGCACACCGTGTGGCTTACATTTTCAGTACACATTGTTTCGTTTCGATCAATCTGGCTTCTCGAACGCACACCAATCGTCACCACGAGTTAACCCACGAAGCCTAACTCCTCCTCACACCTATGCCTAGCCTTAGAATTCTCTCTAACCATAAAGTAGCTGGTGATGTGACATAGAAGCTAGGGAAGTTGAGGGAAGTTAGGAAGAAGTTAATGAGGTGTCAAATTGTGGTGAAAATCTGTGAAAAAAATAAGAGGTAGTGAGTTGATTAAATACCACAAATGTCACTACAAAATGTTATAAATAGACCTTCAATCATTCATTAATAATCACTCATTCAACACATCAAACCACCTCCCAAAAGCTCCAATGCTTAGTTCTTAATTCTTTGTTCTTCAAGTTCTTAGTTCTAATTTTCTTTTTTTTTGGCTCTTTTAGCTTTAATTTAAGTTTTTAATAGCTTATTTTCAAGTTCTTTCCATTTGATTTAGCAATCACTTTCCAAATTTATTTTTCCAGCTTTTGTTATAATTCGTCCAGTTATTTTTCAAGTCCGTTTTCATCTATTTAAAAGTTTGTTTTTGCATTCGATCCCCTCTAAACATTTGTTCCTGACTTCCTGAAGTTAAATTTAGCCTTTTACTTTGCCCAATTTTATATCTAGAAACTCCGTTTACAAGCTGATCTTTGCACCCTAAATCGTTTTAGACATTCTGTTTCCAGCTTTTAGCATAATTCGTCCAGTTATTTTTCAAGCCCGTTTTTATCTATTTAAAATTTGTTTTGGCCTTCAATCCCTTCTAAACATTTGTTCTTGACTTCCCGAAGTTCAATTTAGCCTTTTACTTTGCTCGATTCCATGTTCGTAAATATTTATACGGTCTCTCCAAAGTTGAAGGTCAAATCTGCCTCATACTTGTGCTCTAAAGCTGTCTTTTTGAGGAAAACTTGAGATAACCTTTTCTGACATTCTTTCATATAAAGCAGTCGGTGAAGCTTAAGGTAAGGTTATGCCGTTGAAGATCGGTATCCCTTCCCCACCAGGAAACTATGGTCTTGCCAACTACAAGTCAGAAATTTTCTAGATCAATTCTGCAATTGCCAACCGACCGCGGTGCTTCAAGGACTTCAAGCCGACACCAAATTTAACATTTAGCCGAGATAGCTATTGTGGCTCCGAGTTTGTCGTTGAATTTCAATTTTTATTGTTATTTCATTTCAATTATGTATTGTTTTGTTTTTCTAATTCAATTGATTTATACCTTTATTATAGAAATATTTCAATTGTAATCAATTTCATTCTTTTACTTCTAACAGATGTATTCAAACTTACATTTATATCAATAAATGCCATTTCCCCCTAAATCTTGTGTCAATCTCAAACTTTCATTTCATTTACTTTACCCATCTTTAATTTATTCGTATTAGGTTAAATAAAAATAATTTATCTAGCAAAGTTTCTATAACGACGCTAGAGACCGAAGATAGACTTTTTCAATCCTTGCGTCCCTCACCAGTCGCTTCATTAGATTTCAAGTTTTGATACGCAATTTCATAAACTTAACCGTTCATTTTAATTGAAAAAATAATTTCTATAGCATGCATGCACTCTAACCACACGTGATAAGGTTGAAAAGTAACATATTCACAAAATATCGTTAACAATAACAATAAAAGGAATAAGAGTCAAATTTGATCAGGAAGTATATATTTGACCATAATATACGAAATGGTACAAATTTAATCATAATAATTTTTTGGGTAAATAATTATAAAGTCCTTATGTTTTTGCTTAACATACTAGTAGGTCCATCATATTATTATAAGGTCCTTAAGTTTTATTTTAATCAACTCTTTAGTCCTTCCATGTATTTTTATAGATGAAAGTCCAAATTGCCCCTAGTTATTTACATAAAAAAAACTTATTTTTTAGTTTCAAATTTAATCTAAATAGTTTTAATAAAGTTTATGAAGTATATATATACCGAAACTTATAATTGTATATACAAATCATTAAAAATGTATTTTTATTGTCTTAAATTTTTATTTTTTTTAATATAATATCTTTAAACTAGCATTAAATATTAATTAAAAAATTTCAAAAATCATATTTTTTTTCTTCATTTATAAAATTTATTACAGATAAATAAAGATTACGTTTTACAATTTATATGGTTTTGCTCTTATTTTGATAATTTTTGAAATATTGTTGATTCATTTTTTTAGTCAATAAAATTTAGGCTACTAAATTAAATTTCTATAATTATATAAAATTTAATAAATTAATTACTCAATATTGTAGAGATTATGTAATATTATAGAGATTATGTAGAAAAAAAATATTGTAGAGATTATACAGGAAAAAAGAGAAAAAAACATAAAATAGAAAAAATAGATGTTTTATTATTAAAATATAGAGTAAAGGGTAATTTTGGTATTTTGAAATTTATTTAGTATAGTTTGACCATTGACTCAAACATAAGAACTAAGAAGTTGATGAAACTAAAAACTGAAGGACTATATAATTATTTCTAAAAATAGAGGGACTGACTAGTGTATTACGTAGAAATTTAGGGACTTTATAATTATTTACCCTAATTTTTTTTTATGTAAGATCAATTTTATTTCTATATTTTTTTTGGGTAGGAATTTTATTTCTATATTAGTTACACATTAAACATTTCAGATATTTTAAATTTTCTATTTTCTGTGATTATATTATAATGGCAAAAAGCATCATTAGGTCCCTGATATTTCGTTTTTTGGTTCATTTAGCCCTTGATCTTTTATTTGGATACATTAAGCCCCTGATCATTTATTTTTGGTCTCATTAAGCCATTTATGACCAAATTAGTAATTTTGAAAATAAATTCGGTTAACTGACTGTTATTCATTACACCTGCATTCAAAATTTGTAAATTTTCACTGTTTGAAAGCAGTTTTGGATGTGTAATGTGGTTGTAGGAAAACTGTTAAAACCTTAATTCAAACTGTAAAAAATATTTTTTTTAATAATTTCAAATATAGATGAAGTTAATAACGTATTTTTAACAGAATTAGATATTCATAACTTACTAATTTGGTCATAAAGAGCTTAATAAGATAAAAAAATAAATGATCGGGGGACTTAATGTATCCAAATAAAAGATTAAAGGCTTAATTGTCACGTCCGTTTCCAAATTTCTAGAATTTTATTAATATATATTATAATTATGGAGTATGTGATTTTTATGTGGTATTATAGGAAAAATTTGGAGTTAATTCGATGGGTTTAGGTGTAAATTAAAAGTTTCGGATAATTATTAAAAGATTATATAAAGATGGAGGACCAAAAGAGATATTTGCCAAATTTGGCCAAATGTTCCAGAGGATACGACGACCACCATTATCTTTTCTTTTTCCTTTTCTTCTTCTTCTGCAAATTCACCGTTCTTCGCCCGTTTCTCCACCGTTTCTTTGATTTACGGAGATTCGACCGTCCAAATCACTTGAAACTTAAACTATAGCATCTTTAGGCATAGATCTAAATCCTAATCGAAGAGTTTCTGAATTTCGGAAGTGTTTGGAGGGGAAACGTCTTAGACTGATTTAGCAGAGAATTGAACGAGTGTATTTTCTTCAATTCATAGCTAAGGTAAGTAACTATCAACTATATTTTGAGTTTTATATATATAGATATATATATATATAAGCAAAGAATTTCCAGAAATTGATATTTTAGGGTTATGCCGGAATTTTGTAAAATTGAGGTTTTTCACAATCTTACGTTTTATTGTGAAATTATAGTTCAAATGAACTATTGACTATGTTTATATATGAATTACAGATTTTACTTGGTTATGTTGATCTGAGGTTTTCGTTGATTGATTAACTTTGGAATTTTATTTGATTAAAGATTGATATTTTGAAGAATTGAACACTTGTGAGCTTGATTATGATCAAGTGAAGTATATACATATACACATATATGTTTTTGGTTTCAATCTATATATATATATATATGGAATTAAATGTTTGGTATCCATTGAGAGTAGTCCGGTATGGTGAATTTAATTTTCAAAGACCATATTTAGTGAGAAATATGGTCTGTGTACACAGTCTGAAGACCTATTGGGTATGGCAGAGAAGTGTTGGGTAAGACCATATGGGATAGGCAATGTTAAGAGACGTCTTGTATATGTTGTGAATTGTGATTTGAATTATAAGGGGATGAACTCAAGAATGGATACAAGATTATATATTTTTGGTTTTTGGTTTAATACCTTGATCCTATTACGAACTTTAGTTTTGAGTATATTTTACAAGGTTTTGATTAAATCCTTTATAAATGTATATATATGTAGTTATATTAAGTAAAGTTGATTTTTATAGCTGATAGTTTCTTATTGAGATTTTTATCTCATGTTTTCCAAATGTTTTTATTGTTTTGTTTTAGGCGAGGAAGTGCAAGGTACCGAGAGGGGTACTCGATCCTAGGGCGAGGTTCGGTTACAGCTACGAGGTGCAAGTCGTCTCTAGGGTATTGTATCCATTTTGTTCATGTACATATATGTGGATAGTATACGGACACTTGTATAACTTGTTTTTGGCAGTGTCATTTTGTTTGGTTTGTATTATCTACTGGTATATCTATAATTAGCTGGAGTCGAGAACTTATGGGATAGTGTGATATCGGTTATGATTAAGTCATAACTTTGAGCTAGTGATATAGAGAATGGTCTATATAGGTGCTGCTGGAAGATCAGATTCATACCTGAATCTTGTGATGCATTTTTTCGACCAGATATAGGCCGAATCTGTCATGGAGTCCTAAATGAAAGTTCTTTATTTTTATCTTATGTTTCCAGGGGTTTTTGAATCGCCTTAATCGGACTCCGTATGAAAAAGTTAAGCTGGAAACGATATATGTTATTCATTTTAGCTTTAAACCAGAATTTGGTTTTTGATTTGATTTTTCTCCTTAATTGAGAGATATTGCTACTGGTTTATATAATAAGTCAGTGGTAATGTCTCACCGTCTTATCTGATCTTATTTTGGGTCGGGTTTGACATTTTGGTATCAGAGCATAGGTTTAATCTATATCCATAAGTGGATATATAGGTAATATAATGTGATTCTTTGTATTTCTTGTGTTGCACACATGACATTCATGCATATCATATATCTACATATAATTATAATGGTGTCTTTATCATATAGATGCATTCGAGACGACCGCGTGGCCGACCGCCTCTAAATAGAGGTAGAGGTAGAGGTAGAGATGAGGAAAGAAGAGAGTTAGGATGGGGTCTTGAGGGCATAGGGGATAGTGAAGCCTCTAATGCAAGAGTTCCACCCATTAACCAATCTCAAAGACAACAACGACCATCACCTCCACGTCGACCTGTTAATCTTCAAGCTGAACAACCTGCACCATATGTGGCTCCACAAGCTGCAATGCCACAAGTAGTACAACTTGAGCCCCGAGCTTTAGTTGAAGCTTTTGTTACCATGATGGAAACACGGGAAGCACATAGAAGGCCCAGTGAGCTGATTGAGGATGCCAAAAATTGTGGGGCATTTGATTTCAAAGGTATAATTGACTCTGGGGAAGCAGATAATTGGTTAAAAGCTACAGAAAAGGCCTTTAGTACTATGCAGTTACGGGATGAGGATAAAGTCAGGGTTGTGTTTGGTTTATTACATGGACCAGCAGATGCATGGTTAACTCGAGTCAGGGGTTTGTATCCTGAAGGTTTGAATTGGGGAGTTTTCAAACGTGAGTTTATGAGAGAATATCTGACTGAAACATTCCAGAAAGCGAAGAGAAATGAGTTCTTTAATTTGAAACAGGGGACTATGGCTGTGAAAGAGTATGTGGACAAGTTTGATGATTTATACCGTTATGCTAGTCAGTGGTTTCCTACTGAGGAAGTGAAATGTGAGAGATTTAAAGACGGATTGAGCGCATTTTATCAGAATGAGCTGAGTTTATACGAGGGTGTACATTATTTTATGTATATTTTTATGTATTAAAAAAAGAAATGCCCTTATTCGTCTTTTTGCACAACCCGCTATTATCAATCAGCTAATTTTTACTAAACAGATCTACAAACAGCTAGTCAAATCAGCTAATCAAATCAACTAATGTAATCAGCTAACAGCTAATTCCCAAACAGCGGGCAGTAGTAAATTTGACGCTTAACCCAACATAAGATAAAAGGGATAAATGAAGGCTTCAGATGTAACTCGACGTCGTTTCAACATCCCATTTGCTTGTCCAGTACGCAAAACTCATCATTCGCCAACCACCTCCATTTCCCTCCCACAGAAATACCCAAATTCAAATAACCATTCGATCCAAATAGCTCATTCCAAGGCTCACCATCTCCGGTCGCCGACTATTTCCTTCTTCCTTCGCCCAAATAACGACTAGCATGAGCGTTCACATGCCGCCACTATGAGCCGAAAAGACACCAACGCTGCTGCTTCTCCTCCTCCTGAACCTTGTCTTAGCAAGGAACAGATAAACGAGTTGTTTCACAACTGCATCAAGCTTGCTTTTAAAAATGTCAGTATATACATACTACTCTTTATCTCTTTCCGTGGCAATTTTTCATCGTAAAAAATGCTTAATTTTTTAAGAGGAGGAAGTTACATATTAGTTGAAATTATAGTTTCCATTTTAGCCTGTAACCATTAAAAAAATCAGCACTTTTCACACAATGTAGAAAATAAATCAGAAGAACACATGGGAGCTGAAGCTTATAGACCACCTTAGCGAGATCATTAAGGTTGAAATAGAAGGTGATACTGAGACTAATTTCCAAAAGGTTCGTATGATTTAACAGTCTCTTAAAGAGATTCCATATTTATGTGTTGATTAGTATGCTAATTTCTCTGATTATCGATGGGGCAGGCAAGTTACACACTGGAAGTAGGAATGAGAATATACTCTGCAAGGGTGGATGCTGTGCTCTCTAAGGCTTATGAGGTTCTTGGGGCGATCAATCGAGGTGGGGTAGAAGATGAACAAGGTAGAAGCATTGCTTAATCTTATAATCCAAAATAAGTAAATAAATATAAATTAATGGAAGGGGAGGGAAGGAGAGGTGAGGTAGACTGAAATTTTGGAAGGAGAAATAATCAATTTTGCTTGATGGAGGTGAAGGATTCATAAGGTTAAATAAGTTTATTTTGAAGGTTTTGTAAAACATCATCTTCAAATTCCACTAATTTGATGGGACTAATAATGGAGGGTTTAAAACCTTCAATTAACCTCTATTTGATCTCCAAATTTCCTTCCCTCCTAATAAGTTCCTTCCCAAGCAAGATTAGTTATCTAACTTCTATTTTTTAACCTCCTCTAACCTCAATACAAGCAAACCCTAAATGCTACACTACTTTCAGCTTTATAAGTAGTATAAAAACAATTTTATGCACTTAAGTTTCATAACCTACCTTTATTTAACTTACTAATACGAGTGAATAAATATTAGATGATTAATTACAATTTTCAATGAAGTTTGTGTTGGGTTTGTTAGAATATTTATAACGTCAAGTTAATTTGATGTACTTTGTGGATTCTTATACATGATAAATAAGGGGTATTAGGAAGATAAAAAAATCTAATTTTTATAAAAGGAAAATTGTCTATAATTTGGATTGATCAAAATAGTAAAATGGTCTATCAATTTGGTAGGGGAGTCACATGGTAACATTGATTACAACACTTAATTTAACCGTGTTTGATTTCTCTTGAGATTTCTTTAATTTTTTCTGGGTAGGCGGTATTTATGTTTTAGGAAAATTTCTAAAATGGTCCAGGACCAAACTGGTCGTAGACCATTCTGATGATGACACAACAACGTAAGTGCTGATGTGTCACCATCTAAGTGGTCTAGGAGCAGGTGGTCCCGGACCACTGTTTCCGTACCATTATAACATAGTGATTAGTATTACTGAAGGGACTTCTGTTTCAAGAATATACAAGTCTGAGTAATTTCAAGTGTACCCTCCCATCTGTTGGTTCACTAGGTCTCTTTTCCTTTATTTATAGTGAATGGCTTCCTATAGAGTAGATTTGCTTATGGTTAATACGATATGAATATGTAGGTGGACCACCTTTGTGCCTGTAGGTAGTTGGTCATAGAATTTTACTAAATTATTTAATGGAGATTTTCCTGGGTCACATATCTTAAGTGGTGAACTTATATTTCTTCATGATGTCCTACCAAAAGTGAATGGATAAATGATCAATGATGAGTTCGCATGTCAAAACTGGAAACTTAGTATTTTCTTGTTTCTGTGATAGTTGATGCTGGTTTATGCTCATGTTTATGATTTTGAAACACAGAAATATTCCAAAACAATTCCTTGTTTAGCCTTTTATTTTTGAACTAATATCTGTTTGTACTTTTACTATTTGTTTCTTTTATTTGAAGTTTTATTGAACTCTCTCTCTCCCTTGCATTATATGAACCATAGTTGTGTTTTTCTTCCTCTTCTCTCTCTCTCTCTCTCGTCTTGCACACATAAACACAGACAAAGACAAACATATAAACACCCATCTCTCTCTCTCTCTCGCAGATTATCATAGAAAATATTTACTGCATGACATAATAACCCCAGGCAAACATTTACTTCTATGTTATAAATTATATGGGAATCATGCAGGTAAACTACGTTGTCTTTATTTGTTACCTTTCAAATTGGAAATTTGCAATAGAAGGCTAGCCAATGGCTATGCTGGAAAAACTGACAATATATGCCAATGTACTTCCTGAAGATTTTTTTGCTCCTTCTCAATTACTTATTTTGATTCAGATCGTGCTTTAAAATAGCTCTGGCATTCATACATTATAATCAATTGTGTTTCTTTTCCTTGAGTCATCTTTTTTAATTACATGTGTTCATTGTTATGGATGTAAATATCATCCATTAACATATAATATTTTCTTCTTGCACAGAAGAACCATATTTCTTCACTTCCCTAATGTGGTGCTTTGGTGACAGTGGCTATTCCAGGGGATGACAATGTCAGGAGACAGCATGATGGAAATCATTTTAAGAACAACCTTGAGAAGAAGGTAAACATTGTTACATTCTATTTCCTTGGTGAAATATTCCTGCATATGCATTGAACATTCGTGTGATGCAGATGTTATCATTGTCAACGTTGGAATCCTCATTGGAAGCACCAAATACGAAGAGGCATGGTGGTAAATGCCTATGCTGCTTGTCCATTCTATATTTTATTTTCCATTCAAGTCTTGCTCGTGACATGCTTTCTTGGTTTTTCCAGTTGCTTTTGCAGTGGATCCTCTTTATTATCATATATCTGCACAATTTGATGAAGGTGGAGCTAAGGGTCTCCTGCTAAATAATCTTGGAGTATATGGAGAATGCCGGGTTCTCTTCGATGCTTTTGAAGTGGCAGGGAAGTTCAAATCATGGTCACACCACAATGGTAATCAAGATAAGATTGATATCTCATTTGCCAAAGGTGTGCAACTAATACAAGCCTTTGTTAAATTTCTATTATTATGAAGGAAAGCCATAATTCTTTTCTCACAAATAACTCCTTTGGCTCATCATTTTTCAGAATCTATTGACAAGATGCTGGAGAACATACTGGCGACCAATGAAATTTCTCCAACTCTCAGGGAAATTATCCGCCTTTTTGATGAATCTGAGATAATTATTCCAGGCAGGAATTTTGATGTGAGAGCTGATGGCTTTGACACTAGTGAAGTTGAAAAGGACAATACTTCGTTTGTGAACTTCAAAGCATGGACCTCTAATCCTGATAACGAGACAAATGATTTCCATGAGACCTGTGCATGTGATTCTTTCCTTCAAAGTCACCAAAAGGTGTTTGTTTCATGCTATATATGCAGTCGTTGAAGTCCTAGTATTAGTTCGTATAAATATAATGCATGTTATCTTTTGTGGTGAGGAAAATAGGTAAACATTGGTTACTTATACAAGCTTGGTGTGTGTTTTTAGGAGAATAAATCAAGTACAACGTCTGAATCAAGTGTAGATGAAGGTCTAGAGAGTTGCACAACTTTTTTGTTTCAAGGATTGGGATTTACTTCACAGACAAATATGTGGGCAGGTCCTGATCACTGGAAATTTCAGAAGCACAAGTGTAAGTATAATCAAAGGCAAAGGATATGTTATTTTGGTTAATTCTTTTGGTTACTTATTTCTGGTATCCTATTTGTAGGTCCAGAAAGTATTCCAGTTCCAGAAAGTGGATCAGCATTCAGTACCAAGAGACAGAAAAGAAAGAATCCTGTAGAAACAGACATCAATTTCTTGATATCATTGGACACGGAAAGGATTGATATATTTGCTCTCCCCAAAAGTCCTGATTCTTTACTGTTATCTTCCAGTCCAGCACCGTTTAGCAACATGCTTCCAGAAGATTATCATTATCAACCAGAGAATCTTGTGAAGTTGTTTCTTCTTCCTAATTTTCTGGTAATGTAAGTTTTTTTTTTCCCCCATTCTATGTTCTGAAAATTGTTTCTATCTACGTCATGCCAATTATGTGAAGTTGAAAATTTGTTCAGGTAGTGTCTTAATGTTATTCTCAATCTATGAGTTCTGGTCGCCTGGGTCAAGCTGTTTATGCATGAATATTGTGCTCATTTGGTGGAAAATGAAAGATTAATCAACTAAAGATATTTAGTAGTAAATCTGATCTAAAAATGACCTGAAGTATGCAAAACTGCGACACCAGAGTATTACTTTTTAATAACTAGATTGATCTTATTGTATTACTCCGATAATTTGTTAGGTGCATATGCAGCTTTTCCATGATTTTAGCAACTTGTTGCAAAATTCGTTTTTCTTGTTCTCCTGTCTTGGTGCAAGTCTGTAAGATTTGATAGGCATAAGGCCATCATATTTCACGTGCTAACAGTAATGCTTATTCAGTTTTAACTTTGAACCAACTTGTTCCTCTAGCTGCGCAATAGTGGTCGTGTCAATGTCCAATAATGTATTATTACACACTCATCGGATGTAGCTCTTAAGCCATAATAGATTGCCACAGTTTTGGCAATATGACAATGATTTTTTCACAACGTTTCAACTGAAAAAGACAATCACATTGCTTGCTGGCATTCCTGATTATGCAATCTGCACAGGCAGTCACATGGCAGTTTATGCCGAGGTTCTGTTACTAGTTGGGTTCAGGTTAAATGAGTTTGCTCTTCACAACTTAGTTATTGTGTCGCCCTATATATTCAAATTTCTTTTTCAATAGTTTTTTTTGCTGGTGTTATTTAATAATTTTTTTTTTTTCTGTAGTGTATGGAAAAGAAAAAGAGAGAACTTATAGGTAAGAACTTCCCCTGAAGACTCATGCCTATTATATGTTTTCAAGATTTATTTGATGCTGCAATGAGTTTATTCTTAAGCACAACAAATGATATAGGGAATATTGTCATATTGATTTTGCATGGATTTGATACATAGAATATGGATATGCTTAGGTAATAAGTTCATAGTAGGAGATATAGAGACTTTAACAATGTCATGATGTTTATAGCTAAAGTAACTAATAAATAACAAATCTAACTTTGATTTTCCAATTTGATTCATATTTCTTTTGTAATAATGTATGTTGTAACAATATAAAATTTTCCCTTTCAGAAGTGAAAAGAAAAGTAACTCCTAAGTTTCCTTCATAACTAGATCAAGCATTAATGTTCTCTTTGAAATGATAAAGGTTTTATTAAGTTATGTACACCTGTTACTGAACTCATCTCTTCTCAACCCAACCAATTCTTAATCCTAGAAGCTAATTGGACCAACTATGTGAAAATATGAATACTTACAGCCATACATTCAGTCTGGTGCCTTATAGATACTGTATTTGACGTGAGCTGTCTAATTCCTTTTTGTATTGTTGTGCTAATTATCTTAGCATTTAATTTTTCAGATGACAAATTTTGGCAACAAAGGGATGATTCTGATGAAGCATTGCCTTCATGGGACAATGAGAGAGTTCTTAGTGGCCAAAGTGATGATGGATGTTTTCAAGGTGGGGAAGATGCTGAAGAACTTGTTTCACAGCCTCCCAAGGTTTGTTACTTTTCAGCTTACTTTTCTTCATTGGAATTTAATACAAAAGTAAGTTATCCAATGTTGTTAGTTATATCAATGTGTTCCTGTGAGTGTTTTATACGAGTGAGAAACGAGATGCCCTCTCTGTTTCTAGCATTACAAAAAGAGATCACTCTTCTAATGGTTCAAAGAAACTGTAAACAAAGGTGTTCTTTTTATTGAGCTATGAAATCTGAAAAAGTTATTACTTTCTTTCTTCTTCTATTTTAAATTCTGATATTACCCGTGGAAGAGATTATCCACTTATTTGTTCCATTTTCATATAGTTAACTTCATTAGAATTGCAATTAGGTTGATAAGTTTCATTAAAGATTGTTCAGAAACTCTTGCTGACTAAATATGTTAATGTTTAACATTCAGGCAAATAAAATTGAAGTTCAGTATGATAGAACTTCTAAACAAGTGGACATGCAGGCTTTGAAAGAAATGCTTTGGGATCACATACAAGAATCTATTGAAGTGCCTGAAACAGTGAGCATTTTGTTTTACTTTGTCAGATTGCATACTATAACATGCATGACAATATCATATGTATAGGTACGCTTGCATTTTCTATCTGGCAACTTTACTTTAGGAACATGGCAATTTTGCATGCCGTATAGATTTCTAAATTTAAATGAACGCTTTATGCTCAAGGATAATTGATTTTGAAACTTAGTATACTAGAGCTTCACAAGATGTTCATCTGCTGGGGAATGGTCGAGTTACATTTTCAATTTTCACAGAAAACTCTAACAAGATAAAGAAAAACAGTTGCTATCTATTTGTCAGAAATTGCAAATCATTTAACGGCGGACTCTTTGCTCCCTTGTCTTTCCTCCAAAAAATCTAATTGCTGAATGATCGTAGACTCCTTTTATTTATGATTTCAAAAGTCAGACTATTTTTATGAGGAACATAGACTATGGGATCAAAGTCGATATCTATATGATGTTGCAAAGAGGTACCTACAATCGGTTCTGATTGAAGCCTATGCTTTCTGTTTTTATGCATGAGCTGTATAATAGAATATATTAATATAATGCAGATCATGCATACAGGCCTCATTTTTAGTCACTTCTTAATTGAAAGTACAAGTTAGTTTATCAAAATTATGATGCTGCTTCTTTTATAATAAATTTATTGCTGTAGATTGGACCTTTCGTAATTTTATTCCTCTTGTTGGACATCACAAATTTGCCTTCAATTTCTTTTTATTTAATCAAAATTTCATACTCCATTTGATATTATTTTGAGAAAATTTTTTTTTTCTTCTTTATAGAAGATTTGCGAAGACAAGGTATCTTTCAAGCGTGTCTTGGCCACGTTTCATTTTGAATCTCGAGCTTCAGCTACAAAGAACATTTCACCTCATGTGAGCTTCATCTGCCTTTTGCATCTGGCCAATGAGCATGGATTAAGCATTCATGACTGCCCCAGTTTGGATGACCTCATTGTACAGCTTCCTCCATGTCGGAACATGGATGGCATGGCACAGTTTTCATCATAGTAAAGAATTTCCGTAAGTATGAAAACATAAAATTAAAAGATCATATTTTTTGTTTTTGTGAAATTTTCTGCCAATGAGGACTTATATATAAAAAAAACTCCACACGTGAGTGTCACTTGGTGGCATTTACAGCTGGTCCTAAGCCCATATAAAGGAGGAAGGTTGTGGTAGGTTTGTGGCAGCCAGCTTAAAACTTAGCCACATCTTATGGACATGAATTCTTGTAGCCGACCCCGAATCATTTCGGGACGGCTTTGTTGTTGTTGTTATTGAGAATTTATAAAAAAACATGATTGTTTCTTTTGGTATATATGGATCCAATTAATCGGTTTAAGGTTGATCAAATACCATTTAGGTAAAATCTCACCCAACTAAGATAATATATGCTAACATAAGTGTTTTTTTCTTCTTATTGCAGGGAGGTGAGAAATGTGTTCCCCTGTTGTATATACACAAGAATGTCTAGCTACTTCGAATTTAGTATCATCTGAATTCCATTTTAGAATTTATTTTGATCTAGATGATGTAAAGACTTGAATGAACTTAGACCCTTTTTGAAAGATGACTTGCAGTATCTAGTAGACCCAACCCAACATTATAGGTAAACACTTACAATCTTATCAAGAAGTGTACTCCATTTTGTTAACACAAGTAATGAAATGAGACATGATGAATGATAAAGTTTGCCATTTAAAAGTTCCTGTGGAATTACCAGCAACCTTCCTAGTTTGTCTCGTTCCCTGTTGTGTTGTTTGGCAAGAATTACCGTGTGGAATACTAGCAAGAGTAGGTTTACCTTTCAATTAGTTGATCAAAATGAAAATGACCCAAAACTGAAAGAGGGTACACATATCAAATTGGGGGATTAATTGGTATTTAGTTACATCACTGGATAAGGATACATTGCATCTTACCGCTGGTTATTTTGGTCATGATTATGTAATTGGTTATCTGTTTTGAAGGAGAAATTGCCATTTGAAGCCCAAAGGATAAAAGGGAATCATTTAGACTTCTAAAGAGGTAAAGGTGTCCAACTTGGATTAATTGGTTGAGGTTTTTGTTAGGGCAAAAAGAGATTATAAGAATCTCCAGTTCCATCTTGGTTGATGTTGCCACCATTTTATCCAATAAAAAAGAAAATGTGGCCCCTCGGTCAATTGACTAAATCTTCACCAATGGTTGTGATTATCTAAACTAAAAGTGACAAAATGGATAAACTAAAATTTGCTAAAAAGACTGCCATTATCACTGAGAAAGTAGAGAAAAGAAAAGCATGCTTGCCCTTTTCAATTTTATTGAATTGACCCACTTTTATTGGGTGACGGATAACAAAGAAAACTACTAGGTGAATAGAAGCAAATATAAAATTGAAGACCTCTGGGAGAGAGATTGGGCTTTATTCTGATGGGTCATGGCCTATAGACACAGACATGATATGATAATGTGACTTTGTTTCAATGTCATTAGAAATTTCAAAAGATCAAATAGAGGTAGCTGAAAAGGGGTGAAAGAAAGCCATTGAAATGGACCACTCGAACACACTAGTAGGGCAAGTGGAGGGCACAAATATTCTTCAAGGGAACCACATTTGACGTCCAATTCCAAATTTTTTTTAGTCATTGCTCAAATTACAAAAAAATTTATATTCATTTTTTATTATTGAAGAGTCTATCTCTACTCTTAATCCACTGTTAGTAAATATAACAATACTTAATAATTTTTAATGATTAAATAATAAATAAAAAGTGAATATGAGAAGTATTGTTGATAATGATGATACGATATTAAAAGTTAATTTTTTATATTATTTTTAAAAAAAATAACTAATAGATATCGTAATGAAACATTAAAGAGGTGAATCCGTGAGTGATCCAAAATGCAAAAGAAGCTTTGGAACCATGATGAGCGCACAGTTCTAATCGACTATTTTTAACTTGAACTTAAAAACATTTCTGGACCATTAATCCTCTTAAAATACTTTTTGATATAACCCTTAATATAGGTACTCTAGAAAGCTAAAACAAGAATGAAAATGTATTTTACTTTATTTAATTTGGTTTGTAAGTGGGATGATAGAGTAGTAGAGTACAGTTGTGTTGGTGGTGTTGATAGGTTAAAGAAAATAGAAAAGATGAAATCAAATGAAAAGAAAAGAGAATATTCTTACTTTAACCGACCTTATCACCCATCATCCATTTGCATATTCTCTTGTCCTTATATTCACAAAACTGTTTACAACTAATTCAACTTGGATTCCTTATCCTTCTTCCTCCATTTCTCTTATTTTATTTTTATTACTATCTCTTTCTTTTTATACGATAATATAATACGATCTGTTTGATATAATTATTATTTTTATACCATTTATATCATATTTATTCACATGAAATATATATTTACGAGATTGATTATAGGAGTTTTAACTACTTCAAAAAAATCTCAATGATATATAGAACAAATAATCTGTTTATATAAATTTTAAACGATTTTACCTTATAAATTTGGACATCAAGAAAGAGTACCATTTAAAGTTTCTTTGTTTTTAATCAAATAGAGATAGATATGTATTGAGTTTTCAACATTCAAAACCTGGATCGGCCAATATGCTTATGATATATCTCATTTGAGCATTGATATCTTATATTCTTTAAAGTAAAGGACCATATGTTGAAAGATCACTTTAACAAATGGGCACCTAGACTCTGCCGACTATTATCATTAGATATTAAAAAAAAAACATAAAAAAATCTACGCCATGCATTTTCCTAACTTACCAGAAAAATTAGCATTTTGGTTAATTATTTATTTCTGGACATCTTATATTACCAAAAAAAATAAAAATAAAAGTTAGGGTGAATAATTTAAATTTCTGGTCAAATATATTATATATCAGTCGGCAAAAAGCATCATTAGATTCCTAAGGTTCATTAAGCCCTTAATCTTTCATTTGGATATATTAGACCCCTGATCATTTATTTTTTTGTCTCATCAAACCCTTGATGACCAAATTAATAAGTTTTGAACATGTGAGTCGGTTAACAGATTGTTATTCATTGCACTTGCATTCGAAATTTTTATTTTTTCACTATTTCAAACCAGTTTTGGATGTGTAATGTGGTTATATAAAAACTGTAAAAACCCTAATTCAAATTGTAAAAAATATTTTTTTAATAATTTCAAATATAAATGAAGTTAATAACGTTTTTAATTACATGTTCACGATTTACTAATTTGATCATCGATGGCTTAATAAGACAAATAATAAATGATCAGAGGTTTTATTTTTTTTGATCTTATGATCAGAGGTTTTATGTATCCAAATAAAAGATCAATCGCTTAATGAACCAAAAAATGAAAGATCAGAGGCCTAATAATGTTTTTTTCCTATATCAATACTCATTATATAAGATTAACACATCAGGGTCTCCCTTTATTTATCCATAATATCAAATTGACTCCTTAAACTTTAAGGGTGTCTTGTTAACTTTCTAAACTTGCTTAAAATATTTCAATAATTAAATTTGTTAAGAGAACTTCTACTATAAATTAAGTGTAATATATCCGACCAATTAAAAAAGGGATGAATACCAATTCATGAAAGATGATTGGTGTATTGCATGACCAATCAAAAGAAATAAAGATGTACAAGTCGTATTATTGGATTGGAAGAGTGTATTGCACCAGGAATATACCAGAATTTCTAGTGCATATGGCAAAATAATGAAAGACTTGAACAAATCAGAACGCTTAAGTTAAGCAAGTTCAGTTAGATATAATAGATCATTGTAACCATTCTAATGACTAAATATATCACTTTAATAAAGTTTAGAAGATGAGTTCACTATGTAAGCAAGTTCAGAAGTTAATTAAGGAGCATTAGAGAGGTTTATTGAACCATGTTACACATGATGTATTAAGGTTAATTTTAAATATTTTAATTACATTTAGCTTCTTGTTTCAGTTAGAGAGGTTTTATCCAATAAACATATTGGGAATTTTTTTTTTTTTTTTTTTGAAATTATTGAGTAAAAATGGTTTAAAAAAGAAAAGAAAAACACCATATAAAGAAATTAAAAAAGGTAATACAAGTGTTTGAATGGTTCATAGAATTAGGTTATAATAGGACAAAGTTAAAAGTATAGAAAAGATTATTCTTCAACCTCTTACCAACACTATATATATGTGATAATAAGTCCTTATGCCCCCTACTCAACTACCACAACCTCTTCCTCCTTCATCTTCTTATTCTTCAAAAAGAAAGCAAGAATGAACAATTTCAAGAAATCCCAAATCCTAATTCTACTGATATTAGCAGCACTTCTCCTTATAACACCACTTTTATCATCTTCAATAAGGCCAAAGTACATCTATTTCATCATTAATCTCCTCATTATAACTCTTGGAGCTGAAGCTGGCCTTCTCTCTTCTCTCTTCTACACCCCTGCTCCTGTTTTAGACTCCAAAAAAACCCCTCTTTCAACAACTCATCATTCTGATCACCATCATCATGTTCATCCTCCTGAAAACAAGATTCTGATTAGGGTTATGGAAAAATCTGCATCCGAGAAAATTCCTGGTCCTGTTCATAAAGTTGTGCAGAAGAAGGTGAAGAAATGTCCTTCTACACCCAGCCTTTTCTTCATTGGAGGAGCAGCAGAAGCAGAAGCAGATGAAGAACATGATGTTGAAATATTAGAAGAAAGTGGAGAAATTAGTGGCCAAGAATTATTTACTAAAGCAGAAACATTTATTGGCAATTTCTACAAGCAGTTGAAGATGCAAAGAGAAGACTCTTGGAAAAGGATCCATGACTTTTATCACAAGGCCTTTTAAATTTTACTACACTTAATTTCTTAGATTATAGAAAAGCAAATTAAGTAGCTGGTTTGGTTAAGGTTAACCATAGTATTTTATTCATGGTTCATCCTTATATTTATATATTTTTCTTGTTGGTGTTTGTGTATATTTAGTTAATTTCTACTTTATTTATTACTTTCTATTGGATTGTTCTTAATTTATTCATATATATTACAATAAAGAGTTCTGATTTATATGTGATGAATTAATTACAGCCTTAGTGTCATATGGAATTTAATTGAATATTGTGATAATTAGCACATAGAGCACATATTGATATTGTTTAATAGAATATTAATGTAATTTAGGAGATATTTGAAGGGTATTTTAGTTTTTATGTATTGTAATTAGTTAGCTAACCGTTGTATAAATAGTTAGGAACTAGCCGTTGTATAAATAGTTAGGAATTGTTAGTTTTAGGTAATTTTGCTTTTCTTCAATTATGTAACTTCTTCTTTTTCATCAATACAGAATTCTCTCATAAACTTTTCTTCAATCTATTGATTCTTCAAACTTATCATGGTATCAGAACTGTATATCATCTTTTTAGATCTATAAGCAATTTGGGAACGTTGTAAAACAATGGTCTTCTCATTTCTTATGCTATAGTATCGTTTTGATCATTGGAACCTCATCCCGCCATGTGTTTTAATTCCACAAATTAATGAGGTTGCCGGGACTCGAACCCTCGACCGTTTGGTCCTACAGGCTCTGATACCATGTCATGGAACCGATTGAACTAAAAGCTCGAACTAATAGTTAAGGCCCAATCATATATCATATATTAATCTCTGACAATTAATTATGAATTAAAGGGACTTGATCTTAATTAATTCCGTGAGCCTAGTAGGGTAAAAGGCTTACAAGAAGGTTCTTGTTTTGCAGTTGTTGTTTTCAAAAGGATATCAACTTTTTCTTTCTTTTGTTATAAAGTTTATAATGTATGTATTTTCCTTAATTAAATTATAATATATTTCCCCCTATACTATACTATATATAATTAACCTTTTTCTCTTTTTAAATAAATATAATGTGATGTCCATTATTGTCACATTTCATATAGATATTCATTCTGGAAGCCAGCAGTTAGATTCCCTTTGTATAGAAATCATAAGTTTAGGTCACTCTCCTCCGGGGCATGCTATCATCTTTTGCAAACTTTTGTTTTTCTTTATGCATATAGATCAGGATTCTGAAAATTGGCCCCTAAAATCCTACATCAACAAACATTCTCTTTGAGTGCGAATAAAGTGATTCTCCTTATCATGCACTTTTCTTTCTATTCAAAATAGTTTAATTAGACGATTTTAGGAGAGTTTTAAGCAGTCTAGGCAATTTTAGAAAGAAGAAACCTGACAGGAAAACATTTACTTGAAGTACTTATATAAATCTCTGACAAAGACCCACAGCGTGTATAACACAGATCCATTCCACCATGCATGGATGTTATGGAATCGATTGAACTATTTTAAGCTGACTGATAGGTAATACCAAATCATATATCTTATATTGATATCTGATACTATATACTAGATGCTTTTAGTTTTCTAGCACCCCCTACTCTTTCTCTCATTTCGTTTTGTTATTATAGTTTAGGGTTCCAAACCTCTATTTACTTAATATTTAGTTAAGAGTTTGACATTTATTTATTGAGCTACAAACAAACATTGTTTTTATAATTTCATTCAGTTACAGTTAGTTTTAGTGACTTTGCAGATTCATTTTTCTCCTACTCATCTCTTATTCTAACCATGCTTTACTCATTTTTCATCTATTTTGATTTTAACTCTACACACATACTAACTCCTCCATACATAGGACTATGAAGTTAATAATTATAGCTTATAGTATGAATCCAAGTTCATAGGTACAAATTAGAAGAATTAGAATATGGAGCTTATTTACTAGTATGATATATAGGCCAATATTTAGCTAGTTTTAATTAGTAATTTTGGCTGACTGACACTAGAATAATTAACGAAATGATATAGTTTAGATTCATGTTATGCGGTGCAGTTTTCTGAGTTTTAGGACTTGAATTTTGTGGTTATTTCACAAGAACTTGACGATTTCTTTATATCTTTATTCTTTATTGACCAAAACTATGATAATTATGTGCTTTAAACTTGACGATTGAACAAATGATTCAAGGATTGAATAAATTCCATTCCTAACTCTACTATAAAAAAAATTAACTAGCTCAGCTAACGTAACTACGAAAAAATAAATCAGTACAGGTACATGCGGTTTTCCATGTCATTGCAGAAAAAATTATTCATATGGTGCTCCGTCAAAAATAAGACTTACAGGATGGAAAATAAAAACTGGTTTTTTCTGCTGTAACCTCCACTTACCCACAACTCAGATTTGGAACAAAAAATGTGGGTTAAGAGTGGAAAAAGTGGCTGCAAAAATGCCATAAAAATAGCAGCAATTTGGGTTGCTACTTTTAGTGATTTTTGTTATTTTCAAAAAAATTATCTCTCACTCAATTCGATACCGTTTTGGCTCCACAAATAATCTTTAGTTTTGTTTTGATCAGTACATGCAGTATTCCACGTCGTAGCAAAAAAAATTATTTATATGGTGCTCCAAAAAAATAAGATTTGAAGGGTGGTGTAATGTTGAAAAATAAAAAATGGCTTTTTCTGTTGTAACTTCCACTTATCTACAACTCAGATTCGGAACAAAAAAAACGTGGCTTAAAAGTGGAAAAAAGGCTGCAAAAATGCCATAAAATAGCAGCAATTTGGGTTGCTAATTTTAGTGATTTTTTTGTCATTTTCGAAAAATCATCTCACTTAATTTGGCTCTACAGATAATTTTTGGTTTAGTTTTGATCAGTACATGCAATATTTCATGTCGTTGCAGGAAAATTTATTCATATGATACTCCGAAAAAATAGGACTTGAGAGGTGGTGTAATGATGAAAAATAAAAACTGGTTTTTTTTTTCTATTCTATACAATCATTTTTTACTGATCATAAAATTCATTTAATATGATTCCATTTGGAATCCACAAATATTCCTTGAGTGGATACATGATTCCAATTAGTTACACAAACATATCTCCATTTTGTGCCCAAGAAAAATAGATTTTTGACAGCAACTTGAAATCCACCCTCCATTTCTTCAACCGGGTCCAAATAGAATGCAAATTTAAACACACTTTAGATACATAATATATATTGATATACTGGGAAGTCATGTTAAACAGTGAAATTGTACAAGGAATTGAAAGTAAAAGGTGTAAAATTGGGGTTGTGGTCATGTGGTTAAAAATCTACCAAAATCTCTAAAGATCATTCCCTTTAGAAAGTCTTTAAAAGTTTTTTAAAATCCTAATTCAATATATCCCTCAGATAGCTTTTGAGGCAAGAGACATTTTAGTCTTTGATAGCTCACTTTGACTGTTGTAGAGCTTGTAAAATTACTGAAGCTGCAGAACTTTTTGCAGCTTTGACTTTTGTTTCCTCTTCTCCCACCTTGTACAACACACATTCTCTAGTTTCAATTTGAACTGAGCATACATATTTTCTTTCATGAGGAGGACCCAATTCTTGGATACTGCAACAAGGTAAATAAGTAAATAAATAATCATGGAGCTAATCCAACCTAGTCTAGAACCAAACCTATGCTCAATTTCAGTTTGTAACCAGTAAGATTTTCTAAATAACATACAGCAAAAGTAAAACTAAATTACTTGCAAGCTCCATGTTGGCTTGTTATTTATAGGAGAGGGCAAAATACATTTCATGACATAAAAGTCTTATACTTCATTTGATGACATAAAAGTTCTTGGACTCTAAGTTATACTAACTTAAAGTCCAAATCAAAGAAAATTTGTTTAAGAAAACTAATGAAATAATCAAATTTTCAGACTTCAATGTTAGTATAATGTAAAAGTTCAATAACTGTTATATAAATTAAGTTTACTGAACATAATATTAGCAACTATGTAGTTGAAGGTGCCATAGATGTATTTTAATTTAAGGATTGCTTAATTAGAGCCAACTATGATTCCATACAAGGAGAATACTCAGCTGTAGAAATAAACCTTATAGAACAGATGGAGAAAAGAGAGAAGAGCTAATCCTTTAAATGCTTCCCCGAAAATCCCATGGAGAATTCAGAGAAGATTCATGTGTATTTCTCACTTGTCTACTATCATTCAATCGCATACTCTAAATCCTAACATTTTCTACTTCTATTTCTTCCTTCATACCTCACTGTCTCATCCTAACACAGAGCTTCAAAATTGATTCCTTAGTAACTCTATGGCTTCCTTTATCATAATTCTTTGAAGATTATATGTGGTTTCTTTCTTTTACTCAATTCCTTTCAGATTATTTCACTTAGGTTTCTCTCTTTTCAAGCTTCCAATATCTCAAGGGCCATTAGCCTTTAGCTTTACCATATAGGATTAGGGATGATTTGCAAAATGGGGATACAGAATTAGGGGAACAATCTATATGGAATCACAATTGGCTCTAATTAAGCAATCTTTTAAACATCCATTATTCACATTAGCATCAATTTCTCAAAGCTATTTTCCAGAGGCTAGAACATGTTTCTCAAAGTCTTGACTACATTCGTCCCCTAATCCTCGATCTCTACTTATTGAATGCTGAAAACAAACCTACAAGTTATAAGAAGAAATACATACCTATAACTTGGTTTTGGCCATTTCTTGTTAACACACAGAGAATCTAACTTCTGTTTTGGATTTTGAATGTGCAATTGCTCATCGATGACATCAGATTCCATCATATGCGATATGGGCAATGCCTCATCAGCAGCATTAAGCTTTGGGATTTCTTTTTGTTGACACGAACTGGAGACAACAAAAGCACCATCAACACATACACTAGCAACATCCTCCGTTTCTTTCTTACAGTTTACAATATCAATTTCCTTTCCCTTCTTTTCGCACAGCTCATACAGCATGGAAACTGGTAGATTTTTCTCTAACTCTTCAAGTGTAACAATCGGCTCTAAAAGATGTCTAAATACCTATCAACGTATCAAATTACCATAAACATAGAAATAATCATAATCTCCGCATAAAATTAAATAAAAAGACAAGTTAGTTACTCACCACCCAAAATGATTGAAGATCAAAATTGAGATCAAGATAGACAGCACCGGCCAAAGACTCCAAAAGATCAGCGAGTACTTTCGGCGCTTTAATTGATCCGCGGTGTGCTACAGAAGTATTTTCTTGTCTAACAGCATCTGTAAACTCCCTAACCTGTGGTAGAATTAGAACAGAATGAGCGCAATTTCACTAATTAATAGAGATCAATGCATTGAAATCTGTGATTTAAGTTTTACCAAATCATCGAGGTAATCAAGATTATGCCTGAAGAACTGATAAAGATGATTCAAAGCGGCGACGCGGGCGAGTTTCTCGTTGCTGAGATTAGCGGCACGTAAGAGAGTCAACCAGTGAGGATCTAGGTGAGGATAAACAAGGAAGATATGATTAGTCAAGGCGAGTCCTAGAGCAGCATCGCCGATGAACTCGAGTCGCTGATAAGAAGATGAACCATCAGAGGTAGGGTGTGTTAAAGCTTCGTGGAGAAGCCTCTTGTTTTTGAAAGTATAGTTCAGGAGTCTTTCAATGGCGAAAAACGATACTTCCATTTTCAGCAAAAGGAAGGAACATGAGGTGAAGGTGGAGCCGAAGCAAACTTGTACGGGAAAAATCAAACAGAAATGGAGGGAAACGGAAACAGAGTAACGAGGGTTTCGGATTGTTCGTGGGGTACTAGATAAAAAAATAAAAAAAACATTACATCCATTAATTGGTGGTTTTTTCATGGGTAAATTACACCCATGGCCACTAAACTTTACCTATTTTCACATTATGGTCACTAAACTTTATTTTTTCGCGGTGGCCACTCAACGCCTCAAAACGATCGTTGGTGGCTAAAAATAAAAAATCCAAAGCGTTAAGAATATTCTAAAGAACTTTAATTCTTGAAATTTTTTGTTTTGAGGTCATTTAGGTGTTGTTTTGTTAGGAGAGAAAGTAAATTTTTAGAGAGAGAAAGCTCAAAAAAATATGATTTTTGAAAATAAAAAATGTGGATTCATGGTAAATTTCGTTCTGAACAACTTTAATTCTTGAATATTTTCATTTTGAGATCGTTAAAGATCATTAACGGTCATTTTGAGAAGTTAGTTAAAATTGAGTGACCACCGATGTTAAAAAGTATAAAATTCAGTGGCCATACTAGGAAGAAATGAAATTTAGTGGCTATAATGTGAAAATGGGTAATGTTCAGTGGCCATTGGTGTTATTTACCCTGGTTTTCATTTGGAAGATTTTTTTTTTTGGGAAAATTACAAAATTAAGTCAAATGGGAGCCAATTTATATATTTAACTCATTTACTCAACATACTACATATCTAGATTATGTTTGTGCGACTTTCCCAAAATACTCTTACCATTTCATCCTCTCCCTTCCCCTTCATGGTTACGCGAACGGTTGATCTTCCCCAGACCTTTGATCCTCCTTTATATTTCGTGAAATTTGTACAATTTCTCTACATCACCATGTCTTTCTCTTCTTCCTCTCTTTATCTTTTGATTCTTCATCTTCTTATTGCTAGAAAACGACGTCATGGTTCTTCATCTTCCTGGTTCTGCTCGTCTCTTGCTTTCTTTCTTCTTGTGCGGATCGAAGAAATCGTTATTCTACGTTATTTTCATCGCTTTTCCCAGTTTATCATATGGTTATTGACGATTTTAATGGTGAAATGCGGAAAAAATATAAGTATATACTATTTTCTCTGTGTGTTTTTTTTTCCAGAAAATCACTTAGCGTAATCCGTTTTCGTGAAGGTCTGCAAGGAGAAAGAGCCTGAAATGTGATGATTTGACTTCGCGAAAACAGATTATGCGAAGAGAAAAGTTCATGATTTTTCCCTCGTAGACTTCGCGTAATCATCGTTTCGCGAAGTCAAAGCGTCACATTTCTCCTCGCGGACTTCGTGAAATCATTGTTTCACGAAGTAAAATCATCCTCATCCTTGCACATTTATATTCGCATACTTCGCGAATCCTCATTTCGTGAAGCCAAATCTTCATTTTTTTCTGTCTAACACGATTAAATTTTTCTGAAGGTGGTTGAATACATAACATCCTGCATGAAGACGGTGTACTGGGATGCAGAGGGGATGCCTTTCTTTCTGATACAGGAGTTTATTTACTTTGAAATGGTTTGTTGGGAGTTTATTGTGGCAATCTTGTTGTGGAACCTGTGAAACATCCATCCCAAAAGGTCTGAACTTCCAATACATAGAGAAATTTTCATCCAGATTCGTCATGTTGACTTTGAAATGATTAGTTAGGAGTTTATTGTGAGAATCTTGTTTAAATTTTGATAATGTTATAATTTTAATGTTCTTATTGTGGCAATCTTGTTATAAATTTTGATAATGTTATGATTTTAATGTTAGAATCTCTTGTTGTTGTGCCTTTTTTTGTTAACCATTTCGCAAATTTTGTTAAAAACACGTTCAGACTTCACATATTGCGAAATATGCGAATTGAAATCATATAATAAACCAAACATTATCTTCGCAGATTTCGCAATATGCGAAATCTGCGAAGTCAGACGGGAGAGCGAAAGACGAAAGGCTAAAAAATTTCTAAGTGATATATATACTAAGGGTATTTTCGAAAAGTCACACAAACATAGCCTAGATATGTAATAGGTTGAGTAAATGGGTAAATATGTAAATGAGTCTCACATTTGATCCAATTTTGTAATTTTTCCTTTGTTTTGGAAGAGTTAATAGTTTAGTTACATTAATTTTACATCCTTAACCTCCAAAATAGGATTAATGGAAGTAGCGGAAACTTTTTAATGTAAACTAGTTTTTTAATTCTCATTTACGTTCCATCAACTCTCAAACCAATATTAACATTCATTTTCATCATTTTCATTATCTCCTCTAACTCTCGCTTCATTAACCTTTCAACTCCCGAACAAAGGTTAAAACTTTAAAGTCAATTAGGATCCTAAACTATCGAAATCATCAATCAAGTAATTGAACTAAGCAAATTTTTTTATCATGTGAGTCACATCTTATCCTAAAATAAGAAATTGTGACTATTTATTTGATATAGACTGCAATAATCTATGTGTTGGTTTAAAATGAGTTTGGAGAACATGGTCTGAAATTCAACCGAATGATTTTTTATGAGGTCTCAATTGATGATTTTTGTTTAAAACGAGACGCAATTGATATGAGTAATAATTTTTATAGTTTATGGTCGTAATTAACTTTGAAACATCAGTTTGGGGAGTCAAATAAATATTACACCATAAATATATATAATATATTTTTATTAATTAATAAATAATTCACATAAAATATTAAAAGATAATACTATTGGCAAATAAGAGTAACTTTACGTTTACGGTCTGCTTGTTTTGAGGTTAGATGATGTTAATTAAATGATGGTTATTTTTCTAACATTGCTTGGAAAGAAGTTTAAATGAAGGTGAGAGTTAAATGAATGTTAGAAAACCTTGAAATAACATCGATTTCAGGTTCATCAAATTGGTGGAATATGGAGGTTCACTAAATAACCTCTCCTCCACCCCTTTAATGAACCTTGTGAAACTTTCATCCAAACCGACAATATTTTTACTTGTAAGTCAATGTTATAAAAAACACTGATTCAAATATGAAAAAAAGTTACTTTTTTTTTAATTATCTCATATTTTACACGATATGATTTTTTGAACTGCTTTTAATTTTTTTTTTCATGTATACGCATGTTTTTAATTTGTTACTTAAATAATAACAATATCGTATAAATGGAATGAAAATATATGCAAAATGTTTTTTTTATTAAAATTCTAAAATTTCATTAGATAATACAAATAGAATGATAATATGAAAACACTAAGAAATAAAACTTTACGTAAAAATAAACTATGCCTAATACATGATCTACGAATGAAGGTAAGAAATAAACTACAAAGAGTAAAAAAAAATCATTAAAATAAGGGTAATTAATTTATTAGTCCCTATATTTTGACAAAACACATTGTTTAGTCCCTGTATTTTTAAAAACACATGATAAATAATATTTTTCTCGATGAACTGTTTAGTCCCTAACGTTTTTCTTGATGAACTGTTTAGTCCATGCCGTTAGACTCTCATGAAGATTTTGTTAGTCAATTTGAATTTGCGTTCTTCTTTTCCTTTCCTTTAAACTCTAATGCATCTGAAATCAACTTTGAGTGTTCTTCTTCTGGATTTTCTTCTTAATCGTTCAAATTCATAAGCATTGAGTCTTTTCTTTTTATTGTTCTCCATACAAATAGCTTCTTTTTCTAAATTGGATTTCCTCTTCTAAAGTTTGAAGGTAAATAGTAAAGGGTAATTTAGTCATTTCCGAAATCATAAACGGTAAAAAAATCTCACAAACAGACGGAATGACTAAACAGTTTATTGAGAAAAAGATTAGGGACCTTACCATGTTTTTTTGAAAATACAGGGACTAAATAATGTGTTTTGTCAAAATATAAAGACTAATAAATTAATTACCCTTAAAATAAACAAGAAGTGGAACATGTATGCAAAATGCTTTTAACTGCCACATTAGAGGGTAACTTATCCGAATATTAAATTACATATAAAATTCAAATGATAAATTACAGTTATATATAAAAATATAGATTAAAATAATCAAATACTCATTTAAATTTCATTTTTGTTTTTTTTATCAAATTTTTTGTTGTTTTTTAAGATGTAAAATTATCTGCTAAAATTCTATACTCAAATTGCAATGCTAATTTTTTTTTTCCGTAGAAATCTATCTACATATATAAATTTGAATTCAATTTTTTTTTGCTAAGCATGTCATGTTATAATAGCTAAATTAAAGTTTAAAACAACAACAACAAAACCTTAGTCCCGAAATGATTCGGGGTCGGCTAACATGAACCATCATATAAAATCGTGAAATCAAGTCGTGTCAGCGACACAAATTCTCTCCCTCAACTCTTTCCTATCCACTACCATATTTTCCTCAATCCTCAATAAACTCATCCCCTCACCACTACATCCCTTTGCCACTCTTCAGTCCTCCTAACTGGCGCATCAAGCGCTCTTCGTCTTACATGGCCAAACCACCTTAGTCAGTTTTCCCTCATTTTATTCTCAATAGATGTAACCCTTACTTTTGTCCTAATTATTTCATTATTTACCCGATCCTTTCTCGTATGACCACACATCCATCTCAACATACGCATCTCCGCCACCGACATCTTATGAGTGTGACAGTGTTTCACTGCCCAGCACTCCGTACCATATAACAGTGCTGGTCTGATTGCCGTGGGATAGAATTTCCCCTTTAATCTATTTGGCATGCTGGGGTCACAAAGGAAACCCGTAGCACTCTTCCACTTCGCCCAACCAGATTTAATTCTATGAGCAACATCTCCATCTACTTCTCCATCCGTTTTGATAATAGATCCTAAATACCGAAAGCCATCCGATGCCTAAACAACTCTCCAATCTAGGGTGATTGTCCCTGCCTCCCTACTCTGATCGCCGCTAAACTTACACTCCAAATATTCTGTCTTACTTCAGCTCAGTTTAAAGCCTCTAGATTCTAAAGTTTGTCTCCATAGTTCCAACTTCCTCTCCACGCCTTCTTTCGTCTCATCAACCAACACAATATCATCTGCAAACAACATGCACCATGGTATACCATCTTGAAGTGAACTCGTTAGTTCATCCATAACGATGGCAAAAAGAAATGGGCTTAGTGCAGAACCTTGGTGCACTCCAATCGTAATAGGGAACTCTTTAGTCTTCCCAACACTGGTGCGTACACTCGTGCATGCTCCCTCATACATGTCCTTTATGATGTCAACATATTTCCGCGAAATGCATTTGCTTATTAGGGCCCACCAAAGTACTTCCCTTTGTACCTTATCATATGCCTTCTCCAAGTCAATGAAACCATATGCAAGTCTTTCTTCTTATTTAGATAGTGCTCCATTAATTGTCTCATTAGGTGGATGGCTTCCATAGTTGATCTTCCCGGCATAAAGCCGAACTGGTTTTCCGAGATCTTCACCGCACTCCTTAGCCTTTGTTCGATCACTCGCTCCCACAGTTTCATAGTGTGACTCATTAATTTGATTCCTCGATAGTTGGCACAATCTTGGACATCGTCTTTGTTCTTATATAACGGGATTAGGATACTTTTCCTCCATTCGGATGGCATCTTATTGTTTCTCCAAATTTTGTTGAAGAACGTCGTCAACCATTCGATTCCTCTCTCTCCCAAACATCTCCAAATCTCAATAGGGATGCCATCAGGTCCTACTGCTTTCTTCAATCTCAATAGGACCTCCATTGTTCCTTGATATCCTTATCTCCAACTAGGACTTTTTGGTCCACATCCTTCACACATTTAACTTTTTCGAGATCTCGCGTCTTCCTATCTCTCATCCGCGCAATTCTATATATGTCTCTTTCCCCTTCCTTTGTATCCAATCTTGTGTACAGATCCCGATTCACCTTTGCTCTAGCATCTCGTATGACCTTCTTTACTTCCCTTTTAGCCTCTTTGTCCTTTTCATAGTTCTCATCACTCCTGCACTTCCCTAATATTTTATAGGATTCTCGCTTACTCTTTACTGCTTGTCATACTTCTTCTGTCCACCAAGATGTGTCCTTACCCGGTGGCATGCTACCTTTAGATTCCCCTAGAACTTCCTTCGCTACTTCCCTTATACTATGCTCCATCTTAGTCCATATCGAATCTATAACTAAATCCATATTACAAGTCCAAATATCTTTTTTGGCCATCTCATCCACAAATTTTTGTTGATTCTCCCCTTGCAGTTTCCACCACTTAATCTTAGTCTCCACTTGTGGTGTTCGTTTTCTCATACATCTCCTACTTCGAAAATCAAGCACCACTACTCTATGTTGGGTTGTCGTACTCTCACCAGGGATCACCTTACAATCAATATAACTCTTTCTCCAAGCACTCCTTACTAGGAAGAAATCAATTTGGCTCACATTACCGCCACTCCGATAAGTCACTAAGTGGGATGTTCTTTTCATAAACCATGTGTTCATGATACTCAAGTCATAGGCTGATGTGAATTCCGAGATATCATTTCCTGCTTCATTTTTTATCTCCAAAACCATACCCTCCATGAACACTCTCAAACCCATCTCGCCTAGAACCTACGTGTCCATTGAGATCACCACCTAGTACCATCTTTTCATCGCTAGGAACCTGTTGCACCACTTCCTCCAAGTCCTTCCAAAAAGCTTGTCTTATATAGACATCTAATCCTATCTGTGGCGCATATGCACTTATGACATTCACAACCTCATCTCTTATCACAAGCTTAACACTCATAATCCCATCGCTCATCCATTTCTACCCTTATCTTTTCCTAAGTACCATAATTTATAACCCCAAAGAGCTATCTCTCTAGCCTTGGCTCCAACCCACTTGGTTTCTTGTAGGCACATTATATTTATTCTCCTCCTCTTCATAACATCTACAATTTCAGCTAATTTTCTTGTCAAAGAGCCTGTGTTCCATGTCCCAAAGCGTAACCTATTACCCCTACCCCTACCCTTACCATGGACTAGCTTATTTACCCGCAACCCTTGCATATTTGACACCACCCCCGGGTCTTGGGGTGGCGCGCCGCTTCGGGGCGACGGCCTAGCAACCCTTGCATATTTTTCACTACACCCAGGTCTAAGAAGTGCAGCGCGTCGCTGAGTAGGGAACACCCCCATGATATTCATATTATGGTTCATGTCATAAGATGTGGCTAAATTTTACGCTGGCCGCCACAAACCTACCACAACCCTCCTCTTTTGTCCGGGCTTGGCACCGACTGTAAGTGCCACCAAGTGACCCTCACAGGCGGAGTTTAAATTAAAGTTTAAAAAACTAATAAAAAAAATTCACGTGTTAAATTAATTGCTATTAACCCTCTCTTTATATCTTATAACATTTTTGTCATGACTTTTTTATTTCATCTTTGTAGATAGAAAATTATATATATATATATATATATGGAAGGGATCAAAGGAGAACCTCCTCTTAGGTGATGACACTTCCTTATGGTGAGAACACTCAAAACTACGTCGTTTTGAGTATAAAAATCAATAAAAATCAATGAAAAACACAACTGCTGATGATGGGATTCAAACATTGTACTCTTCCATTTACACTCCACCCTACTTACCACTGAGACAATTACTTCTCTTGTCTATTATATCACGCGCGTTGTTTAATATACCATTGTGCTAGTAGCTTCTATTATTTAATATTTGACGCATGCACTTATTAATATCGATTAAATATACATAATTATGAATTATTAATAGGAAAAAAATGTGCATAATAATGAATTATTAATAGAATTTTTTTTTAAGAACATGCTCTAATTTCTTATTTATTTAATTTCTTTATATTTTTATAATTTATGTTATATAAGAAAATATATTTTTTAAAACAAAATATATTTTTTAAAACATACGTTAGAACATATATTTTAACTTTTGAAACACGAACTATGAAGTTTAGAACGTACGACATATTTTTTAGAACATACGTTATGTTTTTTAGAACATGTGTTATGTTTTTTCGAACATAAGTTATAAATTATATTATAGAACAAATGAAAAAAAAAACGATCCAGATATATACTGATTTTTTTAGAACATTATACTTAATTTTTGGAACACAAATTATATATTTTTTAAAACATACGTTAGAACATATATTTTAACTTTTAAAACACGAACTACGAAGTTTAGAATGTACGACATATTTTTTAGAACATACGTTATGTTTTAAACCAAACTTATCAATTTATGTATTCAATAAGAAAAATAACCAATCAATTTTTTCCAAATTTTTTTTATCATCCCATTTCAATTTTTTTTCTTAAATTTAATTGTCAATATACATATTCAATATGAAAAAATATATATTTATAGCAAAAAGTATAATTAAACCCTGAACTTTGGCTGTTTTAAGGATTAAGCCCCTGATTATTTATTTTTCCACATTTAATCTTTGATCATTGATTCTATTATGGATTAGGCTCTTATTTAACTTTTTCGTCAAGTTTGGACTACATACATCGTTAGGGCGATTTGCAGGGGGGAATCGAGCATGTGAGCACTGGGGGCAGTTGCCCCCGCTGACATTTGTATTTTTTTTAAACCCATGTATTAATTTTGAATTTTTAGAGCTTTGCCCCCCTTCATCAATGGAGTTTTAGGATTTACTGGTTCTATAATTGAAGATGAAGAATGGTTTTAAATTTAATATTTTACTTTTATTTTTTTTAATTCTGTTTTAAAGCAAAACAACGTCGTTTTATTTGATTAGAACTATGTCGTTTTTTTGAATCAGAACTATGTCGCTTTATTTACAACAAAAATAAAAAAAAAGTAAATATTTAAATGTAAAACTAAATAGGTTCTAAAACAAACCACCGGTCTCTCTTACTCTTTTTAATCTCTTTAGTTATTCTTTCTCAGTTCCTCTTTCTTCTTAAGTCTAAATTGAAATTCCTAATCCTAATTAAGATTAAATCAAAATCAGCAGCCAATCCTTCCGTAATTGGATCATTGGTCCAGCACTCCATCTCCGATCTTTGCCTCTCTGCTTTAATTTTTTTACTCCTACTTGAATTTTGATTTGATATTTTTGCTACTATTTTACTTGAGTTTTGATCTCTGGTTTTCTACAATTATTATTTTTTGGATAAAAATTATTTTAGTCGTATTGGTTGCCCCCATGGGAGAGAAATCCTGGATTCGCTCCTAGCGATTTGGCTTGTTGACAATGACAAATACTTGACTAGGAGAGATAAAAATTAAAAACTAAAACGAAATTATAGAAATTAATTTCCGATATATTCTTTCAAACTCGATTTTCTCCTCTACCATTTTGTGACTTTCAACATTAGAATCGTCAAATTGATATTCTCATCTCCTAAACTCGACGGAAAAATTAAATAAGGACCAAATCCATAACATACTCGCTAACTACTGCACTACTAAATTAGCTTTTATATATATTGCAATTTTAAATAACGTTTATGAGTAGGTGCAGTTTCTGTTGGACAAACAATTACGTCTGTCCTAAGAATGTTAGATTCTTAAGAAAACAAACCGTCTGTCTTAAGAATGTAGGATGTGATTAACCAAAAAACAAAACGAACACAGAAGAACATAAAAACAATAAAACTAGAAATTAAAAGGAAAGAGTTAGACAAATCTGAGGCCTGTATTAGGAGTTTCCTTAAAACAGATGTCGTCGCTATTGACAATCGTCTCCCAGGATACAACAGATTACGCAAGCGAACTCAAACCGTGTGTAGGCTCGTTATCACCGAAGTAGGAAAACAAGAACATTATGAATAGACAAAGAGTATTTTGAACAACCTTTTCAACCACTTGTGAATTTGACAATTTATTCTATAAAAATAGAACTAAAAAAGATATGTCTTTTCACGAACGAACACGACTGTATATTGACAGACACGACTGTTCACGTACGAACACGACTGTTCATGATAGACACGACTGTTCATGATAGACACGCCTGTTCATGAAAGGAGGTGTTTGTTGGTATATAGTTAATATATAATTTTATTCAAAATTTTCCAACAATCCCCCACATGAATAAAACTAGAAACGAGACGATTAGGACGTTGTGATAACTTTCTACAGAAGATATCGACATATGATAGGTAGCTAATGTTCCTTGAACCTTCCCTTATGAAAGTATATTTACTTTACTGGCTGACTAATAGACGCGATGTCTTTGAACTATTCTGCCGTTTGTGTAAACGATGATGTACCCCACACAGATACCAACATAACACTATATTGGTTCTCATGGTTATGTTCGTTATGGTCATGAACACCGCCTGGTTCTATATAAATAGAACTCGAAATGATCTGTCTTTTGATGAACGAACACGACTGTACACGGACAGACACGACTATTCATGAAAGGATGTGTTTGTTGGTATATAAATTAATATATAATTTTATTCAAAATTTTCCAACAATCCTCCACATGAATAAAATTAGAAACGATACGATTATGACGTGGTGATAACTTTCTACAGGAGATATCTGCATAGGATAGGTAGCTAATGTGCTTTGAACTTTTCCTTGTGAAAGTATATTTACTTTACTGGCTGACTAGTAGACGCGATGTCTTTGAACTATTCTGCCGTTTGTGTAAACGATGATATACCCCACACAGATACCAACATAACACTATATTGGTTCTCATGGTTATGTTCGTTATGGTCATGAACATCGCCTGGTTCTACGAGATTTTAAGATAACTATGTCCCACTAGTCTCCATCGAAGCGACCCCACTTAACTCTGACATAGGTGTTTTATTTGCTCAGCATACTGATGCACAATCTATCATTAAAAGCATATAGCTTAAATTTTTTTCCGGTGGTGTCTCTGTTTACATCTAGGAATGGACGGGGACTTAACCCCCACAGTGAACGCACAAGGTTTATGCAATTAGGTTGTTACTTTGAACCTAGATCTTGGGATCTCCAGTCAACTAGGTAGGGTTTTCCTTCACATGTTATCACACAGAAGCTTTTCTACCTGTAACTCATCACACAGAAGCTTTTTATACCGCATATGCAATGACTGATTTGATATTTTTCTTCGATTCCATTATTGTGACGTACTAATTTAAGGCGATTTGATTTCTATATTTTTAGTGACTTTCATAAATTAAATCTAGCAACTAATGTTCATCTACCAGCGTCTAACTCGGCTATATAACATCACTACCCAGATTTGTCAATTTATGACATTTCACATTTCTAATGTAAATCCACCCTTACGCGCGAGAATATCAAATATGGAACTTTCGCATATCATCATCATATCTAAAGAAAACATATTTTCTTTTATCACCAAGTCTTTAAAATTCATACCCATGAATTTTCCTAGACTTTTAGTTTGGCCTACACGTTGCCACTGGTACAAGTGGACCTAAAGCCTCTGAAGTGCCCGTGTTCTTAAAATCGGATTCATCTTCAATCAACGTACATGTACCAACATATGCCAAAAGGCAATTATTCTGTTTAATCAAATAGAAACAATACAATAATTAACAACAAAAAATATAAACCATATATTTTTTTTTATGTTGTCCAATTTGTCTCAATATAATTTCCACTCAAACGTTCGGAATTTATATTATTTTCATCAAGACAATCCATCAATGTATTTCTGTAAGCATATATCTTTGGAAAAAATATATTTTGTTAGTCAAAATAGAAAAACAAAACAGGAACAATAATAATAGTATAAAATTATTATTCAAACTCAAATAACATAATTAAAACAAAATTATGGAAAACCTGAATTCACTGATGGATTTAATTTGACACTTTTCATGTATCATTCCGTTATACATCGTGTGCATAACAATTTATCATTGGAATAGAATCACAAATCGACCACAAGAACAACAACGAAAGTTTGTACATGAATTTCCTTTCTCTGCAACTGTTCATACAAAAACATATTTTGACTTATCATTTTTTTGAAACATTTAATTATTGGATGCAGCCAATGTCATCGCACATGTGCTGCCAATAATAGAAGATTTTGGATATAATTTCATGAATCTACCATTCATTCCTCGAAGTTTTGAATTCTTACCAGGTGATGATATCCATGAACTAAAATAAACAAGCATAAAAAGTAAAGTAAACTGATGCCAAAATTTATAAAAGATAACAAGCAAAAATATCATATCAATAATCACAAGATAGATAATATAATTACTGTACTAAACTTCACGGATCAGACAATCGAGCCTAAATACCATAATCTGTTTTATCTAAATCACTGCACTATTCGTAAGTATAAAGAAGACAATAATCATGAACCACTGAGTAATAACTTCAATTAATCATAGGATTAAATTCAACAAAACATGGTTAATTTTAAGAACGGTAATAATACTTAGCTTTTGATCATACTAACTATTAAAGAATATATTAAACAGATAACCTTGCATCTTATAGTTAGTTCCTCATATCTAGGCCTGTATCTTAGACTAGTCATTGAACACAACTCAAACGGTATTCATGTATAAATAGACACTTTGTTATCAATAACAATTACGGAAGAATCCAATTTGTTACATGGTATCAGAGCTAAACTGATTTTTTTCTCCAACCCTAATTCTATCTTCTTCAATCTTACCCAGCCACCACCTCCGCCGCTGCTGCCATTGCCGCCGCCGCCCATCAACCCTAAAACACCAATTTCCGATTACCCTAAAACACCGTCCTCCTCCCTCTCTTCATCGTGAAATTAAAAACCGATCCTTCCCCTACATACTTTACACCGATCGATTCCAACAACAGCCACCATGACAAACACATCTAACAATTCCTCCACCGGTCCAACCAACACAAACACTGTGAATTCCCACACCAACAATTCCAAAACCACAGTAACAACCCACCCCTCCCTTACCGTATCCAACATCTCTACATTCATCAAAATAACCCTTGACATCGAAAAAGGTCACTATCCCGCCTGATCCGCCCTATTCCAACTCCACGCCAAAGCTTTCCAAGTCCTTGATCACATTATCCCTCCTCCCACTCCTACTGCCTTCCACCAATCCAATCCTGATCTCTGGTCCCGTATTGATGCTGTGGTCCTACAATGGATATATAGCACCATTTCAATTGACCTCTTACACACAATCATTGAATCTGACTCCACTGCGGCTCAAGCCTGGACCCATCTACAAGAAATTTTCTCTGACAACAAGCATTCTCGGGCTCTATTCCTTCAACAGGAGTTCTCCAAAATCAAACTCGACAACTTCTCCGACATCTCCTCATACTGCCAAAACCTCAAGTCCCTATCTGATCAACTGTCAAGTGTAGACTGTCCTGTGAAAAATGATCAAATGGTCCTCCAACTTATTTCTGGACTGTCTGATGCTTATGATACTGTGGGTACCCAAATAAGACACGGCGATCCTCTTCCCTCATTTCAGAAAGCCCGCTCCATGCTTATCCTAGAGGAAACGACTCGTGCCCGGAAGACCGCCCCACCACAGGACACCGTCGCTCTCACTACTGCCACCGCCGACCATACCCCGACACAGTCCCCACCTGGCCGTTCGACCATTAATCGCCCTAACCAGTACAACCGCGGCGGCAGGCACGGCGGTCGCCATCATTACCGTGGTAGAAATAATTACCGCGGGAATCAACGGTATCCCGGCTCCTCCTCTCGCGGCGGGTACTCTCAGCCGTGGGGTTACTCCATGCCATGGGGGCCGCAACAGCCATGGGCAGCACCTCCTTGTCCGTTCCCATCCAATAACTGGGCGAATCAAGGCCGCCCACAGCAGCAATCCGGCATCTTGGGTCCCCGTCCACAAATGCAGCAGGCTCACTTGAATATGATCAGCCCATCTTATGCTCCAACCGACATTGCAGAGGCTATGCATACTATGTCTATTGCACCGCCATCAGATCAATGGCACATGGACACCGGAGCCACCTCACATATGACAACTCACCAAGGTACACTCACCTCTTATTTTAATTCAAGCCTCAATGAACGTATTATTGTTGGTAATGGTCACTGTATTCCTGTTTGTGGATCTGGCACTGCATTGTTGAACACTGAAACCCAACCCTTGAGACTAAATAATGTGTTGCATGCTCCTAACCTTATCAAAAATCTAATCTCTGTTCGTCAATTTACTAAAGATAATCGAGTCTCTGTTGAATTTGATCCTTTGGGTTTTTCTGTGAAGGATTTACAGACGGGTACCAATATCATGAGATGTAACAGTAGCGGGGATCTTTATCCAGTCGCGTCTAGCTCCCTTCCGTCACCATCGTCAGCTTCCGTTTTTACTGCTTTGTCGTCTCATGTCTGGCATAGTCGTCTAGGACATCCAGGGCTTCCTGTTTTGAATGCCCTTTTCAATAAAAATTTGCTTTCATGTAATAAAGTTCCGAATGTTTCGGTTTGTCCGTCTTGCATCAATGGAAAACAAGTCAAATTGCCTTTTCAATCCTCCTATAATTTTGCATGTATGCCATTTGATTTAATTCATAGTGACATTTGGACATCCCCAATTTTAAGCTCGAGTGGTCACCGTTACTATGTCTTATTTCTTGATAACTACACAAATTTTCTTTGGACATTTCCACTAGCTCATAAATCACAAGTTTTTAACATGTTTCTTGCTTTCCGTTCACTCATTCGCGCACAATTTGAACGCGACATTAAAGTTTTTCAATGTGATAATGGGGTGAATTCAATAATAATTCGTTTCGTCAATTTTCTTCCACTCACGGAATGCAATTCCGATTCTCATGTCCCAATACTTCCTCCCAAAATGGTAAATCTGAGCGAACAATACGCACAGTAAATAACATAATTCGCACTGTCATGAATCACGCATCAGTCCCGTTTAAATTTTGGCATCATGCCCTTGAACTGGCAACTTACCTGTTAAACATATATCCCCACAAAATTCTCGGCTACCACTCTCCCACAAAAATTCTATATCAGACAGACCCAACCTATACTCATTTACGCATTTTTGGGTGTCTTTGCTTTCCTTTAATTCCTTCCGTCTCACGTCATAAGTTAGAGGCTCGTTCGCGGCCTTGCATGTTCCTCGGTTACCCATCCAATCATCGCGGGTACAAATGTCTAGATCTCTCAAATAACAAAATTATAATCTTCAGGCACATTGTATTTGATGAATCCAAATTTCCCTGTTCGTCAACAATCCCGTCACCTAACTCACATTCTAAAATCATCGCGAATGTCGAAGGTGGCCTGCTTCCCGCGGATCGCCTAGACAGTTCCCACATGGCACCTCACTCGCCCCATCCGTTCATAGAGTGTACGTCTCCTTCACCATCTGTACCTTTCGCCTCTCCGGCGTCACCAGCGTCAGTCCTGTCGCGTTTGTCTCCCGCATCTGCGTCGTCGTCTGCGTCCCCCGCAGTAGCATCATCGCGTCAGTCTTCAGTGTCAGCGTCGTCGTCTCCCGCGTCTGTCTCCTCGTCACATTCCCAATCGAGTCCTCCCTCGAGTCGCTCCTTGTCTCATCGTTCTCAATCCCCATCATCCCCCCCACCAATCATTAGCACCAATAATTCTCCCAGCCAATTCACTACAGAAACATCAGATCAACCCTCACATCCCACATTACATAACATGGTCACACGAGCTCAACACGGCATCCGAAAACCCCGTCGTATGCTAAATTTATCAGCCTCTACTGCACCCATAATTTCTCCCATACCAAAGTCACCAATCCTTGCATTAAGTGATCCAAACTGGACACAGGCCATGACTGATGAATTTGAGGCTTTAATTCAAAATAAGACGTGGGTACTCGTACCCCGTCCTCAAAATGCTAATGTTATTCGTAGTTGGTGGATTTTCAGGCACAAAACAAATGCAGATGGCTCCTTTGAGAGGTACAAAGCCAGATTGGTTGGCAATGGTTCCGGTCAATTAGCTGGAGTGGATTGTGGTGAAACCTTCAGTCCTGTGGTTAAACCAGCAACAATTAGAGCAGGTCTTAGTATAGCCTTGTCCAGAAATTAGAATATTCGGCAATTAGATGTCAAAACGCCTTTTTACACGGTGATCTGAATGAAACTGTATACATGCACCAACCATTGGGCTTCCGAGATGCTCAATTTCCCGATCATGTCTGTCTGCTCCGCAAATCACTTTACGGCCTTAAGCAGGCTCCTCGAGCCTGGTATCAGCGATTTGCCAATTTTGTAATCAAGGTGGGATTTACCAACAGCATCTCAGACAACTCTCTATTTGTTTACAGACAAGGCCTGGATACAGCTTACATCCTCCTGTACGTCGATGACATAGTTCTCGTCACCTTGTCCGACAGGCTACAGGCATCTATTTTATCTCAACTGAACTCTGAATTTGCAATGAAGGACTTGGGTCCATTGCATTATTTCTTGGGAATTTCAGTGACTCGCTCCCCCGGCTCAATTTTTCTATCCCAAAAGAAATATGCATCAGAAATCATTGAGAAGGCTGGCCTTGGCTCCTGTAACGCAGCTAATACTCCTGTCGACACCAAACAGAAGCTTAGCGCTTCCTCCGGCTCCACTTACCACGACCCTACGGAATACAGGAGACTTGCCGGGGCCCTTCAGTACCTTACTCTTACAAGACCAGATATATCCTAGGCAGTACAACAGATTTGCTTATTTATGCACGATCCAAAAACTTCACACATGGCTGCCCTTAAGCGTATTCTACGGTATGTGCACGGTACTCTGGATCTTGGTCTCAGTCTGTTAGCCTCCTCACCCACTCAATTGACGTCATACACAGATGCTGATTGGGCTGGCTGTCCCGACACTCGTCGCTCCACCTCCGGCTACTGTGTCTTCCTCGGCGACAGTCTCATTTCCTGGTCTGCCAAACGGCAGCCTACACTGTCGAGATCAAGTGCTGAAACATCTTATAGTTAGTTCCTCATATCTAGGCATGTATCTTAGACTAGTCATTGAACACAACTCAAACTGTATTCATGTATAAATAGACACTTTGTTATCAATAACAATTACGGAAGAATCCAATTTGTTACACTAACTTCGTATTTCTGTCAGCACTTCAAAATTCATTCCAATTAATATTTATGTATGTATTCTTTGGAAATCACCAAAGCAATTAATCTGTTTTAAGAATGTTGGACAAACAATTACGTCTGCCTTAAGAATGTTAGATTCTTAAGAAAACAAACAATCTGTCTTAAGAATGTAGGATGTGATTAACCAAAAAACAAAACGAACACAGAAGAAAACAATAAAACTAGAAATTAAAAGGAAAGAGTTAGACAAATCTGAGGCATGTATTAGCAGTTTCCTTAAAACAGATGTCGTCGCTATTGACAATCATCTCACAGGATACAACAAATTACGCAAGTGAACTCAAACCGCGTGTAGGCTTGTTATTACTGGAGTAGGAAAACAAGAACATTATGAACAGACAAAGAGTATTTTGAACAACCTTTTCAACCACTTGTGAATTTGACAATCCATTCTATATAAATAGAACTCGAAAAGATATGTCTTTTCACGAACGAACACGACTGTTCAGGATAGACACGACTGTTCATGAAATGAGGTGTTTGTTGGTATATAAATTAATATATAATTTTATTCAAAATTTTCCAATAGTTTCAAGCCTAGTTGATTAAAAATGATTTTTTTCATTAACATGAAATGTGCAACGTCAAACTATATTGAGTAACCAGAACGGTGGAGGTTGGAGCGAGGATAGAACAAGAAATTACATATAAAAAAACTCATTTTCGTCAATTAAGCTTGAAACTGTACCAATTGATAAACGTTAGATTTAAAATTGTACTATTTTATGCATGAATGCTAATTGCTCTCTCCTAATAACCATATGACTAAATTTGTAGCTTATGCCTTGTAATAATAAAAAAAATCATCTGCCCTACAACTTAAAAATAAATAAATAGAATGTATATATGAAGGGTCCAAATTATCATCTCACCCCCGGCCTCTAAAAGGTCAGGAACGGCCTGTCCATTCTTGTGGTAAGCTGTTGTAAGAATTTGTTCAAACTATGAAAAGGGTTTTCAATTTTCTTCAAATTTGGAAGACTAAGGAGGATTGAGTATCAGTGGAAGACTACAACTTGAATTTTTCTAGGCTTCTGAAATTTCACGTCGACATACAACCCTTTCAGCAACTCAGGTTCGTTTACCTATGTCACCTCGGCGGCTACTGCTCGGTCAATATCGGCCGTTAGAAGGAGGAGTCGGAGTTCCGGAAAAGAGACACTGATTTCGGAGAAGACGAGGGTAGCGTTAATGGTTTTTAGTTAAAAAAATGTTGAAGCCTGTGAATTTTAAGAATTCCAAAATAAAAACTAATTTTATTTATCTTCTGAAAACTAATTCTCTTTATTTCTGTCTTCAATTTTCTTATTTTTTCTGAAAAGGAATTTAATTAAAATTGGGGAGAGAAAAAAAATTGGAGAGAAGAACTGGAAGAGAGATGAAGAAGAAGGAAGGAAATGAAATGGAAAAGAGATGAAGGAGATGATAATGGAAGAGAGACGAAGAAGAAGAAAGGAGATGAAGAAGAAGGCAATGGTAATATTATAATTTTTATGTTATTTTTTAGTGTTTGTGGGCTCCAAATTTTAGTTAAAATTGGTCAATATTTACGTTTGACCATCAGTGACCGCTAAAACGTATTAAACTGTCAGTTCAGGTATATTTTTGTAACAAAATGTAATTCAAGTACCAAAGTCTAAATTGAAGTATAGTTCAGATACCATTGACGTAATTTACTCATAATTTTTTTTTATGACATGTCGAAATATAAAATCCTAATTTATATAATTCTTTTCCCTCTATTTTTTTTTTTTTTGTTACAATGAAGAGGCTAACCACAAGAAAACATAAAAAACAGACGGACCCTTAAAGACAGATCATTCTGGAAAGCCCATACCCACAAAAATCAGAAAAAATAATGTCTTGGATGCCTGCAAGAGGCGCATCACACTCGTGAAGACCTAAACTCAAACTCTCTGTGTAGTTTGTCATCCAATCAGCTGCCTTATTATATTAACAGTTTGTCTAATTTAATAAATAAAAAATTTAACATTTTGGCTAAATATAAAAAAATCCTAATTTAGATATAAATTTTTATCTATTCTTTTATATTATATTAACAGTTTGTCTAATTTAATAAATAAAAATTAACATTTTATCTTTTTTTTTTTTTGGTAAGAAAGGAAAGGAAAAAAAACAAAACCAACAAAAAACCTACACCGGGATCAGTCTAGGAAGGCTGACCCCAATCCTATCCTCTAGGAGAGAAGGCAAAAGAAAAGAAGGAGGAACAGAGAGGGTAGAAACACCTAACATTCTCCCATGCCCAGCAGCTGCTAAGCGATCCGCCACGCGGTTTTGCTCCCTAAAAATATGGGAGAAATTAAGATACTCAAAGGCAGGACGAAGCCTCAAAATAGCTTTGATGAGATTCTGGCTCTTCAGACAAACAGCCTGGCTATCTGAAATCCTGTTAATAGCCTCCAGATTATCAGATTCCACCGAAAGCTTTTTAACACCCATGCGAATGGCGAGTTTAATACCTGACAAGATACCCCAGAGCTCCGCAGAAAAGGAGGAGCCCGTCCCCAAGTTATGGGTAAACCCCGCCATCCAATTGCCACCAGCATCCCGAAGAACTCCTCCAGCAGCAATTCTGCCATTGCTAAGGCAGGAGCCATCAGTATTCAACTTAGCAAACCCTTCTCTAGGCTTACTCCAGCCAACTAGCAGGATCTCTTTATCCGGGGAGGGGCGAACAAGGGAATCTCTTTCAAAGCTTTGAGTAATAACAAAGAGCTTCTTCGAGAAGAAAAACAGTAAATCAGGAATAAGGACAGCCTTACCCGTAAATAATTCTTCATTCCTCCACTTCCAGATTTGGTGACAAGTAATAGCAAAGAGGATGGCACCGTGCTCCATGTTGGCCAGCAAGTTCCCCTTGGCTCCTTGAGAAAACCAGTCCCTTTCAGAAAAGGCCATGAAGGAAGGGAGGATGTGATGATGGAGGATCCCTTCCCAGATCTTCTTACTATTTGGGCAATCCCTCAAGGCATGGCACAAGGTTTCCACATTGCCTCTGCATCTACTACAGGCACTAGACTCAGTCAAGTGCCTTCTGTGCCTATCCGCATTCGTAAGGAGCCTGTCTTTGATACCCAGCCAAAGGAAGCTCCTGATACGGTAAGGGATCTTGAGGGACCATATGGACTTCCAAATCTCCAAGGGAGGATCAGCCCTATTAGGGGTAAAAGCTTCATAGGCCGATTTACAAGAATAAGTACCATTATTCGTCAAGGCCCAGCAATGTCTATCCTTATCCTCCTCTTGATTGCTAATCTTCACTCCTCTAATGTTAAGAAGGGTCTCCAGACTAAAGAAAGAGTCGAACTTTGACCAGATCCAGTCTCCCCCCGAGTCCACCACATCAGCAATTTTCCAGGAAAGGAGATCAGCCGACGGAGGGGCATTACACACATCAATCAGCGGTTTATCACCAATCCAGGTGTCATACCAGAAGCTAATAGATCTACCATTACCCACCTCCAGGCCAATCCCCGTACAGAATTCAGCAAACACGGCACTGAGCCCTTTCCAGAGGAAGGAACAGCTAACAACCCTCTCCTTCGGGCCACCAAAGATTCTATCTTTCCGATACTTCCCGCACAAGAGACGGACCCAAAGGGAGGAGGGGCATTGCCACATTCTCCAAAGAAGTTTCATTAACAGGACTTTATTATTGTCCTTTGCCTGCCTAATACCAAGACCCCCCCTGTTTTTAGGCTGGCAAGCTTCCTTCCACGGGACCAGGTGAACCTTTCTCCCATCTCCAGACTCACCCCACAGGAAACGCCGATTTATCTTATCCAGGTCACTAAGGACAGGCTCAGGAAGCTTACAGGCCTGCATGATGTGGTTCGGAGCAGCGCAGTTAACTGACTGGATCAAGGTAAGGCGACCTGCAAGGGAAAGAGAATTAGCTTTCCAGCTAGCACACAAACCATTAGTTTTGTCCAAAATATCCTTGAAAGAGGCTTTGGAAACCCTGTCACTGTGAAGAGGAACCCCAAGATACTTCCCCAAAGAGTTCGTCAAAGGTATGCCAGAGAGCTCACTCAGTCTTCTGCACAAGCTATTGTCCATATTTTTGGAACAAAGCATACGGGACTTTTGGATGTTAACCTTCTGGCCAGAAGCCTCGCAAAAACAATCAAGGATATCCATAACTGTTTTAATTTGCTCCTCATTACCCTCAACGAAAAGCATGACGTCATCAGCAAAGAGTAAATGGGTAATAGGGGGGCAATGTCTGTTGATAGAAACAGGGTGGAGAGTCCCTTTGCACACCGCCTCTTGGATCAGGTGAGACAGTCTTTCCATGGCAATAACAAAGAGGAAGGGACTCATAGGATCTCCTTGACGAATTCCTCTGGAGGGAGAAAACTCATCCGACATGTCCCCATTGATCATGACCTGGAAAACAGGAGAGGAGATACACTTCTCAATCAAAATCCTCCAATTCTCCGGGATGCCAGCTTTGGCTAAACTATCTAGAAGAAAGCTCCAGTTCAATCTATCATAGGCTTTCTCCAGATCCAGTTTGAGGGCCACAATCCCTTTCTTACCTTTCTTAATCTTCATAGAATGGACAACCTCCTGGGCAATAACAACGTTATCCATCAATTGTCTACCAGGAACAAAGCTCCCTTGGTTCTGGCTAATTATATCCGGAAGGATCTTCCGGATTCTATTAGCCACAATCTTAGTAATAGCTTTATACAAAACATTACAAAGACTGATGGGTCTCATCTGGAGGAAGGAGGAAGGCTTAACAACCTTAGGAATCAAGACAATGAGGGTTTTATTAACCGACCTGATATCGTTAGAGCCACCAAAAACATCTAACACAAAACTGTATATGCCCTCCTTAACAGTATCCCAGTGTTTATGATAGAAACTAGCGGGGATACCATCAATCCCAGGAGCCTTAGTGGACCCTATGCTAGAGAAGGCCAGATCAATCTCTTTAAGGTCAATAGGATGGAAAGCATCTTTAATAGCCTCCTCCCCCAAACGAGGAAAGGAAATACCAGAGTGGGCACTCTCCAAGTCCACAGCTTCCTCTCTAAACAGGTCCTTGTAGAAATCAAGGGCTGAGCGACGAATGTCTTCCTCCTCAAAAATCCACTCGCCACTAGCGTCCTTGATAGCATCAATCCTATTCCTCTGTCTCCTAATGATCGTAGAGAGATGAAAAAACCTGGTATTCCGATCCCCGTCTTGAATCCAGGCCTTCCTAGACTTCTGGAACCAAAGAAGCTCTTCCTGTCTAAGCACAGCTTCCAACTCGTTCTGGAGAGCTCTAAGGTGACCATTTAAGCTATGGTCGAAACGAGCCTCCAAGCAACGCTGAACGCCTTCCATCCTACTCAAGAGTTTATTCTTCCTCCTGATAATATGGCCAAAGATGTCTTTATTCCAAACAACCACCTTCCTTCTGAATTCCTCAGCAGCGAGGAGAACATCAGAGTGGGGATGCCAATTGGTTTTCACGAAATTCCTAAAGTCGGGATGAGAATCCCAAGCCACAAGATATCTAAAGGGTCTGTTACCTTTCAGCCGGTTACTTTTGACCAAATTAATGAGGATAGGGCAATGGTCAGAGTGACGGAAGAGGAGATTCAGCACCTTGACCTCAGGAAACCTACAGATAGCCGCAACATTAGCATACACCTTATCCAACCTCACAAACAAGCTATTTCTTTTCCAGGTAAATTTGTGGCCAGCAGCACCCAGGTAAATTAACATTTTATCTAATAAATAACAACGAAATATCGTATTAAAAAGTATTTAAATTGTTAAAATTCTTTTAGAATTTTAAATGATGGTCACTAGAGAATTAAATCTTACTAATAAAATTGAACAAATTAATAGTCATTATTAATTATCTACAAGGTTTTAGTAGTTATAATGGTTTTAATTGTTATTAACGTAAATTAATTCAGTCAAATTAATTATTCATTAAATGAATTAATTGAGAAAAAAACGTTCCAACGGACCGTCTATATGAGTGATTTGTTTTCTCATAAAAAAACAAATAGTTGCATATAAAGGAAATAGAGAAAATCGAAAGTTTTTGTTTTAAATAGTCGTAATAAAAAAAAACATTAATTTCTAATGAATGGATATCATTATGTTCGATTTCTACTTCAGTGTTTGGTTGCTCCATTTTATCTTGCTATATATAAAAAACATGGGCTGACCAAATGAAAAGATGTGCATTAATATTTTGTACATTGGTGCAAGTTTATATAGCTAATCCGGATGTGTAGTCGGACTCTCTGGTGGTAGTGTTTGGTGATTATCATAATCGGTTATATATTATGATGACAAGATATCAGATTTCATCTATATGTTGATTTCAGTTATTTGTTAGTGATGCAGAGCATTTCTTCAATGGTTCGAGTCGCGGCAAAAAGAATTGGCGAATCAGACAGTAAATATATTTTTGGCGACATTGTTGATTGTAAAATGTTTTTATTAATTTTAGTTTTGAAAAACTTTACTATAGTATAGAACGGTAAATAAGCTCTATATTGATGGTTTGAATTAAGTATAAAATTAGTATTTGATGGCTTGAATTGGAAATTGATAATTTGAATTAAACGAAATTGATGGCTCACAGTTAGACCCTTGTTGCAGGGCTTAGTGGCCTGATCCTAGAGTAGCTTGCAAAATATTCTAGATTGGCTAGATTGGCTTGATGAAAGCTCGGTTCGAGGAGATTTGATTTGAGCTCGGGATCAGCTCAAGACATTAACGAGTTGAGTCTGAGTTTCCTCAAATTCGGTTCAAAAGTTCACAAACAAATTCTCTTATTTTTTAATTACTATATGTATTTTATTAATTTTAATACAAAATAATTTATTGTAAATTATATGATAAATTTATTTTTTTTAAGTTCAAAATTGGTATTATAGAAAAAAAAAATTTAAATTGGACTTTCCCTCGTTAGAATGTTTGAGTTAAACAATAAAATCTTAAAATATGTACATTTAAGTATAAATTTGTGCTCAAAATAATTCTAGAAGAATCTCAATCCATGCTCGTCGAGCCAAACCGGTATTTTGTTCTCTTGAACTTGAGCCAAGCCAAATATCTAAGCTCAACCTCACATTTTTTAGCGAATTGAATTTACTCACACTCGCTCTTAGTTCGTCTTGTTAACACTCTTACTCTTGTTCTAATAAAACAAAAGACATCATGTTCTTTAATGTTATAGGTAATATGAAGGGATAAGATGTAAAAATACATCTGACGTTTACAGTCAGGAGCAATTTTACTCTTAAAGTTGTTAAATTGGACTGATTTGAAAAATCATTCATCAAAGTACCCTCTCCGTTATGACTTTTGTCATCTACATTCACATATGAGTCATTTTATCACTCATTAGTAACATCACAACTATATGATTAGACGTGAAAAAATAAAAAAAATATATATTGCCTATTGTACAGGTTGAACAAAAATAGTCAATAATTTTTATATGAAGTTTAAAATTTATAATATTAATAGCCAGATAGTTCAGGAGTCTATATATCATCACTCTAACATACAACATTCAAACTTGCATTTATAACATTCCATACGAATAATCATATGCAAATATTTTACCCTAACATACAACATTCCATGATATTTTTGCTACCTTTTTCAAACTTGCATTTATGACATTCCATAAAAATAATGATATGCCATAATAATGACGTGCAAAAAGCATTTTGAGACCTTGTGAATATTTATTTTTATCATATTAAAAATTACTTGTTAAATTATTCATTATCTTACTTGTTAAATTGTTAAATTGTTTTTGCGAACAAAAAAAAACATTACTCATTTTATTTATTTTAATAGTTCAAATAAAGTTTTTATAGCTACATCACACATTAAAAAAACTACTTTCAAACTTTAAAAAGATATAAATCTGGAAGCCAGATAAAATGAATAACTCTTGAATTTTGTGTTCAAAAATGACATTTTCTGTCACTAGAAACTTATTGTGACAAAAATATAAATGATAAAAGCATAATATATTAAAATGATGGGTTAATTACAAATAACTACCCTGTGGTTTGGCCGATTTGCAATGTGGTATCTGTGGTTTTTTTTTTTTTTTGCAAACACAACCCTATGGTTGCAAAATTTTACATGTTTTTTTTTATTTTGCCAAATTTGGCCGATAACGACTTCAAAATAAAAACTTTCAAGAGCTAAATGATATTTTAAGCAACTTTAATTCTTCAACTTTTTAGGTTTAAGGTCATTTAGGTGTTTTTTTTTATGAGAGAGAAAGATAATGTTTAGAGAGAGAAAACTTCAAAAATGATTATTTTAAAAAATTAAGAATATGGTTCCATAGTAAATATAATACCAAACAAGTTTAATTCTTGAAAATTTTCATTTCGAAGTCGTTATCGGCCAAATTTAGCAAAGTAAAAAAAACATGTAAAATTTTACAACCATAGGGTTGTGTTTGCAAAAACAAAATACCACAGGTACCACATCGCAAATCGGCCAAACCACAGAGTAGTTATTTATAATTAACCCTAAAATGAATTATCAAAAGTCATTCCACAAAAATCAAAATTGCCACGCTCACAATGCTTTTTTCCATAATGAAAAGGTACATGAAATTAGCTTCTTGTTGAACCAAAGTCCACTATAAAGGGAAATTCTAACGAAAAATTTTACGATACTCCTGGACTAATACTCCTAACTAATGAAAATCGTTTTAAATACCACTACATGATATAACTTGTGGAAAGAAAAAAAATATATACATGGCAAAGATGTGTACAGGGGAGTCCGCTAAAATTAGAATGTTAAACAATTGTGGCAAAGACCATGTACCTGGACCTCCAGCAATCAAAGACAATGTGAGAGTCTTAGAGCTCGTATAATCACTGAAGCAGCAGAATTTTTTGCAGCTTTGATTTTTGTTTTCTCTTCTCCCACCTTGTAGACCACACCTTCTGTTGTTGTAATTTGCACTATGCATATAAATTTCTTTTCATGAGGAGGACCCAATTCTTTAACACTGCATGTCAAAGGAAATAAAAGAACCATTACAGTTTATTTAACATGCTACTCTACATAACAACAACAATAATCAATAAAAATAATAAATCATTATCATGAAAACTATGATTGTTAAAATTGGGTCCAATTGTGAATTGAAATCATACTTCTTAAAAGAAATGAGTACTCTTGCATTAAAAGCAGGTTTTGTGATACCATGATCAATTTTTCCTTTAACCATACACATACTAAAGGCATTGAAGTATGATTTTGGTAGAGATTAAGTGGGCAATATAAGAAACAAGAAGAGAGGCCAAAGGCAGAGGACCTCACAAATATATGTTAGCTAGAAAGTGATGAAAGACATTCAAGTTGAAATCCACACAAGAAATGTTTGATTTTCAAGAAAACTATATTATTTGAAAAACTCACTTGTGTAACCAATAAGATTTTCAAAATAGCATTAAGTAAATTGGAAATTAAATTGACACAGTATAACAAAACTACTTGCAATTAGCTCCAAAACCTATAACTATAAGCAGAAGTACATACCTATAACTTGGTTTTGGCCATTTCTTCTTATCACACAGGTAATCTAACTCGTGTTTTGCATTTTCAATGCAAACTGGCTCGTCGATGACATCAGAGTTCATATGGGATAACTTAGCCAATGCCTCCTCAGCAGCATTAAGCTTTGCGGTTTCCTTTTTTTCAGAGCAACCGGAGACAACAAATGCACCATCAACATAGACACTAGCAATATTCATTGAGTCTGTCGGCCAGTTTACAATATCAACTTCCTTTCCCTTCTTTTGACACAGCTCATACAGCAAAGTAACTGGTTGTGGATGGTTCTGCAAGTCTTTAAGTGTAACAATGGGCTCTAAAAGAGGCCTAAACACCTACCAATATACCCAATCACCATAATCATAGAAATAATCATAATCACTGCACAAAAATTAACAAATACACAAGTTAATTACGCACCACCCATAACATTTCAAGGTTGAAATTGAGATCAACGTAGATAGCACCCGCCAAAGACTCCACGAGATCGGCGATTATTTTCGGCGCTTTAACTGCTCCGCCGTGAGCTACAGCTTTATTTTCTTGTCTAACAGAACGAGTGAACTCCCTAACCTGTGATAGAAAAGAATGAGGCGCAATTCAACAGTTAATAGAGATTTCTGAGTTTAGTTTTACCATATCATCGAGAGATTCAACATTATGCCTAAGGAAGCGATAAAGATCATGGATAACGGCGACGCGGGCGAGTTTCTCGTTGCTGATATTAGCGGCACGTAAGCGAGTCAACTGGCCAGGATCAAGGTGAGGATAAGCAAGGAAGAAATGATTACCCAAGGCGAGTCCTAGAGCAGCATCTCCTATGAACTCCAGGCGCTGATATGATGCCGAACCCTCAAAAGAAGGGTGTGTTAAAGCTTCCTGGAGAAGACTCTTATTTTTGAATTTATAGTCCAGGAGTGTTTCGACGGCGGAAAAAACCGATGCTTCCATTTTCAGCGGAGGTGGAGGTGGAGCCGGAGCAAACTCAAATTGAAGGAGTGAAAGGGAAACAGAGTGATGATAGCGATTTGTCAGAATTTCCCAAGAGGAAGACTGTAGTTTCTTTCCAAATTCCGTCTTGACTCTGAAGTTACCCAAACCGTACAAGTCATAGAGAGCAATGGATTTTCACAGGTCTCCACCGTCTAACGATTCTAGTTCCATTTCAATTGCATTTTCAACAAACTTCAATTAGAAAGCCCCTGGAATAACAAGGCATAAAAGCTAAATTTACACCCTACCTTATACATCAAAAATCAATTACATCCCTAACTTTTTTTTTCCTATCCATTACAGTAGTTTTGTGGATCCTACTACTACTTTGAGTTAAAAAAAAAATTAATTTTCTAATACTTAAATAAACAGTACAGGTGAACCTGAATAAACAGAAAAACTAGCAGACTCAAATTTCAATTTCCAATTTACAGAAGGATTTTATGCAGTAAAAGACCAAATACTCAAATATATCAAATTGCTATCATCCTTCTAAAAATTACAAAGACTAGATAAACCCAAAGAGAAAGAGCCATTCCATCTTAACTTAGACAAACATCACCCCTAACAAATAATGGCAAAAAACAAGCAAGGAATAGAGGAAACACTATAAGCAGAGTGCATATCGTACAACAAGTGAAGCAAACAACTAATTAAAAACTCAAGCACAAGCTAAATCAACATACCTGAACGATGATCGGCGACTAATAAAGCAAAACGGACTGATGAGGAAAATGGAAGACACTAGGGAGAGAAGAGATAACTGATAAAGAAAGAAATGAGTTTGAGTTGAGATAGATTAGGTTTAGGTTACGATTTGGGGGTACCCGCAAAAATTCACTATCCAAACCCGTATCCGATTGTAATTACCACGTATTATTAAAGAAAATTTACAAAACTAGACCTGTCATTTCTAGATCTATTTGAATACATGTTATCAAATTTTTAGATCTATTTGGAATAATAAAAATAAACAAGTATATTTTTTTATTATACAATTTAATGTTAATTAAAACTTTTAAAAAAAAAATTATTCTTCATTTCAAATAATTATATATAAGGATGTTTTAATAAAATAATTTTATAATTTAGATACTTCAATTATTTTTTAATTGTTTTAGAATTTGGAAAGAATTACATAGTAAGAGAGTTTGATTAAATATACTAATGGTCACTCAAATTTACCTAATGTTTTGAGGACCATTAATTTAAATTTTTGCCAATAAAATAACTCATATTTTATATTTATTTTAATAATATTACTTTGTTTTTTTTTTCTTTGTTCTTTTTAACAATTGTAATGTTGGAATGCGTTACTTGGATTATTTATAACATAGGTTTAATTGTTGAAAAACCTCTAGATAGCTCCCTCAACTTGCATAAAATTTTCAGTTAACCACTTGAACTTGTGTAAAATATAATCAATTAATTACTCGGTTGTAAAAAATAAGTTAAATGTTGAAGATATATTCCACGAACTTTATGCAAGTTGTTACATAATTAAAAAATAGATTAAAAATAAAGTTATTAATTGCTCAACTATAAAGATTGTCTTCTCTAATATTAGAATTGCATATCTCGATGGCAACCCAGAAGAAAAAAAAGAATTGCATATCTCGATCTTGGTCGTTTTAATTTGTTTAAGACGTGTGCAGTACATCTTTCGCATCTAACTTACTCTTTTGCAACCGAATGAACAATTGATTACAGTTTGTGCAAGTTCAGGGGCTTAAATGAATATTTTATACAAGTTGAGAGAGCTATCAGAACACTTTAAAAGTTCAGAGAACTGATTAACATTTTTGAACAAGTTTAATGAACAAATATGTATTAAGTCTATAATATAAGGCTACATCATCATCATATGTGGAAAATATTATGCTATATGGAATCCTAGAGTAAACAATTTGTAAAATATATAACTTTTTTTTTTGAGTTAAAAGTTACTAGATTCTACGTTGTAGTATAATTAGGGGTGGTGCCAGGGCAGGGAGGGTCAGCGACCCTCTGCCCCACCAAAAACCCCCTAAATAGGGGTTTTGAATCCTACCTTCGTTAAGAACCGCTATGGCTGGGGCCCCTTCCGTTATAGTGGTTGAAAAAGAAAATAGTAGTGCCTTTTTTTCCACATATAAGAAAGATATTTCCGTCATTCTCTTCTTTTACTTTTTTAACCCTAAACAATCTAGAACAATATCGTTTTGGGTTGTTGAAGGTTTGTTTTGGGCTTTCCATGTTTTTTTTAAAAAAAATAGGAAAAATTACACAGAAATTCATCTTTTAAAAACTATTTACAACTATGTCAAATCATAATTTTGGATTATGTCAAACTAGTAAAATCATTACTTTTAATATATTTTAAGGATTAGAATTTATAAATTAGAAATCTATAATATATTTTCTAGGGTTTATGATTAATGAATTGGAGTCTGGATCTCTTAAATTATGGTGTAAAATCATAATATATAGAGAATAATGACATATTAAGAAATAAGTTTGGTGATATGATTTAATTGTAATTTTGTACTTAATTATGATATTCATGTATTTGACCTAAAAAAAATAGTATTTTGGGCTTTCCATATTTTGAAATCGGATAACTTTGAAATCGGATAACTTTCCAAATTGGTCTATTTTTGAAATCGGATAACTTTCCAAATTGGTCTATTTTTGTTTCAAAAATTCAAGAGTAAATTTTAAATAAAATCCATGTGGTTTCACTAATTTTCAGATAAAGGACTGTGGTTTACTTTTTGTCAAAACCAGGATTGAGGTTTTCAACTTTAGCAAAATAAAGACTTTTTCGATTGATACTATTAAAATCACCCTTGACGACTTCAAAAATGACATATTTTAAGAACTACTAATATTCTAAACAATTTTAATTCTTCAACTTTTTTATTTTGAGATTATTTAGATTATGTTTGGTAAAGAGATAGAAAGTTCTAAAAAAAATGATTTTCGAAAATCGAAAATGTAGTTCCATAAAAAATATGACATTGAACAACTTTAATTCTTGAAAATTTTTATTTTCAGGTCGTTAAAGATGGTTTTAATAGCATTAATCCAAGTGCGAACCTCAATCCTCGTTTTGACAAAAAGTAAACCACAGTCTTTTATCTGAAAATTAGTGAAACCACAAGAGTTTTATATGAAATTTACCCAAAATTCAATTGATCAATTAATTTCTATTCTCACACAATTTTCAACTTCCAAGTAAGTTTTTTATTTTTGATTCTTTATTTTATTTACAGGTTTAATTAAGACTGGTTTGTACAACAAGATGGATGATGACTTTCTCACATATTGTTTGGTGTAGCGAAAATGAAACAATCGTACAAAATTTTCAGAACATGATATTGTTGGTCCCTTGTAATGTTGCAAGTATAGTTCCAAGGGGGGGTTAGGAACTATTTAAACTTTTTTGCAATTAGGGCAGACTTCTTTTTCTAAGGAAAAAGGTTTTAACAGCGGCGCTGAGTAAACAGCAAGATACTGGCTTAGTCAACTGATGACTAGGTCAGTTTCTTAGCTTGAGTCAGGAGATAGCACTTAGAGTCTATTCCTGAGCTCAGGCGTTTAACGCGCACAACTCAAACTTGACCTCTTTACTTGGTCAGTTTTTGGTTATTTTAAGCAAGCAATATAAATAAGGAGTTAAAGGTAAGAAATACTTTACTCAGCAGATTTATCCAGGTTCGGCTTCTTCTAAGCCTACGTCCTGTCCCCGGAACACGTTCCGAGATTTCGAATCCTCTACTGAGCTCTTTAAAGGTAGAGCCTCAAACCTTTTACAATCTTAGCAACTGAGTATAACAAGAGTACCTTCCTCTATACCTCTACTCAGTCCTAATCTCTCGCTGAGTACTATAACCTAGTACTCAGCCTCTCCTTTCTAATCTCTAGAAATGATAAGTGTTTTGTCCTATACAAAGATTTGCTAAGACACTTTAGACGATTGAAATAATCACTTTAGACTTTTACACAGATATAAGAATTGTAGTGTAAGATTTGCTTTGCTTCTTTGCTTGCAGAACTTGTGTTGAAATTTGGTCAGCGTAATGGCTTGATCAAGTTCTGTGTTGAGTGAAGCTTCTGATGGCTCTATTTATAGAGACGTCTGGGCATCGGTCATTTCGAATTTCGAAATAACCGTTGGAGGGAAACGGCTACCTGTCATTGTCATCCTGACTTGCTCAGAGCTCTCGGCCAATCAGAATTGTGTATCTTCTGTCCTCGGTCAGCTCAGCAGACTGTCTCTCCTTTTATGGTAAAGTCAACTGGACAGCATACTGTGTCGTCTGAACTTTACCCAAAGTAGAAATACTTTGTCTGGAAGTTTTCATTTGCCAGCTGATGTCTTGTACGCTTTGTTGATACTACTCAGCAGCTTCATCTTGAAGTTGTTCCCGAAGGTCTTCTAGATCCTTCTCTTGCTGAGTTGCGTTTTGTCCAAAGCGACATCGTTTTAACAAACGCGGGCCGAGTTGTACTGAGTTGTTTGACTTGGGCTTTAACACTTGTATTGGGCTTGGGCCTTTTAATTCTTGTGTCTTATAAACAGTTTTAACTCAACATTGAACAAACACATTAGTATAATAAATCAAAGCATTTAAACTTAGTGTGTTTAGAATATGTATTTCAATTATACTTAAACAATTTTGTCAAATCAAAATTATGTGGAAAGGTGTTTCAACAAACTCCCCCATTTTGATGTTGGCAAAACTATTCAGCGAAGAACTCAGTATTGAGCTCCCCCATGATAGTTGACCTATTTCAACTTAGCAAACTCCCCCGTAAGGGTTGAGCTACTGACTTAGTTTTACTCTAAACATTTAAAGGTTTAATTCGAGTAAGTCCAAGGTCAGTTTTTTAGATATAGGTCAGCTTATTAAACATATTCTATTTACTCAGTATTAAGCGGAAGGTATAATCATATAGAGTGCGCTGAGTAATTTGTTGTTCAATGAGTTCTTAACAGACAATGTTTTATAAGCACATAAGTCAATGTCAAACATGTTATCAGCATTTGATTCAGTCAATAAGATTTATAAGTATAAAACATAGCTGATTTAATTGAAGATACGTAATGACTCAGTACACAGTAACATATATCATAACTCAGGAATAGGAATTAAAGATGCAGATATGATATATTGATAGTAGTCAGTGGTTACACAACAAAACTAATAGATAAGGCATATAGATTACATCTGACTTAGTCTATACTGAGCTAGCCTATCTATTTCTTTTTCTTGTGTTGAGACTGACTTCGCTCATGCTGAGCTCTAGCTGCTTTATCTTTCTCCCCCGTTTTGTCAGCATCAGGAGGAGGAAGTTTGAAAGCATCAGTTAAGACAGCTCGAGTCAGTTCTTTAGATAGCTCCTTAAGTTTGTCAGCGCTTTCATTGACGCCATCAAAGATTGCAACTCCATCAGTTGATACCTCTGCGGGTATGTTAAGGTCAGCAGCATTGAGCATATTGACGCTAAACGCTTGAGCTTTGCCTTGCCAGATGAGAGCTTCAGTAAGACCAGTAAAGATTTGGTGAAAGGTCTTTAAAAGAGCTGTGTCGTAATACTGACGTTGAATATTGTTATGACGAATGTGGTTGAAGGTTTGTTGCATGATAGACTGCATCTCGGTCTGCTTTATTACGTCAGTATCCATCTCTTGCTTATTCAGATTAAGCAAGCGAATAGCCTCACCTATTTGCTCTATTGAGCACTGATTGTAAGAGACCATTTGCTCATTTGTCTTAAGTTGCTCGGTGTGGAGCTGAGCAAAAAGCATCTTTACTTCAGATGAGGTGGCATAGTCAGTGTTTACAGCTGACAATTTCTGAACTTGTTATTATAAAGAGTTCAAGTGTTGCACGGTTGTCAGCTGGATCTCAGCCAGCTTGGCTATTGAATCCTGCTTAGCTTGCTGTGCTTGAAAAGATATGATGACGTTCAGCAAGTCCTTGAGTCCCTTAACTTCGTTGAGAAGCTGAGTGACCTGGGAGAGCTGAGTAGTCTCAATAGATGAGGACCCAGCAGCAGGAGGATTGGAATGGTGAAGGTCTCTAATCAACGCTTGAACTGAGTCAATAATCTTTTTGCCGGACTCAGTAGCATTCACATAGCTTTGAGAGCCTTCAGGGGCATCAGTGTGACCGGAAGGAAGAGAAGTGAAAGGAGTGACCAGGTCAGTGACTGGAATAGTGGTACCAATCTGCACTTGAGTTTCTGGGATAGTTGATTGATCGGCAGAGAGTTGAGTTAGAGAAGTGGTAATCCGAATACTGTCTGTGCTGACGGCAGAAGTGTGTGGAGTCAGCACCATGCTTGAAGAAATTGCATGAACAGTAATCGGCTCAACCTGACTGGTTGAGGTGGCGGAAGCATTTTGGTCGGCATGTTCCTGTTGAGAAGAAACAGAGGCTTGCTTTTTTAATGGCGCCGATACAGTAGAGGTTGGTTGGCGTTTGAAAAATTTAAGCTTTACTGAGGATGGGTCCTTGGTTGTCTTAGAAATGACAAAGTCAGGAAGAGTTGGTGGTGGCATAAAATCTTCACTGACAGGCTTCTCACTGGCCTTAACCAACTTTCTTCTTCTACGAGGTGGAGTGACAGTTTGAGTAGCATCTCCTGAGTGAGAAGGAGAAGATTCGTGTTGCTCATTATGAGGCTGGTCAGCTTGTTCTTGGACTGGATCAACATTGTGTTGATCAAGTACTTGCTCATCTTCAGCAGCAAACCCAGCATTGGCCTGCTCAGTCTCATAGTCACTTGCTGTCTCTTCAGAGTCCTCAGCGTCATCCTGACTGCTGGCCTCTTCTTCTTCTTCTTCCTCTGTACTATCACCATCAAGTTCTTCCTCAACTTGTGAGATGAAGTGGTCATCCAATTGTACCTCATGTTCTTCAGACTCAGCTACACTACCTTGACATTGGGTGAAGTGAGAGTCACCCGGTACTACAAAGTCAGTAGGTATGGCATTGAGGGGAGTCAGTGTAGAAGGTTTCTGCTTCTTCTGAGGATGCTCAGCAGTTTCCTCAGTTCCAGGCTCACCTTGCCTGCTTCGTTTCTCAGCTGACTTACCAGCCGACTTCTGCCTTTTTGCTGGAGACTCAACATTTTTGGAAGGAGTCTCAGCAGTTTTCCTTTTGCGGGAAGCTGGAGCCTTAGTCCTTCGCCCTTTCTTTGGCTCAGCAGTTCCCTCAGCTTGTCCAGCAGCAGCAGCAGTTTTACCTTTCTTCAAAGGCTGTCCAAACTTTAGTGCTCTCAGCGAGGCCGCTGTGATCTTAGTTCCTCGAGTCTTGTCCTCACCTTCGAGGTCAACTTTATGGTCGATGAGGATTCTTGTGATGATTGATCCTAGCCTCAGTGTACCAGTGCTGCGTAGGAAGCCAGCGACGAGAAAAATTGGCATGTTGATTGGAGTGTACGTCAGCATATTCCATATAAAGCACTGCTCGAAATTTGTTGCTGATGTAGTGCAGTTGATCTTTGGGTAGATGAAGTAGGTCAGCTAGTAATGAGCCATCTTCTGGTGCTGACCCATCGATGAAGCTGAGACTTCTCCTGAGTGACCCTCAGGTTTGCAGAAGTTTTGTTCATACCCAGTGCCATCCTGATCTCCAGATCTTCTCAGCCTTGCTCCCTTAGTTTTTAATTTGAGAAGATTTCCTAAGTAGAGAGGGTTGATGAAGATGGTTTTCTCTTTAACCACTGTGCACAGATAGTTAGTGTTGTCATTTGCAACGCGGAGGTTGTGGTAAAACTCCCTTACCAGGTCAGGATAGGTTTCATCCCTAACCGAAAACAGCTCTGTCCAGCCGTTTTGTGAAATCCACTCGCAGAAGGGTTGTTCGTTTTGTACGAAGTTTTCTGATACCCATCTTGAGGGTTCAACTTTCCATTCACGGATATTTTCAAACACCTTTGAGTAGGTCCTGACCTTTACAGGCTTTTCCTGACCAGCTTTTCCGTTGCTGGGTGTTGGAGGATTCCCTGTAGGTTCATCGGAGCTGGACTTTTGGTGGCCGGCACCGGAGATGTTGTAGGAAACCTTAGTCATAGTTTTAGGATGGGAAAGCTTAGATGGATTTTTAGAGAGAAGGAATTTCTTTGCCTTAGAGTTCGATAAGCGTAAAGAATAAAAAATGGGGAAATACCCATTATTTATAGAGGTGATGTGTGGTGTGGATTTAATCGAATCCATGTGTCAGTTTTGCCTTGGGATTTTGAACCGACAAAGATCTTGGCATTTATGACACATATGGTGTATACGTCATCCTAGGGCTATACGCGTGCTATTGCATTTATTCTAACGGATCTAACACTCAGCGTTTAGAATACTAATCGTTTGATATTCTGAGTGGTCAGTATTGCATTAATGGGATGATTTCTAAGTTTAAGTTTATACTAACTTACTCAGTGTGCAAGTTTACTCAGTATTTGATGTTCAATCAATTTCTATGAGTTACTCAGCAAAACCAATCATTCAGCATAGTAATTCACTCAGCATGCATATTCATTTAGTACAGGAATTTACTAAAGAGGATTAAACATACCGATAGCTTCTCTCAGTATGCTGAACTGCTCACGAGCCAGTGGCTTCGTGAAGATATCCGCAAGCTATTCGTCCGTTGGGACAAAAGTCAGCTTGATCTCACCCTTGAGTACATGGTCTCTAATGAAGTGATGTCTGATGCTGACATGCTTCATTCTGCTGTGTTGAATTGGGTTCTTAGAAAGATCAATTGCACTTTTGTTGTCACATTTGACTTCAATTGTCTTCGTTTGAACACCATAGTCTTCAAGCTGTTGCTTAATCCATAGGACTTGAGCAACACAATGACCAGCAGCAATATACTCAGCTTCAGTGGTAGACAAGGCTACTGACGCCTACTTTTTGCTGAACCAGGATACAAGACAGCTTCCTAAGAAGTGACATCCTCCAGAGGTGCTTTTTCGTTCCAGCTTATCCCGTCCATAGTCAGCGTCAGTGTATCCGATGAGTGTAAAATCATGAGTATTTGGATACCATAAACCTGCGTTCACTGAGCTTTGCAAATATCTAAGGATTCTTTTTACAGCAATGTAATGAGATTCCTTAGGGTTAGATTGATATCTAGCACAGTAGCATACTGAAAACTGAATGTACGGTCTACTTACTGTTAAGTAAAGTAGAGAGCCTATCATACCTCGATATAATTTGCTGTCTACTGACTTACCATTCTCGTCAGCGCAGAGGACAGTGTCAGTGCCCATAGGAGTGGATATTGGCTTGCAATTTTCCAAGTCATATTTCTTTAATATCTCCTTGGCATATTTGGCTTGACTGATAAAGATGCCATTCTTTCCTTGTTTAATTTGAAGACCGAGGAAGAAGTTGAGTTCTCCCATCATGGACATTTCAAACTCAGTCTGCATTTGTTTGCTAAACTCCTTGCACATTGATTCATTAGTTGCACCAAATATTATATCATCAACATAAATTTGGGCCAGCAGGGTATCTTTACCCTTTCTCTTAATGAATAAGGTTGTATCAGCTTTGCCCCTGACATAATTTCTAGTCAGCAGGAAACTGGTCAGCCTCTCATACCAAGCACGTGGTGCTTGCTTGAGGCCGTACAGAGCCTTTTTGAGTTTGTAAACATGGTTTGGGAACTTAGGGTCCTCAAAACCTGGAGGTTGATTAACATAAACCTCCTCGTTTATAACTCCATTAAGAAATGCACTTTTGACATCCATTTGGAATAATTTAAAGTTCATGTAAGATGCATATGCACATAGAATTCTAATTGCCTCTAGCCTTGCCACTGGGGCGAAGGTCTCACCGTAGTCTATACCTTCTTGCTGACTGTAGCCCTGAGCTACAAGCCTTGCTTTGTTCCTGACTACATTCCCTTGTTCATCCATCTTGTTCCTGAAGACCCATCTTGTTCCAATGGTCTTTTGACTCTTTGGATGAGGCACTAGCTCCCATACATCGTTTCTTCTGAATTGATCGAGCTCCTCTTGCATTGCGTTCATCCAGAATTCATCGTACTCAGCTTCAGCGAAATTCTACGGTTCTTGAACTGAGACGAAAGCAACATTGCTGAGGTACTTCCTGAGTTGATTCCTCGTTATCAGGGTATTCCCAGCAGAATCAAGGATCGCACTCTCTGAGTGCCCTCTTGGGATCCTTATCTCTTTAGGTAGATTCATGTCTTGTGCTGTCTGTGTTTCAACAATCTCTGCAGAAGTAGATGGGTCAGCAAAAGTAATCTTAGGTTCACTCTTACTCTTGGTCAGCCTTTTCGTGAATGACTCAGTAGCTAGTTCTTGGTCAGCAGTGGTTACTGAGTTTGGATCATCTTCGGCCAGCGGCTGGTATCTACCTGCAGGGTTAGTTTCGTCAAACTCTACATGTACTGACTCTTATAAAACTTGAGTTCGCTTATTAAAAACTCTGTATGCTTTGCTGTTTGTTGAGTAGCCCAAAAAGATAGCCTCATCAGCTTTTGAATCAAACTTTGCTAATCTATCTTTGGTATTTAAAATAAAACATCTACAGCCAAAGGCACGAAAGTATCCAATATTGGGCTTTCGTCCTTTCCAAAGTTCATAGGGGGTTTTCTTGAGTATAGGTCTAACTAGAGCCCTATTAAGAATATAGCACGTTGTGTTAACAGCCTCTCCCCAAAAATACTTTGGAAGCCTATGCTCATCCAGCATTGTCCTGGCTATTTCAACTAGAGTTCTGTTCTTCCTTTCTACAACCCCATTTTGCTGAGGTGTTCTAGGAGCAGAAAAATTGTGGTCAATGTCGCTGGCTTCACAGAATTCAACAAACTTTTGGTTTTTGAATTCTCCACCATTATCGCTACGGATGTGAGCTAATTTTAGGTCTTTTTCATTTTCAATTTTTCTAACCAAATTTGAAAATGTCTCAAAGGTTTCATCCTTGCTGGTCAGCAAGATGACCCACGTATACCGAGAGAAGTCATCTACAATGACCAAGGAAAATCTTCTTCCACCCAGACTCAGCGGATGGACTGGACCGAAGAGATCCAAGTGTAGTAACTCTAACGGACGCTTAGTTGAGACAATATTTTTGCTATGAAAAGATTGTTTGGTTTGTTTTCCAGCTTGGCAAGCGTGGCATAATTGATCTTTTTCAAATTTAAGTTCAGGCAGTCCCTCAACCAATTGCTTTCTTGCTAGTTTGGCCAGAAGGTCCATGCTTACATGACCAAGTCTCCTGTGCCATAGCCAGGAATTCTCTTCCTTTGATACTAAGCACACAGTTTTTGAAAACTTTTTCTCTAAGTCTAGCATAAAGACATTATCTATTCGAGGGGCAGTTAAGATTAACTCATTTGTTTTACCCTCGTATATTTTACATCCAGTAGCATCAAATATAACTTTTCTCCCATTGTCACATAGCTGAGCTACGCTGAGTAAGTTATATTTGAGTCCGCTGACTAGGGAGACAGATTCAATAGTAGGATTACCTCCGATGGTTCCTGACCCTACTATCTTACCCTTCTTGTTGTCTCCAAAACTTACACTTCCTCCTCGTTTACGTTCAAATGTGATGAACTGAGTTTCATCACTCGTCATATGCCTTGAGCATGTGCTGTCAATATACCACATCTTTGACTTCTCGGCACATCTCAGGCTTACCTGCATTGTAACTAGTTACTTTTAGGTACCCAATTCTTTTTGGGTCCTTGCTTGTTAGGTGCCACAGGTAAAGCATCATATTTCATTTTATGGCGACATACATGGACAGTATGGCCATTCTTTCCACAGAAGTCACAACTGACCTTCTGTTTAGGATGTTTCACTGACTTGTCAGCACCCCAGTGCTGAGCGTGCCAGCACACCTTAGTGGTGTGTCCTAACTTCCCATAAAAGTCACACTGGACTTTTCGCTGGGGATTTCATCTCTGCTTAATACCTTGGTACTGAGTTCTCAGAGGAATGTTTCTTTTATTTGGAACCTTTAGTTGGTTCTGGATAGTTGTGACGTCCTTTCTCAGTTTCTTTGAAACTGACTGGACTTTAGATACAGACTCATGTATGATCTTCATGTTATCATGCAGAGTTGTATTGTCCTGAAGAAGGAATCTGAGGTCACTCCGTTTGACCTCTTCCACTTCGTCACAGCGCCTGCTGAGTGCTCTAACTTTCTTATTACACTTCTTAACAAGTGTGTAGAGATCACTCAGGGCATTAACCATATCATTTCTGAGCTGGGGAAGAGAAATTACCTCATTTGATTGCTCCTCATCGTCTGATGCGACGGATAGGTCAGCATGCTCAGAGATGCATGGCTCAGCAAGTTCGTCAGCCATGAAGCATATCTTCGCTGACTCGGTGGCCTCAGTTTCTATATATGAAGACTCATCACTGTCGCTCCAAGTAGCCACCATTGCCTTCTTCCCGCTCTTCTTGTCTTTCCTCAGTGTGGGGCAGCTTGACTTAATATGGCCAGTTTGATGGCACTCAAAGCATGTAATGGGCTTTGAGCTGTCCTTTTTGTATTTGCTGTCGCTTGAGTCAGCTTTATACTTATCAAACTTTCTGTAAGGCTTTTTAGAGTATTTATCATTTTTCCTGAATAGCCTTTTCATCTTCCTTGTGAACATAACCATCTCCTCATCATCAGTTGAGCTCCCGTCAGTAGAGTCAGCTTTCATGACAAGGGATTTCTGCTTCTTGTCTTCAGATTTTTCCTTCACCTCGAAGTTCTTCATGGATATCTCATGGGTCAGCAATGAACCGATGAGTTCGTCATATTTGTAGGTGGTTAAATCCTGAGCTTCTTTAACTGCTGTCTTCTTTGCTTGCCAATCTTTAGGAAGACTCCTGAGTATCTTTTTGACTTGTTCTTCCTCAGTGAAGATTTTTCCAAGTCTCTTGAGCTCATTAATAATGTTGGTGAACCTTGCATTCATGTCTGAAATGCCCTCATCATTGTTCATCTTGAACAGCTCGTACAGTCTCATCTGCTGATTCACCTTGGACTCCTTTACTTTATTTGTTCCCTCGTAGGTGACTTCCAGCTTTCTCCAGATCTCTTGTGCCGACTCACAACCTGAGATTTTGTTATATTCTGCAGCATCAAGCGCACAGTGAAGCATATTGATAGCCGAAGCATGGTTTTGGAGCTTCTTAAGATCATCATATGTCCATTTGGCCTCAGCTTTTACAACTGTTTGGCCAGCCACAACTTCGACAGGTACAAATGGGCCTTGGACTATAGATAGCCAGGCACTCATGTTTGTAGTCTGAATTAAATTTTGCATCCTATTCTTCCAGAAGGTATAGTTTGACCCGAAGAATAGGGGAGGCCTGGTAATGGACAGCCCCTCAGGCAGTATCTGAGTTGTTTAGTTTCCAGGGAGAAACCGAGTGCTGTTTTCGCCCATGGTAGGGATCAGCTCAAGGTTGTTAGACCTTTTACAGTGAGCTTTTATGCTCTGATACCACTTGTTGGTCCCTTGTAAGGTTGCAAGTATAGTTCCAAGGGGGGGTTATGAACTATTTAAACTTTTTTGCAATTAGGGCAGACTTCTTTTTCTAAGGAAAAAGGTTTTAACAGCGGCGCTGAGTAAACAACAAGATACTGGCTTAGTCAACTGATGACTAGGTCAGTTTCTTAGCTTGAGTCAGGAGATAGCACTTAGAGTCTATTCCTGAACTCAGACGTTTAACGCGCACAACTCAAACTTGACCTCTTTACTTGGTCAGTTTTTGGTTATTTTAAGCAAGCAATATAAATAAGGAGTTAAAGGTAAGAAATACTTTACTCAGCAGATTTATCCAGGTTCGGCTTCTTCTAAGCCTACGTCCTGTCCCCGGAACACGTTCCGAGATTTCGAATCCTCTACTGAGCTCTTTAAAGGTAGAGCCTTAAACCTTTTACAATATTAGCAACTGAGTATAACAAGAGTACCTTCCTCTATACCTTTACTCAGTCCTGTTGGAGGGAAACGGCTACCTGTCATTGTCATCCTGACTTGCTTAGAGCTCTCGGCCAATCAGAATTGTGTATCTTCTGTCCTCGGTCAGCTCAGCAGACTGTCTTTCCTTTTATGGTAAAGTCAACTGGACAACATACTGTGTCGTCTGAACTGGGCTTGGGCCTTTTAATTCTTGTGTCTTATAAAGAGTTTTAACTCAACATTGAATAAACACATTAGTATAATAAATCAAAGCATTTAAACTTAGTGTGTTTAGAATATGTATTTCAACAGATATCCCTAAAGGGTAAAGTGCCACCTGTTAGAAGCGATAGCAGTGGCTATTCACTTTCGCAGATGGTTTGCACCTCTATGGGTGAGACTGCTGGCCACGGAAATTCTTTCCATTCCCAAAGGCGGGGATCGAACCCTGGACCTTTGGTTAAGGAAGGAGGGGCCTTTACCACTCTACCACAACCCCGTGGTTTTCTAAATAACTTTCTTATTATTATTAATCATTTTCTATATTTTCTTATCTTTTGTATACTTATTTTTTCCTAAATCAATTATTACACTTTTGAAACTAAAAAAAACTTAATTTTTAAATAAATTTTTTTTAATTAAATATAAAAAGACAAAACTTGTATAATTTTAAAAAATTAGTGTTGGATTTATAAAATATTAAATATATCTACTTTTTTTAGACTGGCCATTTTTAATTTTTTATTATTCAATACACTAAAATGGTATTAATTTAGGATGTTGGACGCTAAAAAAATTTGCTCAACCCTAACAGCCTGAAGTTTAGAAATTTCTTCATTCTCCATAAATCTAACCCTGACATCAGCTGCAAAGACTAAAATTAGTCCCTATATATAAAATCCTGGATCTATCACTAAACAAGTTGAGAGAATGAAAAAATAAAAATAGAAAAAAAAAGCTGATGGAATGGAAGAACTCCAAACAAGACAATGAAAGGAAGAATAAAGTAAAAGGGTTGCTGAAATAAAAAGGGAGATGCTGCTGAGGACCAAATCTTTTATATCAGCAAATCTTTTGGTCAGCTAAGGACCAAAACTGTCCAGTTCTCGGCCAAATTAATAGTGAAATTTACATACAAATTTACTTTTGAAAAAGAAAAAATTACAAAACTGGGTCAAATAGGAGGCTCATTTACATATTTAACCCATTTACTCATCCTACTACGTATCTAGACTGATTTTGTGTGACTTTCCCATAATACCCCTAACCTTCCCACTTCCCACCACTCGCGAACGGTCGCTTCCCATATCTCCTTGGTTACGCGAAAAGTTGCTCCTGCATTAATGATTTGAAGACTTTTGATCTTCCTTTCTTCCTTTAAATTGCACGAAATCTGCACAATTTCGTCAAAATCACAATGAATTTCTCTTTTTCCTCTCTTCATCTCTTGATTCTGCAACTTCCTAACCCTAGAAAACGAATTCATGGTTTTTCATCTTCCTGTTCGTTGCTTGGTTTCTTTCTTCTTGTTACCATCAAAGAAATGGGTTTTCTATGATATTTGCTTCGTTCTTCCCATGTTATCATATTGTTATTATCGCTTTTGGGGGTGAAATGGGCGAAAAATGCAAGTATCTGTTGTTTTTTCTGCATTTTTTCATGAATTTACTTCGCAATCGATGGTTTCGAGAAGCTTTGCGAAGAGAAAGAGCCTGAAAAGTGACGATCTACTTCGTTAATCGATGATTTCACGAAGATATTCGAAGAGAAAGTCTGAAACGTATGGATCTACCTCGCGAATCGATGATTTCGCGAAGTCTGCGAATAGATCCTCACGTTTCAGACCTTGCAGACTTCGCGAAACAATCGATTAGCGAAGTAAAATCACCTCTTTTCCTGTACATTTACATTCGCATGCTTCGCTAATCTTCATTTCGCGAAGCCAAAATCATCTTTTTCTCTGCCTAACATGATTAATTTTTTCTGAAGGTGGTTGAATACATAACATCCCTTTCTGGAAGGCGACGTACTGGGCTGCAGGGGAGATGATTTTCCTTCATGTATAGGGATTAACTTCCCTCAAGATTGACACATTCACTCCTAAAATGGTTGGTTAGGAGAGATTGTGTCAATCTTGGGGTGCACCATGGGACACGTCCATCCTATGGTGCCAATCTTCAAAATGAACCTAACTAATCCGGTAACAATTTTAAATCGGATGAGTAATCTTGGTGTGCACCGTAGGACACGTCCATCCCAAAAGGTCTTTTGGGATGAGAAATGGAAGTCCAGACCTTTTGGGATGGATGTGTCTCATTGTTGTAAATTTTGATAATGTTATGATTTGAATGTTGTTATTGTGGCAATCTTGTTGTAAAGTTTGATAATGTTATGATTTTAATGTTAGAATCCGTTATTGTTTGCCATTTTTTGTTATATACCACTTCGCGAATTAGCTTCAAAACATATCCAGCCTTCGCATATGCGAACTAAATTCATCAAGCAAAACAAACTTCAGCTTCGCAGGCTTCGCATATGCGAACTAAATTCATTAAGTAAATCCAAACATTAGCTTCGCAGGCTTCGTATATGGTCGAATCTGTGAAGTCAGACGGGAGGGAGACAGACGCGCGTAAATATTAAGGGTATTATGGAAAAGTCACACAAAATCAGTCTAGATATATAGTAGGATGAGTAAATGGGTTAAATATGTAAATGGACCTCTCATTTGACCCAGTTTTCTAATTTTCCCTTTAAAAAATTATCATAAAAAATTATTTACAATTATATAAGTTATAATTTTGAATTATATCAAATTAATAAAATTATTATTTTAATCTATTTTGAGAATTAGAGTTTATGAATTGAGGATCAGTAGCGTTTATCTGGACCCTAAAAGACGAAATGAATTAATCATTAACCGTTAGATCCAAACTTATTAAAATCCTATGATTGAGATTCAAACCATCCTAAGGTGTAGATTTAATGAGCCTGGATCCAACAGTGAATAACCAAATTCATTTGGTCATTAGGGTCAAAGTGAACACTACTGAAATTGAGGATATAGAATATATTATCTAAAGTTTAGGATTTATGAATTTATTTAAATGTTAAACTTGGTGGTATTTTAAAACTTTTTTTTACAAGTAATTAATTAAAAATTTAAAAAAGCAAAAATAAAATTATGATATTCTGATATTTTAAATTTAAAATTATATAATAATTTTTTTTAAGGTTTTAAAATCATATAATGATGAAATACATAAAAAAAATGATTTAGATAAATATAAATAAAAACTAAAATCTGAATTTTAAACGTAAAGTTGGATGATATTAGGAGCACCTCCACTTAATTATTTCCTATTTTGTGGAGATAGAGAGGCAGAATCATGTGTGTGGTTTCCACGATTAAAGGGTCCAAGTCCTTCTGGACCCGTGTCTCTATTAACATTTTAATATTAAAATCGCCATGACTTTATTAAAATATAAATATTCAAAACAATTATCACTGAACTTTAATTTCTGCAAGTGTTATTAAGTTTATTACAAACGGTAATAAATATTTTTATACCAATTCATTCCAAATGGTAATAAATAATTTGTGCCAATAATTCTTTAATTACCTTATTATTTATTCCATCCGTCTCATTATATAAGTCGTTTTAGAAAGTGATATTTTTTCCAAAATATAAGTCGTTTTGGTTTTCAAAAAATTTTTAGTTTAGTTTTTTGGTCCAAACATTAATATTTTTAATCTTGATCTATGTGTTTTTTAACATTCCAATATTTATTGTCTAACCATTACTGTGAGAGAATTTTTTTTAAGTTAACTAATGTAAAATTTATTAATTAGACTCTACATTAATTGTATTTCTTAATTTGTTTGAACATCTTTAGAATGACTTATATTATAGAATTCGGGTAGTAACATTTTTTTATTCTAAATCGTAATCTTTTTTTTTTTAAACAAATTGGATTAATGAGCCTCAACCGGACAAAAAGTCAACAAACTAGGAGAGATTACATCCGGAATAACATCATAAGTACAAGGAATAACATGTAAACGAGATAACCGAGCAAAAGCATCGGCTAAACCGTTAGCTAATCTCCTAACAAAACGGACCGAGAAACCGTTATTAAGGCCAAAAAACGCTTTACGTTGAGCAATAATATCGCCGAATTCACTATCATCGAGAAGTAGAGAATTATCTGCCTTCACAACCGTTAGCGAATCCGTTTCTAACACAACCTGCTCAAAACCCTCAGCAGCAACCCATTGAATGGCGCCCAGTAACGCGGAAGCCTCACCCTCATACACCTGCTATAAACCTTCTACCATATTAACCCGACCTAACAAGAATATCCCCTCATCAGATCGAATAACAGCAGCAGCCCCCGTCTGAACCGTTTCGATGAAGAATGCAGCGTTCACATTGCAGCAGACAGCCGTACAGGGAGGACAGTGCCATTTTGGGCAGCCAGGAGGAGGAAAAATTTGATGGATGGAAAAATTTGCAGAAAAAGCTAGCTAGGGATCTAATTGCTCAATTTTAAAGTATATTGATATAATTGTTTATTGATGTATATACTAGGGGTGTCTTCTATGGTTACTTTGTTTTTGACAAAGTAAAGATTACTTTGTTTTTTTCACAATTGGATGATGATGGACTTTAACAAAATAAGTTCATCCAAACAAACAAACAAACAACAACAAAGCCTTAGTCCTGAAATGATTCAGGGTCGGCTAACATAAACCATCATATAAAACCGTGAAATGTAAGCGACACAAATTCTCTCCCTCTACTATGTCCTATCCACTACCATATTTTCCTCAATCCCCAATAAACTCATATCACTCTTGATCACCCTCCTCCAAGTTTTATTAGGTCTTCCCCTACCCCTCACCACTACATCCCTTTGCCACTCTTCAGTCCTCCTAACCGGCGCATCAAGCGCTCTTCGTCTTACATGGCCAAACCACCTTAGTCGGTTTTCCCTCATTTTATTCTCAATAGATGTAACCCCTACTTTTGTCCTAATTATTTCATTACTCACCCGATCCTTTCTCGTATGACCACACATCCATCTCAACATACGCATCTCCGCCATCGACATCTTATGAATGTGACAGTGTTTCACTGCCCAACACTCCGTACCATATAACAATGCTGGTCTGATTGCCGTGCGGTAGAATTTTTCCTTCAATCTATTAGGCATGCTGGGGTCACAAAGGAAACCCGTAGCACTCTTCCAGTTCGCCCATCCAGATTTAATCCTGTGAGCAACATCTCCATCTACTTCTCCATCCATTTGGATAATAAATCCTAAATACCGGAAGCAATCTGATGCCTGAACAACTCTCCCATCTAGGGTGATTGTCTCTGCCTCCCTACTCCTATCGCCGCTAAACTTACACTCCAAATATTCCGTCTTACTTCGGCTCAACTTAAAGCCTCTAGATTCTAAAGTTTATCTCCATAGTTCCAACTTCCTCTCCATGCCTTCTTTCGTCTCATCAACCAACACAATATCATCTGCAAACAACATGCACCATGGTATACCATCTTGAAGTGAACTCGTTAGTTCATCCATAACGACGACAAAAAAATGGGCTTAGTGCAGAACCTTGATGCACTCCAATCGTAATAGGGAACTCTTCAGTCTTCCCAACACTGGTACGTACACTCGTGCATGCTCCCTCATGCATGCTCCCTCATACATGTCCTTTATGATGTCAATATATTTCCGCGAAATGCCTTTCCTTATTAAGGCCCACCAAAGTACTTCCCTTGGTACCTTATTATATGCCTTCTCCAAGTCAATGAAAACCATATGCAAGTCTTTCTTCTTATTTCGATAGTGCTCCATTAATTGTCTCATTAAATGGATGGCTTCCATAGTTGATCTCCCCAGCATAAAGCCAAACTGGTTTTTCGAGATCTTCACCGCCCTTCTTAGCCTTTGTTCAATCACTCGCTCCCAAAGTTTCATAGTGTGACTCATTAATTTGATTCCTCGATAGTTGGCACAATCCTGGACATCGCCTTTGTTCTTATACAAATGGATTAGGATACTTTTCCTCAATTCTGATGGCATCTTATTGTTTCTCCAAATTTTGTTGAAGAACGTCGTCAACCATTCAATTCCTCTCTCTCCCAAACATCTCCAAATCTCAATAGGGATGCCATCAGGTCCTACTGCTTTCTTCAATTTCATCTTATTTAATGCCATTTTGACTTCACCCTCTTGAATTCTCCGTATGCATTCACGATTTACCATATCGTGAGGGATACTTATATCTCCCACATCTTGTCCGCGATCTCCATTAAATAAGTTATCAAAATAGGACCTCCATCGTTCCTTGATATCCTTATCTCCAACTAGGACTTTTTGGTCCACATCCTTCACACATTTAACTTTTCTGAGATCTCGCATCTTCTTATCTCTCATCCGAGTAATTCTATATATGTCTCTTTCCCCTTCCTTCGTATCCAATCTTGTATACAGATCCCGATTCACCTTTGCTCTAGCCTCTCGTATGACCTTCTTTACTTCCCTTTTAGTCTCTTTGTACTTTTCGTAGTTCTCATCACTCATACACTTCCCTAATATTTTATAGGATTCTCGCTTACTCTTTACTGCTTGTCGTACTTCTTTTGTCCACCAAGATGTGTCCTTACCCGGTGGCATGCTACCTTTAGATTCCCCTAAAACTTCCTTCGCTACTTCCCTTATACTATGCTCCATTTTAGTCCATATCGAATCTATATCTAAATCCATATTACAAGTCCAAATATCTTTTTTGGCCATCTCATCCACAAATTTTTGTTGATTCTCCCCTTGCAGTTTCCACCACTTAAGCCTAGTCTCCACTTGTGGTGTTCGTTTTCTCATACATCTCCTACTTCGAAAAACAAGCACCACTACTCTATGTTGGGTTGTCGTACTCTCACCAGGGATCACCTTACAATCAATATAACTCTTTCTTCAAGCACTCCTTACTAGGAAGAAGTCAATTTGGCTCGCATTACCGCCACTCCGATAAGTCACTAAGTGGGATGTTCTTTTCATAAACCATGTGTTCATGATACTCAAGTCATAGGCTGCTGCTAATTCCAAGATATCATTTCCTGCTTCATTTTTATCTCCAAAACCATACCCTCCATGGACACTCTCAAACCCATCTCTGTTGGGGTTTAGTGTCCTATAGACAATTGTTCTAGGATACAAACTTAATGTAAATGAAGTGTTCTTTATATCGTTTGTTTTAATGAGATATGGTTTCATAACTATATAAAGGCAATCCCTTTTTAAAAACTAAATAAAGTCTGATAAAAGGAAATCCATAAGTTTGTTTAAAGTGATTATAAAGTGTTCATACAAGCATGAAGTGAGACGAAACTTTATGATAAACTAATAAACTTAAAACTACCCCAAGTCAAGTAATATGTTTAGGATTGACATATCACTGCTGAGACTTGCATGTAACAATGTCTTCTATCGAGACAGAAAGCTGATCTCACAAGCTTCATATATACAGATATCTGGACAGTTACATGGATCCAATGAAAAGAAGTTCATTAGGATTAGGGACCCAACTTGAGATAACAGGATGGGTAGATTCATCCTTGTCACATGTTCATCTCATTGGTATTAATAGGTATAAGTAATCCTCAGACTCAAAGGAATGTTAATTGGTGATTCTGGATTACGGAATGTGATGCTTTGATCCTGTTGTAACACGATCCATAACAGAGATGACTCTGGGGTGTGAACGGCAGACGTTGGGTATCCCAGAAAGTAATTGCAGGATAATTATACATTGGATTGAGCATTTATCACTCCCGATAAATGGGAGATACGTCCATGGATCGCTTGTGGAAGACTCGACTCTAAATCCTTGCAAGGTGATAGCTTAAGACTTGAAATACAGATTTCACTTAACCTATCTAATTGGAGTTGACTCGGCCTGTACAAGTAAAACGAACATCTCGCTATATGTGACTTGACATTATCCATAGTCATAAGATTCAGTTCAAGGATGTAGTTGATAAAGGATCGAATTATACTGTAACTAATACGGAAAGGTCAACGACAGAATCAACCTGTCTTTTTATAGCTCTGGGGGAATGTTTCGGATTTGCTAATCACATTTTGCGTACTCATTCCGTTATGCAAAGATTAAATATAATTCTGTGAAAATTAATTTAATAGTTGCATACGGCTAGAAGCAATAAGAACCTAACGGGTCACACATAAGACTTGGAGCCCAAAAGAGAAACAGATGTTAATTAATTAATGGAAGCCCAACTGAGTCCACTAAGGCCCAGTATATAGGGGGCGATTTTCATGTATGAAAATACATGAATAATTTAATTTGATTTTAACAATTCTAATTAGATTATGATTGTGAATTAAATTAATAAAAGGATAAATAAGTTAGGAGGTTTAATGAGATTAAAATTACTCCTATTATTATCCTATAATGTTATTATTATTATCTTTATATTTAGATATATTAATAGATAATAAATAAGAATTAAATTCCGAATTAAATTCTTACTCAGTAACCTAATTCTATCTAACTAGGGTTTAGATACAAGAGAATATAAATACCCCCTATATGTGTGATTTTCGTAACACACTAGAGCAACCAAGAGAGAGAATTTCGACCCCCTAGACGAGGATGAAATAATCCACCGCTTCCTACCGATTCAATTGATTTCATCTCTTTCTCTTTATCCTTGATCTTGTGTTGATTTATTAGAGACAATCTATACTTGATTGTTTATACGGTTGATATCTAACTTGATTTTGGATTGTGTTTTTGTCTTGTGCTCGGGAACTCGAAGTAAGAGTTGTGGGCACTTCGATTGCAACAGTAGATAGAACTCTAAAAGGTATTTCCTTCTATCCCTCTTTATATGAAATAACGATTAACGGGTCTTGGGTTAATGGAAATAGGTTAAAAATTTTATATTTCCGCTGTCAAACATTTGCCTATTTTCCTTCAATCTCGCCTAGAACCCACGTGTCCATTAAGATCACCACCCAGTACCATCTTTTCATCCCTATGAACCTGTTGCACCACTTCCTCTAAGTCCTCCCAAAAGGCTTGTCTTATAGAGACATCTAATCCTATTTGTGGTGCATATGCACTTATGACATTCATAACCTCGTCCCCTATCACAAGCTTAACACTCATAATTCTATCGCTCTATCTAGACACCGCTACTACATCATCAATATACTCCCGATCTATAAGAATACCTACTCCATTTCTACCCCTGTCCTTTCCTGAGTACCAAAGTTTATACCCCCAATGAGCTATCTCTCTAGCCTTGGCTCCAACCCACTTGGTTTCTTGTAGACACATTATATTTATTCTTCTCCTCTTAAGTACCAAAGTAAGTTCATCCAATGATAGTAAAAACAAAATAAGGCTTACTTTGTCAAAAACAAAATAAGCATAGCCTATCCCATATATTAGGATCTAAATTTTACTTTAAGCTGGTTAACAATAAATGCCCCTCCGTTCATTTTGGTATTTTTTCACAAATTTAAATTTGTAGTTTTTTTATTATTATTTAGTTATATTGGACTATTAAAACCTTATAATATGACAAGAATGGATGCATCCTATGTGGTTTTAGGTCCTGTTATTTGCCACTTAATTTCAATTCAGTTCCATAGTATTCAATTCAGTTCAGTTCACTAATTTATCATTACTTATTATAATTATAATTATTTTTTATTATCATTATTATTATTATTATTAAAACCATTATTATTTTTATAAGCCTTTTATTTTAATTATTGTTATTTTTTAAGGATTATACTATTATTCCAGTTTCAGTTTAGTTCAGTTGCATTCAGTTCAATTTACTTAATTTCAGTTAAAAAGAACAGAGTCTTAGTTTTAAAATGTAGCTTATAGTTATGATAACTTGTGAAAAAATCCTTGATCGGAGCACTTCTCTCTGAGGTGCCGTTGGGATCGGCCGGAGACACTCCGATGCCTAAGTCAGTAATATTCTTGAGAGAATAATCTGCAATCACAAAGTAGGGTTAGAATAATGTGTACCTCTGATCCCAGAAAGCTGGGGTATCTACATGCAATTCTGTAACAATCGCATCAATCCTCTTTATTGTCCTTGAATGTGGGTTTCGATGTTACTTTAGTTATACTTGATGGTTTCAGTATTAATGGAGTTGTTAGTATCATCAATGTCGGAAGTTTATTATCAATGTCGGAAGTTTCTCCTTGATAACGGTTTAGAGATCCCTGGATTAATCCTGCATTAATTATCATTAATTCCATATTAATCATGCATAAATCATACTTTTATAAAGAATAATGGTTTGTCATTATTTGTATTAATTTCCATTTATTCCTCATTGTAGAATAATTTGGGTTGTTATCAAGTTACTCACATCAACAGGGAATGAAATAGTCGTAGACAATCTTACTAATCATGATCTAACAACAAACTCTTGTTTCCTAATTTATTTGCAGTGACTTGATTAATGATGGTATTTGTGGTTTCCGTAATTATATGTTTTCCTAATTTTTTATCTCTTTGCCTCCTTCGGGATGTACTGCTTTATACTTAAATTATTTTTTCTTTTCTTGAATATATTTGGATTTGTTGGGTTGATGAGTTCAGAGGTGCTAACCTAGTTGGGATGTCCGACCTCAACTCTCTTCATCTCATAATACATTTTTTCTAATAGGTATAGTTGTTAAAACTAAATCGATCAAAGAATCAGTAAGAATAAATAATTATGGAGTTAATTGGAATTTAAAAAATCATGTAAAAATTAATATTTTTAATTTTATTTAAACTTCTAACCTAATAAAATATTGACAATGTAAATAAAATGTATGTAATAATTATATTAATGTTATTTAATAATAAAATGTAAATTAAAAATTTAAAATAATAATAAGTTCATAATAAAAAAATCAAGTTTAACCTAATAATACTAAAAAATAATAATCAATATGATAAAATACTACTAATTGATAGTAAAAGGCTAACCTTATAAACACTCAATAGATTGTAAATATAATCAATCTCGAAATACTTGATGAGTATTTTCTTAATGCTTACGGATTTCTTTGATGATGTTCGTACTCTTCTAAATAAATTTTGGTGGAGTTCAGCTAGTTGATCGGGTTCGAATATACATTGGAAAGAATGGAGTAGATTGTGTTTGCCAAAAATGGATGGGGATTGGAATTCCACAACTTGCATATGTTCAATTTTGCATTGCTAGCTAAGCAATGTTGGCGTATTTTGCAGGATCTGAGTTCCCTTGTTTCGCAAATGCTTAAGGCAAGGTATTTTCGCTTTGCTAGTTTTGTTACTGTTAATCCTGGCACAACCCTTCCTTTATCTAGCGAAGTATTCTAGCAGGTCGGGTTCTTCTATTGAAGGGAGTAATCCGCAACGTGGAATCTAGAACTGATATTCACATTTGGGATGATCCATGGTTATTAGATGCAGTTAACCCATATATTACATTCCATATCCCTCCATTTTTACTTGTGGGCCTTGTTAGCGACCTGCGCAACAGTAGAGGAAATTGGTATCCTCATATTCTAGACTCGGTGTTTAACGATAGGGCTCGATAATTGATATATTCCATACCTAAAAGATCATGTGGTGGAAATGATTCATAGTTGTGGCTCAGAGACAAGTCAAGTTCCTATTCAGTTAACAGTGCATACTTTCTAGCTCTGAATTCATCAAATCCATTTCTACCTTCGGCTCATTTCCCATGGAATTTCATTTGGCGTATTAAGGCTGCCCCTAAAATCTGAAACTGCATTTTGGCATGCAATCTCGCATTGTCTCCCTACGCTTTCCAATTTGTCTACATGAATGAGCTCATTACATAATATATGCCCAATCTGTCAGCAGGTGCGGGAAGATGAAACTCATGTTTTATCTCTTGTGGATTTGCCCAACAGGTGTGGTAACTTTTCTTAGGGGATGATCGAATGACAGGAGTTTGAAACTTGTCAAGTTAGTTTGTCACGATTCTCTCTTAATCTCAGATGGACATAATTTCGGATATTACGGTCATCATTTGGGGATTATGGAAGCATCATAATGGAGTAGTTTGGGATAGAAATCGTTTGCTGGCGGCTTCTATTCACGTTTTGTCTCTCCAGGAACAACGCCAGTGGAGTATGGCTCAGTCTCAACGTTTGAAGTATGTAAATCAGTAGGAAATTCATAATTCTCGACAGACCTGCTCCACAGGTCTCGCCGCTTTAGAGCTTGTAGAAGACACCAAATCCACTACAGTTGTAAAAATAAATGTTTCCTGCATACCATTGTTATTATTCATCGGGCTCGTAATCACTGGAGCTACTGAACCCTGACCTACCCTTCCCCTAGGGCCTGTTCTACGTCTCTTTCTATCGTCTGCCAACTCTAACCCTCCCTCTTCACTATCAACTAGGGCTGCACAAAACTAACCGAAAAACCGATTTCCGAAACCGAAACCGAAACCAAACCGAAAAATAGGTTAACCGTAACCGATGGACTAGTTTACGGTTTTTATTTTAAAAACCGATGGTTAACCGAAACCGAAAAATAAACCGATTATGTATTAATACACATAAAACTAGTATAAATATATGTAGAAATTTAATTATCAATCTATAAATATACATATTTATATTTAATTTTTAAGTTAAAAATATCAAAATAACTTAAAACTTATTTGTTTTGGCAATTTTGTTAATTAAATTTGAAGTTGCATATTTTTATTTAATATTTAAATAATTATATATTTATTTTAAAATGAATAATTAAAGATGTAAAGTGATATTTGCTACGAAAAATCACTAATGGTTAACCGATCGAAATATAGGTTAACCGACCGAAGTTTAGATTAACCGAAATATGGTTAACCGAATTAAATGGACTGGTTAATGGTTTTTGTTAATGGACTGGTTAACCGACCATGTGCACCCCTACTATCAACCATCATATTTTCTTTTTCCCCATCCCATTGGTTATGTGTGTCGGCTCGAATATCCTCTACTAGGGTCCATGCCTTTCCCGAATTCTTCATAAGGCCTTGAGAGTTTGCTGCTGTCAAGATGTCTCCTTGTTAGATTGCATTTGGTGCTCGATGCGACGTTGGTTACCTTGCATCCGATCATATTTATTTGAGCCACTGAAGCCACTGCTAGAGCCTGCTATCGCTGACACTCCACTTGGATCTTGCAGCCATTTTTATTGTTGGCACCTCCCCCATTCGCCTCAAATGTGCTTTTTTTTGTTCGTAAGTGTATCCACCGCCGACAGCAGATGGTTTGCACCTCTATGGGTGGGATTGCTGGCCACGGAAATTCTTTCCGTGCCTCAAATGTGCTTTAAGCCACTCGCCCCGTTCCCTTTTCAATTCCTCTAACAACACAATAAAGAGTTTTTCACATAATTTGGCTGTATGTCGCAGTAATCCACAGTTATAACAAAAGGTAGTCAGACTTTCGTACTTGAAATTTATAAAGGACCAGTCGTTTTAACCCTTTCTAATCTTCTTGCACCTCTTTAAAGATTTCCTTACATTGATCACAATTCTTATGCGCATAAACTGTCTTCGAATTCCATTGTTATTATTCATATCATATTTTTGGAATCTGCCTATGAAATTGCCAATGTTTCCCAACTCCTTCCAACATAGAGCCTATTGGTAAATCACAAATGTAGACCTAGAAAGTAGCCTCATGCAAAGGAACCAGCTCCGGAGATGGCTCATTCCTCCATTCATTCATTATCAAAAGATGATTGTCGAAAGACGAGCTACGACTCGAGCCCTTTCCACCTCATGGAGAAATTTGAAGACAAAACAGTTAAGACTCAAGTTCAGCAATCGCAACTCCCCTCCCAGGTCTCCATAACATTGTGAGCCGAGTTTTCATAGCCGTCGAATTCACTATTCTATATGTGAGGAATCTGCCTACTAACGACAGGCTAAGGTTCTTTAGTGTTGGGTTTGATGATGGTATGCTGAGGTTCAGAGCTTCTTGTTCCCCATCCAACAGCGTTAGGTTTTCAAAACCTTTCTCCATTCTTCTTAGAGGTGTCAAAATGGTTAAAAAGATTGACTCAACCTATTTAATAAATGAGTTGATCCAATACAACCCATTTAATAAATGGGTTGTAATAACCTATTTGTATAGAGGTCAAAATGACCCAACCCATTTATTAAATGGGTTACATGGGTTGACCCATTTAACCCATTTAACTAAATCTAATTAAAAATTTGTTCATTTGAATTTCAATTAATATACACGTAAAAAACTATTAGTCCAAATAATGTAATGTTCTATAAAATCAAACAACAATGTAATCATCCAAATCATCAGGAATTTTTGAAATTCCAGAATTTTCAAAATTCCAGAATTTTCAAAATTCCAGAATTTACGGAATTTCTGAATTTTTGAAATTTCAGAATTTTTGATATTCCAGATTCTGAAATTTCAGATTTTAGAATTTCAGAATTTTCAAAATTTTTGAATTTTTGAAATTCCAGAATTTTTGAAATTCTAGAATTCTTCAGATTCTGGAATTCTAGAATTTTTCAAAATTCTAAAATTTCTGAAATTTCAGAATATCTGGAATTTATGAATTTTTGAAATTCCAGAATTTCCAGATTCTAGAATTTTAGAATTTTGGAAATTCTAGAATTTTAGAATTTCTGAAATTCCAGAATTTTCATATTCTGGAATTTCAGAATTTTCGAAATTCTAGAATTTCCAGATTCTGGAATTCTATTATTTTTCAAAATTCCAAAATTTCTGAAATTTCAGAATATCTAGAATTTCTGAATTTTTGAAATTCCAGAATTTCCAGATTCTGAAATTTCAGAATTTTGGAAATTCTAGAATTTTAGAATTTCTGAGATTCCAGAATTTTTAAAATTCTAGAATTTTCGAATTCTAGAATTTCAGAATTTTCATATTCTGGAATTTCAGAATTTTCATATTCTGGAATTTTAGAATTTTTGAAATTCTAGATTTTCCAGATTTTGGAATTCTTTAGATTCTGGAATTCCAGAATTCTTCAGATTCTGAAATTCCAGAATTCTTCAGATTCTGGAATTCCAGAATTTTTGAAATTCCAGAATTTTTGAAATTCCAGAATTTTTGAAATTCCAGAATTTTTGAAATTTTAGAAATCTGAAATTTCAAAAATTTCAGAGCTCTGAAATTCCAAAAAATTCTAGAATTTTGGAATTTTAAATTCTAGAAACTTATGGAATTTTAGAATTTCTGATCTATGAAAACATGAAACCATGTGTTTTTTTAAATTAACCCTTAATTTTATAAGTTTTCTTTTGAGAATATATAATTTAATATTTCATGGAATTAGAGAATATTATTTTTTGTTTTAGACGTTTTGTATGAGAAATAAAAAAAAATATTTATTAATTATTAAATAAATGAATGTTTTGACGAAATTATTTATTGGGTTGTCATCACAGCCTCACATCCTCACATTTTATAAATAAATAAATATATTATTTCAAAGGAAACTATATATAATGAATTGAAAAATCTACTAATATTAAAGAATAAGTATGAAAGGAATAATATGAAGAGAATATTTCTGATTTAGTGGATGAATAATTCAAATTTCATTCAATAATTCAAATTTACTAATATTAAAGAATAAGTATTTGTGGTTGTTTTAAGATGAATAAGAAACTAATGGGTTATTGGGTTGACCCTGCCAAAAACCTATTCAACCCTTTTATTATATAGGTTAAATGACTCAACCTTTTTATGACCCAATCCATAAAAAGGTCAACCCTAACCTATTTAAATAATGGGTTAAATGGGTCAATAAATAGGTTATGACTCATTTTGACAGCTCTAATTCTTCTGTAGGTCTGATATTACTAAATTGCACACCTGGAGATATTACACTCCAGCCAGAGAAACATGAACTCGTGAAACAGAGGAAGCGTAGCTCGAATAACAGTAAGGAACGACGACAATTGAACAGAAACAACATACGATCGACGGTGAATAGCGGCTGATTACTAGACATGGTACGAAAGGAGAAGTCTCATAGAGTTGGAAAGACAAACAAACTCTCACAGAGTTGGAGATACATTAGCCTTAATTATTTCAATTTGTATATAAAATAAAATCTTGATTTTAGATTTTCTTAAAAAATGGAATTAGGACCATTGAAATCTTAAAAAAACTCATTTGAAACCCGTTAATTCGACCTATTGAACTTAGGGGTTTCAATGGTCCTAATTGCATTTTATTCAATATGACGAATTAACGGGTTTCAAGTGAGTTTTAATCTTATCACCTTTTTGGTATTTCCAGACCGGTCAGACTATCAAGTCGATTCAATCGGATTGACTCTGTTAGGCTTGATCCAATTCTTAAAATCTTGGTAACAGGTATTAAGTGAAAAACTAGTAAATTTTTAGGAACAAAAAAAAAAAAATCATTTTGAACCATAAGAGTCGCCAATGTCCACATAGACTATTTGTGGAAAGAAAAGAACCTTGTTGTTAAACTCATTGTGTAGGGTAAAATTACACTACAATAAAGGTAGCATTTCCAACTAGTTGAGCTCCTAAATTAATTTAAGAAAAAATAATTAAAAACCAATTCCAACAGTCATACTCCTCAAATCACTAAAAACCTTCTATTAGTGAGGAGTTTTAATCTCTCATTATTTCATTTTTTTATTCATAATTTATTTTAACGATTTTAATGATAAAATAACAAATAAAAAGTAAATATGAAGAGTATTGTTGTAGTGACTCCTCAAATCTCTAAAATCAATTGTTTATATTATTTTTAGAGAATGCACTAATTAAGTACCAGCAGCAACAAGAAAACGGGATTCTCATTAAGAAACAATTTAAGAAAAACAAAGATTTAAGACTATAAATTCATTCAGAAAACAACCCCATAAAGAGTTGATGTTATCAGCAGACCCCTAATAACAACAGTTTAAAGCTGTGAGCATCTTACAAAACCAGGAGGTCTTGACTGATATCGACATTCAGACATACATACACTAAGCTTTCATTCTTTCTTTCTTCTACTTTTTAAAACAGACCAATAAACTAACTAAATTATGCTAACTCGCATCAAAAACAGAATTAACAGGTTTAACCATCCGACTTTCGACACCTAATTTGCAATAATTATGGATGGATAAATCACTTGCAACTAACAACAAAATTAACCAGAAGAATGTTGCAGAAATCTAATTCACCAGCATATGGTCAAACCCTCCCCCAGCTTGAAGCCCCGGAACCCTACTAACTCCAACATTGTGAAGCAATTGCTGCAACCACCGCCTTGTTGTTGGATCCTCCTGTAACAGAACACCATCTATTACTTTAACTTGAATACTTGCTTATCATAATGGCATATGAACATTAGAAACTGTTTCCAAATCATAAAATGTCAAGCTATGAACTTGGCTTGACTATATAGCTATAATTGTCATTAGACCTTCTCAAAATGTGAGAAGCCCAAGTTCTCCAAGAAGGCTGGGTGGGTAGAAAGGAATTTATAATCTCATGTTTGCCCAAAAATTTTCAGGCTTTCTTAAGTTCAGGTAAGACTTAAGGATAATATTTATGCCCAATCATTCTGACTGGGAACAGTCTGCTCACTGAGATACCATTCCAAATGGTCTGTCAAAAAAAAATAAAAAAATGCTCAAAGCTCAGCCATAGAATCCAAAATATCAAAACTGAGCAACATAAAAACTTATTGGTCTAGTTTTGTGCTACCCAAACAAATAAAAGAAATTTGCAGCATCCATAACCAAAATAGGCAACTCTCTATCCGCGCAATATCAAAGTTCAAATGATTATTAGGTTAACAAGCTATAAACTTCAATTTTGAAAAGGACCATATATTATATGCCTTAACATCACAAATAGAAGAAGCACTACTTACACGAAGGCAACTACTGAAGGTGGTATCTCTTAGCATGTCAGGCAGGCAACTTCTTAATGCATCGCAAGCCCTGAATTCCAAAGAACAGACATCACTAAAACGTGAACAAAATGTTTAATAACAATCCATGATCAAGAAAAAAAACAAATAAGTTGAGAAGGAAGAGAACGAGGAGACAAGGCAGTAAATCCTTGAGCCACTATTCATTTGGTTTTGTTTGTACCTTGGATTATCTGAAAGTCGAAGATAACATCGAATAATATGCTTTAACAAACGAGATGAAGGCAGTTCCGCAAGTGCTGCAACCATGTTCCCCAATACTCTACCAACTGCAAAAAACCGTTCTGCTGTAGTGCAGATATAATCCAAGCCCACATCATCCAGTAAAATCTTTTGCACTATGAATGTTGCAACCTGCGAAAGCATACAAAAACTCTTCTGAGATATTTACCTAAGTAGATTAACTTAGCAGTTTTAAACATTGTAAGATGTCAGTGTTTCAAATGCATATACAATCAACTTAATTCACTTCAGTAGTTAGCACGTCATTGACTTTATTCGCATAAATAATTGGCAACTTACAATAGAAAAGAACTTCTATAGAAGATTTATATTGCAATCTTAAAATTGTCACAAGAAGCAGTCATGCCAATGATAATAGGAGATCGTACATTCATTGTTCTAAGAGGATATCTCATAAGCACAATTATCCAATATAGAACATACACAAAAGATCAGCAAATTTCAAAATAGAGCATGCTTCATAGAATGGTTCAATGAGTGATATATCATGTTACCGCAGACCTCTACAAGAAGAATTTCTACTCCACAAACCAAAATACATCTAAGTAGCTCTAGCGGAAAATTTATATAGGAAAAACCCCTTGTTTATGTTGGAAGTAAAGCACAAGATTAACAATAGAAAGAACATATTTTCCAAGACAATGAACTGAGAAACTTAATGACATTCACCAAGAGAAAGAAAGGGGTTATTGCAAGGAAGTAATTAAAATAATATTCAATGCGAACATGTGCTTCAAGTTATTTAGCCAGCAAGTAATACAGCAAGTAATACATTTTACGGGAGGAAAAAATATAGTACTATATGTTTGGGAAAGCAAATGCATTACTCAACTGTTTTTGACAATTCGCTGCCCATCTCCATGGTCCGCAGACACAATGGAATAATTTCAGTTGAAAGAAGGAAACTAATAACTTCAGTGTCATCAACCTGTAAAGGAAAATGAGATTAAATTTCAAAAATAGCCAAGAGTAAAAAGTATGGGATAGAACTCATCACTGTCAGCTTCGAGCTTAATGGACCAAGTAAACTTTACATATATATATATTTCCAATTTGCAGTTGTCAATATTAAGAGATTATATATCAAATTAAAAACTTGAGGCCATAGAGATTGTGCTGTCTAGTTAAATGAACAGACTGACTTGACAAGTTAACAGAGAAAGCATGTTACCTTCACCAGGGCACCGATGACACCTAAACTGGTAAGCCTTAAATATTCGAACGGCCTTGACTTGCTTGTCGTATTAAGGAAAGGATAAAGATATAAAGGTATATGAGCTGAAAAGGTAAAAGTATCAGATGGAGGAAACATCAGTATCAAATTGGTCGGAATATAGCATCTCTACAGAAAGAAGATGCAAGTGAGAAGCAGAAGATGCTTCCCAAATTCTATGCTGGTTAGTGAATGAGATTAAGAACATTACCATTAAGGAACAACATTCTTGTGTCTGGATGAGAGGCTACGCACTACAAGCACATGAAATAGACGTAAACATCAGCCATGCTTCAAACCCACAAAGTACAAAGTCATGTGAACTCAGAAGGCCTAATTTCCACTCTACAACATTTCAACAAGTGAAGCAGATTCCCATGGAAAAGAAGAAAAAAAAAAACACCTGTGACCACTACTTCAGGCCCAACATTTTAAATTTTAAAACACTATATAACATTAACCTTTGGCTCTAGTTCCCTTGGTAATACCTTCAATATAATTAGGAAAATGTCCCCTGTTGGTAATGATTTCTATTCTTCAACATTCAGAAAAACACTAATAATCTGTTTTACAAGATTTACGAACTATGACACAAATTTTTATTTTCTTCTAGTGATTGATACAAAGCATTATGCATCTTAACATAATATTCCAATTCGAGAAGATAGGAATGCTGCATCATCCTAACTTTATTTTCATAACAAAAAGTATATGAAAATATATTCACAGAACAAACTTTCAATGAAGTCATAGTTAAAAGTACAATATGATGGTTTTGGAAACCATATTAAAGATATGAAATATTCAACCTGAAGAAGTGCAAGAGCATTGCAAACTCGATTTGATTGAGCAGGTGAGAGGTTAGGTGGCGATAAAACAGGATATATTGAGACTATCTCCTGCAGGTAAGAGATAAAGTTCAAACGTTATGACATAACAGATGCAAAATGCTCAAATAGATTCAATGTTATTCCATATTCACTTTCCAACAAGAATAGGCTTTGTGTATAGTGTATTCTGCATATTATCCACCAACTGAAAAATGTGATCACACACTATCATATGATATTTGACATGTATGGAAAAAAAATTGTAAACGACAAAAATAGAACACTTCCATGACAATATAAATATAGGATGCTACCAAGATTCTTCTATCATTTATTTGTGCTGTTGACCATTTAACACCAAAAACGCTATCACCTTTTGTCTTCCAACACAGATGCATAAATAAAATAGCAAGGGAAAATAAATTTATATCTAAATTCTAAATTTATAAGTCTCAAGGAAATTATGTGGTAAGATAATGTAAAGGAAAAAGGTGCCAAAACAAGGAATCAAGATTAAATACCAACTTCAATAGCATACCTGTAACAGTGCAGCAATAGTACCAAAAGAATTCCACAACAATGGAGCCAAATCTTGAAATAATTCTCTCTTCTAAAAAAACAAACAAAAGAACAAACAAAACAAACAGGTTCATTAGGCATACCTGTATTAGAGCAGCAATAGTACCAAAAGAATTCCACACGAAAGGTGCCAAATCTTGAAATAATTCCTTGTTCTAAAAAATGAAACCAAAGGCAGATACTTGTTTATAAATAAAGCATACAAATAATTAGCATCAAGTTGTATCCACATAATGAAAAGACAAAGTAAAATCAATACATGAATCTTGTTCAATGAAGCTATTGGAACCATGATAACATTTCTCGTTTACAATAATAGAAAGAAACTTTATCAGATGTGACTGCAATCAGAAGAAAACCAGAAAGATAGTAGATAACTTCCAAAACACATCCAGCATAGGCAATTAAGACTGAATTCTTTAAGAGCTTGTATACGAATTCATAGGTACAGAGAAAGATCGTAAGGCTTACGTGCTAATAGAAGAGTTACTAATACACCAGATAAACGTTTACTAGTTACCCAACTAAACTGCCTTTATATTAATATGGTGAAACAGTAAAAAATAAAAAAATAAATATCCAGAGCAAGTTGTCTTAAGCTAGACTGTTAATGTAGCACAAAAATCTCAATCTCTAAATAATAACAAAAACTAGTGTGATCAAACCAAACTATTTCAAAGAAACTAAAACAGATCAATCTGTCTCTGGGGTTAATATATGCCAGAGAATTTGCAAGTTAATGGTAATTAAAAACAGAGGCAAAATCTTCCACTTCCTGACTAGCCAAACTATTCACATTGCATCACCACAACACAGGTTTCAACATAAAATGATTGAGGATTAACCAAAATACCTCATGAAAACACAAGAAATTAAGGAACGAACGGAAATTAATCTACTTACTTTAGCTTGGGTGTTTAGATGAGTTTGGCGAAATCTTTCATAGATACCTCTCATCAGTAGCGTATAATAACTTTCACATTATTTCCGTTCAACTAACGCCCCCAAAAAAAAAAAAAAAAACATTTTGTTCTTTTAACTTTCCGGTCACAATTCGAAATCAAAATCACCCCACCCCCGGCACAATTAGATTACCAAACAAAGTGAATGTTTTGCAGAGTTCTCATTTTATCTCTAATCTAAAAGATAAAAAGTTGGAAAGAGGCAGACAAAGCGATGTAGTCAAGGAATGGCACAGTTAATTTTTACCTTAGAGAGCTCGAGAAGGGCGTTTTCTCGAAGATCAGGATTACTTAGGTCAAGAACCAAGTGCTCGGCTGAAGCCATCTTCCTGTCCTTGCTGGCCGGAGCTCCAGCAGCGGTAGGATTAGAAGCGCTAGGGCCACCAAATGGTGCATTTATAGAAAGAGACTGAGGCAGATTCGCCATCCAAGGGAGAGTGAAATCCTCAATTTTCCTTCAGCTTCTTCGCACAGTCTCTTCAGATTATGTTTCGGTCTGTTTCTCGTTCAAAGGAGGGTGTCGGGTTTTAAGGAAGGAAAAGTTTCGGCTTATTTTGCTGAATATCGGACACGTTCTTTACATGCGAGTGGGGGTTTCTCTATGTTATATATATATATATATATATATATATATATATATAAAAGCAAAAGCAAAAGGTGAATCACATGTAGATCCGGCAAAGCGACACACAACCCGATGACACGATACGAATATGATACGTTTTTTTAGTGTTAGTGTTTAGAGTTTTATGACACGATACGAAAGTTGACACGACACGAAATGACACGTTAATTTTTGTGTCGTGTTCGTGTCAATCCGAAAACACGAAACTGACATGAAATTTAATTACAAATATACCTTATGATTTTAGGGTTTGGAAATGTAAGAGTATATACAAATATAATATATTTAATTATTTTGTAAATACATAGAAAAGTTATTACTCAGTTTTTTTTCTTTATTTGGAATGACAGGTCGGGTCGTGTTGAGCATGTTAGGTCGTGTTAGCAGGTCAGATCGTGTCAATTTAATTGGTTGTGTAAAAAATTCGTGTCGTCTCGTATTTACCGTGTCAAGAGCAGGTCGTGTTCGTGTTCGTGTTTCAGGTTTTGACACGAACCCGAAACCTGACACGACACGAACACGAACACGAAAATTGCCAGGTCTAATCACAAGCCTACATGATACAAAATCGGGATAAATTGATGATCGGTAGCTCTTGTTTGAAGATTTTCCGTAAATTATGAAGCGGCTTTTTGAAAATATGTATTTAAGGCGTAAAGAATTCATATAGTAACCGCTATTAGAGAGACGATAATCACGAGGTGGCTTTATGAGAATATACACTTTAGAGGGGGTAAAATTCATCAATGGTGTACAACATTTGACTCATTTCACACTTTGGTGTACAACCTTCAATTTGTCTCACTAATATGTACGAACTTATAGATGACTTCCCACTTTAGTGTACAGCAGGTAAAAATGACCGGTCAACGCGAAGTCAACGCGACACGTCAGCTTTGACCGGTCAAAAAGTAAAAAAATTGATCCATCACATGTGTTATTACTAAAATACCCCTATTTTGAGTCTTCCTCTTAAAACCACCATTAAAGGACCTTATCTTTCTCTCTCTTAGCTTTTCTCTCTCTTAAACATCACCTTAGGCAAATTAACGTCTCTTCATCTGGCTTCATACCTTAGATCAAATTAATTTTTGTCCTCCAGATTCATCACGATTCACGCCATTACCATCTTCTTTCTCTCCCTTTTATTGTTTCTCTCTATTCTTTTTGTCCAAAACTCAACCCTTTAAATCTAAACTGAAAAAAGAGCTCCCCGGAAGAGATCGAAACCGATTATATATGAAGAAACAGTTGTAAATCCAATTGTTTCTATGGGAATAAAAAATGGATTATCAATTAAGGAAAAGAAAGATGAATCCAAACCAAAATGTCTGATTCAAGTATCATATTTCAATTTGCAAAATCATCCGTTCGTAAGAAAATGAAGAGTATAAAGGCAATGATTGTCTTAATACCAAATTAGTTTGAAGAGCACCCAACCCCCACAGCAGTAAGCAATCAACAGCATATGGCAATGGATTATATATACAAATTTCTTAGTTGACAAAATCGAAAAACTCAAAAAGGGGAAATTGAAAAATGAAAACAATATCAATGTATTGGATATGAGAAACGTTGGAGCAATAAATCCCTCGTGAAAAATTATAAACTCTTACGAAAATTAGTAGAGATACACGTTCATTAATTCTTTCTCTTGCAAACATAATTTTAATTGAAAGCTTTTGAGATAGAGAGATGAGTTAGAGAGAGAAGAGTTGTAAGGAAGAAGAGGATATGGAAGCCAAAGAGATGGGGTATTTTAGTAATTGAATATATGGTGGGTCAATTTTTAACTTTTTGACCGGTCAAAGCTGACATGGCGCGTTGACTTCGCATTGACCGGTCATTTTTACCTACTGTACACTAAAGTGGGAGGTCACCTATAAGTTCGTACATATTAGTGAGACAAATTGAAGGTTGTACACCAAAGTGTGAAATTGGATAAAGGTTGTACACCATTGATGAAATTTATCCACTTTAGAGATAAAGAATTCGCATAATAATCGCCATTAGAGAGACGATAATCACGAGGTGGCTTCATGAGAATATACACTTTAGAGGTAAAGAATTCGCATAGTAACTGCCATTAAAGAGAATATAACCGCCATTAGAGAGACGATAATCACGAGGTGGCTTCATGAGAATATACACTTTAGAGGTAAAGAATTTGCATAGTACCCGCCATTAAAGAGACAATCTAATGTTCTTATGGATTTTTATGATAATTGTATGTTACTTTATTTAGAATACTTCTAATGAGTTATTAATAACTTATTAAACCTGTATTCATAAAAAAAATAAAAAATAAAAAATAAAAAATAACTTATTAAACCTGTAACACTCAGGGGGCGTTTGGTTCAAACTTTGGAAACAGAATTGGAGTCGGAATCGGAATGTTACGGAATCAGAATCGGAATGACTATTTATTTATTTTGTTTGGTTTAATCCGGAATCGGAATCCGATTACTTTTACCAGTGTTTGGTTCAAATTTTGGAATCGGAATTAGAATACGATAAAATTAATTAATAATATATTTAACAAGCTAATAAAAAATAAAAACTACTACTAATTAAAAAACCTGAAAAATAAAAATTAATTATTATTATACAAAATATTAAAAAATATAGTCTCAATAAAATATATTTGATAATATATTAGTATAAATTTACAATAATATAAAACTATATATATATATATATATATATATATATATATATATATATATATATATATATATATATATATGGTAAATTCTATGGTTACTATGTTGGAAAAAAAAGTAATTATACTTTGTTTTAGTATCCAATAGTAATTGGACATGTGTTAATAAAAATAAGATTAATTAAAATTAATAAAAAAGGTAACCTGCTATAGCAGGTAATATTTAATTATGGAAATTTTAAAGATTATTAATTACAAGATAAATAATATATGAGTCCCTATATTTTAATCTAATCAATATTTAGTCATTATATGTTAATAATACATTATTCAGTCTTCAATTTTAGCTCAATTCAACAATTTAGTCCCTTGTAGAGGGATTAATCTGTTCAATAATTTAAAAAATTTAACTCACAAAACTGTTGATCAAAATAAAAAATAAAAAGTAAACAATATATTATTAAAATACAAAAACTTAACAATATGTTAGATATTTAATATAGGGACTGATAAAATAAAAAATTTACGTAAAACTCTATTTTCACAAGTTTTGTGAATTTGTTTCTCCTAAAATAAAAAGGTTACGTAAATTTAGTCAAACTATACGTAAATTATATCTAAAAATAAAATATTTACATAAAGTTCAAAAGATTTATGTAAAACTCTAATTTTCACAAGTTTTGTGGATTTTTCTCCTAAAATAACAAGGTTACGTAAATTTAGTCAAACCTTACGTAAATTATGTCTAAAAATAAAAGATTTACGTAAAATTCATAGGTTTTACGTAAAACTCCATTTTCAAAAGGTTTTTGAATTTTTTTCTCCTAAAATAAAAATGTTACATAAATTTAGTCAAACTATACGTAAATTATATCTAAAAATAAAATATTTACGTAAAGTTCAAAAGTTTTACGTAAAACTCTAATTTTCACAAGGTTTGTGGATTTTTCTCCTAAAATAACAAGGTTACATAAATTTAGTCAAAACTTACGTAAATTATGTCTAAAAATAAAAGATTTACGTAAAATTCATAAGTTTTACGTAAAACTTTATTTTCACAAGGTTTGTGGATTTTTTTCATCTAAAATAAAAATTTACGTAAATTTAGTCAAACTATATGTAAATTACATCTAAAAATAAAATATTTACGTAAAGTTCAAAAGTTTTACGTAAAACTCTAATTTTCACAAGGTTTATGGATTTTTTCTCCTAAAATGATACTGTTACGTAAATTTAGTCAAACCTTACATAAATTATGTCTAAAAATAAAAGATTTACGTAAAATTCATAGGTTCTACGTAAAACTCTATTTTCAAAAGGTTTGTGAATTTTTTTTCTCCTAAAATAAAAAGGTTACCTAAATTTAGTCAAACTATATTTAAATTATATCTAAAAATAAAATATTTACGTAAAGTTCAAAGGTTTTACGTAAAACTCTAATTTTCAAAAGGTTTGTGGATTTTTCTCCTAAAATAATAAGGTTACGTAAATTTAGTCAAACCTTACGTAAATTATGTCTAAAAATAAAAGATTTACGTAAAATTCATAGGTTTTAGGTAAAACTCTATTTTCAAAAGGTTTGTGAATTTTTTTCTCCTAAAATAAAAAGGTTAAGTAAATTTAGTCAAACTATACGTAAATTATATCTCAATATAAAATATTTACGTAAAGTTCAAAGGTTTTACGTAAAACTCTAATTTTCACAAGGTTTGTGGATTTTTCTCCTAAAATAATAAGGTTACGTAAATTTAGTCAAACCTTACGTAAATTATGTCTAAAAATAAAAGATTTACGTAAAATTCATAGGTTTTACGTAAAACTCTATTTTCAAAAGGTTTGTGAATTTTTTTCTCCTAAAATAAAAAGGTTACGTAAATTTAGTCAAACTATACGTAAATTATATCTAAAAAGAAAATATTTACGTAAAGTTCAAAGGTTTTATGTAAAACTCTAATTTTCACATGGTTTGTAGATTTTTTCTCCTAAAATGACACGATTACTTAAATTTAGTCAAACCTTACCTAAATTATGTCTAAAAATAAATACGTAAAATTCATAGGTTTTACGTAAAACTCTGTTTTCAAAAGGTTTATTAAATTTTTTTTCCCAAAATAAAAAGGTTACATAAATTTAGTCAAACTATACGTAAATTATATCTAAAAATAAAATATTTACGTAAAGTTAAAGGTTTTACGTAAAACTCTAATTTTCACAAGGTTTGTGGATTTTTCTCCTAAAATAATAAGGTTATGTAAATTTAGTCAAACCTTACGTAAATTATGTCTAAAAATAAAAGATTTACGTAAAATTCATAGGTTTTACGTAAAACTCTATTTTCAAAAGGTTTGTAAATTTTTTTCTCCTAAAATAAAAAGATTACGTAAATTTAGTCAAACTATACGTAAATTATATCTAAAAATAAAATATTTACGTAAAGTTCAAAGGTTTTACGTAAAACTCTAATTTTCAAAAGGTTTGTGGTTTTTTCTCTTAAAATAATAAGGTTACGTAAATTTAGTCAAACCTTACGTAAATTATGTCTAAAAATAAAAGATTTACGTAAAATCGTAGGTTTTACGTAAAACTCTATTTTCAAAAGGTTTGTGAATTTTTTTCTCCTAAAATAAAAAGGCTAAGTAAATTTAGTCAAACTATACGTAAATTATATCTAAAAATAAAATATTTACGTAAAGTTCAAAGGTTTTACGTAATACTCTAATTTTCAAAAGGTTTGTGGATTTTTCTCCTAAAATAATAAGGTTATGTAAATTTAGTCAAACCTTACGTAAATTATGTCTAAAAATAAAAGATTTACGTAAAATTCATAGGTTTTACGTAAAACTCTATTTTCAAAAGGTTTGTGAATTTTTTTCTCCTAAAATAAAAAGGTTAAGTAAATTTAGTCAAACTATACGTAAATTATATCTAAATATAAAATATTTACGTAAAGTTCAAAGGTTTTACGTAAAACTCTAATTTTCACAAGGTTTGTGGATTTTTCTCCTAAAATAATAAGGTTACGTAAATTTAGTCAAACCTTACGTAAATTATGTCTAAAAATAAAAGATTTACGTAAAATTCATAGGTTTTACGTAAAACTCTATTTTCAAAAGGTTTGTGAATTTTTTTCTCCTAAAATAAAAAGGTTACGTAAATTTAGTCAAACTATACGTAAATTATATCTAAAAAGAAAATATTTACGTAAAGTTCAAAGGTTTTATGTAAAACTCTAATTTTCACATGGTTTGTAGATTTTTTCTCCTAAAATGACACGATTACTTAAATTTAGTCAAACCTTACCTAAATTAGGTCTAAAAATAAATACGTAAAATTCATAGGTTTTACGTAAAACTCTGTTTTCAAAAGGTTTATTAAATTTTTTTTCCCAAAATAAAAAGGTTACATAAATTTAGTCAAACTATACGTAAATTATATCTAAAAATAAAATATTTACGTAAAGTTAAAGGTTTTACGTAAAACTCTAATTTTCACAAGGTTTGTGGATTTTTCTCATAAAATAATAAGGTTATGTAAATTTAGTCAAACCTTACGTAAATTATGTCTAAAAATAAAAGATTTACGTAAAATTCATAGGTTTTACGTAAAACTCTATTTTCAAAAAGTTTGTAAATTTTTTTCTCCTAAAATAAAAAGATTACGTAAATTTAGTCAAACTATACGTAAATTATATCTAAAAATAAAATATTTACGTAAAGTTCAAAGGTTTTACGTAAAACTCTAATTTTCAAAAGGTTTGTGGTTTTTTCTCTTAAAATAATAAGGTTACGTAAATTTAGTCAAACCTTACGTAAATTATGTCTAAAAATAAAAGATTTACGTAAAATCGTAGGTTTTACGTAAAACTCTATTTTCAAAAGGTTTGTGAATTTTTTTCTCCTAAAATAAAAAGGTTAAGTAAATTTAGTCAAACTATACGTAAATTATATCTAAAAATAAAATATTTACGTAAAGTTCAAAGGTTTTACGTAATACTCTAATTTTCAAAAGGTTTGTGGATATTTCTCCTAAAATAATAAGGTTACGTAAATTTAGTCAAACCTTACGTAAATTATGTCTAAAAATAAAAGATTTATGTAAAATTCATAGGTTTTACGTAAAACTCTATTTTCAAAAGGTTTGTGAATTTTTTTCTCCTAAAATAAAAAGGTTACGTAAATTTAGTCAAACTATACGTAAATTATATCTAAAAATAAAATATTTACGTAAAGTTCAAAGGTTTTACGTAAAACTCTAATTTTCACAAGGTTTGTGGATTTTTCTCCTAAAATAATAAGGTTACGTAAATTTAGTCAAACCTTACGTAAATTATGTCTAAAAATAAAAGATTTACGTAAAATTCATAGGTTTTACGTAAAACTCTATTTTCAAAAGGTTTGTGAATTTTTTTCTCCTAAAATAAAAAGGTTACGTAAATTTAGTCAAACTATACGTAAATTATATCTAAAATGAAAATATTTACGTAAAGTTCAAAGGTTTTACGTAAAACTCTAATTTTCACAAAGGTTTGTAGATTTTTTCTCCTAAAATGACACGGTATATAAATTTAGTCAAACCTTACGTAAATTATGTCTAAAAATAAATACGTAAAATTCATAGGTTTTACGTAAAACTCTATTTTCAAAAGGTTTGTTAATTTTTTTCTCCTAAAATAAAAAGGTTACATAAATTTAGTCAAACTATACGTAAATTATATCTAAAAATAAAATATTTACGTAAAATTCAAAGGTTTTACGTAAAACTCTAATATTATGTCTAAAAATAAATACGTAAAATTCATAGGTTTTACGTAAAACTCTATTTTCAAAAGGTTTGTGAATTTTTTTCTCCTAAAATGAAAAGGTTACGTAAATTTAGTCAAACTATACGTAGATTATATCTAAAAAGAAAATATTTACGTAAAGCTCAAAGGTTTTACGTAAAACTCTAATTTTCACAAGGTTTGTGGATTTTTTCTCCTAAAATGACACGGTTACGTAAATTTAGTCAAACCTTATGTAAATTATGTCTAAAAATAAATACGTAAAATTCATAGGTTTTACGTAAAACTTTGTTTTCAAAAGGTTTGTGAACTTTTTCTCCTAAAATAAAAAGGTTACATAAATTTAGTCAAACTATACGTAAATTATATCTAAAAATAAAATATTTATGTAAAGTTCAAAGGTTTTACATAAAACTCTAATTTTCATAAGGGTTGTGGATTTTTTCTTCTAAAATAACAAGTTTACGTAAATTTAGTCAAACCTTACGTAAATTATGTCTAGAAATAAAAGATTTACGTAAAGTTCAAAGGTTTTACGTAAAACTTTAGTTTTCACAAGGTTTGTGGATTTTTCTCCTAAAATAACAAGATTACGTAAATTTCGTCCAAATTTACATAAATTATGTCTGAAAATAAAATATTTAGGTAACATTTAGGTAACGTTAAAAGGTTTTACTTATGGCAACATCTGTGAATTAAAACCGTTGCCAATGTCATCGGCTTTATTGGCAACGATTTAGAAAAAAACTGCTGCCAAATGTCAATGCTCTCCGGAACTATAGTATTATTGTTGTTATTGTTATTATTATTATTATTGGATTGAAGGAAGCTACATTATAATCATTAGCATAAAAAACAAAAAGAACAAAAATAAATAATATTTTATAAGCAAAAAATCTTCTGCAAACGATCACCATCACCATATGAAAAGTGTGCATGACATCCAAATAATGATAATGGAATTAATAAAAAAAAAGTTGCAAATAATACAAATTCAGCATCTCAGCACAAAACAATAGCTGAACTAACTTACCAAGCAATGGCATCTATCTAATAGGTCTCATAGCTTGATTTCACAGCAAAAGAACCCAGTCGACAGCTACTTCATATCATGTTGAAAACTTTCATAACATTCCAGTAGACCAAACCACTACATTCCCAAGGACTAACAAGGATATGTCTAGTGCTTAGAGCAAAAGCTAAAGCAGAACCTTGTAAATCACATAAGTGCTGAAACAGCAGCACATTGATTAGAGTAAAAGCTAAAGCAGAATATGCAAATCGCAAGTATATTAGGCGGGACCGGAGAACATAACATCAGTATGCTGTAAAGGTAGAACTGTAAGCAGAAAAGAGAAGAACTGCAAGCAATGAGATGGACAAATTTATGGAGTTTCCATCTGATGTGCCATCTGTTTCTGTTGATGGTACAGTTTTAGATCCAGTACCTACACCGGCAATAAAAAAACGAGTTAGATCAGGAGAAAAGCACAAAGTTTCAGTGCAGACCTATGAATTGATGCACATGATTAGAAAGCTGTTTTATGTACCTAAAGTACTTGAAGTTGGATCTTCTGGTGTTCCTGCCTGAGATGCAGCTGGAGAAGCAGCTGTCCACATTCAGGTAATACAAAGTCAATATTTTCATATTGTTATTGTTTCAACATTTTAGATAAAGTAATCACCTTTAGATTATTGGCATTCGAATTCGGTTTTATATGAGGCTACGTGAAAAGAAATATGTCTTACCATTGCAGCTGCTGAGTGGTGGAGTTTGAACATTGCAAGCACCAGGGAGGGAAAGAGCCCGAGTCTGGTTGATGTTTAGCCCAAGTGATGAAGAACCACCACGTTTAGAACCCGACACAAGCACTGTGGCGATGATCGAACAACACTAGCGAGTTGTATTGCAACACTGTGAACAAGGCTTTTATAGGAATTAAATTAAGGGGTGATGAGGGAGAGAGAAACTTGTGTGGGTGACCAACCCTTCCTATTTATTAACGGTCCTAGTAAACAAATAAGATCTAAAGGTGTTCAACCCTGGAGATTTGGAAAGTTGGTAACTTGTTTTTATGGGTGACCAACTTCTTGCATTTGTATATTTCTCAAATGAATCTCAAACCTGATTTGCAGATGCTAATGCACCTCTAAGCTCCTTTGGAGTAATTTCAGCAATATATACAGGTACCTAGTACAAATAGAATTACAGATTTTGGATCATCTGGAAATATGTTAACTTCTTTCATTGCACATAATGCTCCAGTTTCACTGTTGAAAATGAAAGACTTCCGTAAGCATTATTATAAAGAGACTAGATAGAAAAGAAATACAGAGGGAATACCTATTGCTGACAACATAATCACTGCCAAATGTACCACGTCCAATAAGCTTCCCTTTCTACCAGTGACTTTTCAAGTATATAGCATCTGGTTTTGCAATAACTTGAGAAATGGGGAGTTGATTGTGAAGGTGAAGGTGAAGGTTTATCTCTAGATGCTCCACTATCTTCCTCGTGTCTCTGTCAATTCATGCATTGTAACATCAAAGAAAATAGAAAAAAATCCAATGTAAAGCCTGTTAAAGGTTATAATTGCACATATTAGTTGGAGGATTCTTACAAGGAACTAATAAATGATTATGCAATGCCTATTTTGCCTTCATACCATTTATATGGTAAATAGACATATCATTCGTAACTCGAATATGGTCTCTTAAATAAAAAAAATTTAAAATCCTAAAATTGCAGAACTTAAAATAATATTGTCTAGCATATTTCCCATGAAACTGCAACCAAGCTCATAAAAAGGAACCAGAACTGGGATTCTATTTAATGTCAAGAAGAGCAAAGATATAGGTGAATGAGTAAAAACAAACAAAACAAAGGCTCAACGTGTAAAATCAAAGACAGATCTACAACACTTAAAGTGAGTCGTTGAAGAATAAATCTAGGACTAAAAAACTCAAAATCAAAATCTAAAAACAGGTTACCCAAGTTTAAGACACCATAAACATTCCAGCAATGAACTAAACAAAAAAGAAGCACAAATCTAATAAATAGAAAAGAAAAGAAAAGGCAAATCAATTTATATATATAGAATTCTAACTTATCTAGAATTCTACTTATCTAACAGTTAATCAATTTATATTATGTCTATTTAGAGTAAAAGCTAAAACAGCACCACATGCATCACTTAAAACATTAATGGAAAATCAATTTGTATATCTTAAGTAAACTAACCAACTACAGGAAGTTAATCACCAAAAATTCAATATTAAATCTGAAAGAATCATATGAATTTTCCTATACCAAGATTTCCAATCCTTCAACCAATTGCCCTGAAAAAGCAATTATGTTGAACAATCATATGAATTCATTTTCTTTTACCCACACAAAATGTCAATTTTTTTTAACAATCATAAGCTATTCAGAACAATAACAAGATCAATTACCAACTGCAGCCATTTGCAGGCTCTGAATTTAGCAAAAATGCAAAATATACCTTTTGAAATGCATCATTAAAACGAAGTGCCTATCGTGATCAGTCGTGCAACCCAAGATCCGGTGCTTCCTCTCAGAACTCCTTCAAAATGGCCAACTTCTTCCATTTTCCGACCATCACACCAGGCTTCTTATAGTCAAGTCAATTAGAGGCTCCCAGAGCTTCTAGGAGAAGAGTATTAATTCGTAGTTGGAGGGCAGAGCTTACCTGAAAGAGGGCTTAGCTTCAATTCAATTTGCGCTACACGACCATATGATGCGGAAGAAAAACTTACAGGATACTCGATTTGATGAGGGTATTGGGAAGAAATCGCCAAATTCAAATACGGGGACAAGTCTGCTGAAAAACACGGAAGAAATACTTGAAGGCTGCAACTCCATTTGGATGAGAGGATTGGGAAGAATGCCAAATTCAAAATTGGCAAACAAAATAAAAATGAAGGGGGATACGAAGAAAGATGGGAGACGAAGAAAGAGAATTTAGTCGAGAGACGCATGAATCCTTTAGAGCAGAGTTGTGTAGAAGGGGAAGGGAATGAGAGACAGGTAGAAAAGGTAACAAGTTAAAATGTGTGAATTAACGCTGAAACGAATTGAATGGATATGATTAACATTAATTATAAAGAAGGGTAGATTAAGCAAAGTAAACATTACTTTGTTTTTCAACAAAGTAACTGTAGCCTGCACCAACAACAAGAAGCTTTAATGTCCTATTTAACTCGCATCTTGGCTATCAACATTGTTCCAAATGCATTGAATGGAAGTCCCGTCTGCGCCTTGTATAAGCCATACTCCTGTCAATTCATAAATTCATAGAACATAAAATTAGAGATTCAACAAAACACATGATCGTTTTAGAAATGAATAAAGCTAAAAAAAATTAAAATTGAAGAGCAACATATGAACAAACAATAGAGAGGAGATTTCTCCTCATTCACCATTATCTCCAATGGTATAGTCCGAGTTTTCTCAGCACTAGGATCAATAAAACCATCTACAGAACAAACAAAATCTCCCGTTAGGACAATAAAGCAATCCGATGCAATAAATTGAAGGAGACCTTTTAACTTACATCCATAAAACATGGTTTATACCAAGAGGTAACATGTCAAAATTTATGTGACAATTAGTTTCAAGGAATTCTTGTAAGAGCTGCAACAACATAACTCAGTCATTTCAATCTTTTATTATTATTTTTGTCATCAGCAAAGGAGAAAAATGAGGCAATAGTAATGAACCAATTTTGTGTATGTAATTCAAATACGAGTGTCCATTAAGCTATCATAACATATTTTGAAGCACTGTTGAAATCTATGTAATATGATATAACCTTTTGTTCCTTTTAACTAACATTTAACTAATACTCCACATATTAAAAATATTGTTAAGCACCAGAATGTTATTCCACTTTAAACAAACACAACAAATGTTTGAGCTTGTAAATCAGCAATTATTGCCAACATTGCATACCCCCCACCCCCCCCCCCCCCCCCCACACACACATATTATAATTATAATTAAGTAGCTCCTTATGTTTAGAAGCCACTTCATCAGTGTTCCTATCCTCAACAACCTATTGAAGCTCATTCATTCCAGCTTCTAGCTCGTCAAGTAGTTCTACTCCATGATCATTCTTTGATTCAGTCAGGTTTGAGATGATAAAATAAAACTCTTTTCGTGCTTAAAAGATCGAGAAATATGCTTTACATTTTATATCCCACATACAAACAATTTTCATGTTACCATTAACCCAACATTATAAACAAAGAAAAAACTCTTAAAGAGAATAAAACCACTACCACATATTATATTCACCTAAAAGCAAAAAAGGGTTCAAGGAGTCTTACTCTTTCCACAAAATCAAGTGCCTTGACTCCAACAATCTTGAAGCTTTTGTGATATCTTCAAGTGGTTTCTGCACTTCCCTTATAGCTTTGTTGTCAATTCGAAATGCATATGTTAAGAGTGCTCTTTGGTCCTTAATCGACAGTCCAGATATTAACACGGCTAGAACATGCAATGCAGGAGTAGATGTGCACTACCAGACCAATTGAATAAAGGTGGTCTAGTAATTAATCCAACAGCCAAAACAAGAGAAATTCAACAATGCTTCAACAAATATGACTTCCCTCTCTTCTCAACAAATTATCTTCATTGATCATTTCAATTCCTAAAAATTACATAAACCTTAAAAAAAACTGCTATATAATTTATGCTATGAATATCCCAAATCCAAATCAACTCCTGCCAGTGAACAGGTTTTATCTATCCTAGAGAAACTTTCAAACCCTAGGAGTTTTGAATAAGCCATATCCTCAAAAAGCTCAAGTATAACAATAACGAACCCAATTTTCAAATTCCCATTTTATACATTGGCGAATTAAATATGAACTCCTATGAAAATGAGCACAGTTTGAACTGTCTAAATCAACATAGATTACCCATAAATTTCCAACTACTGATTTAACAGTAAAATCAATCGGGTGAAAGCGTGGAAACTAAATATAGCACCTTAAAAAATGACCTCCTACTAAGTTAAGCCTGATTCCTGAAGACGAGTTTAGAAACAGCAAGAGAGGAAGAGAAATGACATTGTATGAGGGCTTCCATAGTTAGAGTTAAAGAAAAGTTCCGTTAGATAACAAAGATATATAACATTAAAGATATTTTAAGAATTTAAAGCTAGAAATTGAAAGGAACATACACGAAAGGTTTTACCAAAACCAAACAAAAAATTGAAAATTACCTAAATTTCATATTCCTTCTGTCTCCGATCTTTCCAAAAGATCAACACTGATTGCAAAAGAGTACGAGATTGCAGAAAAGTCGAGGCATTGTGGAGACTGTAATAGATGAGAGGCGACCGGAGCAGAGATGCGGTGAGATAAGAGTCCGAGAAAGGACAGGAGAGACATGGTATTGAAGAAAGATGGAGAGAGGAGTAGAAGACCGGAAGAACAATTAACCGGTTAAATTAATCGAATGTCCTGTTAATATAATTGGATGGTTGAGATTAATAGTAATTATAATCAACAGTGATCTAAGCAAAGTACACATTACTTTGTTTTTCAACACAGTAACTGTAGCCTACACCTATATATATATATATATATATATATATATATATAAGAATAAAAAAAGAAACATAAATATATATATAAACCTAACAATATATAAAAAAGATATATATAAACCTAATAATATTAATATATATATATATAAATCTAACAATGTGATATAAATTAAATAATAAAAAACAAACCCACTAACTACCCACGTAGACGTAGAGGTAGTGGAAAAAGGGAAAAAAAATATGTTTTAATTTGATTACCGATGGAATCAATTTTGATTGACCTACATTAAGGAGGGAATGAGTCATTCCCTTATGTATGGGAACCATATTCCCATTCCATAATTATCAAAATGGGAATAACTCATTCCCATTCCTACTCCTTAGTGTTTTTTAATCCAACCAAACACCCCCTCAATTCAGAAGTGTAGTTAGTTTAATGTTATAAACTTTAGTGGCTTCAAAAACTGTTATAAACTTTAGTGTAACATCCGTTTTTATTTATTTATAATAATAATAATGATTAAGACCATTATTATTGAAATATGAATATTTATTTGTTGGATTCTTCTTCTTCCACTCAATCTTAACACATAACTTCTCATCCTCTTTTTCTTTTCTCTTCTTAACCTTTATCTCATTCTAATTTGATTTTTTAACCACCTCTCGAAACAAACATTACACCATTGAATTTCTTGTTTCGTGAGGAAGCTTTTGATACCAACTTTATTATTTTTCTGGCCGGAAAATATGGTGATCGGAGTGAGTATTTCTCATCCAAAAAGCGTTAGATTCCGTCCTTTTGAATGGGGTTAGTAGTGAAATGAACATGCTTTTGAACTCCAATAAACGTTGGTTATCTCATGCTAGTCTCCGTTCTCTCTTCTAACAACTCCGGTAGTGGCGGATCCAGGATTTGAGGGATGGAGGGGGGCAAAACTCTATGTAAAATAATTTTAGACAAAATAACATTAATTGAAAAAAATATACTTTAGTACATAATTGTTATTCGATACAAAATGTCTTAAAATTAGAAAAAACTTGTAATGCTAAGTAGAACGACGATTAGGAGGTGGCAATTGACATCTATGATCTGTCGTAGCTTAAAAATGATCCAAAATATCTTCATTATCAATGTTGATGAAGATATCCTTCGAGCTAAATACTACCAAACAGTCATTCAGCCAATCATCTGACATTCGATTTCTCAAATCGGTCTTTACAATATTCATTGCTGAAAATACTCTTTCAACAGAAGTCGTTGCAACTGGTAAAAGTAATGCCAATTCAATTAGACGATACACCACTAGAAAAGTTTGAGCTTTTCCAGTTGAAACCATCTTCTTTGAAAGACATCCTAAATCTTCAATAGCAGTAAAGTTTATATCTCTTTTAACATCATAAATATACATTTCAAGCTGATTCTTAATCATCAGAACCTCAGTCCATGAGAAATCTTCTGAATATATTTCAGCTAGATGAACTCACCATTAAAGTTAGAAAAAGAAGGGGGGCAAATGCCCCCTTTGACCCCCCTGGACTCCGGTGAACTTTTCGACGCGTTTCGGTGAAATTTCGGTGAGTATTTCCAGACATAATTGTATTCATTTCTTTCTCTAAATGATTAATCTGTTTTGGATATAGAATTCTAAAAGATAATTTTAGGTTTAATTAGAGAGCTATTCGATTATCTAGACATACAGTTAAACCTCGATAAATGAATGTTCAATAAAGTAATAACCTCGTTTATATAATAAATTCTTTTGGTCCCGACTTGGGCCAATGGACTAAAGTAATAACCTCGCTAAATGCATTAAGTAATAAAAATATTTAAATCCTTAAGGACCCAATAAAAATATAAATTAATAATTATTGAATTACATACAATATATATAGACCAAAACCTCCATCCTTAACTTTTTATAGTGCAAACACAACTTCTAGTATATTTTGCTTATGTTGTAGCGGAAGGAAAATAGACAAGCCTAGGCGCAGAGGAATAATAAATTTTTTATCTATTTTATCTATTTCCCTTTTCCAAGATCTGTTAATTGTTATTTCATATAAAGAGGGATAGAGAGTAATACCTTCATTGAAGAATTATCTACGGTTGCAAACGAAGTGCCCACAACTCTTAATCTGTGTATCACGAGCAACAAAAGAAACAACACAGAAAAGAATAACTAATCAGTAATCAACCTTTAAAGTATATCAATCGCAATGATTGCCTCTAACAGAAATCGATACGAGATCAAAGAGGGAGTAAGAAATAAAGTAAATTAGCCGAGACGAAAGACGGAACGATTCCTCTCCTCCTTCTTGTGTGTTAGGCGAAATATGTAGGCTAGGGAGTCTATTTATAGACTTCTCAAAATCCTAATCCTAGTTGTGTTAGGTAATTAATTAATTAGAATCTTATTCGGAATAGGATTACTAATTAGATAATTAAATAAACACTTTATTGTTATCTAAATAATAACTAATTATATCTAGATAATATTATTAATCAAATTAATAATTTAATTATTGTTAGGGATAATTAATTAGAGTTTCAATCACATAAAAACTTCTAATTAATATTATCAGATAATACTTTAATTTAATTCATAATCATAATCTAATTATAATTATTAAATCAAATTAATATCCCTATTTAATTAATGAATTTCGGCCCATATATTGTGTCTCACTAATTTACACTTTCGTCCTCCGATTCCAAGTCCCATATGCGACCCATTAGGTTCTTTATTGCCACTAGCCGTATATATCCTTTGAGATTATTCATCACGATTAATTCCAACATATATATAACGGAATACCGTTGCGAGCTGTTACTAGCAGAACCTATGATATTCCCCCAAAGCGATTAAGAAGTCAGGTTGATAACTGACGTTAACCTTTCTGCATTAGGTACAGTATAATACAATCCTTCATCAACTATATCCTGTCGGTCAATTCCTTATAACCATGGAACGTGTCAAGGTTACATATAACGAAGAGTCCGGTTTTACTTGTACAGGTTGAATTCACTCTGAAAAATAAGTTAAGTGAAATGTTCATTTCTACTCTTAACTCTATCACCTTGCAAGGATTTCAGTCAATTCACCACAAGCGGCCATTTGGATATATCTTCCACTTATCGGGAGTGACAAATGCTCAATCTGACATTAACTATTTTGCAATTACTTTGTGTGATACCCAACCCTGCTCTCACACACCCCAGGCTCTCACCTGTTGGATCGTGCTCGCACAGAATCAAAGTATCAGACTCCATAATCCAGAATCACTAATTAACGAATGTTTGAGTTTGAGGATTAGTTATACCTACTAATACTAATGAGATGAACAATTGACACATTAGATAAATCAATCCATTCTGTTATCTCAAGTCGGGTCCCAATCCTAATGAACTCCTTCACCGGATCCATGTAACTGTCTAGATATCTGAATATCTAAAGCTTGTGAGATCAGCTTTTTGTCTCGACAGAAAACACTGCTACGTGCAAGTCTCAACAGTAATATGCCAACCCCTATAACATATTACTTGACTTGGGTTTACTTTAAGTCTATTGGTTCTATTATAAAGTACAGTCTCACTTCATGCTTGTATGAACACTTTATAACTACTTAAATAAACTTAGGGTTACTTTCTTTATGAAAGATTTGTGCCTTTATATATAGTTACATTTTAATGCTATATATCTGATTAAACAAATGACTAAATAAACAATTTATTCATTAATATTTATATCTTAAAACAATTGTCTTTAGGACACTAAACTCCAACAGTAGCAAGTAGTTGTTTAAGGTGATCATTGCTTGAAAGGCCTCTTTTGACGATACATTTGCGACAACGCAACTATCATCGGGCTCTGGATCATTTCCATCATCATTATTCATTATTGACTGGATAATTTCTTCGTCTGTAGGCGATTCCATAACTGCATCATTCTCGCTAGGATAGTTCAAAAGATGTTCGACATCCATCACATTTCGACAAATGTATGCATTTCACAATGAAAAATTATCTATAAAATGATAAATATTGATTTATCGGTAAATGAATAATTTATTCATTTATCGATAAATAAATAATCTCGCTTAATGAATATTTTTCCGGTCCCAAGGATATGCATTTATCGAGGTTTTACTGTATACGAAACCTTAATTGATATTGTGGGGTTTAGGAGCATTCTAAATATATATTTGCATATCTATCATTGTTTAAATACGAATTAATTATAGGAATGTATCTTTTGTTTATATGGGAGCAATAGACAGGTCAATAGAAACCGAACAATTTGATTAATTAGCTTTGTGATGAGAAGTAACTGTAATTACTTATATTTTTATATGTATATACACACATTTGGTTTTATAATTTGTATCTTATTTGTTGATGTCATTGATCCTTTGTGTCTAACATTTGGCTTGATATTTTATATATTTATTGTTTAGTTACAAGTAATATTATTAGTTTCAACATTGTCACGTGTTGACTGGGTGCTGGGGAAATTAATTCCCAATTGATTTGGACGGTTAAACTGATGGACAAATGCGCGCAAAAAACTTGAATTATAAACGAAACGATTGGCGGAAGGATGCAAGGATTGAAAAAGTCCCTATTGTATTCCTAGTGCCACTATAAAAGATTTACTAGATGGTTTATAGCTACAGTAAAACCTCTATATAGGAATACACTTGGGACCGGACTATTTGTATAACAATTGGGAGGTTAATACTAAATAGAGTTTGGTTACAGAGGTTATTACCAAGTTGGGACGAGTTTTTTTTATAACAAAATAGAGGTTATTCCTATATAAAGTATTCCTATATAGAGGCTTTACTGTACTAGGAAGTAAAATAAACGAAATTGAAATGCAAAATTCACACGAGGATTTTGGAAAAAGTCTATCTTTTTATATAAAATTGTTTGATGAGGTGCAAAGATGAAAATATTTCTGTACAAAAATAGCTAAATCAATTGCATGATTGAATCTAAACCAAATGCAAATAAAATGAAAATTGGAATGCGGAATCAAAACAATAGAATTGAAATGTCGGAGAATTGAAGGAAATAACAAACTTAACACCAGTAATTGGCTATTTTGACGAGGTCTGGAGTTGTGAACAGTTTCAAATTCATGAACAAAATGGCGAATTGAACGATTGGTGAAGAGGAGGCCGACTTAGTCTGTAGAGCTTCGGGAAATCATAACCAAAAATAGAATAAGTAAAAATTCCTTTCGGAGTCAGAATCTCTAAAAGAGGCTTTTTAGATCTTCCCCGCAGGGTAGGAAGCTAATGCACAACTAGATTTTAGTGACAAATTTAAGTTGGGATGGCTCGTAAAATGAATTCTGAAGCACGGATTGAGCCTAAACGAAAGCCAAATGTTAAATTTAGGATGTTAGGAACAAATGTGAATAAGAATTTGGGGTAGAGACGGACTATAAGGGGTTGAAAAAGGAAAAATGAAATTGTTGGGCAGAATGTTTAAAAGGGGATATAAACTGACTTTTATGAACCTTTAGGCAAGAAAACATTAAGTTTCGAGCTCGGGATTAGCAAACGAATTATTGGAACTTAAAAACAGGCTGCTAAGGAATGTATAAAAGCTTGGAAACACTGAAACTGAGGCCGAAAACTAGAGAAAACGATACATGAAGTTGGGTCACTGTATCGGTTTGTTTAGATGTTTGGAATGGATACTTTAGCTACTATTTATAGTTTTTTTTCTTCAGGATATGGATGTTGCAATCTCTTCCTACTCTTCCTAAATTTATTCTCATCACATTTCCACTTCTTCTACTCACTCCACTCATCCTAAATTTACTCTCATCTACATTCTATTTCTTCCACTCACCCCATTCTTCCTGAATTCATAGGTTCATAAGTAGTGGGTGGCATTTTGCACATGTTTAGAACATGTGCCAACTTCGGGAATAACCTATGGGCTTGTTGTCACATCTAGCTCCTGAAGCCTTCTTACTCGACCAAAATCCATTGTTCTGAACCTTGAGAATGTGACCGAAGCGATTCTATTTTTAATTCCATATGAAGTGTGGGTATAGTCACACGTGTGACTCTTTTTTACCTAGCGAGTTTGTAGCTTTCATGTTTCACATGGCGTGTGGGCGTAGCCACATGTGAATTAAACTTTTTTGGACTGAAACTTTTCTTCGACTCCACACAATGTGTGACTGCTCAACACGTCATGTGGAGCCCTTTGAGCCATTGCGTTGGTAATCCTTATAGTTCACACAACGTGTGAGCCTAGTCACACAACGTGTGAATTGTATTTTACGAATATAATTTGTTTCCATGTGTTGAGCGATTTCCGCAAGTGCACGGTATACGCTTGTAGTAATAAAAGATATCGAACCCACATGGAACGCTTTTTAACGAAAACTTATTTTGAATCGGTTTGATTTACTTTTAAGGTTTATAATATGGAAAATCGTTTAATTGGATTTGGTTTTGAAATTGCTAGAATAAGAATTAGATTAGAATATGACGAATGTTAGAAATCACTTCTGATTTAAGGGTGAATTTGCAAAACAGAAACGTTTAGTTCTTTAGAAAAGTAAACAAATGTATTCGTTTGCATTAAGCAAAGAAAACAACTTTAAACTTTGTATAAATTATAAAAATGAAATAACGTAAATTCCTCTAATTAAAAGGCTTTGAACGCAACAATCCCCTAACTGGTTAGATTGCTTCCTCAACCAAATTAATACTCTACCGAGATATCAATTTGTCTAAGTGTTCAACAAAGTTTCCTTGTAAAGATTTTGAATTCAACTACGTTTTAATGAAAACACCAGAACTCACTTCGGATCATTTACCAAAGTGCTACATAAAAATCTATCGAATAGAATGAACTTTATTAGATGAAATGTGAATTTGATACAAGTTTACAGAGAACAAGAAGCATGGAAACTTTCGACGACTTGCAAGCGAACGGGTTGTCAATCCTTTCCTTGGGTTTCGTTGGAGTTTGTCAGGCTCAGGGGCGGATCCTCTACTAAATCTTCTCGTTGAATCTTCGGAATAGAGATGGGTCGTCAACTACCAAAATGTAAACTAATATGAACAAATCTAAATGCTACTGTGTTTGTAATTATTTAATAAACAATGTGTGTACATCATATTGCTTTTTACAGAATCGAACTTCTAATCTCTGACTCCTTTCTGAGTCAGAGTTTCTGCATAACTCCTGCACTAATCTTAAAATCTAACTCTCTCATCATATTTTCAACTCTCCATCAACTCTTTATTTATAGATGTTGAAGAGTCGTGATTTAAGGGTCGTGCCCGTTTGTGGAGAGTCGTGTCCGTTATGGAGAGTCGTTTCTATCCACCCGAACGAACGCGTTTCTTGGAATTTAAACATGTGTTTGTTGTGCTGCAAAGGCTGCTGATCTTACCGAGAATAATTAATTCTCGGCCGAGAATGAGGAAGTGTTTTTTGGTCTTCGGAACAAAGGAAGAAGATGCCTGGACAAGGCGTGTCGCGATCGAGAATTTGGGATTCTCGGTCGCGGCCCCAAATTCTCTATCGAGAATAGGAATTTTTCTTCCGTTTCTGACTTCGTTCTCATCTTCCTTGTATCGGTGTGCTGATTTCTTCGTCTTTTGGCTCTTAACTTAGGGGTTTTCCTTCGTTTTGACCTCTTTTCGTTCCTATTTGGATTTTACCAAATATTTAGGTACCTTGCATGAAAGAAACATATTCGAATGTTAAAGTACTCTAAATAGATATAAACAGCACAAATTCATAGCAAAACTGATGTAAATATTAATGATATTTTAGGTATATTTTGGGCTTAACACCATGCATGTTTGACTATTACAAGTTTTATATTATTTTTATCATATGCTTTTATTTCGAACAAAATGAAAAATTTATTTTATGGGCTAACAGTTTTCCTTTTTTTTGTGTATAAATCAACTAGAATTTGAATTTGCACACGAAAGAATAGTTAGGATCTTATCCTTTCCAAATTTGAATAAAAAAACTCTCAGTCTTCTTTTTTTTTTCCTCCCATATGTTGTGTGGAACTTCCCCCACGTCGTGTGGATGACGATTTTGAGTGAAAGAAAGATTTTTAAATCTCTTAGAATTCTGTCATTCAAAACTTTGTTATAGATAAGCTTCATTCTTCTCCTCATTCCTTTTTTTTACATTTCTTTTACTCACATATACCCTATTTCCTTTTTCTCTTTCTCGACCTCAAGAACACGATCAAAATCAAGGCTACTAATCTTTTTGACTTTCGATTCAAACATGGGTAAGTAAACTTCTCTGGTCCTCTATTACTTTTCCATTTTGATTTAGCATGTAAAGGTTTGAAAACTTGGAATTTTCAATCATGACTTCCATGAGAAAGTTATATATTGTCGATTTCTTTTCATCTAAAAGTCATGGGGATTAATAACTCGTGATGGGAAGGGAAATCATGGCTCATTCTTGCCTACGTGTTTGAATTTGGCATGTAAAGATTTTTCTTTTCTTCTTGAAGTTTTCTTTTTGATATTTGCTTTTCTTTAAAATCGCTTGGAATGAATGAGATTGTAACTTCGACTTTAAATAAGCTGAAAATTCACTAAATAGAAAATTTAAAAACTGAAAATACTTGTCAAGCTGTAATCTAATTGTTTATGCCTAAATCTGCAGCTGCCTTAGCATATTCTTATACTATTCATGTAGATTCCAATTTGGGGGTGACCCTAGGCATGGAAGAGGTGATTTGAATGCCTTTTTGTTTTGAGCTGTTGGGTTTATATGAAACATGTATCTTGATTATTTGCATTTCATTTTTTAGAGAGTTCTTACTCTTGGTCCTGTTGTTGAAATTGACCGGCCACCGCTGCCTCCTTTCCTTTGAAAAGTGATCTTGACTTGGCCCTTCATCGAGAAACTTATTAGTTTCGCATGAGTAAGAAAAAACTGATGTTCCCTCGCTTCTACATGGGATGGGAAAATTGATGAAGTGGTTAGAACCGACATATAAGGATGTTTGGAGAGCGGTTGGTATACGAGACTTTATTTATTTCACTTTGCGAAAGATTGAACACATCGTGATATTTCTTAAAGGTTCTTTGAATGATTGATCCCCGGCTTGTAACTCGTTGATTATCTCGCTAGGGCCAATATCGATTACTTTAAGAGATGTGGTTGCCCTTACAGGGTTACCTATTTTTGGTGAAGATATTCATATCCGTATTGAAATGGATGCATTCCCTAAAGTCAATATTATACCATCGAAAAAAGTTGGCACTTGTATCCAAATGATCAAGAAGAAACTAGACAAAGAAGTGTTAACAGATGAAGAGCATGTTCACTTCCTATGGATGCTTCTGAGCAATTACATCTTCGAGTCATTGGGGTTTAGGCCTACTATTGAGATTCTTGTGATTGCTAAGGCTTTGGCTTCAGGATGTCGATTAGCATTAGGGACCATGTTGTTGGCTTCTACTTATCACTGTTTAGCCTTACCATTGAAGAGAAATCATTTATCAAGCCTCTGTTAGGGATTATAGCCAGTTAATCAACTGTAGCGCAGCGGAATTGCGGTTAAAATTTATTTCTAATCCCTTTTAGTTTGATATTTGTCCGTTAACCATTGATTAAATAAAACCTTTTGATCCGTTTAAGGATACAAACATACCCGGACTGTCTCTTCTAGAGACGGCTGAAGAATCCACAAGGTAGTAAAATCTTCATAGTTAGGTGCATGAACAGCTATTGAGTTAGAACCGGTGCTAGCCGAAGAACTGGAGAGATTTCGTAATTAGCCAAGAAAACCTCACAATTTTGAAGTTAGTGGCCGCCGAAATAATTTGCTTGCATAGCAAAATATATGTTGGCCGAATGTTGTAATCCAGTGGTAGGTTAATTTTAGGTTTTAGGCTTTTATTATATATAGTGTAGTTATTCCTAAACCTAATTGATTTAGGGTTAATTGGTTAATTATAAAACCAATCTAATCCTTACATAATCACTTAAATAAATACCAATAGTATTTATTCTATGCAATTAGTTACAATTAGATTAAATTTAATTACCCTAATTAAATAAACAACACTAATTAATAAATTGACGTATTAGTTTGATTAATTATTTATCGAATGCATTTCCATTAATTTACAAATTAATTAATTACATCCCGTAAACTAATTAACCAATTAAATACTCAACACCTAAATCTATTAATCAATTACATTGATACAAAGTATCAATTAATTAACTACCAATTAATTGCATTGGCCTTTTACTCTCAACCAATTAATTAATCTCATCTCTCCAATGTATCGTTCTATAAGTTCTAACTCAGATGTTCAATGTACGCGATCCTATGGGATTGTCTTTAGCTAGCAGTAGGCTCACATCCCACAGACAGTAAGTGGGTTCTAGCAAACCATTACTGCCCCTAACCAAGACATAATTTCAGCAGTCTAAAGATGTAGAGACCCTGTAGTTATCTCTTAATGTCTTTTACCATTTGATATCGATATTATAAACTAGTGGCATGGCAGCTGTCATCCTCTCTGATGTTTATGATATTTCTTGATCTTAAGTAGATTGATGAATCAGATAAGTAAACTACTTATCAGGGTGTGACCACACACTTATCAATCTCACTTATCAAGTGGCATGTGATATCATCTCACTATTATGTGAGTGGTAATTCCATCACTTCACTATCAATACCAATATGTTCACTTGTTCACCCAATCATACCCGTATTTGGCATCCTATTACAGACCTATTAGGCATATGTCAAAGTGAACCGAATCCCACATTGATATTATAATGAAATCTGGTCTGAAGACAGTTAGAGACCTATTTAAGAAAACTAATGACACAACCACCATGTAGTTTTCTCGGACGGATCGATCCAGTCACATGTATACAACATGTACCCATATTTACAACTGACTTATCAAGTGTTATGGCTAGTATCAATTAATACCATACAGTCGTCGAATATACAAGTCTGTTGTCCTAATCATTCCCATGATATAATAGGCTTGGGATATGGTTTTACGATTATCAATCAATGGATTCTCTATTCATATTATAGCAGAAGATATAAATGAACTAGATTAATGCCTTTATTAATGTAACACGAATAGTGTATCTATGAAAGAATAATCAAAAGCATAATACAATATACATGAACCAATGCCTAAGAACTAGGGCACACCAACAGCCTCGAGGTGGCTTGTGCCCGCATCAAATATGGATTTTTGCATATTTCCCCACTTAGGCACTAATTCTCTTGGAGGGACCTCTGGCTGTCTTGGCATTCATCTCTATTACAGTTTTTTGAATCTGGTTATAAGTCACTAATTCTCTTGAATGAACTGTTTCTTTTCTAGAGAATGGATGATTATTTCTTTTCGCCATGTGTTTTTTCTTATATGTCTGCTCGTACTCATGAGGGTACTAAATAGTGGAGGACCTTTTGTGTCACCCAGAGGCTTCATCGTGGAGCGAATCGAATCAAAATTTCACAGTCATGAGACCATGGCTTAGTCTTATATGCACCATATCTTTGGGCTCGATAATTGGGATTCTTTGAGTCTATTATGGGACTACTTCCATTTCCTACCATTGCATATTGGCAATGGGGCTAGCAATGAAGATATAATGGTTGCATCTAAAGATGCAGAAAGTGACCAAGGGCCACTTTTCCTCGGATCTGATCAACCTTCATTCAGTTATTGGTGGGATACAATTTTCAAGCATTGTATTCCACCTTTTGGTACATTTCTTTTTATTTTAAATTGATTTTGTATTTTTCATTCATTTTTATTTATAATCCTTTTTTGTTTCTTTTATTTTTATATTTTTTATTTACTTATTTTTTTCAGATTCAAGCGGCAGTTCAGGAAAAGATGACAACTTAACATCTCCACAACCAAGAAAGTTTAAAACAACAGAAAATGATAGGGGAAAAACTGAAGGGAAAACACCTTTATTTGTCAGAGATACACAAAGGTCGAGCTGGGATCATCATTTTATCCTTGGATGGATGAATGCAGCTAATGATCCTATTATCGTGATAGGTCTTGATGAGAGATTACCCCGAGCTAAAGAAAAAACCAATGTTGATGTTGTTGGGGTTGTGTGTCCTACAAACAATAATTTTAGGATATAAACTATTTGTAAATGAATTGTTCTTTTATCATTTGTTTTATGAGATATAGTATGTTTAACTATATAAAGGCATTGATCTTTTATAGTCGACTAAATAAGTTAAATAAAAGAAAATCCCATGTTTATATATAAGTAATCATAAAGTGTGTATACAAGCATGAAGTGAGACTGTATTTTATGATTCTAAACTAATAAGTTTATAAACTTAAAGTTGCCCCAAGTTAATTAATATGTTTAAAGGATTAACATAATATCATTGAGACTTGTATGTAATAATGTCTTCTATTGTGATTAGAAAGCTAATCTCATAAGTTTTAGATATTCAGATATCGATATAGTTACATGGATCCGGTGAAGGACTTCATTAGCATTGGGGACCCGACTTGAGATAGCCTGATGAATGGATTTATCTAGTGTCACCTATTTTGTAGGTATAAGTAATCCCCGAACTCAAACAAATATTAATTGGTGATTTTGGATTATGGAGTGTGATGCTTTGATTCTGTTTAAACACGATCCATAACAAGAGGATTCTTAGGGTGTGTGTAAGCAGACATTGGGCATCGCATAAAGTAATTGTAGAATAGTTAATGTTAAATTAAGCATTCGTCACTCTCGATAGATAGGAGATATATCCATGGCCTCTAATGGAGAATTAACTTGAAATCCTTGTAAAGGGATAACATTAAGAGTTAAAATAGAGATTTTACTTAACATATCTATTTGGAGTTAATTTTACATGAACAAGTAAAACGAACGTCTCATTATATGTAACTTGACATATTCCATAGTTACGGATTCGTTTAACCTGTCTTCAATTTCGAGAATGTATGTGATCTCAGTTTTGGCTACCAATATTGGTTGATGAAAGAAAGAAGAGAGATGGAGGAGATAGTAGTTTGATTTTTATTTCTTATTTTGGGATTTATTTGTGATAATTAGATAATAAGAGGGTTAATTTTTAAAATAAAATAAATAAATATAAAGATAAAAATAACTCTTTTCCATTTGACTTTTACTGCCATTTGACTTTTTTTAACACTGGTAGTCAGTTTGGATTGTGTTTGCTAACGGAATCAACCTCAAGTTATCTGTTTAACAACTTTTAAACCACATAGTTTATGTTTGAAGATAGCCCAAATCATATGGTTTATTTTTGTACTTTTCCCTAGATAATAAGAGTGTTAATTTATAAAATAAATATAAAGATTAAAATAACTCTTTGTCATTTGACTTTGACTACCATTTGACTTTTTTTTTTGACACTATTAGTCAGTTTGGACTGTGTTTGCTAACAGAATAAACCTCAATGTACCTATTTGCCAACTTTTAAACCATATAGTTTATATTTGAAAATGGTCCAAACCACATGGTTTATTTTTGTACATTTTCCTATATATTATCTGAATGGAATTCACATTTTAACTATTAAAGCGTAATTCTTAATCAGACAATTTTCCCTTGTTTATTTGCAATTGGGTTCAGACTAAACCTAATTTCAATCTTTATTGAAATCCATTGTTCACTTGGGCCCATATACACTTATTCTCATATGCTTAAATACATATAACCATTATATACATATATCTTAATTTATCTCAAGTAGCCTAGTTCTAAATAGTCTATTTTAAAGTGTGCGATCTTGTAGGTCTATCTAATATTGACAAGTTCACCGAAACTGAGTTTCATCTCATAAGTCATAGATGCGCTTTAGCAAGACATTATGGCTATCCAACTTAGATAGTTATCTCGTGTATCAATACTGAGGACCTAACCGTAATCTTAAAGTGATCCTTTCCTATATGGTATCAAGTCTACCATGAGGGGCCATGTCACCCTCATCTGTCTGATGCGTGGAAATTTCTTGATCTCCTAGTGAACTGATAAGTCCGAATAAGCAACATTGAATTACTTCATTCGGATGTGGCCACACGCTTCTCAACTTCACTAATCAAGTGGTTGGTGATATATACTCTCATGTAGAAGTGTGGGAATCTCATCACTTCACTCATGGTCCCTCAGCATGATTCAGAACATACCTGGCTAACCCATACTTGATACCAATTTACTAGCCCATTAGGCGATAACAAAAGCATGATGTGTCTCATCTAGGTCCCATAGTGACTTTGGGTCTGAGGACTCATCTATGAGCATTACATGAGAACCACCTATGACTTTGATACCATGTGGTGTTCTCATAATGGGTCATCCAAAGCTTACTGTTTTATAAGCCCTCATGCCCCTGATCTGTTATCCAACGTATGTAACCGGTGAAACACCACCACAACCAGGTACACACTAGTCTTTAGTTCGTTATTGTTCCCACGATAACAACAAACTAGGGATATCTAGATTAGTATCTTATTGCCTCATGGTCTCACTTGCCCAAGTTCTTAACCCGTCAAACATGAGCAGATCACTAATCAATGATACTTTGTTAAGTTAGTTCGCACAAGTGAATTAACAAAACCTATTATTGCCTTACAATTAAGGAACTGTCTAGATATAATGTCTCATAACTAGGACATACTCTAACAAAGACTTGGATATTAGAAAATCCATGTCTACTTGGGTTTTCTTATTAGGCTAAAGTGATATACTGATTGAGTGGTGAGAGATCTATTGAGTCCATATCTACTATAGGAGTAGAGTATGTGTGATACTTGCCTGCAATACAAAAAGGTATTATGGTCAAATAGATTTGTAAACCATTTAAGTATTAGTACCTCACATACTCATGTAGTGACTAACAAAGATCGACAATTTGCTATGAGTTTTTGCTAAGGATAAAAGGTTCCATAGCAATCCAAAGCACATAGAGAATAGGTTTTTGTTAGAGTTTAATTGCACGTAAACAAGTAAATATATAAAGTATGTATCTACTCATGACAAGGTAGTAGATCCACTTACCAAACTTGTCATGAAATATGTTAGTGTGGAACACGTAGATCCCATGAATTATGTTTTCTAGTTCATGTTTTTCTGAGAACATGGTTATTCAAATTAAGGTTGAATGTTTACAATGCACGAGTACGAATATCATTGATTGATATTTTCTGTTATTTTTATTATGCATGTCAGCTAGAGAAATAGCTCACTCACAAGAGTGTTTACCCTTATTTTGTCATGATGGTGATAAAAGGAGTAAGGATGAGACTGTTTTTAGCAAAATGCGAGGGTAAATTACACCCATGGCCACTTAACTATACCCATTTTCACATTATGACCACTGAACTTCAATTCTTCCTGATATGGCCATCAAATTTTACACTTTGTTACATCGGTGGCTACTGTCACCGTTGAGCATGAATTTTCCACCGTTGACCGAATGTCTCACTCCCTTCCCCTTTCTCAATAATTTCCTACCCATTTTAACCTTATATGTATATATATATATATATATATATATATGGTTCTCTCTCTTCTATTTCCAACCCCTCACTTTGGCGCGCATTCTCTCTCTCATTGGTTCTCTCTTTCCTTAGGTTCTATCTAGGTTATATCTAGAGAGGCTAAGCAGTGGTCGAGTCTTCTATCTTCCTCTCCATCATTTGGGTCGTCTTTCTCTTTTTTTTTTATCTCTGCTACAATCCCGACCCCTCCAATCTTTTTACTTCATCTCCAGGTAAAATCTAAGGGCGAAATTGGTATTTATCCCAACAGCGTTTTGAGAAACAGTCACAGGGGATGCCGAACAGCCTAGCTGATCATCAATTCAAGTGTAAAATGTGTTCACAGTGGTTCTCTACCAGCAACCGTCCTCTTCCAGTGGCTAGTAATACCCCGACTTCTTTTCGCTCATACCATCATAGTCTTCAATTAAGGGCAGTTTTGTCCAGTAATGAAATTCCACCCAACGCCCTTTGTCGGAAGAAAGACCCGCAATGGAGAGGAGGGTTCAATCTATGACTAGACTTGGGATTGTCTCGCACTGACCTTGCCCTCATTAAAGGATTCTCCTTTCGTCCTCTCACTGTAATTTCTTTTTCCTATTTTTCTTTTCTCTTTTGCTTTTAATTTGAATTTGAATTTGAATTCGTTTTAGTTTAGGTTTTGGAGTTGTGAGGACAAAAGCTTGAGCTTCGGCTTCTTGAAATGGCTGAAGATGAGGTTTGAATTATAATCAAAACAACAAGATACCATTTTGGTTCCCTATTAAGATAGGTTATGTATAATGATTGATCAACTGTAGGAAGTAGATTAGTTTATAATTGGGATCCCAAAATCTTGGGATGGAAAGGAGACACCTCAATCCAACAAAGTTCGTAATGCCGCTAGAAGAATTGCAGTTCGAGCAGCTGAGAGGTGAAACCCAAACATTTCTATCTATTTCTGAACAAGAATTCCTAATTATAGTTTTAAGCAATATTTGTTGTAGTGGTCCTAATTCAGGGGCTGAAGAGTGTATCTGCAGGATGAACATGGAACAACAGAAGATGAAATAGCCCAGACAGAACCAATTATCCACACACACACACACATATATATATATATATAAACAAGGGTAAAATGGGTAGAAAATTATTGAGAAAGGGGAAGGGAGAGAGACATCCGGTCATAATAGGGGTCAACGGTGGAAAATTCATGGTCAACGGTGACAGTGGCCACCAGTATAACAAAGTGTAAAGTTTGATGTCATACCGGGAAGAATTGAAGTTCAGTGGCCATAATATGAAAATGGGTATAGTTCAGTGGCCATGAGTGTAATTTACCCCAAAATGAGAGCTAGCTCAATAAACGTGAGCTGCCTTGCATATAGGATGCCATTAGTTTCATTTAAAGTGTTGATGAATATATGTGTATGATATAATGTATAGACATATAAAAAAGTTATATGGTATCAAGATCATAAGTTAAAAGTGACTTGCGATATTCTGTCTTTACAGTTAGATGTTTTGGCACACGAGATGGAAAAATAACTTTTCCTAATGTGAGACTCACTTTTTTTTAATGAAAGATTGGGACACGATTAAGAGGTTAGACATCCCAACTAGGTTGGCACCCCTAACGCACTTAATCAACCCTGAATATTATTAATAAAAAAACAGAAAATTACAAGAGGGGGAGAAAATTAAAGGAAACGAATATGAGCAACATTACAAAGGTCATCGAAAACATGAAATTGACAAAAATAAGGCGCAGAGTGCCACCAGTGGAGCGCTGACGCAGATTTGCCAAAATAGGCAAGACGATCCGCAGCTTGATTACCTTCCCTGAAGATATGAGTGATTTTGCAGTTCATAGACGAACAACATGATAAGCAGCTTAACCATTCTTGCTTAATCCTCCATGGAACCGAAGTAGATTTTTCACTTAGCAACTTAACCGCATATGCCGAGTCCGATTCAATCCACAAATTGTGCCAGCCTCTTTCCCAAGCAGCTTCAATAGCAAAGGCGATCGCCATCAGTTCAGCCGTATGAGCATAAGAATCGGCAATGGGAAAGGCGAAACAGCCCATTACAAAACCTCTTCCATTTCTGAAAATCCCCCCAGCGCCAGCAATGCCAGGAGCACCCTCAGCAGCCCCATCGGTGTTAACCTTAATCCAGCCTGTCGAGGGCAGACACCAGGGCACCGTAATGAAGTCCGGTTCCGGAGGTGGCCTGACCCGAGATGTTGAAGAGGAGGTCCATTTAGGCTCATGGAAGAGGAAGAAGAGACGGTTCAGAAGAACTTGGATTGAAGGGAGTTCGTTTTCAAACACAGCTAGGTTCCTGATATGCCAAATATACCAAACCGTAGTAACCGTCGCCAAGTTCCACAAGCTGCGTTTCTTCGATCGGAAGCCAACCGCTCTAATAACACTAAATAAAGCCTCAAAAGTAGTCACAAAGCAGAGAGTAACCGCAAAGTTATTAAAGACCATCGCCCAAAGACGTCTCGCAATCCAACACGTAACAAAAAGATGATCCAAAGTCTCGATATTGCAATTACACAAGGCACATCTCGAAGCAAGAGAGAAGCCGCGTACCTGAAGATTAGCCTGAACCGAAATTTTCCCATGAATTACCAGCCAGCAGGCAAACGAACGTCGAGGAAGGACAAATGCATTCCAGATAAAGCGATTCCAAGGAACCGCTGGCGAAACAGAGCGGAGCGAGCTGTACAGGGATTTTGTCGTAAGTTCTCCCGACATGGAATGTTTCCAAATGCAGGTGTCGGTTCCATACCGATTACCTTGAACCCGAAGAATACGAGTCTAAACTTGTTCAGGAAGTCGATCCAAGTTATTTCACGAGTTATCCAACCTGTAATTTCGCACCGGCTCAAAAAGTGTGCGCTGATTTTTAGGCGGAATGCCGAGCTGATCAGCGACAGATGGAGATATCCACGAGTCGGTCCAGAAATTTAGCCGGGAGTTGTCTCCGAACCACCACACAATGTCCTCTCTAACTTGTTCATATACCCTCCTCATGGAAGACCAGACCGACGAGTTTGAGATGTATGGATTTGGTAAGCCCGAATGCGTGTGAAAGCGAGTAATCAGAAGCTTAGGGATGAAGCTGTCGCCCTTTAAAAGTTCCCAACTGAACTTCCCAAGAAGTACTGAATTAAACATACCCATGTTTTTAATTCCCAGTCCACCACACTCTAAAGGTTGACAACAGATACGCCAGGCAACAGTGCAAAGTTTCCGTTGATCCCTATTTCTCGTCCAAAGAAAATTCCGGAGGGCTTTATCAATTTTTTTGATAAGCGAGGTAGGCCATCTGTAAACCATGAATGAGTGAATCAAAGCTCCCGTTAAAGCCGATTTAATTAGAGTGAGTCTGCCCGCCAGAGAAAGTGCTTGCCCTTTCCAAAGATTGAATTTAGCAATAAAGCAATCCATTAAAGGTTGCAAAAACCTAGCCTTCGGGGCCCCCTGAACAAGCGGAACACCAAGGTAATTGAAGGGTAAGCTCGCACGCCGAATTCCCAATATGCCGACAAGTCTGTTTTGGCGCTGAATGTTGATCCGATTCCCAAAGAACACCTCAGATTTTTCCCAATTAACCGTCTGACCCGAAATTGCTGCATAGAAATCAAAAAGATCCTTGATGCACTTCACGTTCTTTAGGGTAGCCCTGGCAAACAACAACATATCATCTGCATAGAGGAGGTGCGAAGGAAAAGAAGCTTGCCTGTTATATGTCATAGTCTGAAACTGATTGTTCCTAACCAGCTTAGCCAGCCACTGGCTAAAAAAGTCTTCAGCAATGCCAAAAAGAATCGGGGAAAGAGGATCGCCCTGTCGCACACCACAAGAACAGCCAAAAAACCCCTTAATTCCGCCTCCTAGAGCAATAGAGATTCTAACTGATCAAAGAGCTTCCAAAATCCAGTCTCTAAATTGCAATGTGAAACCAAATGCTTCCAGAACAGCCAAGAGGAAGTTCCAATCAAGTGTATCAAAAGCCTTTCTAATATCAATCTTCAAGGCCATGTTACCACCATAACAATTTTTATTCAACATGTTAATACCTTCAGAAGCCACAGCAATACAATGATGAATACTTTGACCAGAAATAAATCCGAATTGATTGTCAGACTCAATACGAGAGGCAATAGGGGCCAGCCTGTCTGCCAAAATTTTCGAGATAATTTTATAATTGAAATTCCCCATAGCAATTGGCCTAAACTGTTGAACTTCTATAGCATCAGCAGATTTGGGAAGCAGAGTCATAATACTGGAATTCATCCCCGACAACATGTAGCCCGAAGCAAAAAAACTCTGAACCATCTTACAAAGATCCGCGCTAATTATGTCCCAATAATGTTGATAGAATACTCCCCCGAAGCCGTCAGGTCCCAGAGAGCTATCTCGATTCAGATCAAAGACCGCAGACCTAATCTCATCAACCGAAGGCTGTCGAGTTAAAAGCTCATTATCCATCGATGTAATGCAAACCGGAATTACCTCAGTGATTGGGGCATGGTCGACTAGAGGCATGCTGCTTGTGAACAGACTTGAATAATAATCCACGACATGCTGTGCGATCACATTCTCATCGTTGACCAGGACACCATCAATAAGAAGGGTATCAAGAGAGGAATGAGTTTTCCTACCCTTAGCTGCGCGATGGAAATAGCTCAAGTTACGATCCCCCGCTTCAAGCCACTTTTCTCTACTTTTATCCCGAAGGAGAAGCTCCTGTCTGAATAACTGAAGATCTAAATCTTGTTTTGCTTCCACTTCCTGCACACGGTTTACCTCATTCAGACCCTAAGAAGAAATAACTTGTTGTATACTCGAGAGGCGCGAATTTGCAGCTGCTATATTATTCTCAACTCTGCCAAAGATCCCTCTCTTCCAGACCCGGAGCTTAGCCCTTAAAGATTTCAGTTTGTAGCAGAAAAGTTGTGCTGGTGGTAAAGAGACATGAGTACCTTGCCAGTGCGCAAAAACCAAATCCCGCAGCGAGATATGGGTAGTCCACATGGAAAAGAACCGAAATCGGGAATGCCTTACAATACCATTTTTGCAAACTAATAACAAAGGACTATGATCTGATTGGTAGCGGGAGAGAGCCGTACAGCTGATAGTACTCCAGGAATCAACAAAATCCTCAGACACAAGAGCCCTATCAAGTCTACTTTCAACATGTTCAGTGCCAAACCGACCGTTTGACCAAGTGTACTGCAATCCTGCATTAGCCACTTTGATAAGCTCATTGTTGTTAATAAAATCACGGAACTCCCTGCAGCTAATATCAGACGGAATGCGTCCGGTTTTTTCGTGAGCCCTTGTAATTGCATTGAAATCTCCAATAACCAGTTTTTTTCTGCTATCATCAATAGCACTGACAGAATCCCAAAGCAGACGCCGTCGACCAAAATAATTGCTGCCATATAGAAAAGTAAATTGGGAAAAACCCACTGCAGTACCATATCTAATCGTAATGTGCTGATCATGATTCAAAATGATGTTGCAAAGATTGATATTACCGATTTTGCAGAAAAGCCAAATAGAATTACAAGGATTGCTTTCAACAAACTGTAAGCCAATCGAATTCCAAAAAAACGTAGGTATTTTATCCAAAGTAACCATGGGTTCAGAAATACATACCAAATCCGGATGATTTACTTGACAAATGAGCTTCAATGCCCGTTGAGTCCCAGGGTTATTAATTCCCCTGCAATTCCAATACAACACAATCATTTGTAATTGATAATCGGCCTGTTCCGCCCCTTAGAGCGAGAATATGTATTAGTACCCGACATCTTGGCCTTATCCTTCTTTCTAGTTGTTATCCAGTCAGTATCCACATCTGGAATGTAAATATCATTATTCTGAGGTCGTTCTGAAGAACCCGTCAAGTTACCTTTAGCAACTCGCTCAGCTGTACGAGGAGTATTGGTCTCTACTGCTGGGAGGTCTTCCTCATCACTGCAGTCTCCCCAACGTTTGGAACCCTCTTCACTTCCCTGATTGGCGACGGGATGAAGAATTATTTGTAAAGTGTCTTCTGCTACTTTGTTTTTTTCTGCCTCATCCGCGGCAGAAGAAGCGTGAGCTTCATTTGGTTCCGAATGAACATCCAGATTTTCATGTGTAGTAGGTGCCGCTTCACTCTTACTTGACTTCATATGCCTCTGCATTTGAGGTTTTACTTCTCTGTTGTTGCGCCTACACTGAGACGTGGTATGCCCAATGGACGAACAAATGCCACAAAGAGCCGGGAACTTTTCATACTCTAAATAAACCCACAACTTCTGATTATCCGTATCCACTCTGAGCTTCGACTGAATATCCATTGACAAATCAACATCTATCAACACCCTGGCGTAATGGCCAAACTCTCCATTAACAGTATTATGATCGAAACGAATAGGCACCCCTACCACACGTGCAATACCCGCAATGATCCGAGTGTCCCAAAATTCCCAAGGCAAGTTATAGAAACGTACCCAAACTTGCGCAGAGGTGGACTTGTGTGAATCCGGATTGAATCCCGATGTCCAAAGTGAAAACCGAATGATTCCAGGCTTGAGAGAAATGGGACCGAGCCCCTAAATAGTCTGTAGGGCATCCCTATCTGGCATAATAATCTGGTAGAAACCCTTATCCAAAGATATAAGCTTCCAATCCATATTTCTCTTCCATAGTTGATTCAGACGCTGCTTCAATTCGGCATGTTTCCAGGGGCGATCTCCCTTATTCAGAGATATCCTCCCAATGACTGAGTGCTGAAACGCTTTAACTCGTTCCTCATAAATGGCTTGTGGGACTTTAATGGCCTTGAAACCCCCCTCCTCTGAAATTAAAGGCTGCGACGGTGCTGAAATCGCCGTTGTGGTGACTGATTTCTTTACAATTGACGCAAAGGAAGGTGCGGGAGTTGAGGGATCCTTAGTGATTGTAGTTTTTAGTTTGCTGTAAGACCTACGATCAAATAAATGAGCAATTGCGAAGGCATCTGATTCGGTTGCAGCGGTGGAAGCAGAAGCCATGGTGAATCTGAAGAGAACGGCGACACAAGAACGACAGTGCTAGGTCGGCGGCGGTCGACGGTCGGCGGCGCATGTACTGTTGCTGGCGGTGGAGACTAGGTCATTGCCCCTAAAAGAGTGAGAAACCCTAGCGCCTGTTGTTGCCGGATTATGTGTGGCTGTTGGAGAGGTTTGGAGTGTTGGTTGGAGAGCAGAGAGGTGTGGCCGTTGGTTGCATAGGTTTGGTAATGTGAGACTCACTTGCTCGTGCTTTAATATAGAGCATATTACCCGATAAAAAATATAAATTTAAATGAAGCTAGGATTTGAACCTTCGATCCTTGTTTTGTAAACATTAATGCTAACCACTACACTACTATTTCACTTATGTTTATTATTAACTATTTTAGAATAAATAATAATATTATAAGTTAAATAATTAAAATATGATTTAGTATTATTTTTTTATTTAGATAAATATCATTAAAAAATTATTTTATTTTCTCAATATTAATAAAGTTTAATTAACATTTAATTTTAAATATATACCAATAAATTTTAAAAATCTAAAAAATTAAAGTTTATATTGAATTATAAAATACATATTATATTAACATATTTACAGGTTAGTTATTAATAAAAATAATCACTATTAATTTTAAAAGTATATATATATATTTAATTTTTATATTTATTTGTCATAATAAATTTATTAATTTGATACCATATTTTGATATTAAGGAACTGTTTGTTTTACCTGCTGTTTGCTGTTTGAAAAAACTGTTTTTTCAAAAAGCATGCATTCCCTGCTTTTATAAAAAGCTAATTTTAAACTACAAAAGGCAAACATGATGTGTCTAACCAAACATCTAAAACTCTCATTTTCAAGTGAAAAAGCAAAAAACAAGATCGAAAAGCAGCAACCAAACACCTCCTAAATAAATGTTATTATATTAGTATAACTTTTATTAATATAGTTAATATTATACTATGTTATAAGATTAAATATGAATAGAAATATAATTTTCATATGATTTTTGAATACCGATTGAAATTTGGTTGGACAAGTTAAACCTCAAACCCTTGATCCTTTGTTTTTTCCGATTCTTTGACCGGTTTGACAAACATGGTTACAAGATTTAATTGTGTCCCTTGTTGAACATTTTTTTCCCTAATCCTAAGATTGTGAATGTTCGGATAGAAATTCAACAGCATTGTGGAATCTTCTACGAGTATGAGAAGAGTGGCTTTCGCATTTGGACTTGTATTTTCTGTAATTCTAATTTTGATTCTACTATTGTTATTAAGCAAATTTCTTTTAGTGTTAAACTGCAATTATGCAAAAATACTAGCGATTGATTTAAGGCTTAACAACAATCATTTGATTTTCATAAAAAAAAAAAAAAAATTCAAATCTATCCCTAATATCTTTTGGTAATGGAAATATATTTATAACGTAAGAAATTTACTAAAATTTGTTATCTTCAACGAATCTAATCTAGAACATTTTTTAGGCCCAAGTAACAGTTGTTTTTTAGGCCCGAGTAACAGTTCCCTTTAGGAAGTTTTTTAGATGAAAATTATATTAGCACGTCGTATTACAAAATTTAATTCTAAATATATCGTCTTTTATATTACAACAAAATAATGATGTTTCCATATCCTAATTTATAAATTATAAACCATAATTCATAAATTCTAATCCTATAAAAAATATTCTAAACTCCAACTTATAAATCCTAGTCTTTAGAATATATTAAAAATGAGAGTTGGGCGAATGTAATGGGGGATTTGTTGTAATAATAAGCGTTGAAATGTGGAGAGTGAGTGAATTTGTGTAATGGGACAAAGAGTGGGAGAGTGTGGGGGCACTGATGAATGAGACGTTGTAACGTCAACTGGTCCTGGACCCAGACTTAGCATAAGAAATACTATAGGGGGAGAGACTATCATCCCCGGGACTTAACACTAGGATTGGCCTAGGTAGGGCTGTCAATTAGTTGGAGATTCCCCATCTTCGTTAGAGACCCGGTCCGTTGGGGACGAGGAATTCCTGTTTGTGATCCCCATGGGGCGGGGATGGTTTTTATTTTGTCCCTGATAGTCGGGAACGGGACGGGTATGGTTATAAGTGTTTCATCCCTATCCTCGTCTCCAAATATCCCCAACAGGGATCCCCGACTAAATACCTGAATATCAAAAAAAATAAACTAAAAAAATATATATATGATTTAGATAAACTAAAAAAAGTTGAGTTGTAACCTGGTTACTTTAAAACAGAATATATTCTAAAAATAAATTAATATAAGCTCTAATTAGGTTGGTTTAAAAGTAAAATAGAATCTATGCAATTAGGAGTAGAAATTATATATAAAAAAAAAATTGAAAGCTAATAAGTAATGCATGCACCAGGAATGAGGATTCCCCACGTGGATGGGAATTTTAGATAATCAAAACCTTCAAAACCTTAAAAAAAGTAAAGAAATTAAAAAGTTAAATGGGGATGGAGATTCCCCGCGGGGATGCGAATTCCTCGTGGGCGGGGATGGTAGCCAAAATTTTCCCCAAATGTCATTCGGGGGCAGGGACGGAGAATCTCCGATAGACCAGTGATCGGGGATGGTTAACGCAATACCCGTCCCGTCCCGTTTACAGCCCTAGGCCTAGGATATCCTCGTCTCCCCCTACTGCTAGCGTTAGGATGTTGAAGGTGTAATATAGTTGCCTTATGATTAATAAAAGACTTCGCGCATTATTCATATAATGTGTTCCTTTCTGTATGCTGTTGCTTACTACTATATATGACTGGTGTAGATTGTCTGTGTGATGTTACTATGATGCTTATCCCTTTTATCTAATCGATATATATGGCTTGTCCATAACCCGTATATGTGCCTATTACAGATATTGTAAGGTGTGACTCTTGACTGACTTAGCTTTCGGAGAAGAAGCAAGTGCCACACGGTGTCAATTAGTTGGCCATGTACATAGTTCAAATAATAATTTGACATAATTATAAATAACTTTTGAAAACTGTATTTCTATGTAAATTTTCTTAAATTATAAATAACTTTTGAAAACTGTATTTCTATGTAAATTTCCTTGAAGAAGAAATTACCAAAATAGACTTGTAAACGTTAAACCTATATTGGTGCTATTATTTTGCATATGGAACCTAAATTGATACTCTAAAAAACCTTAGACCTATTTTGATAGATTATCCCTTTATATTTTCCATTAACCGGACCTAACATTCGTGATTTGAAAAGTTAAGCCTAAAATTTCAGTCTTACGATAGTGATATATCTACAAATGTTAGAAACAAATTTAAAACTTATCTTTTTCTACAATTTTATGAGATGAGAAAAGGAACCAGACAAAGAATTATAATAAAATAACACTATTTATAAGACGCCCCTGTTTCCTTTACAATCATTATGCCCTGCCTGTTTTCATTGTGAATTCTATCTGATATTTCTAACCCCAAAACTTCCACCTAAATGCTTTACTTTGATTCAATCAGAGAAATAGATAGGTGAGGCAGACAATTCCATCTGCAAACGTGTCCAAGAACCTTCCATCATGGCTAGACTTACTGCACTTGCAAAAACAATCAGATGGTTCGTCCTGGCTTACCTCATATCGCCTTCAATCATGTTATAACACCACATAAGCAGTTAGATATAATCTTCCTTGCTAGATTTTCTCACAAAGCATATGAGAAATGCCATCATATTCGCATTATGCGAGTTAATCTGTAAACCTGCACGAAACGAAAAGGGTTGTTCAACATCAGATACTCATTCCACAAAAAACATCAAAACATAACAATTATGGAAATATTATCCAACCTGAGCTGTTCTACTAGGCAGGTACACTTCCAAGCAATTCCGAAGGCCATCAACTCTGAAAACAGAAGATGGTGGGATCAGAATAGACAATTGGAAATTTAACACGGTAAAATGCAGAAAGCACAGATATAACCTTCTGCTGATGGTTCTTTGAAGATACTGCTCTTCCTTTATGTGTCCCTGCCCTCCATATTTCTTATCATCAGTATTTAGTATGATCTGCATCATCATCAACACTTGAGTGGAGGAGGATAAGCCATAAAAAATATCTAGAACCATTAATTTCCTTGCATACTTGAGCAGTTTGAGTTAGCATAAAATCTAACTGTGACATATGGAAGTGACCAGCCAAAGGTCAAATAAGCTTTACCACTCATAGTTAAAAAATTCATAGGCCCATTTGGTTGTGGTTATCGAGTGGCTTTGGGTAAGAGCCAAAACATCCAAATTGCACTCTCGAGGGATGTCTTAGGTTTGTGCATTATGTTGCCAAAAGGGTACTTTTATCTTAAGAATAAAGTCATAGCACAGTAACATATTAGGACTTACTTGATACTCTCCTGCTTCTTCTACGCCTACACTGTATCTTTCATACACATTGGTCGGATGGAAGTTGAATACAAAGAGAAGAGGACCTCTTATATATGATATTACCTGAATATTAAGAAGATCATATCGTTTGGTAGAGATATTATTACCATGCAGGAAAATATAATCTAGAAGAAAAAATTGGAGAGATCATCTCTAACGATCAAAGTCGCCTATAAAGTTATTATGCATCAATAATACAGCTGACAAAAAAGTAGTAAATTTAGAGAGAGAGGAGAGATGTGTAGAGTTTTCCGTCTATGTTTTTAAAACAAACTAACTATGGATCTACCTTTTAAAAGTGCATTTTCACTAAAACATATTATAAAAAAATGAAGTCCACGGAAACTTGTAGGTTGCATCTAGCAAAAATCATATAGCCCAAGTTCATCCTGTTTATATGATCTACTTTGAGCAGAAAGCAGCTGTTTTTCATTTCCGAACTCAGTTTGGACAGCTAAAACGCATTTGAATGCCCTAAAACTGTTTTTTTGACCAAGCAGTATCTCTCTCTCAAAGTGAATTTAAACAAAGTAGTCATGTACCATGGTAGAGTCATTCACATGATGAATGCTTGGCAGACTTCTTGAAAGCACCCTTTGCTCTTCGTCCAATTTCATAAGATCCTGGGATGTAGGAAAGTAGTCAATTTAACAAAGAAACTAATCATCAATGTATACAACTTCCCAAATACAAGCATAAAGAACTTAATTATATATTGATTCAATCATGTCAATAATGATGGCTACAATCAAATAGCATAAGCACCAGATGTTTCCTGCATATTCCAAAGCTGTTGCAGTTTCTAGTCACTTCCAACAGGAATAAGAACAACAATAATGTAATATTAGCTAATAAGAGATTTTTTTTAAAAAAAAAACCTTATCAAAGGAGAATGAATTGCGATGGACATCTTCATTTTGCAGCAGATCCCAACAGCGGTTAGCAAGGGAATATGAGAAGTTGTTGTTTGGCATTGGGAACTCCACCCTCTAACGTGGGAACAATATTAACTATAAGCAACAATAAAAATCAACAGCAATCTTCACTACGGAAAGAACCTCACCTTCGGATGCGCAAATTCATTGCCCATAAAATTGAGGTAAGCATGACCACCAATGGTGAAAGTAATCATTTTTATCATCTTGCACGAGATGAAATTAAAAAAAAAAAATCAGAAATCTATAAAAATAATGCTAAAGATTCAGGCAATCAAACTCAACTTAGTGTGTACTTGAAGGAGATAGAGAACTCATAAGAAGCCGAAAATAAAGAGAACATGGAAGTTTATAAAGGGATACCCCTTCTAGAAACACAAAAATGGTTTATTCTAGTCTGCAACGCTTTCATAAATCTCAGATATACAAAAACATGAATTATTGAAAGCATTAGAAATGACATTGAACGACCCTCACTTTGTGAAGTGCACATCCCTTGTGCAATGATTCCTTTGAGTCGGGAGATTGGTCATTAAATTCACCAAATAATATCTCAGCAAATGACTGCCCTCCAGAGATAGACTGGCATAAAAAATAATGGTAGAAGGCAGCTGTTAATTAAAAAAAAAAATCTCAAATTTTTTTTCTCTTAGACTTGGTTTGATCAATAAAAGAACTTGTGAGGAAAATTACTTGGTTGTGATTTTCAGCATATAAAAGCATCTTATCTGCATAGTGTCTGCTGCCCGTTAATGTGCTGACAATCTGCAGTATGCAAGCAAACTTAAAAATTGTAGGATAAATAGACATACATACAAGTATTTATGTATGTATAAGAGAATAAAAATTGTTGGTAAAGAATTAGTATTCAACAAGAATGCCTTCACAAAAGATCTGTAATAATTAGCAGCACAACCTTGGTCATGCTCCATTCATCATCTGGAACATCCTTGAGAAAAGAGGACCACATCTCAGATGCAGAAATATTAACATAATAGTCAAATCCCAATCCCCCTTGTGAAGTTGGTTCACAAAGCCCAGGATAAAAGGTAGACTGCGAAACAAAAAGAAAGAACTTAATATTCATTTACTTAATGCTCCAGTATAATAATTAGGTTAAATCAGGCTACTATTTTTTCTAAGAAGACGTGAATACTAATGGCGTTAAATAACTTGAAAGTTCTGTAAAGTCTGGGAAGAACATTGCTAAGAATGTAGCAAGAAGGAATGCAACAGCAATGCTGCATGGAATTCCTTTGTAATAATCCATGAATGCCACACAACTCAGTTAACACTAAACCTAAGTAGGTCATCCATGTGTATGCTTACATAAGCTATTTAGGATCAAGATACTATTATCAGTCCAATAATGCAAACTTCATATGCTGAGAAACACCTTAAGAATTACTGCAATGATGAGAAAAATAACATTCAGATTTCCTACAAAATGAAAATAAGAAATATCATCTCACAGCCTGCGCAAGATATTCCAATTCACTCAACATATGAGTTACAGTTTATTTAACCAACACATTGAAACGTGGCTCATAAATGAAACCTGTTACTATGTGAGGATAGAAGCAAGAAGCAAGAAGCCTAATTCCAGGTATTAACATAGTAGAGCATGTATCTGTTTTAGTACTAGAGGTTTTATTTGGTATAAACCAATGCTCAAAGGTAAATTGTAAATTTCACAGCATAAGAATTGGTTACATCTGTAAATATTTAACAGGAGAATATCAAATCCAAGGAAACAAACACCGATGGCCAAGAGTTATACGAAACAATATTTACTTACATCTTCAGCAATTGTTATTATATCGGGATGAAGAGTATGAAGAAGCTCATTTGCCAATATGAGATACAACAATGCATCACTGTCAATATCCTGATTACAGTACCTGCAACCATATAGTGACAATTTTCATATTCTCTAAGTGTCACACTCGTACACAATGCACAGAAATGTGAGAAGTAGCACAGAATTGGAAATTCATATTGAAACGTTAACAGTAGTGCTGGAGTGCAACCACATATAAGCCTAAAAGTCCACATTATAGTTGCAAATTTCTTATAATTTGGTCATATCTTAGTCATTAAAATGCTTTCATTCAACCAAGAATTTGAAGAAATGCAAGAACATAAAGTTGGAAAAAAGAATTGCGATGGAAGAGGCCTTACTCTTCCAAGTCGCCTGTAAATGAAGCAAAACCATTGTGTGTGTATATCATTGATGAGAGCGAATGAAACTGGAAACCATCTATTTGATACTCCACAACCCACCTGCTCAAAGATCATTTTCGTAAGCAACGCCAAGAAAACCCAATCAAAGAGGACAAACTGAGACAAACAACATACTATTTTTCAAAGATCTGCCGACAACGATGTTTAAAGAGAATAGGACTCCTAATTGGCTATAAAAACGACACAATTCTGTAACTTAAAGAATATAAATATGCTGACATTTCAAAATTTTACCAATTAAGATTTGAAAGTAGATACTGCAGTACTTCATGATCTCCATACTTGAACATTCTGGTACCCCAATATTTATGATGCCCACGTTTACCTAATCAGGAAGGGGAAGGAAGAAGAGTGCAAAATAAGAAAGCTTCATTGACCAATTTGTAAGAACATGGCACCATCTCTTACTAGATCATTCTACTGCATAACATACATTCTGCAGGATGATTACAATTCGACAGTACTTCAAGGTCACATGCTTTGTCTATGCAAGGCTAGTTTCTCATGGCATTGCATTAGTTTTATGTTTTTGATTCACAGAATGATTTTTTACATGCTAAAAGAACCAATGTCTATTATTTGTCACATTCTAGAATCTAAAAAAGATGGAACTAGAAAAGGAATGGCCAATTTTTATATATTGTTGGTTTCCTGTGGAATAGAACTCTGATTTCCGTTGTAAGTTGTAACAATACAGTTTACCAAAGCATTGGTATTGGAATCACCATGAACACTGAAAATGCAAAATTCTGCATTACAAAGTACACTATTGACTTCCCAAATTTGCTTATCATTCAACAGTACCTTTTAACACTTTCTGGCACCATATATTGATCTCAGTAATTTCAGTTTCGAATTAGGAGTGGGATTGAAATGAAAATATTCTCCACATTCAATGAAATCCCAGCACCCCATTAGTGGTAAAGGAATAGACTTCCACCACAACATACATACAAAAAAGAGGAATAGCAACAAGTTTTTCGGGTACTGATTCCAGCCTCCTCTCTGCAAACTAGATGATTCAGAAATGGGAGAGTTGACACTGAAGATGCTACCTCATGCAACTTTTTCTTCCTTGTGAACATGCAATCGTAATTTTTTTTAGCAATTATTCACATATTATATGGGCATCACTGCATTTGGCATTTTATTGAGCGTCAACTATTGACATGGAGGCCTGGTGTTTCTTTATTAAACTTTAAACAAGCTCATCCAAGATCATCCCGTTCACATAAATCCGGCAGTGCAACATATTTTACCACAACATGACAGCTGAAAAGCAGCTTGGAGGCAAGCAAATAGTAAGAAGCACATTTCAATTACTTCTGCTAATGTATGAGTAAAGTTACCAGTGTGAAAGTAGCAATCATTAGATCCATCAAAACGTGCAAGTCCGACCATCTCATCTGCAGCTGCGTAGGAATGGACAATCTCTAAGAATACCAATAGTCCTAATCCTGTGAAATAAGAAAGCCAAACTAGTATATAAGTTGAAATAATTAAACAACAATCAAGTAGGATCACACTAAGTAAGATATTTTCTCATGCAATAAAGAGACTAGGAAAATTTCATGCACAAATTTACAGTAAGGTTAAGAAATTAAACTCTCGTCATCTAGTCAGCATATTCAATGCAAGAATCAATAGCTAGTTTTGCTGCCATTTTGAATTACTTTTTGTTCGTAGACCATTATAGTATATCTTTCAGGATTTAACAAATGGCAAATGTAGATACTAAAAAACATCCATTATAAACTAATGTATAACATTGTAAGTTGAAGTAGCCTTCACATAAGCAAAATAAACAGGCTGAAGTTTTTTGCCCCTTGCAGAGAATGAATGAAATATGTTGCATTAATGCACCAAACGAACATAATCAGAACAGAATGACAACCATGTGCTTCGTCAACCAAGCGTTTGAAGTCATCAGGAGTGCCATATCTACTGCTGACTGCATATAAGTTGGTGACCTAAATTGCCACAAAGATGCTTAGTAACAATCAAAGAACCTAATAATGAAAATGCAAAATGAAACTAGAACCGACTTTCAAAGTATGAAAATGTGAATGAATATTACAATTTGGATGTAACAGTCACAAAAACTGGCATGCCATGTTTAAGAAGACAGATAATATATGTTTGCATGTGACACAAATAGGCTATAACAGACTAACAGTACTGCTAACAACAACAACACAACAACAACAAAGCCTTAGTCCCGAAATGATTCGGGGTCGGCTAACATGAACCATCATATAAAACCGTGAAAATCAAGTCGTGTCAGCGACACAGATTCGCTCCCTCCACTCCGTCCTATCCACTACCATATTTTCCTCAATTCCCAATAAACTCATATCACTCTCGATCACCCTCCTCCAAGTTTGCTTAGGTCTTCCCCTACCCCTCACCACTACATCCCTTTGCCACTCTTCGGTTCTCCTAACCGGCGCATCAAGCGCTCTACGTCTCACATGGCCAAACCACCTTAGTCGGTTTTCTCTCATTTTATTCTCAATAGATGTGACCCCTACTTTTGTCCTAATTATTTCATTACGCACCCGGTCCTTTCTCGTGTGACCACACATCCATCTCAACATACGCATCTCCGCCACCGACATCTGATGGATGTGGCAGTGTTTCACTGCCCAACACTCCGTACCATATAACAATGCTGGTCTAATTGCCGTCCGGTAGAATTTTCCCTTCAATCTATTAGGCATGCCGGGATCACAAAGGAAACCCGTAGCACTCTTCCACTTCGACCAACCAGCTTTAATCCTATGAGCAACATCTCCATCTACTTCTCCATCCGTTTGGATAATAGATCCTAAATACCGGAAGCAATCCGAGGCCTGAACAACTCTCCCATCTAGGATGATTGTCCCTGCCTCCCTACTCCTACGGCTGCTAAACTTACACTCCAAATATTCTGTCTTACTTCGACTCAACTTAAAGCCTCTAGATTCTAGAGTTTGCCTCCATAGTTCCAACTTCATCTCCACTCCTTCTTTCGTCTCCTCAACCAACACAATATCATCTGCAAACAGCATGCACCATGGTATACCATCTTGAAGTGAACTTGTTAGTTCATCCATAACGATGGCAAAAAGAAATGGGCTTAGTGCGGAACCTTGATGCACTCCAATCGTAATAGGAAACTCTTCAGTCTTCCCAACACTAGTACGTACACTCGTGCATACTCCCTCATACATGTCCTTTATGATGTCAATATATTTCCGCGAAATGCCTTTCCTTATCAAGGCCCACCAAAGTACTTCCCTTGGTACCTTATCATATGCTTTCTCCAAGTCAATGAAAACCATATGCAAGTCTTTCTTCTTATTTCGATAGTGCTCCATTAATTGTCTCATTAGATGGATGGCTTCCATAGTTGATCTTCCCGGCATAAAGCCAAACTGGTTTTCCGAGATCTTCACCGTCCTCCTTAGCCTTTGTTCAATCACTCGCTCCCAAAGTTTCATAGTGTGACTCATTAATTTGATTCCCCGATAGTTGGCACAATCTTGGACATCGCCTTTGTTCTTATACAAAGGGATTAAGGTACTTTTCCTCCATTCTGATGGCATCTTATTGTTTCTCCAAATTTTGTTGAAGAACGTCGTCAACCATTCGATTCCTCTTTCTCCCAAACATCTCCAAATCTCAATAGGGATGCCATCAGGTCCTACTGCTTTCTTCAACTTCATCTTACTTAATGCCATTTTGACTTCACCCTTTTGAATTCTCCGCAGGCATTCATGATTTATCATATCGTGATGGATACTTATATCTCCAACATCTTGTTGGCGATCTCCATTAAATAAGTCATCAAAATAGGACCTCCATCGTTCCTTGATATCCTTATCTCCAACTAGGACTTTCTGGTCCACATCCTTCACACATTTAACTTTTCCGAGATCTCGCGTCTTCCTATCTCTTATCCGAGCAATTCTATATATGTCTCTTTCCCCTTCTTTCGTATCCAATCTTGTATACAGATCCCGATTCACCTTTGCTCTAGCATCTCGTATGACCTTCTTTACTTCCCTTTTAGCCTCTTTGTATTTTTCGTAGTTCTCGTCACTCCTACATTTCCCCAATAGTTTATAGGATTCTCTCTTACTCTTTACTGCTTGTCGTACTTCTTCTGTCCACCAAGATGTGTCCTTACCCGGTGGCATGCTACCTTTAGATTCCCCTAGAACTTCCTTCGCTACTTCCCTTATACTATGCTCCATCTTATTCCATATCGAATCTATATCTGAATCCATATTGCAAGTCCAAATATCTTTTTTGGTCATCTCATCCACAAATTTTTGTTGATTCTCCCCTTGCAATTTCCACCACTTAATCTTAGTCTCTACTTGAGGTGTTTGTTTTCTTATACATTTCCTACTTCGAAAATCTAGCACCACTACTCTATGTTGGGTTGTCGTACTCTCACCAGGGATCACCTTACAATCAATATAACTCTTTCTCCAAGCACTCCTTACTAAGAAGAAGTCAATTTGGCTCGCATTACCGCCACTCCGATAAGTCACTAAGTGGGATGTTCTCTTCATAAACCATGTGTTCATGATACTCAAGTCATAGGCTGATGCGAATTCCAAAATATCATTTCCTGCTTCATTCTTATCTCCAAAACCATACCCTCCATGAACACTCTCAAACCCATCTCGCCTAGAACCCACGTGTCCATTGAGATCACCCCCTAGTACCATTTTTTCATCCCTAGGAACCTGTTGCACCACTTCCTCTAAGTCATCCCAAAAAGCTTGTCTTATAGACACATCTAATCCTATTTGTGGCGCATATGCACTAATGACATTCACAACCTCATCCCCTATCACTAGCTTAACACTCATAATTCTATCGCTCTTCCTAGACACCGCTACTACCTCATCAATATACTCCCTATCAATAAGAATACCTACTCCATTTCTACCCTTATCCTTTCCTGAGTACCAAAGCTTATAACCCCAAGGAGCTATCTCTCTAGCCTTTAAAATAAAATAAACCAAGTCATAAGAATCATTATATGCCTGCACTTTTCCACAATCAATTTCAACTTAGCCTCTATCATAAATTTTACCATACTGTCTTTCCGAGTATCTACCACTCTTAAATTTAATTGTCTAGCAGAGTCCCCTGATAATCTAAAAACCATTGTTCCATCAGATTCTAAAGATTAAGGGGTTATTGTCACCATTAAAGAATTCTAAACAACTTTCGACTTCAGAACTTATATTGAATATCAATATCCTAAAGTCATATTCCTGCTTACCAACATCAAATCACCTATGGAAAGTCTGTCATCCATGGGAACTTAAATTTAATAGGATATTCAATGTCAAACACGAAAGTGGAATATAACTTTTGTCTCACCCTGTAACCAACAGTAAAATAATCTTTGTGCTCGATGACACCAATCAACTGAATTGCATTGTAACCTGCTTTCTTCACATGTGGAAGGACCTGTTATGGAAAGTGTACAACAGTATGGAGCAAGATAGTTACATATTATATATTATAATGTATGAAGAAAACACATAAACGAAGTTGTATGCATAGAGCCACCTTCTCCGTGAAATCACTGAAAGAAGCTATTTTTGGCTCTGGGCCACTGATTCCAACGTGGCACTCATAAATGCGCAAGGACTTGGGCACTTTTGGGCGAGAGTTTTTCCACTTGTAAGCACAATCAAGGGGTGGTTCCCAGTGAATGGCAAAAGGTTGTTTACCTTCCCCACCTGGCAATGGTGATCAAAGTTCAAATCAACAAAGAATTAATACAAAAAAACAAAATATAATTATAAGATTAGATGTAAGGATTATCCCTTGGAGCATTGCCTTGGCAAGCAATTTCTGTGTAAAGGGTTCCTACTCAGCGATGCTGCTCCGTGATGCATTTATGATGCAGAGAAACTTTGAACCCAGAAAGGGGACAAAATGGATACAATCCATGATCTATGAAACCTAATTTAATCCAGCCATGGGGGAGAGAGGGAGAGAGAATAACAGAATGGTCGACATACCAAGACCTGATGACAAATGTTTATAGACACAGCATCCTATGGTGATGGATAAGTGGACAGATGTTTAATATAGTAATTCATCAACATGCATAATTTGAATCTTAAAAATGAAGCATAATGATGCATCAGACCGGCGAAGTTAAGTTATTCATCAATATGCATGCATCAGCTCATCTTTCTTTTAGATAAATTGCCAATTGACCAAGAGTATGTTGAATGCCAGACCAACAAAGCAAACAAGAGCATCAAGCAGAAGTATACTACAAGGGTATCTGATGATCAAGAAACATGTTAGAAAAGCAACAAATGACTAAGAAAAGAGAATTGACCTGGTTCTACATAAGTAGCCCAAGCAGGTATGCGTTCAATTGGCCCATCGGGAGTGTTGAAGTAGACCCTATATTTGCTTCCATGAGGAATAGCTGGAGTGTACTTTTTCAACCATGCTTGCTTTCCTCTACGTGTCTCAAACCAATATGGCAATGGAGACTTCTTCGCCATAATTTTCTCATACCACACAGGATCACTTATAACATTGAAAATGTCATATTCTTTTCCTTGATCAATCACATCACATGGAGGTAAATTACTAGGTGGATCATCTTTATGTTGTTCTTTCCATGCCTTGTATCTTGTTTCCGCATCTTCTAGCGGAATTGCATCTAATTCTTCTTCTGTCTCAGGTCCATTAGGACCAAACCATTGCTCATATAACTTTGCAGGCACTTGAAAACGATTCTTCATATACTCGTCTTCTCCAGGTTCCCAATACTCATCATTTGCTTTTTGGAAGATTTCTTCAATACTAGCCCCATTGTCACCTTTGTCGTAGTCCTCCACATAATTATACTGTTGGAAATAAAGTTCATCAGGCTTTTCTCCTTCGTTTAGTTTATCTTCAAGAATGATAAACCAGTATCCATAGTCGTCAAGGCCCAAGTGACCCTCTCTAGCACAATTTTCTGCAGGTGACCATCCATTGAAGTCACCAACCAGCGCACAGTAGCGAGCACCTACATATGATATTCACATGTGACCCGCCAGAGTAGACAAGGGGAAATTGAAAAGCAATAATTATGGTGATTTCAAGGTATTGATTACTGAAAAGAAAAACACTTCAGTAACCAGTAGCAATAAGTTGAATGCACCAAACATTCTTTAGGAGGGTAGGAGATACTTTAAGTCTTTAATTATATATAAGTACTAGATAGTCAGGGAAAGTTTACTGCATAGGAAAAATTGAATAGTTCACTAAAGTATGTCAATCAGGTTGATCAAAGCAAGAAAATTATATAAAACCTGGTGCCCATTCCATATAATCTACCCGATGCTCTGGATGACGATGAAGACCCATCAACTCAAATCTACACAAAAACAGTAACAGAATTAAACTCAACATCATAATTTCGCCAACTTGGTAGAAAAATAGGAAAAAAATAAACCCAAAACTTAACAAACCAGTCTGATAAGAGAAGCATTTGAATTTTAAAAATATATAGAGAAAAATATACTCGCCACAAAGAAACTGGCTTTAACAGAACGAACCCATAAGCAATGTCTTTAAGCATAAGATTCCGCTCGGATAGTACTTCTTTGAGGTCTTTCATTAATTTATGCCTGCAGAATTGAGCAAAATATCAAAATGCAAATCAATGTTTTGTTACTACCTCCATCAAATTTCACAGATTACAGAAGCACTATCGCGCCTCAGCATCCACAAAAGTCTGGTAAACAAAAACCTCAAATATTTCTTTAAAACTCTCTGTAACGAAGAAAGATAATCCTATATTGGCTCAAATTTCACAGTTTCCGCACCTTTCACGTAGAAACTGTCCAAATTGTTTATGGGAAATGCCGAGTCTGGTAAGAAATCCAACTGGGTTGACTCCTTTGTCGCTCTCGGTTTCATTTTTCTTGCTCTTTTTGGAGTGTTTGTGTTGTTGTTGTTGTGGTTGTGGTTGTGAGGGCTGGTTGGTGGCTGTGCATGTTATATTTAATCTGATTTTGGTGGGGAAATTAATGCTTTGAGGTTTGTTTTGTGAGGGAAAATGGTGAGAATGATTGTTTGGATAAAGAGAAAGAGAAAGAGAAAATTCGGTTGAAAGAAGTGAAGTCATCTCTAAACCCAGAGAATACCCAAGACGAGAGTGCAAGTGTTCAGTAGGGGTTTTAGATAAGAATGCGAGTAGCTTTGGGGGTTTTTAAGTCACCGGGGGATTAAACGGTTGTCTGCTCACCGAGTCAACGCAAACCAACATTTTGCTTTAACAAAATAGGGTTAATATACATATTTGCCCTTATAGTATCACGGAAAAACAGATATACTCTTATATCAAATAAATCCACAAAACTATCCTTGAATTTTCCACAAACCTGCGAAAATACCCTAATCTAACAGACTAATATACGACACTAACGGTGCCACACTTGAAGACCATCTTCTCCATCACCATCCACTCAGAGTTTAACACCTGTCATTTAAAAAATTTAGACCCATCTTCTCCATCACCATCCTTCTCCATCGGGCTTCATCCATGGCTGCCGACATTTCCGCCACCGTCTACTGCTCGTCACCGTGTTCTATTTCTACTGTGAATTCTTGAATTTCAGAATTGAGTTAATTATCAAAAAGACCAAGGCTTATTATCTGAAAGTTTAAGCTAAACTACTCATCTCACATTTCCAATTTCCCGATGAAAGTTATTCAACCTTATAAAGATAAAGGTACTGTTGTAGTCTGGTCAATTGTTCTTATAGGATCTACTGGGTTATTTAGGGACAATTGAATTTACAACTCCCATTTCATTTCTTGAGTAACAATAGAATGCCTCAAAATCTATTTTATAAGCAACAGACACTGTTGAATCCACATGGCCGCCACTTTCCATTGGAGTCTTCATGCCATCAATCCATCAACCTCCTCCGCCTCCATGCTCGACTCCGGTAACTTCGTTCTTTATGATTTCGATTCCAACATCATATGGCAGACTTGTGATGTTCCAATTGATACAATCTTCGATTTCTCTATCTATATATTCTTAACTTTCTCTCTCTAAAATTCTGCAATGGGTTTTATTTGAGATGAGAAGCTTTTGGTCTGAAATGGAGTTATGGGTCTGCAATGGAGTTGTGGGTTTGATTTTGGTCTGAAATGGAGATATTCAATGGGTTTGATTTGAGATGAGAAGTTTTTGCTGCTGCCATTTTTTTTGGGTTTGATTTGAGATGAAAAGCTTTTGTTAGATTAGTTTATCAATTAGAGGGTACGCCGTTTATGCCACATCAGAGATCTGTTAGATTAGGGTATTTTTGCAGGTTTGTGGAAAATTCAAGGATAGTTTTGTGGGTTTTTTTTAATATAAGGGCATATCTGTTTTTTCGTGATAATACAAGGGCAAATATGTGTATTAACCCAACAAAATAAGACTTAATACATCATTTGTCTGTTAAACTTGTTTTGCGTAAAATGTAATCAATTAATCATTCGGTTGTAAAATAGTAAGTAAAATGCGGAATATGTATTCACACGCATTGGAATGTTATTATTTGTTCAACTATAAAACTTGTCTTCTCTAATATTAGAACCGTATACCCCGATCTTGGTCGTTTTATTTTTTTAAAACTCGTGCAATACATTTTCCATATTTAACTTACTTTTTTACAACCGAGTTATCAATTGATTACATTTTCTATCTTTACGGAAAAAAAAGGCAAAATAATGAGTAAATTATATCTATAGTTCCCAAATTACAGCCTCACTAACATTTTAGTCTCTGAATTTCTATTCAAAATAAAAATTTAATTACATCATAATAACCTAGCGATTTAAATAAATTTAATTACATACTTCACTCTTTTTTTTTATCAATGTTATCATAAATTACAATCAATGTTTTCTTCAAATCATCATTTCATTATATAATGTAAAGTTGAAGTACTTTTTTTAACAGAAATTAAATTTTAGGATTGGTCATAATATTAATAGCACTATAATCTAGTAGTCATAACGGGGTGTTTGTTAGAAGGGATATAGGAGGTGGGATAGGGATAAAAAATACGAGATAGGTTATCCCGTGTTTGTTTGGGAGATAGAAGAGTGAGACGGATGAGGGATAAGCCTCTTATCCCTCAAATCCTATACCCAGGAGGGGGGTGGTATAAGGAGGCGGGATAAGCTCATGCTTATCCCTCAAATTAATGTTATGTTGTTTAAATAAGGTTAAAACAGTAAAATGTATTATTTTATCCTCATCCCTATCCCACATACCAAACATTGAATAATAATTCTCGACTATCATATGTTTATCCTTATCCCAACCATTTATCCTTATCCCTATCCCAACCTTTATCCATATCCCTATCCCAATAGAATACCAAACACCCCGTAAATGTACTATACCAGCGAAATAATGGATAGCCTACATACGAGTATATTTTGTCAATTTCAGAAACTTAATAGCTCTTTACTCAAATCTATACTATATATAATATCGGAAGCAGAGAGAAATGAGAAGAAGTGTTTTAGAGGCATTTTTGATGAGTTATCAACGTAGTAAAAAAATCAATATTAAAAAGATTTAATTAATTAAAAATAAAATATTTATATTTATAACATATTAAACAATTATTAGCCCATTAATTAAAATAATAAAAGAAAATAAGAGTTACAGGAAAAACATAAAGCAAAGGAAATTCAAAAGTCACAAATAAACTTCTATATAAAGCATGATAGATAGTATTCCACCATTATATTTATTGGTCATGATAATAGTATTATATTTCTGAAGGTAATTATTCGATTTTTTTTTCATATGTTGTAGTTATTTTGTTCTGAATTATGTTGTTGTTTTATTTTTATTAAATAATAGTTGTTATAGTTTCATCTTTCAGATCCATTTCTGCCGTTACTCAAATTCTATACCTCTCGCTATCTTATTCATGTTTTCTTTTTTATTTGCCTTTTTTTCAAACTGATATCTCCAATTGAAGAAATCCGATAGAAATAGAAGATGCATGGACAACTAAAATCGGGAAACGCAAAAGTGTCAAAAATTATAAAAAATTCTTATGTTTTTCAAGGTAATTATTCTATTTGTTTTCATATGTTGTAATTATTTTTGTTCTTAATTATATTGTTGTTTTATTTTTATTAAACAATAGTTGTTATAATTTCATCTTTCAGATATGAAATTCCATTTCTATCGTTACTCAGGTTCCATACCTCTCGATACCTTATCCATGTTTTCTTTTTTATTTTTGTTTCTTTTTCAAAATGACTAAAATAAAGATTTTGTACATTTACATTTTTTTAGTATATGTTGTTGCTAGGTGTTATCGTTTCGATTGTTAACTCTAACTAAAATTTAGATTTTTGGCTTTATATGACTCAATTTTTAGCTTTAATTGAAGTTAGATTACTTTTTTTTTAATTCGGAACCTGTTGAAATCCACTAATTTTTTTTAATTTGAGTTTATCTAACTGATATGGATTTATATTTTTTATTTTTATGCATTTTGGTACAAATAGATATAAATTTTCATACAATAGTTGTTCATTGAAGTTGGAGACATATTGAATAAAATATTAAATAGCTATTGAAATAATATACTTACAATGAAGTTTATTTCAATTATAAATTATGTTATCATCAAGAAGTTATTTTTTCCCTCTTCTCTAGACAAAGAGATTGTAAGCGTCTAATATACTTGATAAGATGTTTATTCTTGAAAAATTTGGATTATGCTAGATATGAATTCAAAATGAAGGTAAATATAAATAAATTTTGATGATCAAAATCCTAAAAATGTACATTAATTATGAGATATTTAGATAATTGCTTTTGCAACATTGGCTTATATAATTTTTAACTATTATATTGTGTGGTTTGTATAAAATTGTTAGTATTTCAATAGTTTTTAGCAGATGAAGATGAAACATGATCACAAGACAAGTTGTTGGAAAATATTAATTAAAAAAATATTATTACTTGAATCTCTTCAAATTCTTAAATGTTGAGTATAATGATTCTAATTAATAGAATTAATTTCACATATTAATTATAAAACGTTTTTTTTTGTACTGAGTGGTTACAATTGCAATTTAATTCTATTTAACTAAAATTAATTTTATGAACTTACCAAAATTTTAATTAATGGACAAAAAATATTTTCACTCTCCTTTTTATATGCTTATATCTTGACATTCTCTCTTATTTTCTAAAAAAATGAGAGAAAGATAGTTCTCTCCTAATTATCTTTTTTGGCCCTTCGTTTTTGTTTTCTATTCTTTTGTTTGTTTGTTTTTTCTTACGAAATTCAAGAATATATAATTATTAAAAAATATTAATGAAGTCAAATAAGTGATATCTGCGAGCGTGACTGATATTCTATATAGTAAAAGAATGAAGAACAAATTGATTGAATGTTTCATGAGATATTACGAGATGAAAATAGAAGAAATCATCACCTTAAGCTGATTCAATTGGATATATTAGGTTATTGTAGCAGAATGATTAATTGAATTCGACAGTAAAATGATTATCATCAAGATGGATTTTTGACTAATTCTTATGAATTTTATTTTTTTTATATGTAATATATTGAATTGATAAAGTTTTTTCATGTGCAACATTAGAAAAGTATTGATTGTAATAGTTTATAGCATAATATATTGATGTTACATTTTAACATAGATTGTAATTCTTTTGTATCGTAGATATAATATTTAATTTTAATTGTAGTTTAATTCAATTTTTATTTAACATAAATTTTAATTCTTTTGTATCGTAAATATAACATTTAACTTTAATTGTATTTTATTCAATTTTTGGTTTTCATTATATTCTAATATATTTCTTAATTAATCTCCTATTTTATTATTATTGTTTCACAGAATTCCGGTTATAAAAAATATGAAAATGTATTAAAATTACTAAAAAGTACAAATCATTGAATTTTGTAAAAATAAATAAATCATTCACCTTTAATTAAAATTCTATAACAAATTAATCAATTATTTTCAAAATTAATTTAATTTAATTTGAATTATCAATAAAAAAAATATATTAATTTCAAATATACATAATATATATATAAAAAATTCATAGCATGATATAAAATTACTTAAAAGTAAATATGTTAATTTATTTATTTATCTAAATTACATAAAAGTTCCATATCCCGTGTATCGCACGGGTTTTCGACTAGTTATTTTTGAGATCATACGCATCTGGTTATAATCTGCACATTTCTCACATTCTTCAATCAAAATGAAAATTGTGGCAATGATGATCAATCACTTCAAATCTCTAATCAAATACACACAAATTGATCAAATGGTACAACACTGAATTGCAAGGGATCTACATTTCCACATTATACTAACTTTACATACTTGTACTCGGCCTAAATTGACTCTCCAACTTGTCAAATCGGAACAGACTAAATTTTGCTCGTCCCGAGTTGACAAGTTCAAGGATTGATTTAGACAAATTTAAGAGGATACAAATTCATAGTCTATGCAGTACAGTGCAACCGCAACCAGAAGGTAGCAGCTATTAATTATTGCTTCTTGGCATACTCCCTGGGTCCAAATATGGTTGATCCAATTCTCACATTAGTACTCCCCATTTCTATCTGTATTGATCACAAAGTGGTGTAATTAGCTCCACTGTTCAATAATGCTTCAACAATGGATAATTTATGGTTTGTTTAAGTATGCATTTCCACTATAAAAACTGAAGAAAGGAAAGTAAACAATTAAGGCTGTTATCCTAGCCTCAGGAAACAACTGAAGTTGATTCATATCATGGGAATGTAAACTTACTGCTTGCTCAAAATCACCAGACATGCCCATTGATAGCTCACACTGGTCCTCTCCCATTCCGAGTGCCTTGCAAACCTCATTTCTGCAGTTTAATAGTGCCTGTTGCATGAAAGTATGCAAAATGATTCCGCACATACTGATTAGTAATTGAAATCTCAACTTGACTAAGGATTAAGCCTTTAGCCAGAAGAACACAGGGGAAAAAAGAAACAATAACAAAAACGAACCACATATAAGTTGATTATTCAGTGGAATGAAGTGTCTTCCCATGTCACAGATGTAGAAAAAGTTCTTTCTAGTGCAAAGACCACTTAAATCTTACAAACCATGATGATTTCATTTTTATGCAATGTTTTACTTGCTTTCCAAAATGGAATAAAGGATTACCCTAAAGTTCTCAGGTGTTGACGTGTAGTCTGGCATCCCTATGGTCATTAAGCCAGAAAATGCCAAATTTGGGCAATGCAGTTTAACATGTTCTGCAAGGCCCACACAACCAGAAGGATCGATACCAGATTTTGCTGAAACAGTGTAACAAAAATCAGTCAGCAGATCAATCCAGCATAATTTACACAAGTGCAATAGAAAATTCCTCAACAGGAGAAACAGTCCTAGTGCACATTTTGAAAATAAATAAGCAATTTTGCAGACAATATGCATAAAATAATCAAGACAGCTTGATAATTTCAGTTACTTGAGAGTTTCCATTCATAATGATATGGCAATAAAGTTTTGCCAAGAGGATCCTATCCCTACTTGCCATTCTCTGATAAAGAGAGTTTCATTTTCATGCAACATGAAGATGATAAGAATACTTCAACTATCATTTTAGCCGTGCAGTAGCAGTGGAAGCTGCAAAAGGTTTTGTAAAAGACAAGTACTGTGTTGCATCTGAACAATGGATTTCAGTGTAAGAAGTGGTCAATCATTGGAAACACGGAATACATGATGGTTGGAGCAATTCAGATAAACTACAACAGAATTTATCAGGGGCACCGTTAAAAGATATCATATCAGTTACCCACATGCCTCCCCACTGGTATTCACTTGGACAAAAACCTTCAGAGGGTTTCTTCCAAGACTTGAAACTGCTCGGTCAAGAAGAGTTGCCAGCTGAAAAATAGAAAGATATGTTAATATGCTCCTTGAGTGCCTTTTTAAGAGAATATCTTCCATAAATTTGTGTTAACTGTTAACCCACTGTTTGTTTATTTAACTGCCTTAATAGAACATAAAAGAACTGCACAAGCACTGCTGTGAGCAAGAAAACTCTGAAAGCATCATATAACTACACAGAGAATAATGAATTCAAATACTCAGAAGTTCCACAACAATTTATTTCAGCAGTAATTGTTTGAGTTCTCAGCTTAGCATAGCCAATAATCTGCCATCTATATTCCTTTACATCCATGATTTTCATAAACAAGCATTCATATTACATCCTAGTAATATAACATTACATCCGGTAAAATTCTTTACCTTCTGATTATCTACACCCTCAACTGTAGCCAAATTTGGGACTCCAGCTGCACATAGAAAAGAAGCCCTCATGATAATATCATACATTATAAGAAGTGACTCGTTGAGTACCATAGTCACAAAATCATGCTAAATAAATATGAGCATCACCCTCTTGAAGATAAGAGAGATCAATCTAATGACACATACGATCAAACCCCAACTAGTCACAGGAAGAATTTCTAGTACTTCCCAAGTGCAACAGAGGAGTCAATCAATCTTATACCATGGATAATTGGATATTTAATTTCAGTTCTTTGCAACAACGGCATAACTAAAACAATACCTAGTAAGGTTTTAACTTTGTTGCTCTGCAAGTGCCCAATATAACGCCATTCTATATCCTCAGGCAGCTGAAATATAATTCAATTGTAGAAAGATACAAAATGACATAAAAAATAATAACGATTCTTATATAGAGACACAGAATTGGATGGCTGTAGATAGACCTGTGGAGCTTTATCGACGATTTCTTGGACGTAGTTTTCGCCGAAGCAACGGTGGCCGGCATCATATACTTGGCGGATAAGTGATACGGGTTTGGTTTTGGACACAGCCACTACCCGTACCAGTTCGGGTCGCCTTCCGGCCCTCTCCGCAGCTTGGCGGACCCGGAGCATGACTGACCGGAGAGCCGTGACGGCTGCTCCCTCCACGGCTGGAAGAGCAGCCATAATACTGAATTTGCTATGTTCACTTCAAAATTACTACAAATGATTTTTTTTTTCTTTTTGAAGAAACTACTAAATGATTTTGATTTTGTTTGTGGTTTTAATTTTCTTGGAACATGGTATCTACTATCAAGTGGCCCATATGGCTCCATCTCATGATACCAAAAGAAAAATGAAAAAAATTCACTTATACCCCATTTAAACATTTTATTTTGGTGTATGAAAAAAAAGAATAGTACTGATGTGGTTGAATCACGTAGATTACCCAGTAAATATGCAATAAGACAGAAAAAACTCAAAAGAGGGGTGGAGGACCAATCACCAATCAATTGAGATAACACACCCCTAAAACGACGTTAGCTTTCAATATTTGTTCTATCTTCTTATACATGTCTGTTAAGCGTATAGTTCCTCTTCTTTTGGATGACCAATTTAGTTTTTGGATTTATGTTGGGCTTATGACCGATCAGATTTGGATCCACTCCCTTTAGTCATCCAACTACTAGGCAAACACATCATGCTCTTTCTAAAAAAATCTCCATGACCTCTTGCTCCACATTAGCTTCAAGGTTCTTAGCGATTCGAAGGGTTATTCCCTCCCTCACTTTGAAGGTCTTAATCTCTCATTGTAGCTTGGTTCTACAAGAATTTTCCTCTTCCACCCTTATATCATCCTCTTATGGGAGGATCGAGAAAGATTTAACGATCTCTTATAGATGTCTCTGGATATCATCATTCTTTCCTCTGCTGGTATGCTCAAGGACCGGTCATTGATTGATAAGAAGGCCTATGATTCTGATAGGAAGCGCATTCCCATGACGACGTTGTAGGAAAAATCGATGTTTGCTATGATGAACTCATAATCCATTTTCTACTTATGTTCTCCTTCCCCAAAGCAACACAGCCACCCATTGGGATACTGTATCCGCTCACTGGTATGTAAACATGCATAATCCTAATAGGGGTTATATGTAACTGGTTCCACTGTTGGATGAATGATTTGATAATGATAGGAATATGGAGATAGACAGATAAGTAATAGGCACAATAATGAATTGAATCAGCTTAATGATTCTGGCTCAGAAGCCTTGTATTTATAATGAGCCAATAATAGTTTGTATAGGAATACAATACATAAGTATAGTCGTATTGAAACTCTACCTAGCTAGAAATATAGACAGAGTAAAACTCTAACTAGATAGGAATCTATTTACAGAGATAATTAGAATATTATCTCTAACACCCCCCCTCAAGCCGATGGCGGGCACGAACAAAGAGGCGGGAGCGTAGCATCGTGAAGCGAGCCGGAGCTAGCGGCTTGGTGAGTATGTCTGCAACCTGATCATCGGTTGGGATAAATCTGACACTGAGAAATCCTCTGTGAACTTGTTCACGAACGAAATGATAGTCTAGCTCAATGTGTTTTGTGCGAGCATGAAACACTGGATTTGAGGTGAGATAGATTGCTCCAACATTGTCACACCATAACTGAACCGGGGTGGGTAATGGAAATCCGAGATCCGAGAGAAGAGATTTGAGCCATAACAGTTCGGCAGTGGCATTTGCTACTGCTTTGTATTCGCTTTCCGTTGAGGATCTGGCTATTGTGGGTTGCTTGCGGGTCTGCCACGATACAATGCTGGATCCAAGATAGACACAGAAGGCACCCGTGGATCGTCGATCATCAGGACACCCTCCCCAATCACTATCTGAGTAGCAATGGATGTGCTGTATTGGTTTGACAGACATGACTATGCCAAAATCTGATGTACCCTGAACATAGCGTAAAACCCTCTTGACTCCTTTCCAGTGTTCATCAGTTGGACAATGTAGAAACTGACATAATTTGTTGACTGCAAATGCAATGTCAGGACGAGTGAATGTTAAGTATTGAAGTGCCCCCACAATGCTTCTATATTCATCTCCAGAGGTTAAGCTGGTGCCTAGCTCCTTTGAAAGTGTTGGTGTGGTGGCCATGGGCGTTAGTGTGGGCTTGGAGTCAATCATCTTCACTCTGTCGAGGATGTCAGCCACATACTTGGCTTGACACATGTGAATGCCATCCTTCTCATATCGGATCTCAATTCCAAGAAAGTATTCTGCTTTGCCAAGATTGCGAATGGGAAACTCACGTTCGATGGCTGCAATAGTGTTGGTGATGTGTGCAGGGTGGTTCCCTGTTATGAGTATATCATCAACATAGCACAGAATGTAAGTCTTTTCAGTATCGGTGCGTCTGATGAACAAAGAGTTGTCAGCCTGTGACATTTTGTACCCAAGAGAGAGAAGGAATGTTCGAAGACGAGTGAACCATTCTCGCGGTGCTTGCTTCAATCCATAGAGACTCTTTTTGAGAAGGCAGACATGATCTGGTCGGTCACTGTCCCGAAACCCCTGTGGTTGTTCCATATATATGGTTTCTGATAAGTTTCCATGGAGAAATGCATTGGAGACATCTAGCTGATTAACGAACCAGTTGTTTGCTGCTGCGATGGCAAATACAGACCTGATGGTTGTGGCTTTGATTACTGGACCGAATGTTCCTTTGTAGTCAATCCCAGCCTTTTGAGTGAATCCCCGTGCCACTAAGCGAGCTTTGTGACGATCAATGGTTCCGTCAGACTTCTTCTTTGTACGGAAGAGCCACCTGGAGGTGATGACATGCTGATCATGTGGTCTTGGTACAAGTTGCCATGTGCCATTGTCCAGAAGAGCTTGAATCTCTTCAGACATTGCAGTACGCCATTGTGATTGTTTGTTGGCTTTACTGAAGCATGTGGGATCCACTGTGCCGTTTGGATGTGTAGCTAATAGTCCCTCAAACCTTCCTCTTGACTGAAGAGATGACTGTCGAAGTTGCATATAAGGTTGTCGTGGACCAATCAGCGGTGCATTGCGAGGCCTGGGCCTTTCAGGTGGAATGGGAGCATGTGGTGTAATTTCAGGAGGAGGAGAATCTGTTTGAGGCATGATGTTCTCCTCATGAGGAACTGCATTCTGTATTTCCGGTGTGATGATGTCCGCAGCATCAACTGGAGTGTTAGGATCATTCTGAGGAACAGGTGTTGATGCAGCAGTGACCACTGGTGACAGATATTGAGGCGGAGCTAAAGGAGCACTGTGTGTGGCTTCAGAGTCAGGAGGAGTGGTTGGGGTTCTAGGATGAGATCCAGGTGTGATGGGTGTAGAGTATGGAACCAGGTTAGAAGAAGATACTATAGGGTTGGGATTAGAGAAATTACCTGGATACGGGCCGAGTAGAGATGGTAGTTGACACGATGTGCTTACCCCTGAGTTGCTAGATGAAGGTGATGATGCAGTGATTGTTGATGCAGGAAATACTTCTTCATTGTGCTGCACAAACTTGCAGATGTATATGCGTCCGGTGGCATATTCAAGACAGATATCCCCAGAATGATTTTCTGATGGACCAAGGTAGACACATAGCTTGGAACGAAAGTCAAATTTGTGTTGATTGTATGGACGAAGAAGGGGATAAACACCACTACCAAATATGCGTAAGGCCTTATAGGCAGGTTGTTTCTTGTAGAACAAGAAATAGGGTGACTTGTTGTTTAGGATTTTGGTGGGTAAGTAGTTAATTAGCCTAATGCTGTGTATCATGGCATAGTTCCAAAATTTTGGAGGTAAAGATGCATTGGCTAGCAAAGTAAGGCAAGTGTCAACAACATGTCTAATTTTCCTCTCAGCTATACCGTTTTGTGCATGAGTGTGAGGGCATGCAATCTTGTGTATAATGCCATGACGTTTGAAAAAAGGTTGTAGTTTTTGAAACTCCCCCCAAGATCAGAGTAAATGTTCTTAACCCTTGCACTATACTGATTAGAGATCATGGCATAAAAATCACAGAAGGTGGAAAAGACATCACTCTTATTCTTTAAACAAAAAACCCATCCAAATCTGGTGAATTCATCAATGATTATTAAAAAATAACGGTGGCCAAGACAAGAAGCAACTGGAGCTGGCCCCCAAACATCCAGATGTAAGTTTTCAAAAGTAAATGTGCTAGAGCGACTAATAGATGGTAAAGAGCTCCTAGCAAGCTTGCCTAATGGACAAAAAGAACATTTGCTAACTGGTTTTGAAGAGGATAGATTGTTTCCTTTGAGAACTGAGCTGACTGTCTGATTCTGACAATGTCCAAGCCGTGCATGCCACCTTTCAAAAGACACTTTCTCTCCAACTAGCGCCTCCTTCAGGGTGGGTGTAAGCACATAGAGTCCATCTTTACTCGGGCCCCGTAACAGGATTTCCCCAGTTGTTTGGTCCTTCACAAGAAAATGGTTAGGCCAAAATTCAAAGTAACATGAGTTGTCACGGGTAAATTTTTGAACAGATAATAAAGATTTGGTAAGCTTGGGAACAAGTAGGGCATCATTAATTTTCAGATTATTGATATTCGAATTTCCAAAGTGAGAAATTTGCAAACCTTGACCATTGCCAAACTGAACTGTATCATATCCTGGATATGGCTGCATTTGTTGAAGTTGAGCCGGATTTGCCGTCATGTGATTAGTTGCTCCTGTGTCTGGGTACCAAGGTTGATTAGGACCCATGAATGGATTCGGTGGTTGTTGCCATGCCATATGCGCTTGTGGTCCAGGATTGTATTGTGCTCTTGAGTTGTTCTTTGGCCTTTTGCACTTGTCAGCCCAGTGGCTTGGATCACCACAATTGTAGCACTTGCCACTCCTTCTTTTCTTTGGATTCTGCTTCTTTGCTTGATTTGTTTCCATGGTGGATACATTGGCCTCAGGCTGAAGCAGAGTTGTCTTTCTGGTTGATTGAATCATGCCCTCAACTATCTTCAGGCTATGCAAAATCTCTTGATAGTTGATGTTTGTACCGCGCTGAGTTACCAGATTCTGAACAGTGGAGTGATACTCTTCTGCTAAACCTTTGTAAAGGACTGACGGTAGTAGATGCCGAGGATAAGGATTCCCTGAGGCAGCCAGATCATCAAGGATGGATTTCACTTTTTGCATATATGCCGTAACAGACATTCCTCCTTGCTCAAGTTCATGCAGTTCGACTCCCATCTGAAACTGCTTGCTGCCTGTAATTAGCCCGTAGGCATCCTCTAAGGCTAGCCAAATGTCATGTGAATATTTGAGATATGCAATCTCAGAAAACACCTCTTCGGTGATTGAATTTAGGAGCAAAGTCCTAACCACATTTTCTATATCATCCCATTGAGTAAAAGATGGATTTATGATTAAATCCGTAGATGATGTCACAAAACCTGTTCTAGGAATAAATTTGGGTGGAGGTGGTGTTGAACTAAGAATATGAGGAAGAAGATGATAGGTTTGAAGGGTGGATTCCATGGACATTCTCCATGCTTTGTAGTTGTTTGGTGTTAATTTGATGTTAATGTTGATATTTGCGGGTGGTTGTCTTAGTTGTTCAACATGAGTGGAGATAGGTTCTAGAGGGACAGGATTGTTTCTAGTATGAGGAATGGATGAGGAAATAAAATTGTGTCTAACATTGTTTGACGGTGCATCAACAGTGTTATGAAACGAATTTGAGAAGAAAGAAGGTGAGGGATCATGGGATACTTGAGTATTGTAACAAAACGGTGAAGTATAAGATTCAGAAATAACCTGATTTCTGTTACTGGTTTCGGCTGCCTGATACGCTGCTAGGGCAGCAAGAACTGATGGAGAAAATAGAGTTGGAGGTGTCGCCGATTGTTGTAATTGAGTAGATGGCTGCTGAACCCGGGTTTGTTGATTTTGCGGCAGCGAAACTGCTGCCTGGTATGCCGCAAGCGCGGCTAGCACCGCTGCATCGGCTGTGGAGTTCGTCGGAGTCACGAGAGGCACGGCTTGCGCGTTGACAGCAGCGGTAGCGGGGATCGCGTTGACAGCGGCAGTAGTGGGAATCGCGGCTTGCGCGTTGACATCGGTTGCAGGGATCGCGGCTTGCGATTTCTGCTGTTGCGTGCCGCCTGAAATGCGGCTAGTGCATCGCGGACCGCCTGCGGCAGGAGGTCACCGACGGTCTGTTGCAATTGCGCTGGTTGCGGCTCACGGTGAACGGCAGCCGCTGTGAGGGCCGCGTGCGATTCACGTTGTCGTTGGTGCTGTTGCGCCTGTTGCGCGGCTAGGGCGTCAAGAACCGCCTGTGGCAGCAAATCTTTCGCGGTTGTCGGAGGTGGCTGCGACGTTTGTGGCGGAGGATTGTTTGCCGCGAGGAACGACGATTCACCGGTTACAAACGGAGAAGTGAATCGCCAACCTGAGCTCGGTGCGACGGAATTGCCGGACACGATTGGATCCGTGGCGGCAGACGGGGCGGCGGCGGCTGCGGTAATGGCGGCTTTATATTGTGAATAGGTCGTGGATTGAGGATGATCAGAGGATTTGGAGGATGCGGAAGTTGATACTACTGATACCATGTTGGATGAATGATTTGATAATGATAGGAATATGGAGATAGACAGATAAGTAATAGGCACAATAATGAATTGAATCAGCTTAATGATTCTGGCTCAGAGGCCTTGTATTTATAGTGAGCCAATAATAGTTTGTATAGGAATACAATACATAAGTATAGTCGTATTGAAACTCTACCTAGCTAGAAATATAGACAGAGTAAAACTCTAACTAGATAGGAATCTATTTACAGAGATAATTAGAATATTATCTCTAACATCCACATCTTTGGTGATTAAATTTATGGAGATACCGATGCCTATCAATATCCCGCTCACGGTGTAGCCTTTTATCTGTGTTGTGATGGCTATAGCATTATTGTGTAAACCAGATGTTCGCGCAACACAAACAGAGTGAAGGTTGAAACTTGTTCGTTTAGGGTAATCTCCTTACCTATCGATGACTTAGCTTTCTTGGATGGTGGAGGGATTCTGATTCTTCAGAGGTGGCATGAGAAGTATTATCTTTTCGTTTCCCAAACGTTTGATCAGGTGAATCAACAATCATCCTCAAGCACACCATGTTCGTTTCTATAGAAAATAGACATTTCGAACTCCGATGTAGATTCCCTGGTCCTCACTCATCACATTAATGATAATGTAGGGTGGAATTCCCCTATAAAAGATCTGATAGTCTGCTTAAGGAGATCTAGATTATGGTCCTGAGGATGTAGATGTCTTCTTATCTGGCTGGCCCAAATGTATGATATCACTCTTATTTACTTACAAGGATAAGGCTTAGTCGGACCCTGATGAGGGATACTACGACGCTTAAGTTAGTCATAGTCTAAAAAGTAATGAGTAGAGAGCATGACAGGGTAACACCGAGATCAATAAAGTTAAGTTTGTGAATGGAGTTAGACCCTTTATATAGGAGTGGAGACTCGTAGTCTATTTAGCAGTAAATTGGCGCCGAATCTAGATAAAGAAGGTACTCCGAGAAATTCAAGATTTCTCATCAAGGGGCGTTTTCTGCACGTGTTGAGAAGGTTCCCGAAAATGATGAAATGTGATTCTTTTGCTAAGGAATGAGGAAGCTTTTGGAATCCTAAATCACACATCCGGAGACAGATAGGAAAAATCCAACATTTCAAGACCAGATCTCTAGATATTCTCATATATTATAAAAGATTTCTACTGAAAGTAAACATATTGGAATTAAATATTACTACTAAATTAAATTACATGGATAAAAAAGTCTATCTTTTAACAAGTTTCTTTTTCAGTCTCATATTTCTCTCTTCATTTTCTTTTAGAGAAAACCTAACCACTTTTTATTTTTGAGGAGGAAGAAGGAAGCTCGGTTTCCAGCTTTCTACTCTCATCCATATTTTTGTGGAAAATATTGTAGGTGTCTTTCCGCGGCTCTAAAGTTTTGGGAAAAAATGACATTTCATTCAGTTCGTGATTTGTTTTCTTAAGAGTTTTGCCTTTTATGGTTTTTTTACACTTTGTGGACTATTTTGTTTCCTATGTAGGGTTTATATCGGTTTTAGCCTAAATTTATATATGAGATTTTATTCATTTTTATGCTGTATTTTTTCTTCCGTTAGAATGAAAAAGGATATATGCTTTTATAATAATAAAAAAACAAGTAGAGGGTGGTGCGTAAATGATTCTACGAAAAACGCGAAAAATGCTAAAATACAAAAACGTGACAATAAGTGAAAATCACGATAAACATGAAAAGACGAAAAATGCAAACAAAACACGAAAATGTAAAAAACACAAAAACATGAAAAATACGAAAAACATGAAAACGTGAATAACATGAAAAAGTAACAAAGTGAGAAAAATAAAAAACGCGAAAAAAAAGAAAACGTGAAAAACCGAAAAACTAAACATGAAAACACGAAAAAATGAAGAAAAAATGCAAAAAAACACAATAACGTTAATAACACAAGAAAATGTACAAAAAATGCCAAAAATCTGGAAAAAAAAAACGTTTTTTTTCGTGTTTTTAACATTAATTATTTTCACATTTTCGTGTTTTTCCACTTTTTTCCATGTTTTCCATAATTTTAATATTTTTTTACTTTTCGTGAATTTCGCATTTTTCCACTTTTCGTGTTTTTAACAAATTTTCACGTTTTTTTGTGTTTTTCACGTTTTTAGTGGTTGGAAAATATTTTTCAGTATTGTAACCACACACCGAAAAATATTTTCCAGTGTTGTTGCCAAACACAGAAAAGCATTTTATTTTCCTGCACAATATTTTCCATACATAAAATTTTCCAGAACACAATATTTTTCCTCAAACAAACGGGGCCTAAGTATTAAAATTTGTAGCTGTAAAACTTGCACCATAACAGTATACAAACGAAGAAATTTCATTGTAATTCAGGATTAACTAGTTCTAAATTACTAAGCAGTGATTAATTAATGATAGTGACGTGCCACCACTTAAATAGTGCATAACCATATAAATTTTTAGAAATAACTCAGAATTGCTTACTTTCAAAAAAAAAAATTATTATACAAAAAGGTTGTCATCTCTAATTAAATCAAACTGAAGTGCTTAATTGCAATAATACAACTTTAATAATAATGAAACAATTAATGAATTAAATCAAAATTAAGTAATACATATGAATGAATTAATCAAGGACGAGGAGGAGGAGGAAGAGGAGAACGGTGTTGTGGAAAATCATCATTAGTAGAAGTAACCTCATGACTTCCAATTCCATGATGAACACTTGATTTAAACTTAGTCCAAGTATATATCTCAAGACCAGCAACAGTGGCAGCAAAAGCTACTAGAATCCCAATATAAGCCCATCTCCATGTCTCATCTGGCTTCAATATATCAATCCCATTAAATATGTTAATTGATATTACTGCAAGCAATGAAAATCCCAGAAAATGATGATACATATTCCAGTATTTCCTGTACTCATCCTTCTTCTCCGGTTTCAATCTCAATGCCAACATCTGATAATGTAATTGCAAATATTATGATCAGAATAGATGAATGTGAAATTAGTGATTTTGGGATAAGGGGAAAATGAGTTACCTGTAAAGTAGTGAAAGTGAAGATGAAAATGGCGTAAAGGCGATGAGTTTTGAAGTTGTAGAATTTAGAGGCAGTGCCGAGAGCCAAGCCAATAATCCAGCCGGCAGTGCCGAGAATGTAGCCAATAATTTGGCAGCAGATATGAAGCTTAAACCAGCATTTCCATTCTAATGGGTACTTGCAATATCTTGCTACGATTACACCACTTGGTAGGAATATACCCCATCCTGCTATGTTTAAGATCCCGTGCACCTATACACAAACGGTCAATATTAGGCAAACCATCAATATTAGGTTAGTACTGGTCCCGACCACTCAGATGATGTCATGTCGAACTCAACTGCCGATATAACATTATGTGAGTGGATGGAAGGACCATTACTGATCTTTATCCTATGTTTAAGACTCTATGGATATATACACAGACAATCAATATTAGGCTAGTATTGATCTCGTCCATTCAGATGATGTCATGTCAACTCAACTGCTGATTTGACATTATCTGAGTGAAAAGACCATTGCTGGTCCGGATCCAATTTAAAATTTCTCTAATTGAAAATTATATTCATATAATTGCTCCTAATCTTCTACCAATCTCAATATGATTGCCACAGTTTAAAAAAAAAGCGAAATAATTGTTGAATCTTATTCCCATCCCACTTTGTAATTATTGATCTTCCTCCCCTTTAATTTTGCTTCATCTAATATGTAACTTATCAATAAAATTATGCTCTTTTTATTTATTACGAATTATGTATTTAAAATTTTAGAACGTATCTCACTTAGTGCTTATAAAAGTCAGTATCGGTCCTACGTTTTTTTTTTTTGACAACAGTATCGGTCCTACTTAGAAGCTCAATATACATGTTGCCAATTTAGCTACACAAATAGTAGATATAACTTAAATATACTAGATATAATTTAAATTATATATTTAAAATTTTAAAATGTATCAAATTTATTATCTCACTTAGTTCTGTCTTAATTATGTCATGCTTCATATTTGTTTTCATAGGCAAAAATTGGAATAAATACTCACTTTGACCTTAACTTGAAACAGGGGAGATAAATAAAATGTGCTTACAGTTCGTAGATGTCGCCGGTGCCTTCCGACATGACTAGCCGGACGGCCAGTCCTGAAATTAACAGTCTCACTACTATCCACATTCTGCAGAATAGTAGGATGTCCAGCAGGAGTTACTCCATCATCACCCAAATATCCAACTTGCCAAACATGATTCAACTTCCTAATCTCATACCCTGAAGAAAGAACCATCTTTCCTTCTATTATATGATAATCTAACGCTGCTTTATACCTCATCGACAAATCACGAAACGACACATCATTATTCGCTCCGTCGAATCTTTGATGCATCAACTTGCAACCCATTTTCGTATCGCTAGTAATGTTATAAGTATTAACGCCAAACGAACCATTCGGGTATCTAATGCCGATAATTGCCCTGGTCCCAACCATTTGTGGTAGCTTGGCCGGGTTGATCCCCCAGGCTAGCCATCCTAATCTGTCGTAAAGTCTTGCCCCGAAAAATATACTGATTTCTTGGTCGTTTTGATCGTTGATTTTCCAAGCCAATTCGGCTCCAAGAGTGGTTAATTTTTTGCAGAAATTGTTGGAGAAGTTGTGGTTTTGGGCTAGGAGGAAGAATGATTCGGAACATGGAGTGTAATGGGCAGTAGAAGTGGTGGATGAGATGGCTAAGATTAAGGTTGCAAATATTAGAATAGAAGAAGACATGATGTGATATGATATTAAGGTTTTGTTAGTTACTATGTTATGTTTGGAGTTTTGGTTTGAAGAATATTTCTTTTTGTGTGTTAGGGAACATATGGGAAACTACTTTAACAATTTTTCACTTTATTCCACTAAGATTGCTTAAAAAGGAAAGCAACACGTAATCTATATATATCAAGGTATAGTTTTTATCTATTTCTTTTACTACATAATTAATTCTTAACTTTCACACATGCATATACGTATAAACAGGGTGGATTCACAGATTATCGAGGTCTAGATGTGAATCAATTAGGTAAAATAAAAATTATTTAAGAATGATATTTTTTATTACATTTAATCGGATCTAATTTTATATAAAAAATATTTTATTTCACATTAAGTACTCAGTTGCTCGTACAAAATATTATCTACGAGTATTTTTATATGTATAATCATTAAAAATATTGTTTGTACATTTCTCTCGACATATAAAATTATTTAACCATTTAACTTTTGTTGTGACGTTAAGTGTGTGTGTGAATGAGGAAGTATTTCACACTATCAAAACCCAAGTTTGCAAAATGAAATGCTGACACATATTTTTTTTGAGAGATTTTTTTTTTCTTTTAGTATTTTTTTTGGGTTAATTACAAACAACTATCATGTGGTTTAGCCGATTTCTAGACCAGTATCTGTGATATTTTGTTTTTACAAACGCAACTCTGTGGTTTGCAAAATTTTGCAAACGCAATTCTGTTGTAAAATTTTGCATTTGAGTTCATTTTGTCCGAATTTGGTCGATAACGACCTCGAAATGAAAATTTACAAGATTTAATGATATTACCTTTTAGGTTTGAGGTTATTTAGGTGTTGTTTTTTTATGAGAGAAAAATATAATATTTAGAGAGGAAAAACTCCAAAAATTATGATTTTGAAAAATTAAAAATAGTACTAAACAACTTTAGTTTTTTGAAAATTTTCATTTTGAGGTCGTTCTCGACCAAATTTGACAAAGTAAAAAAAGATGTAAAATTTTACAACTACAGAACTGTGTTTGCATAAAAAAAATACAACACGTACCGATCTGCAAATCGATCAAATCAAATAGTAGTTATTTGTAATTAATCTAATTTTTTTTAAACCTATTTGAGATTTTATGTTTTTATTTTATTTTATGATATGAGTGGATAAATAAATATAGCAACGTGATTAGTCCTCAGAATTGCGGTAAAGTTGAATGGTGTAGATAGACAATATGTAAAGAAGATTCTTGGGCATTCATTAAGTCTAAATCTAAAGCATGAGATTTCTGATTGATTAAAATTTAAAAGTAGAGTTCGATAAATAAAATATTAAATAGTTCAAAATTCAGATTAACTATGTAGCCTCCAAATAATAAAAGCACCGTATATAAAGTAGTGGTGAGGATAAAACGTGTTTCATGGAGTGGAGTTATGTTCTATTGTGCTTTGCCCATCTAACTAGGAATTCTCTTTATATATATGCTTTATAAAAATGTCACTCAGAACAAAAAAAAAAAAAAAAACTTTCATATTTATTGTTTTAATTAGGTGTAATTTTTATTTGGGTTAATTTTAAGAAAAACATATGTGATTTCACGTTTTCGTAGATCAGTATTTGTGGTTTTTTTTTGTCCCAAAACAAACCGTGTGGTTTATGCCATTAGTAAAAACGCGGTAATCTCTTAGCATCGTTAAAATGCAAGGGTATTTTCGGAAAGAGATCATTGTTGATGAGGTTAAAACTACTTTGTTACAATATGAAATTAATAGACAACCAGTTAACTAAAAATAATGAGTTTGTGGGTGAGGATCTTGTAGTTCCTGGAAGAACTTTTGAAAGGGGTTCAAGGAGTAACAAAGGAAAATGGAGATTTAAGTCTAGGTCTCATAAGAACCTAGTTTGCCATTTTTATCATAAAAAAAGGCATTTTAGAGCCGAGTGCTTTCTAAGAAAGAATCAACTAAATGATAGGGGTAAACAAGTTGATACTGCACAAGTTAGTGTTGCTGATGGGGATATTGATGGGACGACTTTACTGTCACCAAGGAAAGGGATGGATTTGAGTATAGTTGGGTACTTAATTCTGAATGTTCATACCATATATGTCTTAATAGGGATATGTTTTTTTTCATTGAATTTTATTAATGGTGGTGTGTTTTGATGAGAAATGATGCTTCATGTAAAATTTATGGTATTGGGAATGTTACAACAATTTTGGCCTTAACCGTTGGATCCGTAGGAGGAATAATATGATGCATGAGGTTATGTACCCTAACTTGTACTTTAAAAAACGACACCCAAGAGTGAGAAAGATCAGTTTCACTGTCCAACATGAGAGGAATGTGATATTTAACATTGGTATAGAGAGGGCATGGTGAAAATTGGGTGTTGAAGTCGTGGTGGTTGTAAAAAGAAAGAGGCAGAGGGAGAGTGAATGAAGGGAGGTCAAAAAAAGAGAAGAGAGAAAAAAACCTAGGCTGATGATTTTGATATCCATTAAGAGTACTCCGGATGAGTGATTTATTTATTTTTAAAGACCATATTTAGAGAGAAATACGACATGTGTATGTGTATGCAATTGAAAGATCTATTGAATATAACAGAGAAGTGTTTGGTAAGACCATACGAGATTAGACAAGTTAAATAGATATCTCAAATATAAGTGTAATGTCTGGTTATAATATGAAGGATGATATACTCTCTGATGGATAAAAAATTTCTTAAGTATTTGATTATGGATTAGTTTCATAAAGGCTAAGTTTAATAAAGAAAAATAATAATTAATTTACGTTTAATTTGAGTAAATTATATTATGTGAATTATAAAACCATTTTGGGTAGAAATACGTGGCTTTGATTCCCAATTTAGAACAAATATTATATTAAAATTTGGGATACGTAGGAAGCTTGATACAATGTTATTATCAAGTCCAAGCCAAATATCTAAATAAATATTAAATTAATTAAAAAAATATATTTGTTATGGTTATATTGGAAAGTTGGAATAATTAGTGAGTTGGTTTAATATATGTGTGATTTCTAATTATGTTGATAAACCTTTAAATTTAAGATATTATGGGATGATTTACAGAAAATAGGTTTGAACTTTAAACTCGCATGCGTCCTTTAGCTTATCTCAACATTATATTTGATGCTTTTTAGGGTCAGATGTTTCAGTAACTCCCTCACCTCATGAAACATCACCCAACACACCAACATTTGGGGAACTTGTAACTAATGTGGCAATTTAGTTGGGATATGGGTCTCTAGCGCAACAAACGTCTGTTTCTATTGCTAAGAACAGATTGAGGAGACAAATACGTCCACCAGTGAGGTATCAAAATTCAGTTTCATACGCACTAACTGTTGTAAGTGAGCTGGAGTCAGATGGTGATCCAAGTTTCTACAATGAGGCTATCATGTCAGTTGATTTTTATAAATGGTTGGTCGCTATGGAAGAAGAAATTGAATACCTTCATCAAAATGGCACATGGAATCTGCTTTGGCACCCAAAGGTAAGAAGATAGTTGGATACAAATGGGTGTATAAGAAGAAAGAGAGTATTCTTGGTGTGGAGAAGACACACTACAAGGCAAGGCTTGTGGAACAGGGGTTCAATCAAATTGTTGGGGTAGATTTCCACGATGTTATCTCACTTGTGGTGAAGCACATAACAATTCGTATGCTTTATTGTCTCTTATTCCTATGAATGACTTGGAGTTGGAGAAGTTGGATATCAAGATAAATTTCCTGCATGGAGAGCTAGAGGAGCAGATCTATATGTAATAACCTAAGGGGTTTGAGATTGAAGGAAATGAAGATTATGTATGCTTGTTAAAGAAATCTCTATATGGGCTAGCAGTTGTCGAGGCAATGCTATAAGTGGTTTGATTATTTTATATTGTCACATCATTACTCAAGATCATCTGATGACAGTTGGGTCTATCTAAAGAAGGTTGGATCTTCCTTCATCTATTCATTGTTGTATGTTGATGATATGCTCATAGCTTGCAAAGATAAATCTGAAATTTATAAGCTGAAAAATTTATTGAGTGAATTTGAGATGAAAGACTTAAGTGGAGCCAAAAGAATCTTGGGAATGGAGATTATCAGGGATAGAACAATTGATAAGTTATACCTTAGCCAATAAAAGTATATTGAGAAAGTCTTTGAAAGGTTTGTCATGACGAATGCAAAACCAGTGGCTACTCCATTGGCAGCCCACTTCAAGCTTTCTGCCAAAATGTCACCACAGATAAAAGAAGAAGAGAGGCACATGGCACGTGTCCCCTATTGTAATACGATCGGTAACATGATACGGTATTCTAAAAATCGGCCAAGGCGGCCGTCTAGACGGAGATTTTTAGAACACTATCTCGATTTTCATTAGTCGGACGGTATAAATCGGTTGACCGATTTTTGGTCTCTTAGACGGTCTCAAGCGGTCCTGGACGGGTCTAGATGGACTCAGGCGGCGCTTTTGAAAAAATTGGCCCTTAAATTTTATTTTAATGTGTTAATTTTAAATAAAATATTAAAAAACTAAAAACTAAAAAAACCTTAAACTATCAAATGTATTTTTAAGAATATTAATTTTATTTTATTTTGACACTTTTGATTATTAATGTTATTTCATTAATCCTTTTTTATTTTTTAAGGATATTAATATAAATAATATTAATATATATATATATATATATATATATATATATGTTTTTCTATCCTAAATATTTTATATTATTATTTTTACATAGTATAATTTATATTTTAATTGTATTTATATAATACTTTATTTAATAAAAAATTACAAATTACAAATCTGATTAATCCCTAAGAGCTCTGTCCCCTCGACTAGCATCTAGCGTCTTTTACAACTTTGGCATGATGTATGCTATGTTATGTGCTCGTCCAAGTCAGGCTTGAGCGGTTAGTATGGTTAGCCGATATATGTCGTGTCTTGAAAAAGCTCACTAGGAAGCGACAAAGTGGATATTAAGGTACCTGCTGTTGAAACACCTTTCCATAAGATTTTGATTTGACAAAATCATCCATGATTAAGAGGCAATTAAATTTAGATGCTTTGATTTAATTGTACTAATATGTTTGTTAAATATTGAGTGCAAAAATATATAAAGTAAAGACAGGACAAAAGTCAGCACAAGCGAAGCTGAGTAGAACGGAACTCAGCATGACAGAATAGAAGCTGAGTGGAGTAAAAATTCAGAGGCAAAACGAAGCTGACTAAAGTTGAAGACTTCTTCAGGAGCGGTTAAACAAAACGGAGCTGACCTAGAAGGAACTCAGCATGAACGTTGAATACTCGAAGAGAACAAACGAAGCTGAGTGGCAGTCAGGACATCATAAAGGATCCGTTCACTAAAGGACAAAGTCTGCCAATCCTCTGCACCAATAATTGGAACCTCAAAGACACCTAAAAGACTAATTCCAAGAGTCATGGAACGTTGGATTATTGGAAACAGACAACTGATACAAAAAGACAAACCAGACGCTAGAAGACAAACCTGACGCCTGAAGAAAACAGAGAAAGGGAATGGCGGTGCAGTCTGAAGCTTTCCAGAAATTGTTCCCCAAAAGAGCCGTTTTGGTGTTAACGGCTAAGACATTTCAAAACGATCAAATCTACAGATTTCCTTCTATAAAAGGACAATCGATGAACTTGGATCATTACTGAAGCATCGAAAGAAAAATACAAGAGAGAAAGTTTCAAAAGCACTCAAATACAAAAAGGATCTTACACCAACTTTTCTATTCTATGTGTAAATGCTAGATTGATTTGTAATCATCTAAAGTGTTCTTTAGTTCAAAAAGAACAAGTCTGTGATCAATAGGAATATTGAGAGTGTTAAGCTGAGTGCTTGGCTGTAAGCATTTCAGTGGTAGAGAAATCTAGGTGCTGGGTTGTAGCACTTAGTAGGAGTTGAGTAGACGAATAGAGGAAGGTACTCTTGCATATTCAACTGCCTTGTAATTGGTTTGTGCTCTACCTTTAAAGAGCTCAGTATTGGATTCAAAAAGCCCGGAGGACTCTGGGGACTGGATGTAGGCAGAGAGGCCGAACCAGGATAAGTGATACTGAGTAATCTCTAAACTCTCTCTTATAATTGCATGTGTTGTTTGCTTTATTTACTCAGCATATATAAATTGACTAAGCTGATCTTGAGTAAGTAAGTGGTGCTGAGTTAGAAGCTGACCTCCAAGAGTGTCAATTCTTAACTCTCAAGAAAACAACTTTGGTCAACATCTGACTAAAGTTGTCCTGAGATATATCTCACCAAGCTGACTAAAGGCTAAGTTAATAAATTCTCAAAATAACTTCCAGTCAGCTTAATTAAAACGCGAAAAAGTTATATTAGTTCCTAACCCCCCCCCTTGGAACTAATTACCAGGGACCAACACCTGCGTGGAACTTCTCATTATTATCTTGAATATGTAGATCTTATAGTAGTTTGGTTGTATATTTCCATTCCATCTATGCAGGAGATTTAGATAAGAGGATATTATTGATGGGTTATGTCTTTACCTTTGGTGATACTACTATCAGTTGAAAATCTTTTTTGTAGCCTACGTACAGTTGTGTTGTCAACAACAGGAGCTGAGTACATGGCACTATCTGAAGCCATTAAAGAGGCAAAATGGCTAAAAAAATATTGTTTGGTGAACTTACAAGAAAACAAGAGGTGATGTATGTTAATTGTGATAACGAAAGCACTATACATTTGATGAAGGCATCCATCCCGTAACAGCGGCCCCGAAACCAAAGTACATGGAGTGTAGTGCCAAAGCTAGTGAGGACCATGGAGAACCACCCAAGGAGGAAGAAAGCAGCCAGCACAACACGCGGAGCGTGGATGCCATCACGCGGGGCGTGAAGGGCCTCAAACTGGGAAGAAAGTCCATGAGGTCATCCACACGGAGCGTATCCCCAAATACGCGGAGCGTGATTCGAGCCTTCGAAACGAGCAAGAACTAGGAGGCCAGCTACGCGGAGCGTGCCCCCAAGGACGCAGAGCGTGAAGTGAGCCAACGAGAAGCACCAAGTCTAGGATCGTACTCACGCAGAGCGTGAGGAAGGATATGCGAAGCGTGCCTGGCCGAGGAATACTTTCTCCCCAAGTTCTTGCAAGGAACAATATCTACTGTAGGTGTCGCGGCCTCACTCGGAAGACCCCGGGGGTGGACACCATTGATGACAAATGCTGTGATTGGCGCCGAAAGCAACCAATCGCGGAATTAAGCTGCTCGGTAGGGCCGAAGCTCGGAGTATGGAAGAGTCGCCACCCATGAATGGAAAATGAACACCGATCCCTTGCGGGAGACTGGTGAGGGTTCGGGAAATTAGGCACGAGCCGAGAAGGCTAGCTCCTTTCTGGAGAAAGGCTACTAGGCACCCCGACATCGCCCGGTTCTGAACCACCGGCCTCCTACTTAGCATGTTAGGCGCTAACAGACTAATCGCATATTTCTTTAAGTTTAAAATTCATTTGAAACCTTTTCTTTCTCATTTGAAAACCGTTTTAAGCATATATTATGGAAAGCCATTTTAGTAAAGAATCATTCATTTGCATAAATTTAGAGTATGTAGAAGAAGGAGGGAGGTAGAAGAATTGATCAATTACAACATAAAATATACTTTGAGCTATACATTAAGTCTAAACTAATCTTCACTCCCCGAAAACGTGTTTATTTACATGGTTCGTGCCTTAATCGCCGTTGGAACGATTTAGGCACGTTTCAAAACCCCGTTGATTTATTTGCTTGTCACTCGAATCGCCGTTGGAACGACTCGAGTGCTTGAAAACATGAAATAAGAAAATTCAACCAAAAAACGTGATTAAGCATACAAGTCCATTTATTTTTGTACAAAAACGTTTAAATGTAAAACGATTCAAAACTCTATTCTTTACAAAAAAAAACGATTTTTAATTACAAGGTTCGCTTAATCCGTCGTTGGAGCGGATTAAGGTTTCAAAACATGACATTTTAGAAAACCATTTGGAACCGAAAAGAAGTTAAAAACTCTTATTTACATTTTGAAAGTCTCCAAATACCTTTAATCCACATGATCAAATTGAAATCTTTTTTATGGCTTGTTTTTCCCATTTTCCTCCAATTAGTCCTCACTTGAACATAATTATAATAATTAACAAATTTAATCCCAAAATTCACCTAACCAAACACATTTGAAATATATATACATTTTGGTAAAAATGGTATTTATACCTATAGATTAAAAATGAAGTAAATAAAAGATATATATACTATAATCATTAATAAGTAAAAATAGTAATAAAGAACAAAATCCCAATAGAAAACATATAAAAACAATGAACAAAGTTCATAAAGGACAAGAAAATAACTTTTAACCCAAAATAGTTATTATGATAAATATATAGAAAATAACCCTTAATAACCCAAAAGCATTTATCACTTAATTATCTCAAAGGTTCAAACCAATTATCTCCCAAAATAATAACTAATATAACTTGAATAAACCCATAACTATATATATATATATATACATATGATTTTACAAAGCTAGATTAATATAAATGAAGTTTAAATGGAAAATAGATGAATATATAATACATAATTATTAGTTATATACTCTCAAAATAATTTTAATAAATATATTACATAGTTATATACATATATATACAAGTATAAATGTCAAAAAGTTAAGAAAAGAGGGTTGAAAAGGCATTTTTCGGATTCCAGCAGCTTTAGCGACGGAAACTCCGTCGCTAAACTGCTTTTAGTGACAGAAAAGACAGATTTACAGAAACAGTCCCTATACTTTTCAGATTCGTTAAAAAGCTTTAGATCTACTCTATTCTATCATTTTGGTCCCCGAACTCCCAAATCGGGTCATAGTCTATAGTGGAGTCTCCCAAAACGATGTTTTATTTTAAAACGTTAATTTAAAAACCTTTTGAAATTCTATATCTACAACACCTTAGTCCCGAACTACCCTTAAACCGGGTCACGGTTCGTATTGGGGCTCAAAACAAGGTTTTCTATTTCAAATCAAAACCAAACATTTATTTAATACGAGATTAAATTTAAATAAATACGAATGAATAAATAAAAGTGACAAATAACTAAAAACTATAAATAAAATAAATAAACAAAACGATAAATAAAATAAATAAATAAACGAAATAAATTAAACGAGTCTAGTCCTCAGATAATACCTCAAGATCAGTATTGACAGTCGAAGTCGGTTGATTCCACAAGTTACGGTTTTTGGTGTTTTTTTGTATTTTTTTGTCCAATATTTAACTTTTATAAAATTTCAATTTTTTTTAGAAAAAATAAATTTTTCCTAAAAAATTTACTTTCTCTCTCTAAAAATCAATTTTTTAGATAGAGAAGCTCCCCCCAAATGCATGGGATCCGTGCCTTTTATAGGCACGGATCCCAAGGTTGAGCGTACATGCCTGAAGGTGTCGGGCATGTACGCTCAACAAGGTTGGGCGTCGCCCCCCTCTTGTTGGGTGACGCCCAACATAGGTTGGGCGCACGCCCAACTCCTGTGGGCGCACGCCCAACAATCGTTGGGCGACGCCCAACATCTATTGGGCGTACGCCCAACATTTGTTAGGCGACGCCCAACGTGCGTTGGGTGTTCGTCCAACGAGTTGGACGATTGCCCAATGAGCGTCGTGTTGGAAATAGGGCTAAGGTATAGCAACGGAAATATAAAAATTTTAGCCTACTTCCTTTTAACCATAGGATCCGTTAATCGTTATTTCATATAAAGAGGGATAAGAAGATATACATTTCGATGATCAATCTACCGTTGCAAACGAAGTGCCCACAACTTCAAAGGAGATGTAAACTGTTTACCAATCTGCCCCTATTCGAAATAGACCTTCCAGACCTCCGAACGACGATCCCTTCAGTGGAAAAGTGGAAGAATGTGTCTAGAAGCTACTGTCCAAAAATCGCGACGATCCGACGGTTCAATCTCCGGGAATCCTCGAAATAGTGAACTGACCTGATGTAGGCGAAGAAAAACGAATTTCTCCCTTTTGATTGTTTTTCTTCTTTCGTGAACACGGTGAGGTTAAATTAGAATCAACCCTTATGAGATGTAACCAAAATAGATTACCTCTAATTAACCAACACAAGATCAAGGAGAAAGAGGGATGAATTAGATTAATCAATCGATGGAATGCCGAATGAATTCTTATCCACGAACTTGGGGATGGAATTCACTTTCTCTCTCTAGCTAGTAGATTTCGAAAATCACAAGGGGTGGGGCTAGAGTGTGTGTCGAAATTCACTAGGTAAGGGGTATATATATTATCTTGTCTCTAAACCCTAGTTAGATAGGATTAGGTTACTTAATAGCAATCCAATTCGGAATAGGATTTCTAATTATTATCTTACTATATATCTAATATAATTAGGATAATAATAAGTAACCTAGTTAGATAATAATAGGAGGACATTAATCCAATTAATAACTCCTAACTTGATTATCTCTTAATTAATTTAATTTCACAATCCTAATCCAATTAGGAAGAGTGGAATAAATTAATTCCCTTCCTTTAATACATATAATTTCGACCCCCCTTATCCATGGGCCTTACTGGGCTCAACTGGGCTTCGATCTATTAATCAGATCCATCTCTCTTTTGTTTCCAAGTCTTATGTGTGATCCATTAGGTCCTTACTACTTCTGGCCGTATGCAACTATTAAATTAATTTCTCCAAGAATTATATTTAATCCTTGCATAACGGAATGATGAACAGAGCATGTTATCGGCATGTCCGTAATCATTCCCCCAGAGTCCGTTAAGAAGATAGGTTGATTCTGCCGTTAACCCTTCCGTATTAGTTACAGTATAATTCGATCCTTTATCAACTACATCCTTGAACTGAATCTTATGACTATGGATGATGTCAAGTCATATATAGCGAGACGTTCGTTTTACTTGTACAGGCCGAGTCAACTCAAATAGATAGGTTAAGTGAAATCTGTATTTCTACTCTTAAGCTATCACCTTGCAAGGATTTAGAGTCGAGTCTTCCACAAGCGATCCTTGGACGTATCTCCCATTCGTCGGGAGTGATAAATGCTCAATCCAATGTATAACTACTCTGACATTACCTCCTATGACACCCAACCTTTGCAGTTCACACCCCAGAGTCATCTCTGTTAAGGATCGTGGGACCACGCGATCAAAGTCTCACATTCAGTAATTCAGGATGACCAATTAACATTCCTTTGAGTCTGAGGATTATTTATACCTATTAATACCAATGAGATGAACAGGTGACAAGGACGAATCTACCCATCCTGTTATCTCAAATCGGATCCCCAATCCTAATGAACGACGTTTCATCGGATCTATGTAACTGTCCAGATATCTATATATGTGAAGCTTGTGAGATCAGCTTTCTGTCGGACAGAAGACATTGTTACATACAAGTCTCAACAGTGATATGTCAATCCTAAACATCTCACTTGACTTGGGGTGGTTTTAAGTTTATTAGTTTATTATAAAGTCTTGTCTCACTTCATGCTTGTATGAACACTTTATAATCACTTTAAACAAACTTACGGATTTCCTTTTATTAGACTTTATTTAGTGCTGTAAAAGGGTTTGCCTTTATATAGTTATCAAACATATATCTTATTAAAACAAATGATATAAAGAACAATTCATTTACAATAAGTTTGCATCCTACAACCATTGTCTTTAGGACACTAAACCCCAACATACTCTCACTTGGACTAAAGCCAATTGTTTCTAAAACTTATCCCAGTAGAAGTCAAATGATGATCATGTACTTTCTGGGCTAACGGCTTTATCAACGGATCTGCAACGTTGTCCTCGGTAGGTACTCTTTCTATTCTCACATCTCCTCTAGCCACAATCTCTCTGATGATGTGGTGTCGCTTTAGTAGTGTTTGGATGCATTATGAGACCGTGGTTCCTATTCTTGCGCAATGGCTCCATTGTTATCACAGTACAGAGTAATGGGATTGACAATGTCAGGCACCACTCCTAGTTCTGTAATGAACTTTCTAATCCAAACCGCTTCCTTTGCCGCTTCCGCAGCAGCGATGTACTCTGACTCGGTCGTAGAGAAAGCCACGCTTCCCTGCTTGGAACTCTTCCAACTGACCGCGCCCGCATTCAAGATAAACAGGTATTCTGATTGGGATTTAAAATCATTCTCATCTGTGAGATGACTAGCGTCTGAAAATCCTTCAATTTTCAGATCTCCTTCTCCGTACACTAGGAACATATCTTTAGTCCTTCTCAAGTACTTAAGAATGTTCTTGACGGTAATCCAATGCTCGTCTCTCAGATTCCCTTGGTAACGACTCGTTACTGATAACGCGAACGCTACGTCAGGTCTAGTGCATAGCATAACATACATAATCGAACCGATCGCGCTGGCATACGGGACTACAGCCATGCGTCGTTTGTCATCATCAGTTTTAGGACATTGATGATTGTTTAACTTCACTCCATGTACCATGGGTAAGTTACCTCGTTTCGATTCAAGCATGCTAAACCGATTTAGCACCTTTTCAATGTATGTAGCCTGTGAAAGACCAAGCAGTCTACGCGATCTATCTCTATAGATCTTTATACCAAGTATATAGGCTGCTTCACCAAGGTCTTTCATTGAGAAGTTACCGGATAACCATACTTTTACCGATTGTAATAGAGCAATGTCATTTCCCATTAATAGTATATCGTCCACATATAGTATGAGAAATGCTATAGAGCTCCCACTTGCTTTCTTGTAAATGCAAGCTTCCTCGCAATTTTGTTCGAAACCAAATTGTTTTACGGTTTCGTCAAAACGCTTATTCCAGCTTCTAGATGCTTGCTTGAGTCCATAAATGGATCTCTGAAGTTTGCAAACTTTATTTGCATCCTTTGATATGAAACCTTCAGGTTGCATCATGTATACATCCTCAAGTAGGTTTCCGTTTAGGAAAGCTGTTTTCACATCCATTTGCCAAATTTCATAATCAAAATGAGCGGCAATTGCAAGCATGATTCTGATTGATTTGGACATAGCAACTGGAGAGAAGGTTTCGTCATAATCAACACCTTGTTTTTGACGATATCCTTTCGCTACCAACCTAGCCTTGTAGGTGCTAACCTTTCCATCCATGTCAGTCTTCCTTTTGAAGATCCACCTGCACCCGATGGGTTTTATTCCTTCGGGTGGATCAACCAAAGTCCACACTTGGTTAGTATACATGGAATCCATTTCAGAATCCATGGCCTCAAGCCATGCTTTAGAATCTGGACTAGTAAGAGCCTCTTCGTAGTTTTTGAGTTCGTCGTCTAGCACGGGAACCTCGTCATCATCTCCCACTAGAAAACCATATCTAACTGGGAGTTCACGAACTCTTCGTGATCTACGAATAGGTGCCACTGGAGTCTCATCTAATGGGACTTCTTCGGGTACTTCAACCGCTTCTGTTGTTTCAGCCGGTGTCTCTTCCTCTTGAACTTCGTCGAGTTCAATCACGCTTCCCTTTTGTGTTTCTTCGAGAAACTCTTTCTCTAAGAAGGTTGTGTATCTGGATACTATTACTTTCTGATCATCTGGATGATAGAAGTAATACCCTACGGTTTCTTTGGGATATCCAATGAAGAAACATTTATCAGATTTAGAATCTAATTTGTCGGACGCAATGCGTTTGACATATGCCGAACAACCCCATACTCTCATAAATGAGAACACAGGTTTCCTACCAACGAACAATTCATACGGTGCAGAACTAGCGGATTTAGTTGGTACTCGATTTAGGGTGAAGAGGGCAGTTTCTAAGGCATAGCCCCAGAACATCTTTGGAAGTAAGGCCATGCTCATCATGGACCGTACCATATCTAATAGGGTACGGTTTCTCCTCTCGGATACACCATTGTGTTGTGGTGTATAGGGAGGTGTCCATTGCGAGCATATCCTACATTCAGTTAGATAATTCAGAAAATTATCAGAAAGATATTCGCCACCTCGATCGGATCGAAGCGTCTTTATTTTCTTTCCTAATTGATTTTCTACTTCATTCTTGAAGCATTTGAACTTGTCAAAAGATTCTGACTTGTGCTTCATCAAGTAGACATAACCATATCGAGTATGGTCATCTATGAAGCTAATGAAGTATCTGAATCCTCCTCTTGCTTGGACTGACATAGGACCACATACATCCGAATGAATGAGTCCTAGAGTGTCTGATACACGCTCACCTTTATTGCTAAAGGGTGTCTTTGTCATTTTACCTTTTAAACATGATTCGCATGTTTCCAATGATTCCGAATCAATTGAATCTATAAGCCCATCTGAATGAAGCTTTAGCATGCGTCTCTTGTTTATATGGCATAAACGACAATGCCACAAGTAAGTTGAATTATCTAGTTTATGTATTTTGGTATCAATTGCAAAAACAGGAGTTTTATCATCTAACACATAAATCCCATTTTGTGATATTCCTGAAAACTAAAAGATCGAATCTTTATAAAAATTGCAACTATTGTTCTTTATTGAAATATGAAAACCGTCGTCAACAAGACGGCTAATAGAAATAATATTACGAGACATCTCAGGAACGTATAAACAATTCCTTAATTCTATTACAAGCCCAGAGGGCAAAAGTAAAACATAATCTCCAATTGCGATGGCGGCAACTCTTGCTCCATTTCCCACTCGCAAGTTTATGCTTCCTTTCTTAAGTTCCCTAGTCTGTTTTAGCTCCTGCATATTTGTACAAATATGAGATCCACATCCGGTATCAAGTACCCAAGATTCAGACAATGAAACTGTATTTATTTCAATATAGAACATACCAGATGTAGAAGCATCGCCCTTTCCCTTCTTGAGGGTGGCTAGATACTCCTTGCAGTTTCTCTTCCAATGCCCATCTTTACCACAGAAGTGGCACTCTCCTTTGGGCTTCTTCACTTCCTTTCCCTTGGACACAGCTTTCTTACCTTTCTTGGGATGTTTAGGATTGGGAAAATTCCCTTTCCTCTTCTTTGATCCCTCAATTACAAGAGCCGATATGGCCTTGTCTTTCTTCATATTGGGCTCAACTGACTTGAGCATGTTTGCAAGCTCTTCAAGAGAAGTTTGCAAGTCATTCATCTGATAGTTCATGATGAACTGTGAATAACTCTATGGGAGGGATTGAAGAATCAAGTCTATACTTAATTCGTTGTCCATCACAAATCCAATACTAGAAAGTTTGGTAATGTAGCCAATCATCTTGACACAATGTGTCATGACTGATGTGCCCTCTTGCATTCGGCAACGATATAGCAATTTGGATATCTTGTAGCGTTCGCACCTGGTCTGTTTCCCAAACAGTTCCTTTAGGTGCATGATGACGGAATAGGCATCCATCTCCTCATGTTGCCTTTGTAATTTCGACGTCATCGATGCAAGTATGATGCAACCGGCATGATCATCATCATCCTTGTGCTTCTGGTAAGCATCAATTTCCTCGATGGGAGCATCATCTTTCGAGATAGGGGGTATCGGTGTATCAAGTACATACCCAATTTTCTCGAACTTCAAAACAATTTTGAGGTTACGAAACCAGTCGGTGAAGTTTGAACCATTCAACTTGTTATCGGTAAGAATGTTTTGCAGATTGGTTTTAGTCATGATTTTAAGAGTATATGTTTAAACAAAAACCTGAGAGTGAGAAAGAGTAAACGTATGTTATTCATTTGTTTTAAAGTGTAACAATCTAAAATTATAGGCCTTTTAATTTATTTCAGATTGCTCCCACTATTTTGCCAAATTAATAACCCTCCATATTAATTCGAAGAATTTCACAAATCCTTTAGTGAGCTAGGATCCTAACTCCTGAGATTTCGCCTTAACTTTAGCCAACAAACTAGTCTCATTCATTAGGTAGATTCATTCAATCAATCACATCTCGAATGTGACTCCTAGGTTATTGGGTTACTAACCACATTAGTAACTAATATGTCATTCATATTAATCCCAACCATTTTGCCCATTAGTGTATGAACAACATGACTTTTGCCAACCAATTGTCATACTCTAATTTAAGTATTACCCCATATTCATGAAAGAACTATTTTCGATAATCCAGGTATTACCATAAGACCCCGAGCTTGACTTTTGCCAACAACCCAAAGGCCCCCAGTACTGCCGGCTGAATTATAATATTAGGGAGGGGCAACCGATTTTAATAACTTATTTATTTACTTAACTTTTTAATGAGGGATTTTTATTTAAGTCTCATAATCTAACTTAGTCTTGATTTGCTTTAGCATACATCAGACATACATTCACACATACATTGTCGTTATGGACATATCATCTAAATTATTCCGTCGAGCCAGAGACGGAATAAAAGGGCAAACCTAAGGAAATACTAACTATTACATATTTCTCTTTAGGTCCTCCGTCTTCTCCATGGCACCTTGAAAATTACACATTAATTTTCTATACTACTAAAGAAAACTTCAATTGAAAATTGAAGGGAATAGATGAGAAGAGAAATTACAATAGATAGTAGAAAGGCAGGACGCGCAGGCCCTATTTCAAAAATACCAAAAGAATAAAAGAGGGTCCAAATATGTCCATAACTCCAAACATGCAAAGACTCAATTAAATAAATTTAATTGGTTGATTACATAACTTATTTATGTAATATTTATGTTAATCAAATTAACTCATCAAATTAATTCCCATCTAATTTTACTTCTAACCGTTTTGCATCTTTATATTAATTCTTAGATTAATATAACCATACAAAACTTCAATTATGCATGTCCCAATTATTTTGATTTCAATTCATTTAACGCTTTGATTTACAACTTGGTAAAAACAAACTTTTAAACGAATTTTCATTCGATAATCAAAACAGAAAACTATTAATTTCCGAAACATGTATATATATATTTTATATTCAAAACTAATTTAAAATTTCATATATATATATCAGATTTTCAATACGGTTGAAAAGCGATTTTCAGAAATAGGAAAAACTACAATAGCTTTCCATTTTATCTTTAGAATCAATAAAACTAATTTTATTAATCTAACCATAAAACTAATAGATTTTGTTATAATGATTATCAACCGAAATAATTAGGAACATACGCATAATCTATTTCACTTATTTATCTTTAGAATTAATTAACCAAACAATTTGTTAATTAATCCTAACCATAAATATTCATTCAATCCTATTGAAAGCTTCTAAATTTCATATATGAAATAACGGATTTAACGATGGCTCTGATACCACTGTTGGAAATAGGGCTAAGGTATAGCAACGGAAATATAAAAATTTTAGCCTACTTCCTTTTAACCATAGGATCCGTTAATCGTTATTTCATATAAAGAGGGATAAGAAGATATACCTTTCGATGATCAATCTACCGTTGCAAACGAAGTGCCCACAACTTCAAAGGAGATGTAAACTGTTTACCAATCTTCCCCTATTCGAAATAGACATTCCAGACCTCCGAACGACGATCCCTTCGGTGGAAACGTGGAAGAATGTGTCTAGAAGCTACTGTCCAAATATCGCGACGATCCGACGGTTCAATCTCCGGGAATCCTCGAAATAGTGAACTGACCTGATGTAGGCGAAGAAAAACGAATTTCTCCATTTTGATTGTTTTTCTTCTTTCGTGAACACGGTGAGGTTAAATTAGAATCAACCCTTATGAGATGTAACCAAAATAGATTACCTCTAATTAACCAACACAAGATCAAGGAGAAAGAGGGATGAATTAGATTAATCAATCGATGGAATGCCGAATGAATTCTTGTCCACGAACTTGGGGATGGAATTCACTTTCTTTCTCTAGCTAGTAGATTTCGAAAATCACAAGGGGTGGGGCTAGAGTGTGTGTCGAAATTCACTAGGTAAGGGGTATATATATTATCTTGTCTCTAAACCCTAGTTAGATAGGATTAGGTTACATAATAGCAATCCAATTCGGAATAGGATTTCTAATTATTATCTTACTATATATCTAATATAATTAGGATAATAATAAGTAACCTAGTTAGATAATAATAGGAGGACATTAATCCAATTAATAACTCCTAACTTGATTATCTCTTAATTAATTTAATTTCACAATCCTAATCCAATTAGGAAGAGTGGAATAAATTAATTCCCTTCCTTTAATACATATAATTTCGACCCCCCTTATCCATGGGCCTTACTGGGCTCAACTGGGCTTCGATCTATTAATCAGATCCATCTCTCTTTTGTTTCCAAGTCTTATATGTGATCCATTAGGTCCTTACTACTTCTGGCCGTATGCAACTATTAAATTAATTTCTCTAAGAATTATATTTAATCCTTGCATAACGGAATGATGAACAGAGCATGTTATCGGCATGTCCGTAATCATTCCCCCAGAGTCCGTTAAGAAGACATGTTGATTCTGCCGTTAACCCTTCCGTATTAGTTACAGTATAATTCGATCCTTTATTAACTACATCCTTGAACTGAATCTTATGACTATGGATGATGTCAAGTCATATATAGCGAGACGTTCGTTTTACTTGTACAGGCCGAGTCAACTCAAATAGATAGGTTAAGTGAAATCTGTATTTCTACTCTTAAGCTATCACCTTGCAAGGATTTAGAGTCGAGTCTTCCACAAGCGATCCTTGGACGTATCTCCCATTCGTCGGGAGTGATAAATGCTCAATCCAATGTATAACTACCTTGACATTACCTCCTGTGACACCCAACCTTTGCAGTTCACACCCCAGAGTCATCTCTGTTAAGGATCGTGGGACCACGCGATCAAAGTCTCAGATTCAGTAATTCAGGATGACCAATTAACATTCCTTTGAGTCTGAGGATTATTTATACCTATTAATACCAATGAGATGAACAGGTGACAAGGACGAATCTACCCATCCTGTTATCTCAAATCGGATCCCCAATCCTAATGAACGACGTTTCATCGGATCTATGTAACTGTCCAGATATCTATATATGTGAAGCTTGTGAGATCAGCTTTCTGTCGGACATAAGACATTGTTACATACAAGTCTCAACAGTGATATGTCAATCCTAAACATCTCACTTGACTTGGGGTGGTTTTAAGTTTATTAGTTTATTATAAAGTCTTGTCTCACTTCATGCTTGTATGAACACTTTATAATCACTTTAAACAAACTTACGGATTTCCTTTTATTAGACTTTATTTAGTGCTGTAAAAGGGTTTGCCTTTATATAGTTATCAAACATATATCTTATTAAAACAAATGATATAAAGAACAATTCATTTACAATAAGTTTGCATCCTACAACCATTGTCTTTAGGACACTAAACCCCAACACGTCGGGCGTGCGTCAAACGCCCGTCGGACGAGCGTTTGACGCGCCGAGTGCCACGTATGGCGCGTGAGAGACAACGGTCGCCTGCCGGGAGCGACGTTCGTCATTCGTCGATCGACGTCCGACTTTCGAGGCCTTCTCGTCCACCGACAAAACGGTGAACATACCCGACTTCATCAGGGAGATACCGAATTTGCTAGTGGGACTCGCAAGTGCCGGCTCTCCGAGATTTTTCTCGATTTAAATTTTCGAACTAATAGAATCAACCGCTTTGGCCGTTTTATCGTGGGTTTTCGTCACAGGTCCTCTGACTCGGTGTTTATAGTTGCCCCTACTTTCCTATTTTGACAGTGATGTGTGTGCTTTTTCGAAAACCTTTTTCGTGAATACAACACATGCAATATGAAACATATTAAAGTAAAAGACACATATAGAGTGTGAGGAGAAATACCTGACCTCCATGTCGTGGGTCTTCAACTTGTCCCTGGTCCTTGCATCGGCTGCGAGCGTTGATCTCTTCGCGTGATTCCTTGTCCCAAGTCTCTAAGCCGACCATCAAACCCTAGTCTCTACATCGACCGCAGGTGAATATCTTTCACAGGTCTCTAAATCGACCATTCGATCCTAGTTTCTACATCGACCGCAGGTATATAGCTCTTTCTAGCGACCCTAGTCTCTAAATCGACCGCATGTATATAGCTCTTTCTAGCGACCCTAGTCTCTAAATCGACAGTAGGTATATAGCTCTTTCTAGCGACCATAGTCTTTAAATCGACCGCATGTATATAGCTCTTTCTAGCGACCCTAGTCTCTAAATCGACCGCAGGTATATAGCTCTTTCTAGCGACCCTAGTCTCTAAATCGACCGCAGGTATATAGCTCTTTCTAGCGACCATAGTCTCTAAATCGACCGCATGTATATATCTTGTTTTAGGTCTCTAAGTTGACCCTAAAGAGAGTGCTCCCTTGAGCGATTTTGAATTTTGACCTACCGTCGTCTATATTTTGACTGGAGTTACTGATTCGTGTACTGAAATCGTTGATAGGAATGACCTTACCCTTTCGTCCGGAGCTCTTTTGGGTCGAAAATTATTTTTCTGTCGACTGTCGTCTGTATTTTGACTGGTGCCACTATTTCGTAAATTTTCACTGTCGTCTGGAGTCGCCTCCCTTGATAACAATCACTGTTTAGCATAACTACTGGCTGAAACAGACTGCAGTTTGGAGATTTGTGCATCCGGTAATTACTTATTTACTTTTTACCTTTATGTCACATCGTACCTTTTTTACTTTTCTTTTTATCAAAAATCTTTTATTTTTCACCCTTTATAAAAGGGTGGTGGGGTTCATTTTAACCCCACACCTTCTCTCTCTTCTACTTGTCTCTCTCTCACTAACATTTGAGTTCTTTGCGATGTCGCCGAGTAAATATGACGGTACCAGGGGCATGAAGGTGGTTTTCGAGCACTTGTTGAATATTACTCCTTTCGATGATTCAGACTCTCACCTCAGCAGGACCAACATAAATCAGGTAAGTGCCTCTTTGTTTATTTTTGCAAGGACTTTTAGGCTTTAGGAACCCCGCTTGAACATTATTTGCATGCTAACGTTTAAGATATTTGTGAATCCTTTAGCTAGAAAACGCGAATCCTATGCATTGTGAATTTTATGCATGATTAGCGATTTTTTTAGAAATCATGAACTTTATGCATGTGAATAGTAAAAACGTGAATAGTGCACGTGAATAGTAAAAGCGTGAATAGTGCACAAAATGTGAATTGAATTAAACAACCTCCAAAAGATAAACACCATAATTCTGGAATTGGGTTAAATTTACCGCAAATGCGCGGGAGAATATAACACTAAAGAATAACGAATTTTAGTTAAATTCTACGTGAATGCACGCGAAAATAGAACCTTAAAGAATAACGAACTTAGCTAAATTCTACGTGAATGCACGTGAGAATAAAACCTTAAAGAATGACTAACTAAGCTAAATCCTACGTGAATGCACGTGAGAATAAAACTTTAAAGAATAACGATTTCAATAAAACCTTAAAGAATAACAAACTTAGTTAAATTCTACGTGAATGCATATGAGAATAAAACTATAAAGGATAACGAACCAAGTTAGATTCCACGTGAATGCATGTGGGAATAAAACTTTAAAGAATAACGAATTTAGTTAAATTCTACGTGAATGCACATGAGAATAAAACTATAAAGAATAACGAACCAAGTTAGATTCCATGTGAATGCACGTGGGAATAAAACTTTAAAGAATAACGAATTGTATTAAATTCTACGCTTATTTGGACTATTCTATCTTAGAGTATCACCCTGTCTGGGTCCACCGAGGGTATTCATCTTTGGTTTGCATTGCTTCCTGCGGTGGTGAGGGATCGCGTGCGGGAGTTGGGTTTTGAGCCCTTCATCTTGGCCTTACCGCGGGCGAATGCTGTGTGTGATATGCGGGCCCTACGAGCTCTTTGCTAGAGGTGGGTGGACTCCACCCACACATTCCACCTTCCGTTTGGGGAGATGACTATCTCACCCAGAGATTTCTCCTTACTGACCGAATTATGAGGTAGTGCCGTGCCGGTTCCTTTCTGCTTCGACATGGTGCGTCCCGCAGTCGACCCCGATGAAGTTGCTGCCTTGCTCGGTCCTAGGGTTTACTCGAGCGTGGGGTCCACTCCTTCAAGATTTATCACTACTACTCAGCTGATGAGCCGATGGGTCTTTTGCACGACCGACGATGTGGACCGGGCCACTCACAGCTTCCTCATTTATGCCCTAGGCGAGACAATTTTCTGCACCCGGAGCGGGGGGGGGGGTGCATGCGGGTCTTATCCAGGCCTTTCGCCATTTAGCGAGGTGGCCACTTATGACTGGGCTGGTGCTGGCTTAGCTTATTTGTACCGGTTCTTGGACTTGACTTGCCGCGAGCGCAAGGACTTTGGCAGCTATACCTTTGCACTCCTGGTGCGTTTTCCAAAACTAGCTCACTTTTATTCTCTTTAGTCGTCTTTTTCTGATGCAGGTTTTTATGAGTAGGTTTGGGCTTATGAGCGGGGGATACTCCCGAGCATTCTCGGGGGTAGTCAGTATGGGGACCATCCTCCTCTCATGGCGGGGTGGAGGGATTTTAAGCTGGAGGCTGAGACTAGCACGTCAGTGGTGCAAGCGCTATCTTGGATAGATTCGTGGAGTTTAGGACAGGTGAGCGTCTCTTGATCATTCCAGTCTTACATATGTTCATACTTGACTTTCTTTGTGTTTTAGATACTTTTTGGATGGGACGACCGCGATTTTGGCATCGAGTACGCTCATGTTACCCGCATACTGAGGAGGCAGTGCGTGCTGACTGGGCCATGTGTGCGGGCTTGGTATTTGGGCGACCAGGGCATCACCGGGGTCGACGTCTTTCACTGAATTCCAGGCGGGATTCCTCTTTCTATGTTTTCCGTACGGACTTCTTTTTTGAGGAGGATTCGTGGAGATATTGTCGGCCATTCAGCGCCTCGAGAGATAGTAGTTTGCGCGGAGGACCGAGTCCTTTATCTGTCGACGCTCTTAACCCCAGTGGACTCCCCTGAGATTGAGATGGAGGTCGACCCTAGAGCAGACGTGTTCTCGGCGACTGCCGTGGTAGGGGTCTTTGGCCTAGATGCGGTCTCGGTGAGTACTCGGTTTTGCTTATTTTTATTCATGATATGGTTGGGGGTGTTTATTTCCTTTTCGTTCGTAGGCGGGTTCCACAAGGAGCATTCAGATGTCAGACCTTTTTGACGATATGAGGGCCCCGACACCTAGGGCACCCCCTGTAGGCGAGCCTTTTTACAATGTAGGTGAGTCCTCGGGCGTTGCTCGACCGGAGCAGCTCTCCTTGGGCATACCCTTCCCTACTTCAGGGAGAGAGCACTTAGTGATTCGGTATGATGAGGCGGGTGTGGCCTATTTGGGCGTCGAGACTGCTCCGCCGGTTTTTACATCGTCGATACCCTTTGATCCACCTTCCGCTCTTCACACCACGTGTGAGACTTGCACAGACTTTGTAGAGCTGTCGGAGTATCTTCGAGCGTGGCTCAACTTAGGTTGCACCAACCACCTAGTGAGTATTCTTATTATATTATGGTGTAGTGAGATGTATGCACGTATGTATGTATGACTTTTGTTTCTTTTTCTTTTTATTTTGCAGAGCGATCTTCACGCCGTCGATCGGAGAGTCAAGGAGTTACGATGGGATGCCGATGCCCAGGTTGGGCGTGCTTACCGGGAGAGGGACATTGAGTATGCCAGTTGGGCAGAGAGCATGCGAATTGCGACGGAGGGCCGCCAGGTTGCCGAGGAGGGCCGCCGGGTTGCCGAGGGGGCCTTAGCCGAGGAGCGGGCGTCATACATGAGAGGCTTTGGTTCACCTGATGACTTTTGGGACCTTGGGCAGTCACCTCCTTGATAGGCCCATCATTATCTCGTCTTGTAGCTTTCTTTTATTAGTATCACCCCGATGTATAACTTGTATGTATGGAAAGGAGTGAATATAGGTATAGGCTTTTTATTTGGTAGAGAGAAGAAATGTATAACTAATGATTTATAATATAATGCATTCCATTGATCATAATTATTCCAATCATTCTCTTCAAATATATTCATGCCTTTATTTATTTACAAACAACAGAAATATTTAGCCAATTATACATTATTTTTGTAATTGCTCAAGATATAACTACTGTTACCAGGATCCGCCTTTTTTCGGTTTTCAGATCCCAGTGATTTTTCAACTCTCCTTTTATTATCCCGGAATTTTCAAATGAGCGCCTTCTTGGGTTTTCACTCATTGGGATGTCCCTTATTGTTGCATAGATCGCCCTTTGCGGGTTTTCAACCTATCGGGAATTTTTATTTTTATTTTTTTTACGAAAAGTATTTCTTAAGCCTATCCAGATTGGTAGGTTCGGAGAATTCAATGCCATCCATCGTGGTTAGTTTCACCGCCCCTTTGCTTAGCATCTTCTTCACGAGAAACAGTCCTTCCCAATATGGCCTAAACTTGCCCCTAGGGTCGGTGTGCGTCATTCGAATCTGCTTCAGCACCATGTCCCCTTCCTTAATAGGACTAACCTTGACCTTTTTGTTGAAGGCTCGGGCCATCCTCCTTTGATATAGCTGCACTTGGTAAAGAGCCCCCATCCTTTTCTCGTCCACCAATGCCAACTGCTCATATCGCTTCTTCACCCATTCCGCTTCAGGAATCTCTGCTTCTATCGCGATTCTCAGTGATCGATTCTCAATCTCAATCGGTAGAACTGCTTCTGCCCCATATACCAAGGAGAACGGCATTGCCCTAGTAGACGTTCTAGCGGTCATGCGATAGGCCCACAAAGCAAGTGGAAGCTGCTCGTGCCAATTCCTGTGCGACTCCACTGTCTTAATGAGAATCCTCTTAAGGTTCTTATTAGCCGCCTCCACTGCGCCATTAGCTTGCGGACGGTATTGGGAAGATCTGTGATGCTCAATACCGTATTCCTAGAAGAGACTTTTCACTTCCCCTTGAAACTGAACCCTATTATCTGTGATCATGTGGTGAGGCACCCCGAACCTGGTGATTAGATGCTTTTCAATAAACTTCCTCATCTGCTTCGATCCCAGCTTACTAAATGATTCTAGCTCTACCCATTTGGTGAAGTAATCAATGGCAACTGCGATGAAATTATGTCCATTTGACGCATTAGGCCTCACTTCATCGATGATATCAATGCCCCAAGTTGCAAACGGCCAAATGGGTGCCAACGCGTGCAGTTCCATAGCTGGCAGGTGATTATAATTGTTGGTCCCATGTAACTTAATATGACTAGTTCCAGGGGGGGTTAGGAACTAATATAACTTTTTTGCTTAATAATGCTGACTTAATTAAATGTTTGATAATTTAACTCAGCTTTAGGTCAGCAAGGCTGAGTGAAGTGTGAGACAGCTTTAATCAGACACTGACTAGAGCTGTTTCAATTGTGAGTTGGGAAATAACAGTTTAGGTCAGCTTCTAACTCAGCACTCTGATTACTCAGCGTCGGCTTGTACAAATTATATACTGAGTAATTTAAGCAAGCAACACATACGTATATATCAAGAGAAAGGGTTAGAGACTACTCAGCAGTCTTATCCTGGTTCGGCCTCACCGCCTACGTCTAGTCCCCAGAATCCCTCCGGGCTTTTTCAATCCACTACTGAGCTCTTTAAAGGTAGAGCACAAACCGTTCACAATAGCAACTGAGTATGCAAGAGTACCGTCCTCTATTCGTCTACTCAATCCTATCTCACACTGAGTACTATACCCGAGTATCTAGAATTTCTCTACCACTGAGTACTATAACCGAGTACTCAGCACCACTCTTCTAACCTTTACAATTGATACAAAATTGTTCTCTCAAAACGAAGAACACTTTAGATGAATACAAATTCACTCTAGACTTTTACACAATGATTGGAATTGGGTGTAAGAACTTGCTTTTTCTAATCAGACAGCTTCTCTTTTGGATTCTTTGACTTAGTGAAGATTTTGCTTGTCTGTTTTTCTTGTATGTGTTCGGCAATGATCCAAGTGTTGAACTTGTCCATTTATACTGAATTCTGAAGCTTCAATGATTTGAAAATCCGATATAGTCGTTGAGAAGAACGGTCTTCTTCGTCATCATGTGGTCAGCATTCAGAATCGCAGGCCAATCCTGTCTTCTGATTTGTGCAGGAGGCAGGCTTGCCAGTTTCATCTTCTTGCGCCAGGTTTGTCTTCTAGCGCCAGGTTTGTCTTCTTGCCAAATGCCAGACGGTCCATGCATCTCGAAAAGATCCTTGATCATATTTCCGAGGCTTCTGATTTGTTGCAGACTTGTCGGACCTTGTCTTCTAGTAAACGGATCATTGGCGCTGACTTGATCTTTACTCAGCTTGACTCAGCGGCGACTTTGAAAGTTGCTCAGCTTGACTCCGCAGCTTCGCCTTCAAGCTTTCTTAAAGAAGACATCTATCTTGTAATGCTGAGTTGTATTCTTACTCAGCTTTTGCTGTGTGCCTTGCTTATGCTGACTTCGTTCTGTCTTTCTTTTAATGAATACTTAGTTCCTGTTCTAGTCAGTTTGCTTACTCAACATTGAACAAACATATTAGTACAATTAAATAAAAGCACTTAAATTTAATTGTCTTAATCATGGGATTAACTTAAATAATTTTGTCAAATCAAAATCATGTGGAAAGGTGTTTCAACAAACTCCCCCATTTTGATGTTGGCAAAAGTATTTAATCAAGGAACTCAGTGTTGAGCATCCCTCATGATTGATGACCTTTTTATTCTTCTGAGATTACTCCCCCGTAAGGGTTGCATCTATTGACTTAGTTTAACTCTAAACCTTCTAAGATCCAATTGAGTGAATCTAAGACTTAAGTCACTGACTTAGTTCAATTCTAAACCTTCTAAGATTTAATCAAAAAGAGCCTAAGGTCAGCTTCCGAAGAAGGTCAATACTTGGAACATATGGTCATTACTCAGCTTTGATACTTATCTATTTTAGATATCGGAAATATTATGTTAAGTTCAGGTATCAGAGTTGGATTTATCTATCAAGGTTGGGATGTACTGAGTATGATTTACTTGTTTAATCTTTATGTTCACAAGTTTTAATTTGTTGTTCAATGAGTGGTCATATGACAGATCAGCATATAAACACAGTAAGTAAGCATCGCATAAATATAGTCAGTTTGTAGAAAAAGGATGCATATATAGATAGTCAGTTTCAACAAAGATATGCCAGATATACAATCACAAGTCATAAGCTAAGACTATTGCTAATCTATTTCTTCATGTTGACTTGAATTTGGTTAGATTTGGCCTTAGATGTTCTTTAATACTGACTTGGATTACTCAGGACAGCAGAAGTTGAACCAGGCTTCTGCTGAGTTCCGACAGCTGCCTGTTTATCCTTCGCTTTCTCCCCCGGTTTTTGCTGAGTTCCAGCAGCTTGCTTAGCTTGTTCTTTCTCCCCTGTTTTGCCAGCATCATTCGATTGAAGGGGAGGAGCAAGGAACTGCCCTTGTTGAACAGCACGAGTCAATATGGATGAATAGTGTTGCATGTGACCCGTACTCTCCCTAAGACCTTTAAACACTTGCACGCCATCAGCCATACTTGAAGCAGGGATCTTGATATTGGCGCTGAGCATGCTGAGTAGGTACTCAAGTGATTTCCCAATCCAAGTGATTGAGTCTATCATTCACGCATAAGATTGATGGTACATTCCGAGCATCACAGTATCATACGACTGACGTTGAACATTAATGTGTCGAACATGCGCAAGTGTTGACTTGGTGCAGTGCAGAATTTCATTGGTCTTGACCTGGCCAGTGTCCATTTCTTCTTTGCTCAAGTTGAGTAGGCGTATAGCCTCACCGATTTGTTCAATGGAGCATTGAGAGGAGGAGGAGAAGTTCACGAGCTCCGGTTAGCTTGGCGGACAGCTGGGAGAAATGCTGGGTGACCTTAGCAGAGGTTGCAGATGTTGAGTTCGCAGCTGATAAGGCATTAAGTTTTCCTTCCATGGAGTTCATGTGATTTACCATCATCAGCTGAAGTTCAGCCAGCTTTATTATAAGTTCTTGCTCGGGCTGCTGAGAGACCAGTGAGGTTATAACACTCATCAGCTCCTTCAGACCTTTGACTTCGGTCAGAAGTTGAGTGACGGAGGAGAATTGAGTTGGCTCAGCAGGAATGGACCCAGCAGCATCGGCTTGAGACTGATGAATCTCTTGAAGTAGAGTTTGGGTAGATTGAATGATTTTTCTTCCTGACTCAGACGCATCCAAATAAGTGTAAGCATCATTAGTATGATTCTCAGGGGTTGTTCCTTTGTCAGCACTAGATGTTGGAGGAGTTTGGTGTTGTCCGGAAGTAGAGGTGCCAACTTGGTCAATAGCTGCACTTTGTTTATTGAGGCCAGCAACAGGAGCTGACTGGTCTGTGAACTGCTCAATAGAGGATGGAAGTATTTGCTCAGCAGAATTATTAACCTGGTCAGTGTCAGTCTGAAGTTGAGTTGGAGTTGAAGGTTGAGGCAACTCAGAGCTGTCTTTAGCAGGTGGAGTTTCCTTTGCTAACTCTTTGGGTTGAGCAGCAGGAACTTCGAGCACTTGCTTAGTGGAAGGATGAGTAGAAGTGTCGGCAGAAATTGGACCTTTAGTGGCTTGTTCCTCAGCTTGAGAAACAGAGGCTTGTTTTGTTGGTCCCTGATAATTAGTTCCAAGGGGGGGGGGGGGGTTAGGAACTAATATAACTTTTTCTCTTTTTAATTAAGCTGACTGGAAGTAATTTTGAAAGTTTAATAACTCTGCTTTTGGTCAGCTTGGTCAGAAATGTTTGAAGACAGCTTTAGTCAGATGTTAACTAAAGTTGTTTTCTTGTGAGTTAAGAATTGACACTCTTGGAGGTCAGCTTCAGACTCAGCACCACTTATTTACTCAAGGTCAGCTTAGGCAATTTATATGCTGAATAAATTTAGCAAACAACACATACAATATAAGAGAGAGTTTAGAGATTACTCAGTACCACTTATCCTAGTTCGGCCTCTCTGCCTACGTCCAGTCCCCAGAGTCTTCTGGGCTTTTTGAATCCAATACTGAGCTCTTTAACGGTAGAGCACAAACCAATTACAAGGCAGTTGAATATGCAAGAGTACCTTCCTCTATTCGTCTACTCAACTCCTACTAAGTGCTACAACCCAGCACCTAGATTTCTCTACTGCTGAAATGCTTACAACCAAGCACTCAGTTTTACTCTCTCGATATTTCTATTGATCACAGACTTGTTCCTTTGTGAACTAAAGAACACTTTAGATGATTACAACTCAATCTAGCATTTACACATAGAATAGAAACGTGGGTGTAAGATTCTTTTTGTATTTGAGTGCTTATGAAACTTTCTCTCTTGTATTTTTCTTTTGATGCTTCAGTGCTTACATTATTTAGGTTCTTCGATTGTCCTTTTATAGACTAAATCCTGTGGATTTGATCGTTTAAAATGTCTTGACCGTTGCTACCAAAACGGCTCTTTTGGGGAACATTTTCTAGAAATCTTCAGACTGCACACCATTCCCTGCTTCTGTTTTTCTTTAGACGTCAGGTTGTCTTCTAGCGTCTATTTTGTTTGTTTGTGCCAGTTGTCTGTTTCCAATAATCCAACGTCCCATGACTCTCGGAATCAGTCTTCTTAGGTATCTTCGAGGTTCCAATTATTGGTGCAGAAGATTGGCAGATTTTGTCTTTTAGTAAAACAGATCCTTCATGTTGTCCTGATGAATACTTAGCTTCGTTGGTTCATGCTGAGTTCCTTCAAGGTCAGCTCCGTTTTGTTTAACCGCTCCTGAAGAGGTCTTCAGCTTTAGTCGGCTTCGTTTTGTTTCTAAACTTTAACTCCACTCAGCTTCTATTCTGTCATGTTGAGTTCTTTTCTACTCAGCTTCGTTTGTGCTGACTTTTGTCCTGTCTTTTACTTTATATATTTTTGCACTCAAGATTTAACAAACATATTAGTACAATTAAATCAAAGCATCTAAATTTAATTGCCTCTTAATCATGGATGATTTTGTCAAATCAAAATCTTGTGGAAAGGTGTTTCAACAAACTCCCCCATTTTGATGTTGGCAAAATACATAATTACGGAACTCAGTTTTAAGTTGCCCCATGATTGAAATTTTTTGACGTGACTCCCCCGTAAGGGTTGCATTTATTTTGTCTTAATTTTATTCTAAGCCTTTCAAGATCTAATTTCATTAGATTTGTTGCTTTTGAGTATACTGGCTTAATTTTGGAGAGATGTTGTCTCTTAGTTTAGTTTTAGTGTCTTTTTGAGTTGTTTGTTCAAACTTGATTAGTCAGATATAGGAAGAGAAAACTGATATTGATTTGGATTTAAAAACAACAAAACAAAGCATAGTATCCTAAACAGTGGATAACAAAAACACACAGATAACAGCAGATAACAGGATATGGTTTGATATGGTGCCAAATTTCTAGACACAAACTCTTAGACACAAATTGGCTAGATTCACTTCTTCGTTCTTTGAGCTGAGGGGTCAACATGAGCAATGCCTTTTCCTTTGCTTCCAGAGGCAGACGCAGTTCCTAAAGTCAGAGGCTGAGTTTCTCTCTGAGTTCCTCTTTTACTAGTCTCCCCCGTTTTGCCATCATCGGGTTGATAAAGGAAGGTTTTATTCCTGGCGGCAGAGGAGAGGTAGTTGGAATAGTGCTGAAGCCTTTTGGTGCTTTCTCCCAAACAGTCAATTACAGGAACGCTATCGTCCTGGACGTGTCTGGGGACCCTAAGAGAACTGCTTATCATGCTAAGGAGACATTCATGTGCCTTGCTCAGACTGGAAATGGAGCTAGTGACCTGACTGTAGGATTGATGGAATAGTTTTAGCAAAGCAGAGTCATAGAACATGCGCTGTGCATTGTTGATCCTTATGGCTTTCATGATAGCTTGCGAGAAGCTCATGAGCTCTGTGTTGGATACTGGATCAGCATCCATCTGGGCTCGATCAATGTTCAAGAGTCTCACTGCCTCACTCAGTTGATTAATCATACATTGAGAGGAAGAGGATACAAGGTCACGGGTACTTGTCAGCTCTGCTTGAATCTTAGTGAAACATTGTTGGAGCTCGGTGGTGGTGACAGATTCTGTATTGCTTGGTGGACTGGATTTAGTTAGCTCAGCATATAGCTTGGTGAAGCAATCTTGCAACTCATCAGATGTTACAGACTCAGTGTGGGCAGTTGCTCTAGAGGGGGTCAGTTCCGCTGCTAGCTTGACAAAATAGTTTTGAAGCTCAGAGGAAGTGACGTACCCTGGATTGACTTCAGATAGCTGTTGAATTTTTCCTTCAAGAGAGTTCAGATGAGTGGCCATAGTAAGCACTAATTCAGTCAGTTTGGCCATTTGCTCTTGGTTTGGTTGCTGAGTTTGCACTGCAGTGATAATACTGATCAAATCTTTCAGGCTCCGGAGTTCTTGTAGAAGTTGAGTGATACCTGTTAGGTGAGAGGGCTCTTGAGTGGATTGGCAACCTTCAGCTTGAGTAGAATGAAAGTCTTGAAGTAGAGACTGAGCTGAAGCAATGACCCTATGGCCAGACTCAGTTGCATTCAAGTAGGCAAACTTAGCAGCATCGGACTCAGAGGCTGGTGCAGGATTTTCCGATGGTGGAGGTGTTGGTTCCTTGCCAGATTGAGGACTTGGATTTTGAGGAAGTTGTTGAGCTGAGTTGTCAACTTTTTGTGATGGAGGTGGAGTTGAGGTATGAGTTGGCTCAAATGGTGCAGCTTGACTTGGATTTGTAGGGTTCTTGGCATGTTCCTCATCTTGAGTAACAGTGGCTTGCTTTTCCGCTAGATCTTCTGGTGGAGATTCAGTGGTAGTTGAGAAATACTTGAACTGAATTGTAGACAAGTCAGTTTCTGGCTCGTCAAGGGGAAAGTCGTTCATGAGATCAAGGTGCTTTTGCGCTTTCTTCTTTAATCTTCGCCGGGTCTCAGTTTTTGGCGGAGAATGGTCAATTTGAAGACCTTCACTTGACTCAGCAGCAATTGTTCCTTCATCTACAGGTTGCTCAACATTACCTTCTTTCCTTGTCTGCTCAGCATCATCATGAGGGTATTCTTCCTCTTCAGTATTACCTTTTTGGTGCTCAACTCGTTCCACATCTTCCTTTTCTTGGTCAATCTCATGACCTTCAGTTTTAGGAGAGGTTAGTGGTACGGCTTCCACTATCTTTAAAGAGTGACCTCTTTTCCTTTTCTTTAGCGGGGTTTCAGGAGTCTCTTCGTTCTCATCCTCAGGCACTTCTGGCCTCTTTCTTTTCTCAAATTGCTCATCAACTTTGTCAGCTTTGGCTTTCTGCCTTGATGAAAGCCTTATTTTCTTTGGAACAGAGTGGATATCCTTGGAGCTAACTTCTACAGCCTTCCTCTTCTTCCCTTTTTCAGGCTGAACTGACTTAAGTGACTCAGTATGAGCTTCAACTTCTTGTGCAGGCTCAGCTTCAGATTCCATTTCTTCTTCCTCATCCTCCTCAGTATCCCCAGTTCCTTCATACCCCTTCAAAGGTTGATTATACAATAGTCCATTCAGGAGGACAGTAGTGATTTCATTTCCCAACAAACTTGTCTCATTCACAGTCTCTATTTGCTTGTCCTGTATAATTTTCGTATTAAGTGAACCCAAACGTAGTTTCCTACCGCTTCGTTGAAGGGCTCCAACTAGAAACACAGGGAGATTGAATGGAGTGGAAGTCAACATGTGCCATATAAAGCACTGTTCGAAGTTAGATGCGGAGGAGGCTGAGCTGAGTTTGGGAAAGATAAAGTTAGTCAGCATGAAATGAACCATCTTTTGATCTTTACCCATACAGGTACTGGGTATTTCTCCTTTATGATCTTTGGGTTTACAGAACCCCTTTAGCTTCTCAGAAGTGGCTTTAGGTATCTTCTCTTTTGTTGTTCGAAATTGGATTCCTTCGTTCGGTATCTCTAATAGTGTGGCTAGATAGGCAGGGGTTATAACGATTTTCTGACCTTTCACAGTGGTCTCCAAGTAATCTGAGTCGTCTGCATCAACTCGTAAATTTGAGTAGAACTCTCATACCAACCTTGGGTAGGCTTTTCCTGGAAGAGAAAAGAGACCTGTCCAGTTGTTTTTCGCAATCCATTCACAGAATGGTGTTTCAGTCGATACGAAGCTCGGAGAGAACCACCGGCATTTTAACACCTCCATATTGTTAACCTTCGAGTGAACTTTCAGCATTATCCTCTCCTTTTCTATTGAAGGACCAGCGTGGTCAGTGGGTGTGTTTTGCTCTTCTGGGGTTTTCTTTTTGCTGGGAGACATTTTTGACGATTTTCAGATTTTTGGAAAGGAAGAAGTTTGAGTTTTAGGGATTGCAAGAATGAGGAAGGACGAGTGGGGGTTCCACTATTTTATATAAGTTAATGAGGATCCTAAATCATTATCTTGCCGTTTTTCTCCTAGGGACGTTCAATCGTCAGATACTCTGTTCATTATGATATCTTCGGCGCATGATTTTTTTCCATTAATGTGCGTCTTCCCAATGTGTCAGAATTTACACGTGTAGATTTACTTTATTGCTGAAATTCGAATCGTCAACAATATTGAGTGCCTAGCGTTTGTTAAGACAATTTTTTTCTATCTCCTATTAACTCAGCATAGATTACATACTCAGCGTATGTTTTTACTCAGCATGGAGTGATTTGTTTATCTACTCAGCATGGAATGTTTACTTAACTTTTAAGCCTACTTAGTATCATTACTTACTACACAAGGTGGCTTTTTCATTTTAATCTTAGTAGGGAACAAATATTTCACTCAATATGGCATTTGTACAATCATTTAAAGTTCCACTCATAATTATTCAATACAGATTTAGTTAGAGTGGATTTGACATACCAATTGCTTCCCTTAGTATGTTGAATTGCTCTCGTGCCAAGGGCTTTGTGAAAATATCTGCAAGCTGATCGTTTGTTGGTACGTAGGTCAGCTTGATCTCTGATGAAGTGATGCCTTATGCTAACATGCTTCATCCTGCTGTGTTGGACTGGATTTTTTGATAGATCAATGGCACTTTTGTTGTCACATTTGATTTCTATAGTCTTTGTTTTGACTCCGTAATCCTCAAGCTGTTGCTTTATCCATAGGACTTGAGCAACACAGCTTCCAGCAGCTACATACTCAGCTTCAGTTGTAGACAGAGCTACGGATGATTGCTTCTTGCTAAACCAAGATACTAGACAGCTTCCGAGGAAATGACATCCTCCTGAAGTGCTTTTTCGTTCTAGCTTATCTCGTCCGTAGTCAGCATCAGTATGTCCAATGAGTGTAAAGTCATTTGAGGTTGGATACCATAGACCTGCATCAACTGAGCTTTGCAAGTATCTAAAAATTCTTTTTACAGCAGTTAGATGAGATTCCCTGGGGTCAGCTTGATATCTAGCACAATAGCATACTGAGTATTGAATATCTAGTCTACTAGCAGTGAGATAGAGTAATGAACCTATCATACCTCGATAGAGTTTACTATCAACTGACTTACTCTTTTCATCCTTGCATAGGACAGTATCAGTACCCATGGGGGTTGATATTGGTTTGCACTCTTCCATGCTGAATTTCTTTAACATTTCCTTGGTGTACTTAGACTGACTTATAAATATGCCATTCTTACCTTGCTTGATTTGGAGTCCAAGAAAGAAGTTGAGTTCACCCATCATGGACATTTCGAAATTTGTTTGCATCTGTTGGCTAAATTCTTTGCACAAGGATTCGTCAGTAGCACCAAAAATTATATCATCAACATATATTTGTGCAAGTAGGGTATGTTTTCCCTTTTTCTTAATGAACAAGTTTGTGTCAGCTTTTCCCCTGACATAGTTCCTGGTCAGCAGGAAGTTGGTCAACCTCTCATACCAAGCTCTTGGAGCTTGCTTTAGGCCGTACAGAGCCTTTTTGAGTTTATAAACGTGATTTGGAAATTTTGAGTCTTCAAATCCAGGAGGTTGATTGACGTATACCTCTTCGTTTATAAAGCCGTTAAGAAATGCACTTTTTACATCCATTTGGTATAATTTAAAATTCATGTAACTGGCATAGGCACACAGTATACGTATAGCTTCTAATCTAGCAACAGGAGCAAATGTTTCTCCATAGTCTATACCCTCTTGCTGACTATAGCCTTGAGCTACAAGTCGGGCTTTGTTTCTAATCACATTCCCATGTTCATCTAGCTTATTTCTAAAAACCCACTTAGTTCCTATAGGCTTTTGATTCCTAGGTTTAGGTACTAAATCCCATACCTCATTTCTGGTGAATTGATCAAGCTCTTCTTGCATAGCATTGATCCAATACTCATCTTGCTCAGCATCAGCAAAATTCTTTGGCTCATGCATTGATACGAATGCAACATTGCTGAGGTATTTTCTAAGTTGATCCCTGGTCATCAGTTTGTTGTTGGCGGTATCAAGAATGGCTTGTTCTGTATGGCCTCTTGGGATCTTTATTTCCTTTGGCAGTGCTGAGTCGTTTGGAAGAGGTGTTTCTACAATCTCTACAGGAATAGATTGGTCAGCAAATGATATTTCAATTTCTTGCTTACCTTGAGTCAGCTCCTGTATGTTAGGCATTGTGGCTTTTGGTTGATCAGCGGAAGCTGAGCCTGGTTCTTCTTCTTCAGGCTGAGCTGACTTACCTGTAGGGTCAGTTTCATCGAACTAAACATGTACAGACTCTTCTACAACTTGAGTCCTTTTATTAAATACTCTATATGCTTTACTGTTTGTTGAGTACCCTAAAAAGATCGCCTCATCAGCTTTAGCATCAAATTTAGCAAGGTTGTCTTTTGTATTGAGTATAAAACACTTACACCCAAAGGCCCGAAAGTATCCAATGTTGGGCTTTCGACCTTTCCAAAGTTCATATGGGGTTTTCTTAAGTATAGGTCTGACTAGAGCCCTATTCAGTATATAACATGCTGTGTGAACAGCTTCACCCCAGAAGTACTTTGGAAGCCTATTTTCACTCAGCATCGTCCTAGCTATTTCAACAATGGTTCTATTTTTCCTTTCAACAACCCCATTTTGTTGAGGAGTTCTTGGAGCGGAGAAGTTGTGGTCAATACCATAGGATTCACAGAATTCATCAAACTGCTGCTTTTTGAATTCTCCACCATTGTCGCTTCTAATGTGAGCTAATTTTAGGTCTTTGTCATTTTCAAGCTTTCTGATCAATGTGGTGAACATCTCAAAGGTTTCATCCTTGTTACTAAGCAAGATGATCCAAGTATACTGAGAGAAATCATCTACAATAACCAAAGAAAATTTCTTACCTCCCAAGATGAGTGGCTGGATAGGTCCGAAAAGATCTAAGTGTAGTAATTCCAATGGCCTTTTGGTTGAGACGATATTTTTACTATGAAATGACTTTTTAGTTTGTTTGCCTTGCTGACAGGCTTTACATAGTTGATCTTTTTCAAACTTTAATTTGGGTAATCCCTCAACTAATTGCTTTCTAGCTAATTTGGCAAGAAGATCCATGCTGACATGCCCAAGTCTTCTATGCCATAGCCAGGAGTTGTCCTCTTTAGATACTAAGCATATATTTTTAGAAAACTGTTTTTCCAAATTCAACATATATACATTTTCTACACGAGGGGTAGTTAAAATCAATTCATTTGTATTTCCCTCGAGTATTTGACACTTAGTATCATCAAATACAACCCTTCTGCCGCTCTTGCAAAGCTGAGCTACACTCAACAGGTTATATTTGAGACTTTTAACTAAGGAGACAGACTCAATGGTTGGGTTACCTCCGATAGTACCTGAGCCGACTATCTTACCCTTCTTGTTGTCTCCAAAGCTTACACTTCCACCTCGTTTAAGCTCTAGTGTGATGAACTGAGTTTCATCACCTGTCATATGTCTTGAGCATGCGCTGTCTATATACCATAGTTTTGACTTCTCCACGCATGTCAAGCTGACCTCATTGTTGTGGTTCTCTTGGTCAGTTCCATCAGAAAGGTCAGCATGCTCAGACTGGGATTGGTCAGCTCCATCATCTGCCATAAAACATATGTTGGCTGTTTCATTTTGCTCAGCTTCAGATGATGTTGACTCATCACTGTCACTCCATGTGGCTACCATAGCCTTTTTGCTTCCCTTCTTCTCTTTATTGAGATTTGGACAACTTGACTTGATGTGCCCGGTATTTCTCTTTTTAATTAAGCTGACTGGAAGTAATTTTGAAAGTTTAATAACTCTGCTTTTGGTCAGCTTGGTGAGAAATGTTTGAAGACAGCTTTAGTCAGATGTTGACTAAAGTTGTTTTCTTGTGAGTTAAGAATTGACACTCTTGGAGGTCAGCTTCAGACTCAGCACCACTTATTTACTCAAGGTCAGCTTAGGCAATTTATATGCTGAATAAATTTAGCAAACAACACATACAATATAAGAGAGAGTTTAGAGATTACTCAGTACCACTTATCCTGGTTCGGCCTCTCTGCCTACGTCCAGTCCCCAGAGTCTTCCGGGCTTTTTGAATCCAATACTGAGCTCTTTAACGGTAGAGCACAAACCAATTACAAGGCAGTTGAATATGCAAGAGTACCTTCCTCTATTCGTCTACTCAACTCCTACTAAGTGCTACAACCCAGCACCTAGATTTCTCTACTGCTGAAATGCTTACAACCAAGCACTCAGTTTTACTCTCTCGATATTTCTATTGATCACAGACTTGTTCCTTTGTGAACTAAAGAACACTTTAGATGATTACAACTCAATCTAGCATTTACACATAGAATAGAAACGTGGGTGTAAGATTCTTTTTTGTATTTGAGTGCTTATGAAACTTTCTCTCTTGTATTTTTCTTTTGATGCTTCAGTGCTTACATTATTTAGGTTCTTCGATTGTCCTTTTATAGACTAAATCCTGTGGATTTGATCGTTTAAAATGTCTTGACCGTTGCTACCAAAACGGCTCTTTTGGGGAACATTTTCTGGAAATCTTCAGACTGCACACCATTCCATGCTTCTGTTTTTCTTCAGACGTCAGGTTGTCTTCTAGCGTTTATTTTGTTTGTTTGTGCCAGTTGTCTGTTTCCAATAATCCAACGTCTCATGACTCTCGGAATCAGTCTTCTTAGGTATCTTCGAGGTTCCAATTATTGGTGCAGAAGATTGGCAGATTTTGTCTTTTAGTAAAACGGATCCTTCATGCTGTCCTGATGAATACTCAGCTTCGTTGGTTCATGTTGAGTTCCTTCAAGGTCAGCTCCGTTTTGTTTAACCACTCCTGAAGAGGTCTTCAGCTTTAGTCAGCTTCGTTTTGTTTCTGAACTTTAACTCCACTCAGCTTCTATTCTGTCATGCTGAGTTCTTTTCTACTCAGCTTCGTTTGTGCTGACTTTTGTCCTGTCTTTTACTTTATATATTTTTGCACTCAAGATTTAACAAACATATTAGTACAATTAAATCAAAGCATCTAAATTTAATTGCCTCTTAATCATGGATGATTTTGTCAAATCAAAATCTTGTGGAAAGGTGTTTCAACATGTTTTTCCTTTACTTGATCCGGAGTTGGTTCAGTGATGGTGGTGAAGAACTGGAACTGACGCCCGGTCAAGTATGTGATTGGGTCCTTGAGCGGTTATTCATCCAACAGATTGACGATGTTGGGTTTTTGGGCTTCGTGTTTGAAATGCTTGTCCGCACTGACTTTTGGAGTTTTGGTTGGAGGAGAAGGGTCTGCGGCAAGGGAGTCAGGTAACTCAGAAGAGAAGTTGAGTCCTAAGTTAGTGTAGAGGTTCTCCTCGACCTTGTCCTTCACTGGAGACTCAGCTATGTTCTCACCAGCTTGCTCAGCAGCAGCTGTGTTACTCGGCTCAGCAGAACCCATTTTATCAGCATGAGCCTGTTGCTCAGTATAGCCTTGTTCTTCCTCCTGATCACAAGGAGTCTTTTCTAAATCAATTTCTTGACTTCGCACGAAGTGTGATTCCTTTGTAATTACAAAGTCAAGTGGGTTAGCATCAATTGGCTTCAACCCAGAGGTTTTCTTCCTCTTTAGAGGCTGATCTGGTGTTTCCTCACTTTCTTCCTCAAGCTCAGCTCTTTTCTTATTTCCTTCGGCTGACTTAGGTTCCCTTTGAGCTGGCTCAGCATGAGCAGCTTTCTTCGCACCAACCACTAACCTGATCTTCTTTGGAGCTATGTTAATGTCTTTGGTTTTAGGGGTTGAGGATTGGTCAGCTTTCCTCTTTCTTTCCTTTCTGGTTCGCATAGCCGGGGCTTCTTCAACTAGAACCTTCTTTCCTTTCTTGGTTACCTCAGCACCTGCTTCTTCAACCATATTATCCTCAGCAGCATCTTCTTCAATCACAACTCCCTTCCCTTTCTTAGGTTTGATAGGCTGACTGTGGGCCAGCACGAACAGTATTCCTGAGGTGATCTCAGTCCCCTCTATGTCAATTTCTCCCTTAAAGCTGACCTGGTGATCCTGAAGTATTTTAGTGATGAGCGAACCCATCCGAAGGATCCCGGTGCTACGTTGAAAAGCTCCAATAAGGAAGACAGGCATGTTGAGTGGCTTGTAATTCAGCATGTGCCAGATGAAGCACTGCTCAAAGTTAGAGGCTGACGAGGAGGAGTTGACCTTAGGAAAGAGGAAGTTGGTCAGGATATAGTGGGCTTGCTTTTGAGCCTGACCCATACATGTACTGGCGATTTCTCCTTTGTGGTTCTTGGGTTTGCAAAATTCAACAACGTAATGAACCCGCTTGTAGTCATTCATGCACCGCAACTCTGCGCCTTCTGCTTTAAGCTTTAGCAGGTTAGCAAGGTAAGAAGGGGTGATGGTGATTGCCTTATTCTTGACCTTGGTGATCAAATAGTCATCATCGTCCTCAGCGACTGCTAGGTTTTCATTGAACTCCTTCACCAGTTGTGGGTAAGTTGTTGCTGGTATAGAAAAGAGGTCGGTCCACCCATTCTTGGAAATCCAGTCACAGAAGGGTTTTTCTTCATTTATGAAGCTCCCGGAAAACCATCGGGAATGATACACATTTAGCCCTTTTATGCTGTTGAAGACTTTGAAGAACTTCTTTTCCTTAGGTTGTTTCTTCTTCTTCTTCTTCTTCTTCTTCGAAGGAGTCGTTTGGTCAGTGTGAGGGTTTTCACCGAGGATGCTGACCTCGGGCATAGCTTGGTCATACTGACTATGGATTTGTCCTTGAGACTCCAAGGAGGTCTCCTTATATTCCTGCTCAGCAGGAGAGGCTGGGTTAATGTCTGAGCGGTTGTCGTCGTATTGCTCGTGGAGTTGTTTTGGGAATCGCTAGACATGGTGTTCTTGAGGGTTTGAGAAATGCAGAGGATTAAGGAATTTTGAGAGAGAGAGATCGAGTGCGATAAGTTTCAAGCATAAAGAGGAGTTAGTGGGAATTCATCCACTATTTATAGTCGGAGCGCGTCGATCTGATAGGTCAGAATGGCGGTTTGATTTTGAATCGATCAACGGCTTTAAATTCTGACATTTATATCACGTTCGGCGCATGGGTTTCTAATCATTACGCTTACGTCATCCTAGGTGGCTACTTAAATTTGCGTGCAAACATTAAATTTCTCAAGTTGTCTTACTCAGCATCTAGAATACTAAACGTTTGGAGTTCTGAGTGCTTAGTTTAGCGTAGAAGGGATTCATATCATGTGAAGTAACTCAGCATTTAGTAATCACTCAATATATATAGCAACTCAGCATACAGTGATTTCATAGCATTCAGTTTTGCTCAGCATATGATAGTTACTCAACATGTAATGATCACTCGGCATATTATAATCACTCAACATTCATTTAGCTCAGATATTTATTGAAGAGGATTAGACATACCGATAGCTTCCCTTAGTATGCTGAACTGCTCACGAGCCAATGGCTTCGTGAAGATATCTGCAAGCTATTCACCTGTTGGAACATAGGCCAGCTTAATCTCACCCTTGAGTACATGATCTTTGATGAAGTGATGCCTTATGCTGACATGCTTCATCCTGCTGTTTTGGATTGGATTTTTAGATAAATCAATGGCACTTTTGTTGTCACATTTGACTTCAATCGTTTTGGTTTCAACTCCATAATCATCCAGCTGTTGCTTGATCCATAGGACTTGTGCAACACAGCTTCCAGCAGCAATGTAATCAGCTTCAGTTGTTGACAGGGCAACTGACGACTGCTTCTTACTGAACCAAGACACTAGACAGCTTCCAAGGAATTGACATCCTCCTGAAGTGCTTTTTCGCTCAAACTTGTCTCGTCTATAGACATCGTCAGTGTATCCAATGAGTGTGAAATCATTTGTGTTTGGATACCATAAACCTGCATTCACCGAGCTTTACAAATATCTAAGGATTCTTTTTACGGCTATGTAATGAGATTCCTTAGGGTCAGCTTGATATCTTGCGCAGTAACATACTGAGTACTGAATATCTAGCCTACTTGCCGTTAGATAGAGTAGAGAGCCTATCATACCTCGATATAATTTGCTGTCTACTGACTTACCTTTCTCATCAGCATAGAGCATAATCTCAGTACCCATTGGGGTAGATATTAGCTTACAACCTTCCATATCGAACTTCTTCAATATCTCCTTAGCATATTTTATCTGGCTAATGAAGATGCCATTCTTGCCTTGTTTGATTTGAAGTCCAAGGAAGAAGTTGAGTTCTCCCATCATTGACATTTCAAACTCAGTTTGCTAAATTCCTTACACATTGATTCGTTAGTAGAACCAAAGATAATATCATCTACGTATATTTGTGCCAACAGGGTATCTTTACCCTTTTTCTTAATGAATAAGGTTGTGTCAGCTTTTCCTCTGACATAGTTCCTGGTCAGCAGGAAACTGGTCAGTCTTTCGTATCAAGCACGTGGTGCTTGCTTCAGACCGTAGAGAGCCTTTTTGAGTTTATAAACATGGTTTGGAAATTTTGAATCCTCAAACCCTGGAGGCTGACTAACATAAACCTCTTCATTTATAACTCCATTAAGAAATACACTCTTAACATCCATTTGGAACAGTTTAAAGTTCATAAAGCTAGCATATGCACATAATATTCTTGTTGCCTCTAATCTAGCTACGGGTGCAAAGGTCTCACCATAGTCAATACCTTCCTACTGACTGTAACCTTGAGCTACAAGTCTGGCTTTGTTCCTGACTATGTTACCTTGTTCATCTAGCTTATTGCGAAATGCCCATTTTGTTCCTATGGTCTTTTGATTCTTCGGTTTAGGCACTAAATCCCATACTTCGTTTCTCTTGAATTGGTCAAGTTCCTCTTGCATAGCATTGATCCAGAATTCATCGTGCTCAGCTTTTGAGAAGTTTTTCGGTTCATGAACTGAGACGAACACAACATTACTGAGATATCTTCTGAGTTGATTTCTGGTCATCAGGGTGTTCTCATCAGCATCAAGAATGGACTTCTCCGAGTGTCCTCTTTGTTGGGGTTTAGTGTCCTATAGACAATTGTTGCAGGATACAAACTTAATGTAAATGAATTGTTCTTTATGTCATTTGTTTTAATGAGATATATGTTTTATAACTATATAAAGGCAATCCCTTTTAAGCACTAAATAAAGTCTAATAAAAGGAAATCCGTAAGTTTGTTTAAAGTGATTATAAAGTGTTCATACAAGCATGAAGTGAGACAAAACTTTATAATAAACTAATAAACTTAAAACCACCCCAAGTCAAGTGATATGTTTAGGATTGATATATCACTGTTGAGACTTGTATGTAACAATATCTTCTGTCCGACAGAAAGCTGATCTCACAAGCTTCATATATATAGATATCTGGACAGTTACATAGATCCGATGAAACGTCATTCATTAGGATTGGGGATCCGATTTGAGATAATAGGATGGGTAGATTCTTCCTTGTCACCTGTTCATCTCATTGGTATTAATAGGTATAACTAATCCTCAGACTCAAAGGAATGTTAATTGGTCATCCTGAATTACTGAATGTGAGACTTTGATCCTGTGGTCCCACGATCCTTAACAGAGATGACTCTGGGGTGTGAACTGCAAAGGTTGGGTGTCACAGGAGGTAATGTCAGGGTAGTTATACATTGGATTGAGCATTTATCACTCCCGATTAATGGGAGATACATCCAAGGATCGCTTGTGGAAGACTCGACTCTAAATCCTTGCAAGGTGATAGCTTAAGAGTAGAAATACAGATTTCACTTAACCTATCTATTTGAGTTGACTCGGCCTGTACAAGTAAAATGAACGTCTCGCTATATGTGACTTGACATCACCCATAGTCATAAGATTCAGTTCAAGGATGTAGTTGATAAAGGATCGAATTATACTGTAACTAATACGGAAGGGTTAACGACAGAATCAACCTGTCTTCTTAACGGACTCTGGGGGAATGATTACAGACTTGCCAATAACATACTCAGTACATCATTCCGTTATGCAAGGATTAAATATAATTCTTGAAGAAATTAATTTAATAGTTGCATACGGCCAGAAGTAGTAAGAACCTAATGGATCACACATAAGACTTGGAACCAAAAGAGAGATGGATGTCATTAATAGATGGAAGCCCAAATGAGCCCAGTAAAGGCCCATTTATATAGAGGGGGGCCGAAATTTATATATAGTAAGTAAGGAATTATTTTAATTCCATTAATCCTAATTTGATTAGGTTTGTGAATTAAATTAATTAAGAGATAATGAAGTTAGGAGTTTTAATTAGATTAATATACTCCTATTATTATCCAATTAGGTTATTTATTATTATCCTAAATGTATTTGATATATTATAAGATAATAATTAGGAATCCTATTCCGAATGGAATTCCTATTAAGTAACCTATTCCTATCTAACTAGGGTTTAGATACAAGTGACTATATATACCCCCTCCTTATGAGAATTTCGACCAAGCCTATCCCCTCCCCTTATTGTGATTTTCGAAAGCTACATTAAGAGAGAGAAAGTGAATTCGCATCCCCTAGTTCGTGGACAAGAATTCATACGGCTTCCGTCAATTGATTAATCTCATTCATCTCCTTTTCTCTTTGATCTTGTGTTGGTTAATTAGAGGCAATCTATTTTGGTTGCATCTCATAAGGGTTGATTCTAACTTAACCTCACCGTGTTATACTTCGTGCTTGGGAACTCGAAAAGAATTGTGGGCGCTTCTTTAACAACGGTAGATTTTTCATCGAAAGGTATTCCTTCTTATCCCTCTTTATATGAAATAACGATTAACGGATTCTATGGTTAAAAGGAAATAGGCTAAAATTTTTATATTTCCGCTGCTATACCTTAGCCTTAATTTCCAACAGTGGTATCAGAGCCATCGTTAAATCCGTTATTTCATATATGAAAATTTAGAAGTTTTTCAATAGGATTGAATAAATATTTATGGTTAGGATTAATTAACAAATTGTTTGATTAATTAATTCTAAAGATAAATAAATTTTAGTTAATTGTTAGTTAAAATTGATTATGCGTATGTTCCTAATTATTTCGGTTGATAATCATTATAACAAAATCTATTTGTTTTATAGTTAGGTTAATAAAATTAGTTTTATTAATTCTAAAAGATAAAACGGAAATCTATTGTAGTTTTTCCTATTTCTGAAAATCGTTTTTAAAATCGTTTTAAAAACTGATATATATATTTATATTTTATAAAAAAATATATATACGACAGCGGCTCGGGTCGCGCCTCACGGCGCGACCAACCGCTGTCGTGCGGCTGCTGCCTCGCGGCAGCAGCCGCGTGCGCAGCCGCGGGGCTGCTGCCAAACGGCAGCAGCCCAGTTTCGGGCCCTAGCCCGAATCCCACTTGATTTTAATTGTTAAAATCGGCTTGTAAATAATTTATATATATATATATATATATATATATATATATGTTTCGGAAATCAATAGTTTTCTGTTTTGATTATCGAATGAAAAATTCGTTTAAAACTTTGTTTTTACCAAGTTGTAAATCAAAGCGTTAAATGAATTGAAATCAAAATAATTGGGACATGCATAATCGACGTTTTATATGGTTATATTAATCTAAGGGTTAATATAAAGATACGAAACGATAAGATGTAAAATTGGATGAAAGTTAATTTGACGAGTTAATGTGATTAACCTAAATATTACATAAGACGGTTATGTAATCAACCAATTAAATTTATTTAATTGAGTCTTTGCATGTTTGGAGTTATGGACATATTTGGACCCTCTTTTAGTCTTTTGGTACTTTTGAAATAGGGCCTGCGCGTCCTGCCTTTCTACTATCTATTGTAATTTCTCCTTTCGTCTGATTCCCTTCAATTCAATTGAAGATTTCTTATAGTAGTATAGAAATTAATATGTAATTTCAAGGCGCCATGGAGAAGACGGAGGACCTAAAGAGAAATATGTAATAGTTAGTATTTCCTTAGGTTTGGCCTTTTATTCCGTCTCTGGCTCGACAGAATAATTTAGATGATATGTCTATAACGCCAATGTATGTATGTATGTGTGTCTGATGTATGCTAAAGCAAATCAAGACTAAGTTAGATTATGAGACTTAAATAAAAATCCCTCATTAAAAAGTTAAGTAAATAAGCAAGTTATTAAAATCGGTTGCCCCTCCCTAATATTATAATTCAGCCGGCAGTACTGGGGCCCCTCCCTAATATTATTAAAATCGGTTGCCCCTCCCTAATATTATATTTCCGCTGCTATACCTTAGCCTTAATTTCCAACACTCTTAGGATCTTGATCTCTTTTGGCAGTGTTGAGTTTTCCGGAGTTGGTGTTTCAACAATCTCTGCAGGATTATATTAGTCAGCAAAGATAATTTCAGGTTCATTTTTACCTTTGGTTAGTCCTTGAAGTGGTGACTTAGTGGCTCCATTTTGGTCAGCGGAAGCTGAGCATGGGTCATCTTCGGTAGGCTGACTTATCTTCCCTTCAGGGTCAGTTTCATCGAACTCAATATGAACAGACTCTTTTACAACCTGAGTTCGTTTATTAAACACCCTATATGCTTTTTTGTTTGTTGAGTACCCTAAGAAGATAGCTTCATCAGCTTTTGAATCAAACTTAGCAAGGTTGTCTTTCATATTAAGAATAAAACATTTACAACCAAAGGCACGAAAATATCCAATGTTGGGTTTTCGACCTTTCCAAAGTTCGTAGGGGTTTTTCTTAAGTATAGGTCTAACTAAAGCCCTATTGAGTATATAGCAAGCTGTGTTGACAGCTTCACCCCAGAAATACTTTGGAAGCCTATTCTCACTCAGCATTGTCCTAGCTATTTCAACTAAGGTTCTGTTTTTCCTCTCAACTACCCCATTTTATTGAGGAGTTCTAGGAGCAGAAAAATTGTGGTCAATGCTGGTGACTTCACAGAATTCATCAAACTGTTGGTTTTTGAATTCTCCACCATTATCACTTCGGATGTGAGCTAATTTTAGGTCTTTGTCATTTTCAAGTTTTCTAATCAGTGTTAAGAACATCTCAAACGCTTCATCCTTGCTATTCAACAAGATGACCCAAGTATATCGAGAGAAAACATCTACAATGACCAAGGAAAATCTCTTACCACCCAAGCTCAGCGGCTGGACTGGTCCGAAAAGATTCAAGTGTAGTAATTCTAATGGACGCTTGGTTGAGACTACATTTTTACTTTGAAAAGACTTTTTGGTTTGTTTACCTTGCTGACAAGCATTGCATAATTGATCCTTCTCAAATCTAAGTTTGGGCAAACCCTCAACTAATTGCTTTCTTGCTAATTTGGCTAGGAGGTCCATGCTTACATGACCAAGTCTCCTATGCCATAGCCAAGAATTATCTTCCTTTGACACTAAGCATATATTTTTTGAAAATTGCTTTTCTAAACTCAGCATGAAAACATTGTCAACATGAGGGGCAGTTAAAATCAAATCATTTATTTTACCGTCGAGTATTCGACACTCAGTGGCATCAAATACAACCTTTCTACCGCTGACACACAGCTGAGCTACGCTCAATAGGTTATATTTAAGACCCCTGACTAGGGAGACTGACTCAATAGTAGGATTTCCTCTAATAGTACCTGATGCCACTATCTTACCCTTTTTGTTGTCTCCAAAACTTACATTTCCACCTCATTTATGCACAAGTGTGATTGTTAGGCATGAAATTGACTAAGTTAAACAGATAATTTATAAGGGAATTCGGGTATTTTTTATATCATTTTGTAAGGAATAAGGGCTAATTAATGTCCTTGTGCAGATAAGCAAAGAAAAATGCTAAACTCGCTGGAAACAGCTTGTTTCGCTAATGCCAATGAGGAGTGGAGCCTTACTTGTGTCCAGCGGTTAAACGCCGGATTATCCAATGACGGACAGCGACAGATCGTTGGTGGCAGTGAAAGGAAAGTGGCAGGAAAAGCAGGTGAAAGTGTGTGGCGATGGGATTGCCCAAAGAAGCATGATGATTTGAAGTCTCACCCCCTTGAGTGTTCAAGGGTTAATCTAAAAGTTAATCATTTTTTAGTTTATTTTAATTGTAGTAAGTAGTTGACTTTGTTTGTAAAAGGGTACGAAAGTTGTACCAATTTTGGATAGTCTCGGTCTTTTCCCTTTAAATAGGAAAAGCAGAGAAGGTTTTAGGAATAGGATATTTTCTTAGTTTTAGTTTTTTTTAACAAGTAGAATAGAAGGAGAAGAGAGCTCTCATGGAGTCTCAAGCTGTAAGAAGAATCTTCTTCTGCTCACTGCTCGATATGAGTGAGTAGACATTTTGAACGGGCATGGCATGGCCGTCCCGGTGATGTAAGTTTTACAACGTTTTTATGAATATTTAGTATTTTGCCAATGTTGTGATCAATGAGGATTTAACTTTCTTGCGTAAGCATGTATGTATGTGTTAGATGAATGTTAGGACACTGCTTTCATCTTCACCGATATCTCTATTGATCTCCCAACTTCGAAGCTGACAAGTTAGAAGGTTGTGTCGAGGGTTTTCTCATCTAAAAATGCAGTTTTGTTCTTAATGCTAGAAAGAACGTATCTTTAGGACGCTAAAGATGTTAGTAAATCTTAGGAGTTTGAGAACACACGACAGTTGACTCAAACTCACTTAAAAACTGATACTTTGGCTTCGTTGACATTATCTTTTATTCATTGAATGTTGTAAGATGTAGCACACCGTGTTCGGTCATGTAAAGCCTGTTCTCTTCCCTTAATCTTTGAAAAGTAACCTTATTTCCTTGATTGAGTATTCTGCCTGAGTCATTAAACAACCAATATCAAACAAACAACCATAAAGGAAGGCACTTTTATAACACACACTGTTTACCAGCGATTTCCCATATTTATTTGTATCATAATCCCTGTGGAGACGATACTCACTTATCACTTTATTACTTGTATCTAGTGCACTTGCTAGAGTCTGTTTACAAGACAACAAGTTTTTGGCGCCGTTGCCGGGGATTGAGAGCAACAAATTTATAGCTGAAATTTCTGTAAAACAGGGTGTTTTTAATCTGTGTGTTAAGGCGTGCAGGAACAAAAAGGTCATTTTTCCATTTATGCGTAGAGCTGCACCTCTTGTTTTTCCTATCGATCTCGAATTAGAGAGAACGTGTAGACGAAACAGAGCGGGAGCTCGACGTGCTAGACAAAGAGAAAGGCAAAGAGAGAGGAGAATGGCTGGAAGGGAAGGACCAGAACAACAAGTTCCACCAAACCAAGAAGAGGAAGGAGAAAATAATAACCCTCCTGTTATGAGAATCAGAGACTACTCTAGGCCAACTACCGAGGGACACTCTTTGTGTATCGTATTGCCCAACGAGGGAAACAACATGTTCGAAGTAAAAGGGTCCATGATACAAATGATCCAAGCCTCGGTGCAATTTAATGGGTTTCAATTTGAAGATCCTAATGGGCATCTTCAAGAATTCATTACCTTGTGCAACACATTCAGGTCGAACAGAGGTGTCTCTGATGATGTGATCAGATTAAAGCTGTTCCCTTTTTCACTAAGGGATAAAGCAAAAACATGGCTGCGGAATTTGCAGCCTGGAACGATCACGAGTTGGGAAGAAATGGCACGAGCTTTTCTAATGAAGTATTTTCCGCCTCGACAAGCCATTAAGCTACGAAATGAAGTGTCACGCTTCATACAGGACGAAGATGAGTCGTTGGCAGAAGCATGGGAAAGATACAAGGAGCTGCTCAGAAGGGTGCCAAATCATGGTATCCCCATGTGGATGCAAATGCAAATTTTTTACAATGGCGCGACCAACGTTTACAAAATCCAGATCGAATCTATCGCGAATGGTAACCCGGAAGATCTAGAGCCACAAGCTTTATATGACCTAATAGAGAAAATGGTCAGTACGAGTTACAACTGGCATTCGTCACGAAGTGAAGGAAAAAGGACAGGGAACGAGGATGTCGTTTCAAAACTAACAAGCCAAGTAGAACAGCTTACCCGGCAGTTGGGAAAGATAAATGTCTCGTCCATTCACAATGAACCGCCATTTAGTGAACCACCATTCAATGAAAGTTGTGGTTTTTGCGGAGGAGCTCATTTCAATATCAACTGTCCTGGAGTTAAGCAAGGAAAAGGCACACGGGCTGAATGCGACTACGCAGGGTACAATCAGAGGAATCAGCCCAACCGTTATTCTAACACTTACAACTCGGAAACGAGGAACCATCCAAATTTTGGATGGACAGGCCAACCGGACCAGCAAGGACAGTATCAAGATCAGCCGAGGTATCAACAACAGCAAGGAGGACATTACCAAAGACAACCTCAGCAGCATTATAAGCAACATGTGCCACAAAAGGAAGAAGTCGAACCAGATATGAAAACAATGATGATGCAGTTCATGAAACAGATGCAGGCATCGATCAAGAATCTGGAAACACAAGTCCACCAGATCGTCGCGTCCACATCAAAAGGAAAAGGAATAATGCCGAGCAATACTGAGCCAAATCCTAAAGGCGACGTCATGGCAATCACCTTGAGGTCTGGTAAGGAAACTCAACCAGTTGTTTTATCTAACAAAGATGCTGAGCGTGCAGAAACATCCAAAGAGGCTGAAGGGGAACTGGAACAAGCTGTTCCTGGTAATGAAGAAACGAGGAAGGATAACTAAGCAAGTAAGCCAAATCAAGAGGAGGAAAGGGCTTGTAAACCACCACAGCCGTATGTCCCACCGATGCCATATCCAACACGGCTGATCAACAAGAAGTTGGAGGAGCAGAATTCTAAAGTGTTGGACACTTTGAGGAAATTGCACATCAACATACCTTTTGTGGAAGCACTGGCACAGATGCCGACATACGCAAAATTCCTCAAAGATATCTTGTCGAACAAGAAGAAACTAGAGAACATTTCCATGATACAACTCAACAGAGACTGTTCGTCCATACTCCAAAACAAGCAGCAGCTTCCAAAGAAACTAAAAGATCCAGGGAGTTTTTTGATTCCTTGTTCAATTGGGAAGCTGACTATTGAAAATGCACTTTGCGACCTAGGAGCTAGCATAAACCTAATGCCATATTCTGTATATGCACAACTCGGGTTAGGAGAACCACAACCCACTCGTATGTCTATTCAATTAGCTGATCGTTCTGTATGCTATCCTAGGGGAGTAGTAGAAGACGTGTTAGTCCAAGTAGGAAAATTCATTTTGCCCGTTGATTTCATTATAATGGACATTGATGAAGATTTGCATGTCCCTATTATCCTAGGAAGACCATTTCTAGCAACAGAAAAAGCATTGATAGATGTAGGAGAGGGAAAGTTATTCTTACGGATAAATGGTGAGGAAGTGATATTTAAAATGAATGAAGCAATGAGGCGTGCGAATAATAATGATGACACTTGCTATTTCTTAGATGATTTTCAGAGTCTTACTACTTTGCAGGAACAGGACACATTAGAAACTTTATTGGGGAGAGAGGTGAACATATGCGAAGGAACAGGCTGTTCCATTAAAAGAAACTTTCTGACACCTCCGTTAGATCCTACTGTTCCAACTCATCAAGAACCACCAGAGGTACCCACTGTGCCTGTGTCTAAGCCAGAATTGAAGCCGTTGCCTGAACATCTCAAGTATGCTTTCCTGGAACCACCCAGCGGAAGTCCTATCATCATATCATCAAAATTAACTCCTGACCAAAAGGCGCAACTAATGGCGGTCTTGCGAAGAAACAAGGCTGCAATAGCATGGAAAATTGATGACATAAAAGGAATTAGCCCGGCAGTCTGTGTTCATAGAATCTTGATGGAAAAGGACCACCGACCAACTGTTCAGCCGCAACGTAGGCTAAATCCCCACATGAAGGAGGTTGTGAGAAAGGAGGTGATCAAACTTCTCGATGCTGGCATTATCTACCCAATATCTGATAGTGTGTGGATAAGCCCTGTCCACGTTGTGCCAAAGAAAGGCGGAACAACCGTAGTCCTAAATGAAAAGGACGAGCTAGTACCCACAAGAACAATAACAGGGTGGAGAGTTTGCGTCGACTACAGAAAGCTTAATGAAGCCACAAGGAAGGACCATTTCCCCTTACCCTTCATTGACCAGATGTTAGAACGACTAGCGGGCTATGCATTCTATTGTTTTCTTGATGGGTATTCAGGATACAACCAAATCGCAATTCATTGCGATGACCAAGAGAAAACCACATTCACATGTCCATATGGGACTTATGCTTACAGAAGGATGCCTTTCGGACTGTGCAACGCTCCTGCCACTTTTCAGAGATGTATGATGTCAATTTTTCATGACATGGTGGAGCGGACTATGGAAATTTTTATGGATGACTTCTCGGTCTATGGAAGTTCATTCGATAGCTATCTAATCAACCTTGAAGCAGTGCTCGCGCGGTGCAAGGAGACTAATTTTGTCTTGAACTGGGAAAAGTGCCACTTTATGGTCAATGGAGGAATTGTCCTAGGGCATAAAATTTCTGAGAAAGGGATGGAAGTGGACAAGGCAAAAGTGGAAGTAATCGAGAAGCTAGCTGTGCCTGCGAACGTCAAAGATGTGAGAAGTTTTTTGGGGCACGCAGGGTTTTATCGCCGGTTTATAAAAGATTTTTCAAAGATAGCACTCCCATTGTCATCCCTACTCCATAAGGAAGCTGAGTTCTCTTTCAATGCAGACTGTTTGAAGGCCTTTGAGCTCTTAAAGACTAAGCTGATCAACTCACCTATACTAGCAGGACCAGATTGGGAGCAACCTTTTGAAATAATGTGCGACGCAAGCGACACTTGTGTAGGAGCTGTTCTTGGACAGGGGATTGAGAAGAGGTTTCGACCTATTTACTATGCCAGCAAAACATTGAACGTGGCCCAGCAAAACTATACAACTACCGAGAAGGAACTTCTGGCGGTTGTGTATGCTTTCGACAAGTTCAGGCCCTACTTGGTTTTATCCAGGGTGATTGTTCACACAGATCACGCAGCGTTGCGATACTTGTTCGCGAAACAAGATGCTAAGCCAAGGTTGATCCGATGGTTGCTATTACTTCAGGAGTTCGATTTGGAAATTAAGGATAAAAAGGGAACGGAGAATGTTGCTGCAGATCATTTGTCAAGGATAGATCACAAAGGCAGGGTTGAACAAATAGAAATCATGGAAAGATTTCCTGACGAGCATCCGTATGCGGCACAGTCTGCGCCCTGGTTCGCCGATATAGCTAATTACCTTGCAACTTCGCTCAAACCACACAACCTATCCACAAATCAAAAAAGGAAGTTTTTCTCCGAAATCAAATATTATTTTTGGGATGACCCTTACCTTTTCAGGTTGTGCGCGGACCAAATCATTCGAAGATGCATATCGCAAGAAGAGGGACAGGATGTTCTCAGCCACTGTCATAACCGCGAAGCAGGAGGACACCATAGTGCAAGCCGTACCGCGACAAAGGTTCTCCAATCAGGTTTTTTCTGGCCCACTCTTTTTAAGGATGCTAATGCATTCGTTGGAACTTGCAATGAGTGCCAACGAACGGGAAACATTTCAGCTCGAAATGCTATGCCCCTAAACAACATAGTTGTGTGCGAAATTTTTGACATCTGGGGCATAGATTTTATGGGACCATTCCCAACTTCCCAAGGGAATAAATACATCCTAGTGGCTGTGGATTATGTGAGCAAATGGGTCGAAGCAATAGCAAGTCCCACCAATGACGCCCGTGTGGTAGTCAAATTTCTGAAAAGATTGTTCGCCAGATTCGGGGTCCCGCGAGCGATCATCAGTGATCAAGCGACCCACTTCTATAATGCGAAATTTGAAAAATTAATGGGAAAACTTGGAGTCTCACACAGGGTTGCCACACCATACCATCCACAAACTAGTGGACAGGTGGAGATCTCCAATAGAGAAATAAAAAGAATCTTAGAGAAAACCGTTGGCAACTCTCGAAAGGATTGGGCAAACAAGCTCGATGATGCTCTATGGGCATATCATACCGCTTATAAAACACCGATTGGAATGTCTCCTTTTCGGTTGTTATACGGGAAATCTTGTCACTTGCCGGTGGAAATGGAACACCGCGCATTTTGGGCGTTAACATTTTTAAATTTTGAGACACAGGCTGTTGGTGAACAGAGAAGTTTACAGCTGAGCGAAATGGAGGAATTCAGGCTGGAAAATGCGGTGAATTACAAAGCCAGGACCAAGCAGTGGCACGACAAAAAGCTCATGAACAAGGTGTTCCATGAAGGACAAAACGTCCTTCTTTTCAATTCACGATTGAGGCTCTTTCCGGGAAAGCTCAAGTCAAGATGGTCAGGACCATTCATTGTGAACCGTGTATTTGCACATGGAGCTGTTGAAATTTTCAAATATGGGGGTGATCCTTTTAAGGTGAACGGACAAAGATTAAAACCATATTTAGAGAACGATCACACAAGGAAGATCGATACTGTTCATTTCCAGGATCCCCCAGGACAGTAAAAGCAAGAGAACAGGGTGTCCACTACAAACACCAATTGTAGCACAAGTAACTTTGCATTTTATTGATTTTTATCTTTACTTTTTATTTTTTATTTTTTATTTTGTTTCTCTTGTGTAAAGTGTGTTTGAAGTTGACTTCATCTTGAGTAATTTCTGCCTAGGCACAATTGTAAAACCTAAAAATCCTTCCAAGGGTGAGGTAGTACAATTGTACCTATGTTGTAGGGAAAGGGAAAATCGTAGAAATTTGGGCGGTAGGAATTTGTTATTAAAGCTAGGAAAAGTGGAACGTCCACTCCTATGCCAAATAGGCAATCATACCGCCTGTTTTTCTCCTCGATAAGATTGAACGGTTGGGGGGATATAAATGCTAAAATAAAATCTTGACCGTTCATCTACCCTCATTCTGATTCGAAAATACACGCCTTTCTGCCGATTTGTCCAGGTGGCCGACTTTGATTCGGCCTCAAACTGACAGATTGGCAAGAAGACACCTCGTTTCCCCTACTTAAAGATGCTTTATCTCAGTTCAGTCCGTCTATCACCATATTTCTTTCTTTTCTTTGAGATTTCTTTTCACAAAGGCAGTTCATGATCTGTGCCCTATACCACTGGAAAACCCTACTTAAACTTGAAAGCGAAATGAGAACCCGAGGCTCGGGAAAAAACGTGAAAATTGAGGGTTCTTCCAAGAAAGAAAAAGCAAAGGCAAAAATGGCGGAACCGTGCACTGTGGTGTTTGTCCCAGATGAGAAGCTGGTCAAGAAACTCTCCCAATTCAAAGACGCCTCTGTTCAGGCGTACTATGATGAGCTAGCGAAACTTCAGTTCAGACCCATCCGAACAGTTTGCTGGGAATCCCTAAAAAGGCTAAAGCTCGAGGATTGTGTACGCACCCTCATGAAGTCTGGTCATTTTGAATGTTTCTTTGAAATGACGGAACCGGTCTATCGGGAACTAACACTCGAGTTCTTGGAAACCTTTAAGCACAACGCTGAGATAACCGAACCTGACGAAGAGGGAAAATTTAGCTTCAGGCTCATGGGTCACTCCCAAAGGCGTTCGCTTAACTTGTTCAACCAGATGCTTGGTGCTGCCGACGATGACGATCTAGAATCCGAGAGCTATAAAGAGGCATTCACCACAACGCCTGATGTTTTCGACCCTGTGGCCTTCTGGGAATCACTTTCAGGACAGAAACATTATGACGGCAGTTCGACCAAGGCATTCAATATCGATGATTACGCTGTTCGGTATTTGCACAAGTTGATCTCTGGTACAATCTTCGCCCGGGAAAACCAAGCCACCATGCCACATGCAGATCTCACCGCGTTGTGGAGTATGGCAGTTGGACCGAGAATGAATTTGGGATTCTGGTTTGGAGAGTACATCAGCGCTTTTTCCAAGAAAAACTCGTCATTCATCTGTTGTGGAAGCATTGTCACCAGAATTGCGGAGTCAATCGGGGTTTTTAAACTTGAAGACCACTCTCGTCTCACGATTGTGAATCACCCTGACCCAATTGATCTTAAGAGCCTCCAAAAGATGTTATTCGGAAAAATTGTGAACGGGAAGTGGGTCTGGATGTCTGATTTTGTTACATCTCGGCAGACTGAGAGCCAGAAAAGGAAAAGCGAGCCTACCCTATCTGTGTCGTCAGATTCCGAGCAAGTCGAGAAGCCGAAAGACTTGGACTTTTATAAGAAATGTGCAAAGATGACCTGTGAGGATGTGATGGATGGATTCAATGCCCTGTTTGCCCAGAATCTGGCAAACCGCGAAATGATATTCCCCATGGAGCAAAAGTACGCATCGCAATAGGGCGAGATCGATATGCTCAAGAGCCTTTGCATTGAGGAGCATGCCAAAGAAAGTCCCTCTGGTTTTGATAGGGGTCAAAAACCCCTATCTTTGGGTACGGTTTTAGGACGGTTTTTAGAGTAATTTGGTTAATAAGCGAGCAATTCTCGCATTTAAATGCTTTTGTGTGAGTTAGTTAGAAATTGGAAACGTTCTATTTACTTTTCGTTGTTGAGGCTTGTTTTGTGATCAATTTAGGCAAATACGGCCGAAATAACATGCATATTAGAATTCCGTTATCTTTTGAAGCTAATTGGTCCGTCAAAAGTCGCACCAAACGAAGCGTTTGCTCAAAATAAGCGATTGACGGATCAATTTGGCTTTTAGACTAATGTTTCCTGGAGTTTTTATGCGTGTGCAGGTGTAAGTTCGGACGAAAAAGGGTATAGAAGTCATCCGGCACGGATCGAGCGCGTTTCGGGCGAAAACGCTCGGCGAGCAGGACCCCCCGGCAGCCGCTCGGCGAATTGAGCATCGGCACGCAGCCCGGGCAGTAGCCCAGGCAGCGCCCAGGCACTGCCCAGGCACTGCCCAGGCAGCGCCCAGGCACTGCCCAGGCACTGCCCAGGCAGTGTGCCTGCTCGCCGAGCAGGCCACCAGGCGCCTACTCGGCGAGCAGGGGCTGCTCGTCGCAATTCTGCTCGGCGAGCAGCCTTTCCTGCTCGGCGAGCAGACCTGCGGGAATTGGTCAAAAAGACCAATTCCGCCCCCACGAAGCCACGTTCGGCCCCACATCTTCCTACACCAACAAGGACACGAAATTAGGTCAAAACGAGACCCGAGACGCGGCTATAAATAGGAATTTCCAATTGTAAATTAGATATCTTTTGTTTTTGTAATTTTCTTATCTTCCACCTCGAGAAATCCTCTCCACCTCCTCCAAAAACCTTCAAACCTCCATTGAAGACGCCTCCAAAGCTCCATTCACCGAGGATTGCTCGAGCTCCATCCTTAAGTCCTAGGAAGACGCCTGCATTGGTTGACAGGTTCCCTGAAAGGGATTTTTCTTCTTTTATAACTTGTTTATCCTATGATACATGCTATGAATCTTAGGCTTATTGTAACTTCGTGACAATGTTCTCCATCTTTGATTAATATAATAGTTTTGTTTCTTCAATTGTTTTAATGCTTTGAATCTTTGTCTTACGCTTTGTTTGATTGGTTTAACTCATTCGATAATCCCAAAATCAAGTTGGCACATATTGCGAGCTGAATCTGACCTAGTCAGTGCCTATAGGATTGACGACCCTATAGAAGATTAAGCCCAAATTACTGAGCCTTAGAGCTAGTTTCGGCCTTACAAGGGAATCACGAACTAGGAACTTTAGGAGGATAGGTCGGGTTAATCACCTCGAACACAAGTGACTTAGATTTTAATTCAATTGTTTAAACAATCTATTTCCATTATCATCGTATCCCTCCATGATCCTTTAGATGATTGCATTGGCAAAAGATCACTTAGGAGTAGTTTAACTTAATTAGGGGTAGAGTAATTTAGTTAGGGTTAGAATAACTTAGTCAGAATTAGATAATCTAGTTAGGATTAGTGCAAACCAACCTAGGAGTAGATTAATTAAACAAAACCAACTCAAACCCCTTAAGCCTGGATAACATCCGAGACTTAGTAATTCGGTACTTGCAGAAATAAATCCTGTGGACGATAACCTGGACTTAAACCCAGAAATTTATTACTTGATAACGACGGGGTACACTTATCCCTCAGATCGGGTTCTTCGCAAGAATCCGCATCAAGTTTTTGGCGCCGTTGCCGGGGATTTATTTCTTCTGCAATATCGAACCAAAGGTTGATTTGTTAGTTTAGGCATTCATTGTGAATATCTTTGTTTATATCGTTTATACTTGTTGATATATGATTTCTTTATACGTTTCTATACTTGTTCATATCTGTATACTGTTACTTATCAACTTTTGTGCTAGAACTTCACTTTTTCTCAGCATTCTCTGATCAATGAATTGGCACGAAAAAGTCGAGTGGGAAGCTCAAAAGTTTACTATCCCATCAAGACAATACATTCATACCCTGGAGAATGAGGCTCCCAATCCCTCCATGGCCGACTTAAATGAGAAAATGGATATCTTGATGGCAAATCTGAGCCTCAACACCAATGAAAGTGTAAGTTTTGTGGGTAATCACCAAAGGTATAATTCTAACCCCAATTCTTACAGCTTTTATGGTAGTGATTGGAGGAGACCTCAACACTCAAATCTGTCCTACGAGAACCCTAACATATTGAGGCCTCCAAATAGGTTTGTCAATGAGCACAGGGAAAACGAATTGGGAATGTTCCCTTACGAACAAGCAAGCCAAGTTCCTCCACAACCCTCTAGCTCACGAGATGAGGTGCTGTCCCTTTTGAAAGGAATATCAGCCCGACTTACAATCAACGAGGAGGTTTGCAAGGACTTGAGCAACCAACTGGCTCAAATAAACCAAGAGATGCAAAAGCAATCCCGAGATGCTCTCCCAAGCATAAAGGAAAACATAGAAATCCCACAAAGGGAATCAGCTCAAGCCATCTCTTTGAGGAATGACAAAAAGGTAGAACCAAGTCCACTATCACATGCATCACTCGAGGTAAGTGAAGAACCGGAAGCGGTAAGCAACCCCGGTTCAAAATCTGAAATTCTAAATCATGTGGTAGAGATAAAAGATCAAATCAAAACTTGTGTATCTCAAGTACCTTTTCCTCAAACATTAGAAAAGTTTAGGTTTGTTTCATGCTCAGAAGTTTTCATTCTCTTCGACCTACCAAGAGAATCCAAAAGGGAGCAAACCAAACTTTTTCATAATATGTTTAAATTCGGCCTCCTGCTTTCATTAAACTTATTAGAGGCTCTTAATCCGTTTTGTAGGTACGGATTATTTATTCAGGAATTTGAATTCCTAACACGAGTAGAAGCATACACCTAGGCGGGAATTCTATGTCGAGCTCACCGACTATAACGTAGCGCTTCTTGGGAGGCAACCCAAGTTTTAATAAAACTTTTCAGGTTTGTTTTATTTAGATTATACATTGATCTCTTAGTTTAGTTTTTTTAGTTTTCTTTTACGTTTTTTTTAAATGTTCGTCTAAAAAAAAAATAATAATAATAAATAAATAAATTTTTTTTTTAGTTGTTTAGTTTTCTTTTATTTTCTTTTATTTTTATTTTTTTTTAAGTTTTCAGGTTTAAAAAAAAAAAAAAAAAAAAAATTGGCCCCAGGAGGCCCAGCTCGCCGAGCTGGGCACTGCCGCCCAGCTCGGCGAGCAGGGCCCTGCTCGCCGCGCGCTGGGCGCTGGTGCCCAGCACGCCGCTAGGCACTGTGCCCAGCCTGCCGCTGGGCGCTGGCACCCAGCCTGCCGCTGGGCACTGCGCCCAGCCCGCCGCTGGCCGCTGGGCACTGCTGCCCAGCGGCGGTGCTCGGCCGCGATAAGGAATTTTTTTTCGAGATTTTTTTTTTTAAATCCCGAACGAAGCTGAAATAAATAAATAAATAAATAAATAAATAAATAAAATTTGCCACCGCAAATCGTCAAACTTTTGCGATTGCGATAAAATCCGTAAGTTTTCTTCTCCACCCTAACTTTTTACACTCGTACTTCATGATTTATGATGCAATGTTGGAACTTATTGCATAATTTTAGTGTGAGGAGGAGGGGTAGACAAACTTACAAAAATTGTATAAATTTTTAAATTTTTGTTGCGTCGTGTCTAGTTTAGGTTTGCGTTTTGGTGTTTTATTTCTGCTTTACTTATGTTTTTGCATGTTTAGGACCTAAAACCGTGAACCTCCTTCGAATCTAAACTTCGTTATTTGTCTTTGAGGGCTGAGAACCGAATCTAAAATTGCATGACAACTAGTTTAGGTGTAGGACACAACTCTTGTATCTGTAAAAGCATGAGCTAAGGTTTGCATTTAGACCCTACTTTTGAAGAAATGCTAAAATCATTACTTAGGTAGATAATTTAAGAATTGAAGGCATGTGATGTTAAACTTGAGTTTGGGGAAAACTAGTAAACACAAAATTGAAACCCAAAGAATTGTGAGCTGAATTTGAGCCTAAGAGCGAACATCGAAAAGCTCTTTTTCTTGACATTTTTGTGTGAATGCTTTGACTTGTGGAAGATTACAGATTTTGCACCTAATACTGTGTTGAACCTACATGCAATGATTTGAGATGATAAACGATGAATCGGCCTCATTAGAATTAACCTTTTCTTTACCTTATTTTCTCTTTTTCATTCACTCTAGGAAGCCCCTTTGAGCCGACATTTTTGTAGTTTGTAGATTTTTTTTCGTTCTAACCCGTTTTTGCGAACCACAACTTGGTTCGCTACTTAACCTTTGTTTTTGCAAAGCTCGAATTGAGCCTTTGTTTTTCTCTAGCGCTTTATCGTTGTTTATGGCATTATAGTAGCAAGCCAAAAGGCTAAGAGGTGAATGAGCATCACTATCCCAAAAGAAAAAAAAAAATCACAAAAAAGAGAAAAGAAAAGAGACGAACAAAAGGGAAGAACTTCATTCCCCAGTTCCTAAAAATAAAAACGTCTCAAAAAGAAATCCAAAATAAGGGATGAATAAAAAGCTCAGTCACTCTGTATTTGCTAAAGCCATTTTAACCTTGTTTTTATAGCACTAGAGCTTTTAACCTTTGTTGTACCTTTAACCCTCTAACCACATTACAACCCCAATTAGAGGCTGTTTTTTGATATCATCGGAGTCATGTAGCATAGTAGAGGAACTCGGATGAACGTGCAAAATCAGCGTAATCCTAAGCAAGAACATAAGCCGAGAGTAAACACCTTAGCCACCAAAAATTGTGTGAATGAGTGAACTACCTATGGTGAGGTGTTTTACTTAGCAATCCCCTTAAACTCGTTTAATTGAACATGTGTCCATTTGCTTAAAACTATGACCCATGATAATTGAAATGCGGCTTTTGGATATCGTGTCTCTACTTTGTTTTTCCGAATCCATGTAATTACAGATGTTCGAAGTTGTGTCAAGCACCCAGTCAAACCGGGAGGTTTTCTAACTTGCTTGTGGTGGCGGGTTTAGTTTTTTAGTTTACTTGGGGACAAGTAAAGTTTTAAGTGCGAGGAGGTTTGATAGGGGTCAAAAACCCCTATCTTTGGGTACGGTTTTAGGACGGTTTTTAGAGTAATTTGGTTAATAAGCGAGCAATTCTCGCATTTAAATGCTTTTGTGTGAGTTAGTTAGAAATTGGAAACGTTCTATTTACTTTTCGTTGTTTAGGCTCGTTTTGTGATCAATTTAGGCAAATACGGCCGAAATAACATGCATATTAGAATTCCGTTATCTTTTGAAGCTAATTGGTCCGTCAAAAGTCGCACCAAACGAAGCGTTTGCTCAAAATAAGCGATTGAAGGATCAATTTGGCTTTTAGACTAATGTTTCCTGGAGTTTTTATGCGTGTGCAGGTGTAAGTTCGGACGAAAAAGGGTATAGAAGTCATCCGGCACGGATCGAGCGCGTTTCGGGCGAAAACGCTCGGCGAGCAGGACCCCCCGGCAGCCGCTCGGCGAATTGAGCATCGGCACGCAGCCCGGGCAGCAGCCCAGGCAGCGCCCAGGCACTGCCCAGGCAGTGTGCCTGCTCGCCGAGCAGGCACCCAGGGGCCTGCTCGCCGAGCAGGAAGTGCCTGCTCGCCGAGCAGGAAGTGCCTGCTCGCCGAGCAGGCCACCAGGCGCCTGCTCGGCGAGCAGGGGCTGCTCGTCGCAATTCTGCTCGGCGAGCAGCCTTTCCTGCTCGGCGAGCAGACCTGCGGGAATTGGTCAAAAAGACCAATTCCGCCCCCACGAAGCCACGTTCGGCCCCACATCTTCCTACACCAACAAGGACACGAAATTAGGTCAAAACGAGACCTGAGACGCGGCTATAAATAGGAATTTCTAATTGTAAATTAGATATCTTTTGTTTTTGTAATTTTCTTATCTTCCACCTCGAGAAATCCTCTCCACCTCCTCCAAAAACCTTCAAACCTCCATTGAAGACGCCTCCAAAGCTCCATTCACCGAGGATTGCTCGAGCTCCATCCTTAAGTCCTAGGAAGACGCCTGCATTGGTTGACAGGTTCCCTGAAAGGGATTTTTCTTCTTTTATAACTTGTTTATCCTATGATACATGCTATGAATCTTAGGCTTATTGTAACTTCGTGACAATGTTCTCCATCTTTGATTAATATAATAGTTTTGTTTCTTCAATTGTTTTAATGCTTTGAATCTTTGTCTTACGCTTTGTTTGATTGGTTTAACTCATTCGATAATCCCAAAATCAAGTTGGCACATATTGCGAGTTGAATCTGACCTAGTCAGTGCCTATAGGATTGACGACCCTATAGAAGATTAAGCCCAAATTACTGAGCCTTAGAGCTAGTTTCGGCCTTACAAGGGAATCACGAACTAGGAACTTTAGGAGGATAGGTCGGGTTAATCGCCTCGAACACAAGTGACTTAGATTTTAATTCAATTGTTTAAACAATCTATTTCCATTATCATCGTATCCCTCCATGATCCTTTAGATGATTGCATTGACAAAAGATCACTTAGGAGTAGTTTAACTTAATTAGGGGTAGAGTAATTTAGTTAGGGTTAGAATAACTTAGTCAGAATTAGATAATCTAGTTAGGATTAGTGCAAACCAACCTAGGAGTAGATTAATTAAACAAAACCAACTCAAACCCCTTAAGCCTGGATAACATCCGAGACTTAGTAATTCGGTACTTGCAGAAATAAATCCTGTGGACGATAACCTGGACTTAAACCCAGAAATTTATTACTTGATAACGACGGGGTACACTTATCCCTCAGATCGGGTTCTTCGCAAGAATCCGCATCAGGTTTCTCTGTGAAAAGTCCGGTAAGACAAGTGCCCGAAACACCTGCCAGTGCCAATGTTAAGGCTAACGCTGCCGCCTCCTCGAAGGAGGAGGGTATTCCTGCCCCTGTGGATAGAGAGGTTAACTCCTCTCTTTCCCATCACGCCTGATCTGACCAAATATTCGCTGTCCTAGCATCTGGTAACCTCTAACACCCTTACTCTATCATGTTTTGGTCCGCCTATCTTGTACAATCTGCTGCCGAGATTATTAACATTGAGGACAATGTTTTGTTTTCTTTTGGGGGTGGGGATTGTGTTGTGTGCATCACAATTTATGCAGAAATAACATGATAAATGCTGTAAATCGGTTGGTTTAATTTAGTGATTTGATGTAGAACAAATATCCCTTGAGAATCCTTGTGCATATCCTTGGTAATTATTGTCTGCTTCCATTGTTTTCTTTCCGCTTATGTTTGTTCCATCTAGAGAATTGCTTGGTGTTATGTAGGAATCATAGAGCAGACTGTGCATGCTATTTGGTGTTAGGTTGTGTTAATTGCTTGTTTGTACTTCGTGTTCTCTAATTGAGGAAGTTCCAAAAATTTTGAAATCTTTAATTCCTCTGTCAAAATTAGTAATCATGGCCTTACTGCAATTTTCCCCGAAAATAGTGAGAATTTGAGCTTTATAATGCATCCATGGTATGCATTGTTTTTTTGAGTGGGCCAGCACTCACTATCTTTAGGGAGAATTTGCCTTGGTACCCTGATGAAACGGTGATTGGTTCTGAATTTCATAGGAGGAAAAAGGCATTTAGTTATTCCCTCCGTTACACAAAAGGCACCTGTGCTATGCACCCCAATTATTAGGATAACCAAGTCGAGCCATAACCTGCTCTTTCTGAATAACCACAAATAATAGCCCTCTCCCTTCACTTAACTCTAAAATACCTTGAGTTCTTTCTTATTCCTCGAATTGCCAATTGTTTAAAATAAAAATCATGTGCTTAAGTTATGCGAATATAAGCAATTGAGAAAACATCGCTTAAGGAAAAGATTGAATGAACTAGGGAATATAATGTGGGGAGGAAGGAACCTTTATTAATAGTCAGAAGAGTACTGGGTTATGAGGGAACAGTTTATGTAGATAAAGTATGGGTAAACAGCAATAATTATAGGCTGCGAATGTTAAATAAAGTGCAAAAAGACAGAATTCATACACTGAAATAGCTTTTCACTGTCAAACCAGAGCCCAAGCCTAACATTACAACCTTTATAAAGTCCTTTGGACTATGTCAGGAGGAACTTTGACCCATAGACTCGGGATCAATAGGCAAACTCGCACCCTAAGGGTGTGGTGTCTGAGCTGAGGAGTGAAATCGCATTTGTTTTTCCTATGGCAAAAAGATGTCATGCGAGAGTGAGTGAATTATTCCATTCCTTAGTGAGGCATGTCTGGCTGTTGGTAACTCTTTGTGAAAGAGGAATTCTAAATTTTAAGATTTGAGGAATTTCTTGAGCAAAAAGGACACAACTTTCAAAACAAGCTTTTACTCTTTGATGAAACCTTAGCATGCATCTGTTCATCTCCTAATAGTGCCAAGCGTTCTATGTTTCTTTACTCGTCGTTCTCATTCATTAAACTAATTTCATTCCTAACCCTTTTTCTAATCTCTTCTTACAATTTGTTGCTTGAGGACAAGCAAAGGTTCATTTTGGGGGTATTTGTTAGGCATGAAATTGACTAAGTTAAACAGATAATTTATAAGGGAATTCGGGTATTTTTTATATCATTTTGTAAGGAATAAAGGCTAATTAATGTCCTTGTGCAGATAAGCAAAGAAAAATGCTAAACTCGCTGGAAACAGCTTGTTTCGCTAATGCCAATGAGGAGTGGAGCCTTACTTGTGTCCAGCGGTTAAACGCCGGATTATCCAATGACGGACAGCGACAGATCGTTGGTGGTAGTGAAAGGAAAGCGGTAGGAAAAGCAGGTGAAAGTGTGTGGCGATGGGATCGCCCAAAGAAGCATGATGATTTGAAGTCTCACCCCCTTGAGTGTTCAAGGGTTAATCTAAAAGTTAATCATTTTTTAGTTTATTTTAATTGTAGTAAGTAGTTGACTTTGTTTGTAAAAGGGTACGAAAGTTGTACCAATTTTGGATAGTCTCGGTCTTTTCCCTTTAAATAGGAAAAGCAGAGAAGGTTTTAGGAATCGGATATTTTCTTAGTTTTAGTTTTTTTAACAAGTAGAATAGAAGGAGAAGAGAGCTCTCATGGAGTCTCAAGCTGTAACAAGAATCTTCTTCTGCTCACTGCTCGATATGAGTGAGTAGACATTTTGAACGGGCATGGCATGGCCGGCCCGGTGATGTAAGTTTTACAACGTTTTTATGAATATTTAGTATTTTGCCAATGTTGTGATCAATGAGGATTTAACTTCCTTGCGTAAGCATGTATGTATGTGTTAGATGAATGTTAGGACACTGCTTTCATCTTCACCGATATCTCTATTGATCTCCCAACTTCGAAGCTGACAAGTTAGAAGGTTGTGTTGAGGGTTTTCTCATCTAGAAATGCAGTTTTGTTCTTAATGCTAGAAAGAACGTATCTTTAGGACGCTAAAGATGTTAGTAAATCTTAGGAGTTTGAGAACACACGACAGTTGACTCAAACTCACTTAAAAACTGATACTTTGGCTTCGTTGGCATTATCTTTTATTCATCGAATGTTGTAAGATGTAGCACACCGTGTTCGGTCATGTAAAGCCTGTTCTCTTCCCTTAATCTTTGAAAAGTAACCTTATTTCCTTGATTGAGTATTCTGCCTGAGTCATTAAACAACCAATATCAAACAAACAACCATAAAGGAAGGCACTTTTATAACACACGCTGTTTAGCAGCGATTTCCCATATTTATTTGTATCACAATCCCTGTGGAGACGATACTCACTTATCACTTTATTACTTGTATCTAGTGCACTTGCTAGAGTCTGTTTACAAGACAACAGTGATGAACTGAGTTTCATCACCAGTCATATGCCTCGAGCATGCGCTGTCAATGTACCATAGCTTTGACTTCTCCGCGCACCTCAAGCTTACCTGCAATTGAACTAGTTATCTTTAGGTACCCAATTCTTTTTGGGTCCTCGTTTGTTAGATTTAATAGGTGATGCATCATATTTGTTTTTGTGACGACATACATTTATAGTGTGGCCATCTTTCCCACAATAGTCACAATAAACCACCTTTTGAGGATGTTTCCATTTTTGGTCGGCACGATGGTGCTGAGCATACCAACACACACTTACAGTGTGTCCTCTCTTTCCACAACAGTCACACTGACTGTTCTGCTGAGTGTACCGTCTTTGATGACTAGTACCTGAATACTCAGCATTCGGATAGAACCTTTTCTTAGCCGATGAACTCAGCTGGTTCTGTATTGAAGTGATGTCCTTTCTCAGTTTCTTAGAATCTGATTGGACTTCCGAGACAAACTGATGCATGATTTTTAGATTTTCATCTTGCCTGGTATTGTCCTGGAGAAGATGTCGGAGGTCACTGAGTTTAACCTCTTCAATCTCATCACACCGCCTGTTGAGTGCTCTTATTTTCTTGTTACACTTTTTGATCAGTGTATAAAGATCACTCAAGGCATTAACCATTTCATTTCTGAGCAAGGGTATAGATGTTCCCTCATTAGAGTGTTCCTCATGGCCAGACCTATCGGAGAGGTCAGCTTGCTCAGATCGGCAGTCGTCGGCAGCTTCGTCAGCCATAAAACAGATGTTTGCTGACTCAGTGGCATCAGCTTCTGATGAGGTTGACTCATCACTGTCACTCCATGTAGCCACCATTGCCTTTCTACTACTCTTCTTTTCTTTCTTCAGAGTGGGACAACTTGACTTGATGTGCCCAGTTTGATGGCATTCGAAACAAGTAATAGGCTTGGAGTTGTCCTTCTTAGGTCTGTTGTCGCTAGAATCAGCTCTATATTTATCACTTCTTTTGAATGGCCTTTTGCTGTTCTTATCGCTTTTCCTAAACAACTTCTTCATCTTCCTGGTAAACATGGCCATCTCCTCATCATCTGATGAGTCAGCTTCGGTTGAGTCGGCTTTCATGATAAGAGATTTTTGCTTCTTGTCCTCAGTTTTCTCTTTAGCCTCAAAGTTTTTCATGGAGATCTCATGGGTCAGCAGAGATCTGATGAGCTCATCATATTTGTACGTGGTCAGGTCCTGAGCTTCTTCAACATCTATCTTCTTAGCTTGCCAGCTCTTGGGGAGACTTCTCAAGATTTTCTTCACATGCTTTTCTTCTGTGAAGTTCTTGCCGAGTCTCTTAAGCTCATTTATGATGTTGGTGAATCTTGAGTTCATTTCAGAGATGTCTTCATTTTCATTCATCTCGAATAGCTCGTATAGCCGCATATGTTGATTCACTTTGGACTCCTTGACCTTACTGGTTCCTTCATAGGTAACCTCCAGCTTCTTCCAGATTTCCTGTGCTGACTCACAACCTGAAATTTTGTTGTACTCTGCAGCATCTAACGCACAGTGAAGCATATTGATAGCCGAAGCATTATTTTGTAATTTTTTAAGGTCATCATCTGACCATTTATCCTCACTTTTGATGGACTTTACACCATCAATAGTTTCATAGGGAACAAACAGGCCTTGGACTATAGCTAGCCATGCACTCATGTTTCTTGCCTGGATAAATTTTTTCATCCTGTTCTTCCAGAATGTATAATTTGACCCGAAGAACAGTGGAGGCCGACTAATAGATAATCCATCGGGGAGTATCTGTGTTGTTTGATTTCCTGGAAGAAAACGAGTGCTATTTTCAGCCATTACAGGGATCAGCTCAAGATAGTTTATCTTGAATAGTGAGCTACTGTGCTATGATACCACTTGTTGGTCCCGTGTAACTTAATATGATTAGTTCCAGGGGGGTTAGGAACTAATATAACTTTTTCGCTTAATAATGCTGACTTAATTAAATATTTGATAATTTAACTCAGCTTTAGGTCAGCAAGGCTGAGTGAAGTGTGAGACAGCTTTAATCAAACACTGACTAGAGCTGTTTTAATTATGAGTTGGGAAATAACACTTTAGGTCAGCTTCCAACCCAGCACTCTGATTACTCAGCGTAGGCTTGTACAAATTATATACTGAGTAATTTAAGCAAGCAACACATACGTATATATCAAGAGAAAGGGTTAGAGATTACTCAGCAGTCTTATCCTGGTTCGGCCTCACCGCCTACGTCCAGTCCCCAGAATCCCTTTGGGCTTTTTCAATCCACTACTGAGCTCTTTAAAGGTAGAGCACAAACCGTTTACAATAGCAACTGAGTATGCAAGAGTACCGTCCTCTATTCGTCTACTCAATCCTATCTCACACTGAGTACTATACCTGAGTATCCAGAATTTCTCTACCACTGAGTACTATAACCGAGTACTCAGCACCACTCTTCTAGCCTTTACAATTGATACAAAATTGTTCTCTCAAAACGAAGAACACTTTAGATGAATACAAATTCACTCTAGACTTTTACACAATGATTGGAATTAGGTGTAAGAACTTGCTTTTTCTAATCAGACAGCTTCTCTTTTGGATTCTTTGACTTAGTGAAGATTTTGCTTGTCTGTTTTTCTTGTATGTGTTCGGCAATGATCCAAGTGTTGAACTTGTCCATTTATACTGAATTCTGAAGCTTCAATGATTTGAAAATCCGACATAGCCATTGAGAAGAATGGTCTTCTTCGTCATCATATGGTCAGTATTCAGAATCGCAGGCCAATCCTGTCTTCTGATTTGTGCAGGAGGCAGGCTTGCCGGTTTCGTCTTCTTGCACCAGGTTCATCTTCTAGCACCAGGTTTGTGTTCTTGCCAAATGCCAGAGGTCCATGCGTCTCGAAAAGATCTTTGATCATATTTCCGAGGCTTCTGATTTGTTGCAGAGACTTGTCGGACCTTGTCTTCTAGTAAACGGATCATTGGCGCTGACTTGATCTTTACTCAGCTTGACTCAACGGCGACTTTGAAAGTTGCTCAGCTTGACTCCGCAGCTTCGCCTTCAAGCTTTCTTAAAGAAGACATCTATCTTGTAATGCTGAGTTGTATTCTTACTCAGCTTTTGTTGTGTGCCTTGCTTATGCTGACTTCGTTCTGTCTTTCTTTTAATGAATACTTAGTTCCTATTCTAGTCAGTTTGCTTACTCAACATTGAACAAACATATTAGTACAATTAAATAAAAGCACTTAAATTTAATTGTCTTAATCATGGGATTAACTTAAATAATTTTGTCAAATCAAAATCATGTGGAAAGGTGTTTCAACAATAATCCCCGTGGATTTGACAATCATGGCATTTCTTCGCATATTCGTTGCAATCTCTTTCCATGGTGAGCCAATAGAAGCCTTGCCTTACAATTTTCTTTGCTAACACTGCTCCTCCCATATGGGCTCCATAAATTCCCGAGTGCACTGACTCCATCGCTTCCCGGGCTTCTCCCTCGTTTAAACATCTCAATTGTAATCCATCGGCGTGCCTTTTGTAGAGCAAGTCATTGTGGATGACGAACTACTGGGCTAACCTTCTAATCACGGCCTGATCCCTAAGCTCTGATTCTGCCGGAAAAATTCCATTTTTCATGAAATTCACAATATCGAAGTACCAAGGCTTCTCCTCCACTCTTAACAACATCACATCTTCGTAGCACGATTTGTGAGACCTCCTCAACACCAGAGGCTTTGAGGCAAGGTTCCGAGGATTATCCCATACCGACACCAAAGTGGCCAAAGCATCTGCCGCTTGGTTCTACACTCGAGGAATATGATAAAAATGGCATTCCTTGAACCTTTGTGTCAACCCTCCTAACTGGTCTAAGTACGAGCACAACCTTTCTTCTCTTACTTCCCAATTTCCCTGGGCTTGTTCGATGATCAACTTTGAATCACCCCAGATTTCGACATACGATGCTCCGATCGCTGCTAATGATTCTAGCCCATAGATGCATGCTTCATACTCGGCCATATTGTTGGTGAGAGGAAACGACAACTTCTTTGCCATAGGGATCCTTTCCCCTTCTGGTGAGATAAGTAACACTCCTACCCCGGCTCCATTCGAGTTAACCGCTCCATCAAAGAACATTTTCCACGGTATAAGTTCTATTGCATTCAGATGTTCATCGGGGAAGTCATAATTTATCTCATATTCTTCCGCACTTAGGGGTTGATTGGCCAGAAACTCTGCTACAGCTCTCCCCTTGATAACCTTCTTTGTCATATATTCAATGTCGAATTCTGACAGAAGCAACAACCATCGGGCCAGCTTTCCGGTTAAGGATGGAGTTCGGTACAGATACTTCACGGGGTCCATTCGGGAGATGATGATCACTTTGTAAGATTGAAAATAGTGCCACAGCTTTTTCGTTAGCCACACTACTGCTACGCACGTCTTTTCGATCATATTATACTTGAGCTCGTATTCTAGGAACTTTTTACTCAAATAGTACACTGCATGCTCGACCCCTGTGTCCTCTTCTTGGGCCAACATTGCCCCAATTTGTCGCTCCTCAATCGCTAGATACAAGAGAAGTGGCTTTTCGAGTTTGGGTGGTCTCAAAACAGGTGGATTAGTCAGATAAGATCGGATACTCTCTAATGCTTGCTGGCATTTGTCGTTCCAGACCATCGGTTTATCTTTCCGCAACAGTTTAAAGATTAGCTCGCAGATCGTGGTGAGTCGTGCTATGAATCGACTGATATACTGAACCTGCCCCATGAACCCTCTCACTTCTTTCTCATTCTTTGGTGCCAGAATTTCCTGTATGGCCTTTACTTTGTCGGGATCCACCTCAATCCCCTTGTTACTGATCACATAGCCTAAGATTTTCCCCGATGAAATGCCAAAGAAGCACTTCTTCGGGTTCAACCTTAGCTTGAATTCCTCAATTTGGGCCAAAAACTTGCGAAATGCCCCTCTATCTGATTTGACCATCATGTCATCCACATAGACCTCCACCTCTTTGTGTATCATGTCGTGGAACAGTGCTGTAGCCATTCGCTGATAAGTTGCCCCGGCGTTTTTCAAACCAAACGGCATGACCCTATAGTAGTATCTTCCCCATTCAGTAGTGAACGAGGTTTTTGCTTTGTGCTTCTCGGCCATCTGAACCTGCATGTAGCCCATAAAGCCATCCACATTTGTGTGTAAGACACTTGATGTTATGCTGTCAATCAATACGTCGATGTGAGGTAACGTAAACTCATCTTTGGAGCAAGCCTTATTGAGATCTCTATAATCGACGCACATTCGCACTTTGCCGTCTTTCTTTGCGATTGGCACTACATTTGCCACCCACGGAGGATAGTCGATTACTTCGATAAAACCTGCCTCTAACTGTTTCTTCACTTCCTCTTTGATCTTATCTGCCCACTCTGGCCTCATGCGTCGGAGTTTTTGTTTTACGGGCTTAGCATCGGGGTATGTTGGAATACAGTGAGCTACGATGGATTTATCAATTCCTGGCATGTCCTCGTATGTCCAAGCAAACACTATTTCGTATTTTTTTATTATTCTCTCAAATTCTTTCCTCTCTTCACTAGTTAATTCTTGAGCAATTTATATAAGTTTAGGATTTTCATCCGTGCCAAGATTGAAAGTTGACATTTCTATTGCATTGATTTCAAATGTAGGCATGTTATATGAATGAGAATGCATGGAATGATCAGAATCAACATCAAGCAAGTAAGCAAAATCAGAATTCATTTCATTGATAGTTTTGGTGAGTACATCATCAGATTCAAACAAAACAGTAATATAGTTGTCATCATTGGGGTTCTCGGGGTTCTCATGGGCCTTGGAGGTGCTTGGCTCATCCACCGCTCCCACGGTTGCCTCCGCAGTGATAACTTGCTCCTTAGCATTTAGGTCTAGCATCATGATCTCCTCTATGAAGCAGTTTGCCTTTCCTTTTCCCCAGTCGGTAACATCATTGAAGATCTCAAATCCTGTCAGGATCTTTCCCTCAGTGCTAGTCCACGACTCGAAAGTTCCCGAATAAAGCTTTCCCTGACCCTCGTTCATAAAATACTTCTTCAGGCATACTTTCCCCTCACCGCCTTTATTGGACGGGCCTCCCAGCTCATATCCTAAACCCCTCTGGGTTTTCTGACTCTTGAAGTCCGGTGATTCTAGTAATCCCTGATGGTGCGCGCCTAAGCCCATACCGGGGATGAAACCCCCTTTCATCATTTTCAGCACATCGGTGGTCATGCTGGACTCGTAGATCCCTAAAACCTGAAACCCGAAGAAAAGCAGAGGCTCAATCCCCAATGCAGCTACTGAACTCAACTTCTCAGCTCTAATCGTCACAATCTCCTCTCCGTAGGGGAATTTGATCATTTGATGGAGCGTGGAGGGCACACCTCCCAACTTGTGGAACCATGGGCGTCCTAACAGCACAGCAAAAGTTATAGGGATATATAGGACGGTGAACTCAGTTTCTTGATCATGCGGCCCCACTTTCAAGTTAGCCTTGAAGACTCCTTCGATGTGCCTACGGCTATCATCATAGGCCCTGATCACAGTCTCCGAGGCGGTCAAATCTCCCCTTTCCACTCCCAACTTGGACAAGAGTTTCAGCGGGCAAACATTAATGGCCGATCCATCATCGACCATCACACAGCTAGTCTTTTTTCCATTAATTTCAGCTCGGATGTACAAAGGCTTGTTGTGAGCCTTCCCCTCTTTCGGGAGATCCTCATCGGTGAAAGTGATTTCAGTCTTCTTTCGAGCCATGATTTCCCCTACTAATGCTGTCGACTCAGTATCAGTAGAAATTACCAAGTTCTGTAGTTCCTTCATCAAATTCCGCGGTGGTACTTAGAGTGACACAAAACCTCCCACATCGTGGACTTAGCGTGTGTCTTCTTCAACTGTTCAAGGACTTGATCATCAGACTTGGGTGCCGACCCTTCTCCTACTTCTGTCTCCACAATGGGGGCTTTCCCTTCGGCCACTCGACCCGATCTTGTCATCACAGCAATTTTCGGCTCATCATCATATTCATCCCAAATATTGACAGGAGTTCTCTGATCGGTGTCTTCCTCGTTCGAGGAACTTTCCTAAATATCCACGACCATCAGATCCATCTCTAGAGGGACGTTTGGATTTACATAGGAAGGGTCCGACGATCCATACAATGCCCAACCTATCAGTTCGTCATAATCCCGGAGGAACACCCTGTTCAACCTTCTCGCCACTATCGGAATAGCGCCTCTTTGTATGTACATAAAATGCACCTTATCGCTTAAAGTCTCTTGGCACGATTCGTAGTGGTGCCTCCACCTTCTAGCATAATCCACGAATGGTTCCTCGGGGAATTGCCGAATCCTATCCAGATCTTCCAGGGACCCGGTACAGGGAATATACATCTCATATCTCAGCACGAATGCATCCCAAGAGGTATCTAATGACCCATTTCCTCCTCTGACAACCCTTGGTGCCATAACAGAGCTTCCCCCGTAAGAGTTTCCAGGAAATGCTCGTGTAACTCATTTTGAGGAAACTCGGCATTATACAGGTGAGTGCGAAATAAGTTGGCGTGCTCAACGGGATTCCGATATCCATCATACTGGGGCATAGCCAACACCGCTTCAAGGGTCTCATAGGAGGGTGAATCCGGTGTTTGCTCTGAAAGCATCCATATTGTGTATTCTTTGATAAACCTCTTCGTCATTGCGGCCCAATTGCCCTTGATGTACATCGGGAGTGACATATACCACATCAGCGGGTCACCCATTAGTGAATTACAAAACAAACTGGTGATCTCTTCTTCGTTAAAGCCCAAAGGCCCCATTGCTGACAAGTAGAAGTGCAAATGCTCCATAGGGTCTTTGTTGCCGTTATATTTACTAACTGCTGGCAACGGGCGTTTGATGGGCCCAATTTGAATTGCGCTGCCTTCCGCAGCTCTCTCATTGGCCTTCTTATACTTCTCTAAGAATGAACTTGCCAACTGCGACCAATCCCCCTCGATGGAGTCGGGCAATGATCGGAACCACCTCAAAGGTTCGCCTATCAACGAGTGGTGGAACCACTGGGCAATCTCATTAATCCCAAATGGCTCAACAAACATAGCACACATATATTCATATAGATGGACCTCAGGGTCTTCCACCCACTGAATATCTTTAGCTTAGGAATAATCCTCCGAGATGACCCCTGCCCGGTCTCTTCGGTGCCGCCTTCATCATATGGCGCCCCATCGCCCAATTCCTCATCCATCACATTGTCCACTGGTTCTTCTCCCAGAAAAGACACATACCATCCGCTTCCCATTGTCATTTTCTCATCAGAGTCCAACAACTCCTCTTTATCCTCCTCGAAGGGGTCTACTATCAAGCTTCCTTTCAGCCCGAATCCGATCATGCTTACCCTATGGTTAGGCAATGGATTGCGCCTAGTGGAAGGGTTCGCTGACGATGGATCAGCTATCTTCTTCTCCTCAATCAAATCCTGGATCTCATGTTTCAACCTCTCGCAGTTCTCAATGGTGTGCTCATAATTGCTGTGGAATTCGCAGTACCCCCTGGCTTGCATCCGAGGAGTAGGTGGTGTTTTACTATAAGGAGGGAGGGCTTTCAACAATCCCTTTTTCTGCAATTGTTCGAAAACTTTTGTATAGGTTTGATCGAACTTGGCGAACTGCCTCTTCTTGATAGCATTGAGTTCAAGCACCTTTACTGCGGCAGGTTCTGCACTTGCACTTGGCCCTCCAGCACTATATCCAGACTTCGTCAGCTTTGTATAAGCCTTCTTCGGCTCTCCATCCCCCTCAACTGTCAAGGTGCAATTATACATCTGATTAAAATCGGTAAAAGGCATATACCGCAACTCATTCTTTATATACGGCAAAGTGTTGCCGATTACCATTCGGATTTGATCTTGCTCAAGCAGTTTTTGTTTCATAACTGCCACATTGCCTCTCCATCTACGCACAAAGTCGGACAAGGACTCCCCAGTTTGTTGCTTAGTGCTTTCTAACTCCTTCAAAGTAACCTCAAGCATGGTGTTGAAGCTATATTGGGCAATGAATGCCTTCTCCAACTCTTTCCAATCTCTCTTCGTCACCAGAGGCAACGCATGAAACCACACGAGGGCAGCCCCCTCCAGATAAGTATTAAATAGCCCCAAGACTTGCTCCTCAGTCAAAATCGTGTGTTTCATCACCGCTACATACTGGTTCATATGAGCAGTAGGATCCTCAGTTCCATAAAACTTCTTCATGTTAGGGAGCCGAAATTTCAAAGGCAAAGCCGTTGCCGACAAACAGTTCTTTAGATTATAAAAGTCCTGACCCCCGGAGCCTGCCCCACGCAGATCCTGCACTTCCTGAGTGATGTGCTGCTTCCATTCCTCTTCCCTAGCTTTCTCCTTCTCAAGCTATTTTCTAATGTAATCCTGATAGTCGTCCTTGTTCCCGAAGCGGGGACCGTCATTCACATCGTTCTCAGCACGCTTACTACCACTCTTGTTATCCTTCAATGCCAGCTCAGCTAGCTGGACCAGAATTGCGGCTAACTGATCGTTAATGTTGTTCACAGAATTCTCCAATTCAGCAACTTTTTCATTGGTCGCAGACATACTAACCGAAGACTGAGCAGACTCGGACGAAGATGATTCAAAAGCCACAACTGCCGACTGCGATGGTTCAGAACTGACAATCTGTAACTGGTCGAACTGTTTGACTAGCCGACTACTCTCACGGAACCACGACCTCTTAATGGTGACGTCTGCGCGAGCGGTACCCGTTAGTATGTATGCATGATTTTATATGCATGATTCGTGGTATGTGCGTTTATTATTTATGGATATATAAGATAAGAAGAACAAACGTTAGTCTAAGTACACGTATCACAACATCTCTCTTCCATCCTTATTCCTCCACACACTCGATGGTCCAAGTCTCTTTCCTAGGATTTTGGCATGGGCTCACATTGCGGTCCATGGGACGCGTGATGCCATCGATTATTGCGGAAGAGTAAATCATTCATCAAACAATACAATTCGTTCTGACGTATCAACGTTCAGTGACTAAGATATCGACCAAATTGGATTGCCCTTTTGAATAACTCATCTTTTGTTATTTTGCGAGACACATTAGTTCGGGTTTTGACTCCCTTTCGAGCGTATCTCGGATTTAGACGTGGTACGAGTTATTCTTTCGGTTCAATCGTCCGTTTTCGACAATGGTTCATTCCTTTTTATTCGCATGGGTTCGTGTCTCGATTTTTGGATTACGACGGGATCTTTTGGATCTATCGAGAGACGCAACCACGTGTTTATTAGTGACGATATCACTTTTGGATTTTATTTTAGGGAACGGAATCATTACGTAACGTGTTTGTTTCTATCATCAAAATCCGCTTGCTCGTTTTGGCTACGTGAAAAGATGGTGAGTCTTATTCGAGTGCACGACAATCTTTCGGCTAGCAACAACTCTTTATTTCTTCCAATTCACGGGATATATCATCTCAGTGTGGTTATAGAAAATCAACGTTTCGTTTAATCGCATGCTTATTCGAAGCAGGGCTATTACCGTTCTCCTCATTTAGGCACGAATCCAACAAACACGCAAATCAGGCCATATTTCTTGTAGTTTTAGTAACGGTCGAAATGATCGAGCCATTAATCAATCTTACAGTCTTGTCCATATGGTGCAATTACGCGGTTTAGCTTAATTCGGCTTTATGATTTTAAGTGGCGTATATACCAGTTCGAGGCATGTATTTAATGACATTGGTTCATTTTCTTTAACTACCCTCAGGATTGACATATATCGTAGATATGGAATGATTTTGGTCATTTTTATTTTCTTTTATTTAGTCACTTTTGCGAATACGTCCATTTCTCCTTAGAACAACACAAGGTGTAACTGTAGACACCGAGTCGGAGGACCTGTGACGAAAACTTGTAAACAAGACGGTCGAAGCGGTTGATTCCGGAAGTTTTAAAACAAAAATATTTAATAAGAAAAGAAAAATTAATGTGAGTCGCGGTCGTCAAGTGGACGGCTCGCGAGTGCTCAACAACGCGGTGCGAGCGCCTAGCGGCAGCCGACGCGTGTCCGACGACAGTTGGACGCACGCCCGGCAGCGCGGGGCGCACGCTCGATGTCCGTTGGGCGCGCATGCCCGGCAGCGCGGAGCGCGCGCTCGACGACCGTGGGGTGCGCACGCCCGACGGTCGCTGGGCGGGCGGGCCCGGCAGCCGATGGGCGAGCACCCAGCGACGTTGGGCGGACGCCCGACGATTGTCGGGCGAACGCCCAACGCTGGTTGGGCGCGCGCCCAACTAATGTTGGGCGTCCGCCCAACATAAGTTGGGCGTTCGCCCAACTAGCTTGGGCGTTCGCCCAACTGACTTTGGGCGACGCCCAATTTTCTTCGGGCGTCGCCCAAAGTTCCGGGGATCCGTTTGCCTATATAAGGCACGGATCCCCATGCATTTGAAGGAGGACTTTTTGGGAGGAGCTTCTCACTCTAAACATTTTTAGAGAGAGAAAATCTTTTTTTTTTCCTAAAAATTCCAAATTTCCTAAAAGTTAAAATTTTACCAAAAGCACGATTCGTGGAATCAACCGACTTCAATCGTCAATACCGAACTTGAGGTATTATCCGAGGACTAGACTCATTTTATTTATTTCATTTATTTTATTTTCTTTATTTATTTTTATGTTATAATTTTATTTATTTAGTTATTCATTTATTTATCACGTTTTATTTAATTTTTCGTATTTATTTATCCCGTGTTAAATAAAGATTCGGTTTTGTTTTAAAATAAAAAACCTCGTTTTAACATCCCAATACGAACCGTGATCCGATTAAAAGGTAGTTCGGATATTAAAAAACGTTGTAATTATAAGTTTTGAAAAGACATTTTCGAATAACGTTTTAAAATAAAAACGTCGTTTTAGGAAACTCAGTTATAGACTATGATCCATTTTTGGTAGTTCGGAGATCCAAAACGATTGAATTAGATTTAATTTAAAGCTTTTGAACGAATCTGGAAAGTTTCGGAGTGCTGCTGTAATTCTGCCTTTTCTGTCACTAACAGCAGATTGGCGACGGATTTTTCGTCGGTAATCTGCTGGAAACCGAAAATCACCATTTTTACTCTCCTTTCTCCACTTTTTGACATTTCTACTTGTATATATATGTATATTATTGTGTAATATGTTTATAAAAATTATTTTTTTAATCCTATAACTATTTATTATGTACTATATATTTATTTATTTCATGTTGAAATTTAATTCGTTTGGATTTAATATTATAAAGTAGTATATATGTATATATATATGGTTTTTGGCTCATTTGAATTATGTTAGTTATCATTGGGTAAAACTATTTTGGAGATTAAATGTTATTCTTCCCATTTATGTACTTGGTTCATTGTTTTTACATATTTTGAATTAGAATAAAAAGGTATTATATTTAGTATTTTTTTTTCACTTTCTTTGTTATATCATATAATATTTCTTACTTATTTTCATCTATAGATATATCCCTATTTTTAGATAAAACTATGTATATATGTATTTCTATTTTATTCTTGTATATATGTATGTATTCCAAATGGGTTTTACTTGGTGAATTTTGGTTTAATTGGTTTATTGTTGTAATTATGATAATGTTAAAGGTTAATTGAGTGAAAAGGGGAAAGTAAAATCACAAAAAGAGGGTTTAATTTGCTTATTTAAACTTAAAGTTTTCTAGATATTCCTAAGTGTAAATAACGTTTTCTTGACATTTTTAAACCGTTTCTTAAAACATCACGTTTTAAAACCTTAATTCGTTCCAACGACGGATTAGGCGAACCTTGTAATTAAAATTGTTTTCATTATAAATAATAGAGTTTTGAATCGTTTTCTTAAACGGTTTGTACAAAGTAAATTGACTTGTATGCTTAACCACGTTTTCGAGTTAAAATTCTTTATTCCACGTCTTCAAACGCTCGAGTCGTTCCAACGGCGATTCGAGTAGATGCCATGTAAATTAACGGGGTTTTGAAACGTACCTAAATCGTTCCAACAGCGATTAAGGTACGAACCATGTAAATAAACTCGTTTTCGGGGAGTGAGTTTAGTGTAGAGTTAACATACGAATCGAGGTATAAGACACACTGTAAATAAATTAATTCTCCCTTCTCCCCCTCTCTCCTTTATAAATTTATGCAAAATGGGTGATTCTTTACCAAAGTGGCTTTCAATAATATATGCTCAAAACGGTTTTCAAAATGAGAAAGAAAAGGTTTCAAATGAATTTTAAACTTAAAGAAATATGCGATTAGTCCGTTATCGCCTAACACGCTGAGTAGGAGGCCGGTGGTTCATAACCGGACGATGTCGGGGTGCCTAGTAGCCTTTCTCCGGAAAGGAGCTAGCCTTCTCGGCTCGTACCTAAGTTTCCCGAACCCTCACCGGTCTCCCGTAAGGGATCGGTGTTCATTTTCCCATTCGTGGGTGGCGACTCTTCCATACTCTGAGCTCCGGTCCTGCCGAGCAGCTTGATTCCACGATTGGTTGCTTTCGGCGCCAATCACCGCTTACGTCGCCATGAGGTGTCCACCCCCCGGTCGCCCCGGGAGATTAGGCCGTGACACCTTGTCTAACAAGTGGCGACTCTGCTGGGGAAGCGAGAAATTTGATTCCGGAAGGCGTGTATTAAGCCTTTAACGGGGATGGATCGTATTATTTCTTTTCGTATGCATTCATAAGCATTATTGCAAACCTTTTGGGTAATTTCCGCGAAACCTCTAGCGAGAGTCCATTCGTCGCTCGAAAGAGGCTAGTGTAAGTTCCCCCTTACAGTAAGGCGCCAAAGGGTCCCCATCCATTCGTTAAGGGCGAATTTGTGCGGTCCTGTGAGGTCCCGCGATCAGCCGTGTCAGCATATAGTAGCCTTAGAAGTTGCCATAGGATTACCCGTTACCATTTTTGATGTGATAAATGAATCAGTTCGTGTTTTCAAATTGCCATGATACGTGTCTAATCCTAAAATACGTAAAGAAAATGAAACGATATGTTAATATATACTCTTAAACCGATATACAAAACCCAAAACATCGAAACGATTCGAACTAAAGATGACTTAGTCATATCGTATGAATGAACTTGTGCGACCCACCTGGTCCCTTTCCGTGTCCCGAAGAAGGCACATGTTCAGGAAATACGTTATGATGTAAGCACATATTAGTACGAATCGGTTTAGCATTAAGGATAGTTATATCTCGATTCAAAAGACTATATTAACAGTAGCCGTTATTCACATTCTTTAAATAGGTTGGGATGAAACGAGATCATGACGAAACGAAAACAAAGAACATTTCTGTTTCGAACGACCCCGTTGTAAAGTAAAGAGTTTCGCAAACGTGGCCCGTCCCTTTCGAATAAAAGACGAGCTCTTACGTTATGCCTTGCGTTGTTCTTGAGAGAAATGGACGTGTCCGCAAAAGTGACTAAGAAAATAAAAGAAAAACAAAATAAACTACCAAAGTCATTCTGTATCTACGATGTATATCCATCCCGAGGGTAGTTAAAGAAAATAAACCAATGCCGTTAAATACGTGCCTCGAGCCGGTATGTACGCCGTTTAAAATCATAAAGCCGAATGAAGCTAAACTACATAATTGCGCCATATGGACGAGACTGTGGGTTTGATTAATGGCTCGATCATTTCGACCGTTACCAAAACTACAAGAAATATGGCCCGATCTGCATGTTTGCTTAACTCGTGCCTAAATGAAAAAGAACGGTAATATCCCTGCTTCGAATAAGCATGCGATTCAACGAAACGTTGACTTTCTATAACCACGCTAGGATGATATATCCCGTAAATTGGAAGAAATAAAGAATTGTTAATAGCCGAAAGATTATCGTGCGCTCAAATAAGACTCGCCGTCTTTTTACATAGCCAAAATGAGCAAACGAATTCTTAACGCTAAAAACAAACACGTTACGCGATGAGTCCATTCCCTGAAATAAAATCCAAAAGTGATTTCATCACTAAACAAACACGTGGTTGCGTTTCTCGATAGATCCAAAAGATCCCGTCGTAATCCAAAAATCGAGACACGAACCCATACGAATAAAAGGGAACGAGTCATTGTCAATAACGAACGGTTGGACTGAAAGAATAACTCGTACCACATCTAAAAAATCGAGATGCGCTCAAAGGGAGTCAAAACCCGAACTAATGCGTCTCGCAAAATGACAAAAGATGGGTTATTCCGACAGGACAATCCATTTGGTCGATATCTTAGTCACCAAACGCTGATACGTTAAAACGAACTGTATTGTCTGATGAATGATTTACTTTTCCGCAATAATCGACGGCATCACGCGTCCCCTGGACCTCAATGTGAGCCCCAAACCAAAATCCTAGGAAAGAGACTTGAACCATCGAGTGTGTGGAGGAATAAGGGTGGAAGAGAGATGTTGTGATACGTGTAATTAGACTAACGTTTGTTCTTCTTATCTTATATATCCGTAAATAATAAACGCACACACCACGAATCATGCATATAAAATCATGCATACATACTAATGGATACCGTTCGCGCAGACGTCATCATTAAGCGGTTGTGGTACCGAGGGAGCAGTCGGCTAGTTAGGCAGTTTGACCAGCTACAGATTGACAGTTCCGAATCGGTAATTGTGGCTTCTGATTCGTCTTCATCCGGGTATACTCATTCTTCCGTCAGTATGTCTGCGACCGACGAAAAAGTGGCCGGATTGGAAAACTCTGTGAACAACATTAATGAGCAGTTAGCCGCAATAGCGGCCCAGATAGCTAAGTTGGCCATGAAGGATGACAAGAGTAAGCACACTGAGAATGAGGTGAACGATGGACCTCGCTTTGGGAATGAGGATGACTATCAGGATTATATCCGGAAACAGCTGGAGAAAGAGAAAGCTAAGGAGGAGGAGTGGAAGCAACACATCACTCAGGAGGTGCAGGATCTACGTGGGGGAAGTTCCGGGAGTCAGGACTTTTATAACTTGAAGAATTGTTTATCGGCAACGGCTTTGCCTTTGAAATTCCGGCTCCCTGACATGAAAAAGTTCGATGGAACTGGAGATCCCACTGCTCACATGAATCAGTATGTTGCTGTAATGAAGCACACGATCCTGACTGAGGATCAAGTCCTGGGGCTGTTTAACACCTATCTTGAGGGGGCTGCCCTCACATGGTTTCATGCATTGCCGATGGTGACGAAGAGGGATTGGAAAGAGTTAGCGAAGTCATTCATCCCTCAGTATAGCTTCAACACCATGCTTGAGGTCACTTTAAAGGAACTAGAGAGCACTAAGCAACAGACTGGGGAATCTTTCTCCGATTTTGTGAGGAGATAGAGGGCCAAAGCCGCAGTTATGAAGCAGAAGTCGCTTGAGCAGGATCAGATCCGAATGGTAGTCGGTAACACTTGCCGTATATTAAGAATGAGCTGCGGTACATGCCTTTTACCGATTTCAACCAAATGTATAGCTGCGCCTTGACAGTTGAGGGGGACGGAGAACCAAAGAAAGCTTATACCAAGTGGAAGAAGTCTGGGTATAGTGCCGAAGGGCCAAGTGCGAGTGCAGAATCTGCAGCAGTGAAAGTGCTTGATCTTAATGCTATCGAAAAGAGGCAGTTCGCCAAATTCGATCAAACCTACGCAAAAGTTTTCGAACGATTGCAGAAAAAGGGATTGCTAAAAGCTCTTACTCCTTATAACAAAGTTCCACCTTCCCCGCAGATACAAGCTAGGGGATACTGCGAATTCCACAGCAGTTATGGGCATACTATTGAGAACTGTGAGAGGTTGAAGCATGAGATCCAAGATTTAATCGAGGAAAAGAAGATAGCTGATCCTTCATCAGCGAACCCTTCCACTAGGCGTAATCCATTGCCTAATCATAGGATGAGCATGATCGGAGTCGGTCTGAAAGAAAGCGCAGTGATGTAATCCTTCGAGGAAGGCGAAGAGGAGTTGTTGGACTCCGACGAAAAGAGCAATGTAGGAAATGGTTTATATGTGTCCTTCCTTGGTGAAGAACCGGAAGGCGAACCGATGGATGAAGTGTTGGACGGTGGAGTACCGTATGATGAAGATAGTGCTGAAGAGACCGGGGAAGGGTCGTCTCGGACTATTGTGTTGAAACACCTTTCCATAAGATTTTGATTTGACAAAATCATCCATGATTAAGAGGTAATTAAATTTAGATGCTTTGATTTAATTGTACTAATATGTTTGTTGAATCTTGAGTGCAAAAATATATAAGGTAAAAGACAGGACAAAAGTCAGCACAAACAAAGCTAAGTAGCAAAGAACTCAGCATGACAGAATAGAAGCTGAGTGGAGTTAAAGGTCAGAAACAAAACGAAGCTGACTTAAGCTGAAGACCTCGTCAGGAGCGTTTAAACAAAACGAAGCTGACCTTAGAGGAACTCAGCATGAACCATGAACAAACGGAGCTGAGTATTCATCAGGACAGCATGAAGGATCCGTTCTACTAAAAGACAAAGTCTGCCAATCATCTGCACCAATAATTGGAACCTCGAAGATACCTAAGAAGACTGATTCCGAGAGTCATGGGACGTTGGATTATTGGAAACAGACAACTGTCACAAACAAACAAAACAGACGCTAAAAGACAACCTGACGCCTGAAGTAAAACAGAAGCAGGGAATGGTGTGGAGTCTGAAGATTTCCAAAAAATGTTCCCCAAAAGAGCCGTTTTGGTTGCAACGGTCAAGACATTTTAAACAATCAAGTCCACAGTTTTCCGTCTATAAAAAGACAATTGAAGAACCAAAATAAATACAAGAGAGAAGCATAAAAAGAAAAATACAAGAGAGAAAGTTTCAAAAGCACTCAAATACAAAAAGAATCTTACACCCACGTTTCTATTCTATGTGTAAATGCTAGATTGAGTTGTAATCATCTAAAGTGTTCTTTAGTTCAAAAAGGAACAAGTATGTGATCAATAGCAATATTGAGAGTAAAGCTGAGTGCTAAGTTGTAAGCATTTCAGTAGTAAAGAAATCTAGGTGCTGGGTTGTAGCACTTAGTAGGAGTTGAGTAGACAAATAGAGGAAGGTACTCTTGCATATTCAACTGCCTTGTAATTGGTTTGTGCTCTACCGTTAAAGAGCTCAGTATTGGATTCAGAAAGCCCGGAGGACTCTGGGGACTGGACGTAGGCAGAGAGGCCGAACCAGGATAAGTGATACTGAGTAATCTCTGAACTCTCTCTTATATTGTATGTGTTGTTTGCTAAATTTACTCAGCATATAAATTGCCTAAGCTGTCCTTGAGTAAATAAGTGGTGCTGAGTTAGAAGCTGACCTCCAAGAGTGTCAATTCTCAACTCACAAGAAGACAACTTTAGTCAACATCTGATTAAATCAGTCTTCGAACATATCTCACCAAGCTGACCAAAAGCAGAGTTAATAAACTCTCAAAAATTACTTCCAGTCAGCTTAATTAAATCGCGAAAAAGTTATATTAGTTCCTAACCCCCCCTTGGAACTAATTATCAGGGACCAACAAGTGGTATCAGAGCCCAAAAGCTCACTACTCAGAGATTTAACAATCTTGAGCTGATCCCTAAAAATGGGTGAGAATAGCACTCGTTTCCTTCCTGGAAACCAAAAAACACAGATACTCCCTGAGGGATTATCAATCACTAGACCACCCCTATTCTTTGGATCAAATTATACATTCTGGAAGAATAGGATGAAGAACTTTATTCAAGCCACAAACATGAGTGCATGGCTTGCAATTGTTCAAGGTCCACATGTGCCATACAAAACTATTAACAATGAGAAAATTGTTAAGAGTGAGGCTGAGTGGACAGAGGATGACCTCAGAAAACTACAAAATAATGCTTCGGCTATAAATATGCTTCACTGTGCGTTAGATGCTGCAGAATACAATAAGATTTCAGGTTGTGAGTCAGCACAGGAGATCTGGAAGAAGCTTGAAGTAACCTATGAAGGCACAAGCAAAGTTAAAGAGTCTAAAGTCAATCAACATATGAGACTCTACGAGTTGTTTGAAATGAAAGAAAATGAAGACATCTCAGAAATGAACGCAAGGTTCACAAACATTATAAATGAGCTAAAAAGGCTTGGAAAGAGCTTCACTGAAGAAGAACAAGTGAAGAAGATTCTGAGAAGTCTGCCCAAGAGCTGGCAAGCAAAGAAAACAGCCGTAGAGGAAGCTCAGGACTTGACTACCTACAAATATGATGAGCTGATAGGATCCTTGCTGACCCATGAAATCTCTATGAAAAACTTTAAAGCCAAAGAAAAAGAAAAATCAGAGGATAAGAAACAAAAATCCCTTGTCATGAAAGCAGACTCAACTGAAGCTGAGTCAACCGATGATGAGGAATTGGCCATGTTCACCAGAAAGATGAAAAAGCTGTTCAGAAGAAATGATAGAAATGGCAAAAGATCATTTAGAAGAAATGATAAGTACAAAGCTGAGTCAAGCGACAAGTACAAGAAGGACAGCTCAAAATCTGTCACATGTTTTGAGTGTCATCAAACCGGGCACATCAAGTCAAGTTGTCCCAATCTCAAGAAAGAGAAGAAGGGAAGCAAAAAGGCTATGGTAGCCACATGGAGTGACAGTGATGAGTCAACATCATCTGAAGCTGAGCAAAATGAAACAGCCAATATATGTTTTATGGCAGATGATGGAGCCGACCAATCCCAGTCTGAGCATGCTGACCTTTCTGATGGAACTGACCAAGAGAACCACAACAATGAGGTAACATCTTTACTTTTGCTTAGAAATGAAATGGTGAATGCCCTGAGTGACTTATATACACTTACTAAGAAGTGTAACAAAAAGATTAAGGCACTCAGCAGGCGCTGTGATGAGATTGAAGAGGTCAAGCTGAGTGATCTCCGATATCTTCTCCAGGACAACTCTGACTTGCATACCAACATGCAAATCTTACATAAGTTTGTCACGGAGGTCCAATCTGAATCAAAGAAACTTAGGAAGGATATCACACACCTACAAAGTCAAGGGAAGGGCTTAAACAAAGCCCATGCTGAGTACGCAAATAATAGTCAGCATAAGCAAGTCACTCAATGTGAATGTTGTGGAAAACGTGGACACACAAAGGATGTGTGTTGGCATAACAAGCAGACTATCCAATGTGACTTCTGCGGAAGAAAAAGGCATACCACAAAAGTATGTTGGCATGCCCAACACAATTATGCTGACTATACTCAGTTCAACCCACAAAGGGTACCTTTTTGTGACTTCTGTGGTAAACCAGGCCACACCATAAAAGTATGCCGTCATAAGTTGAAACATGATTTTGCACCTGTCTACACTAACAAGAAAGGACCCAAAAGAAATTGGGTACCTAAAAATGAATAGTTTGAACTGCAGGTCAGCTTGACATGCGTGGAGAAGTCAAAACTATGGTATATAGACAGCGCATGCTCAAGGCACATGACAGGTGATGAAACTCAGTTCATCACACTAGAGCTTAAACGAGGTGGAAGTGTAAGCTTTGGAGACAACAAGAAGGGTAAGATAGTCGGCTCAGGTACTATCGGAGGTAACTCAACCATTGAGTATGTCTCCTTAGTTAAAGGTCTAAAATACAACCTGTTGAGTGTAGCTCAGCTTTGCAAAAGCGGCAGAAGGGTTGTATTTGATGATACTAAGTGTCAAATACTCGAGGGAAATACAAATGAATTGATTTTAACTGCCCCTCGTGTAGAAAATGTATATATGTTGAACTTGGAAAAACAGTTTTCTAAAAATATATGCTTAGTATCTAAAGAGGACAACTCCTGGCTATGGCATAGAAGACTTGGGCATGTCAGCATGGATCTTCTTGCCAAATTAGCTAGAAAGCAATTAGTTGAGGGATTACCCAAATTAAAGTTTGAAAAAGATCAGTTATGTAAAGCCTGTCAGCAAGGAAAACAAACTAAAAAGTCATTTCATAGTAAAACTGTCGTCTCAACCAAAAGGCCATTGGAATTACTACACTTAGATCTTTTCGGACCTATCCAACCACTCAGCTTGGGAGGTAAGAAATTTTCTTTGGTTATTGTAGATGATTTCTCTCGGTATACTTGGATCATCTTGCTTAGTAGCAAGGATGAAACCTTTGAGATGTTCACCACATTGATCAGAAAACTTGAAAATGACAAAGACCTAAAAGTAGCTCACATTAGAAGCGACAATGGTGGAGAATTCAAAAACCAATAGTTTGATGAATTCTGTGAAACCTGTGGTATTGACCACAACTTCTCTGCTCCAAGAACACCTCAACAAAATGGGGTTGTTGAAAGGAAAAATAGAACCATTGTTGAAATAGCTAGGACGATGCTGAGTGAAAATAGGCTTCCAAAGTACTTCTGGGGTGAAGCTGTTCACACAGCATGTTATATACTGAACAGGGCTCTAGTCAGACCTATACTTAAGAAAACCCCATATGAACTTTGGAAAGGTCGAAAGCCCAACATTGGATAGTTTCGTGCCTTTGGTTGTAAGTGTTTTATACTCAATACAAAAGACAACCTTGCTAAATTTGATGCTAAAGCTGATGAGGCGATCTTTTTAGGGTACTCAACAAACAGTAAAGCATATAGAGTATTTAATAAAAGAACTCAAGTTGTAGAAGAATCTGTACATGTTGAGTTCGATGAAACTGACCCTACAGGTAAGTCAGCTCAGCCTGAAGAAGAAGAATCAGGCTCAGCTTCCGCTGATCAACCAGAAGCCACAATGCCTAACATACATGAGCTGACTCAAGGTAAGCAAGAAATATCATTTGCTGACCAATCTATTCCTGTAGAGATTGTAGAAACACCTCCTCCAAACGACTCAGCACTGCCAAAGGAAATAAAGATCCCAAGAGGCCATACAGAACAAGCCATTCTTGATGCCGCTAACAACAAACTGATGACCAGGGATCAACTTAGAAAATACCTCAGCAATGTTGCATTCGTATCAATACATGAGCCAAAGAATTTTGCTGATGCTGAGCAAGATGAGTATTGGATCAATGCCATGCAAGAAGAGCTTGATCAATTCACCAGAAATGAGGTATGGGATTTAGTACCTAAACCTAGGAATCAAAAGCCTATAGGAACTAAGTGGGTCTTTAGAAATAAGCTAGATGAACATGGGAATGTGATTAGAAACAAAGCCCGACTTGTAGCTCAAGGCTATAGTCAGCAAGAGGGTATAGACTATGGAGAAACATTTGCCCCAGCTGCTAGATTAGAAGCTATACGAATATTGTGTGCCTATGCCAGTTACATGAATTTTAAATTATACCAAATGGATGTAAAAAGTGCATTTCTTAATGGCTTTATAAACGAAGAGGTATACGTCAATCAACCTCCTGGATTTGAAGACTCAAAATTTCCAAATCACGTTTATAAACTCAAAAAGGCTCTGTACGGCCTAAAGCAAGCTCCAAGAGCTTGGTATGAGAGGTTGACCAACTTCCTGCTGACTAGAAACTATGTCAGGGGAAAAGCTGACACAACCTTGTTCATTAAGAAAAAGGGTAAACATACCCTACTTGCACAGATATATGTTGATGATATAATCTTTGGTGCTACTGACGAATCTTTGTGCAAAGAATTTAGCCAACAGATGCAAACTGAGTTCGAAATGTCCATGATGGGTGAACTCAACTTCTTTCTTGGACTCCAAATCAAGCAAGGCAAGAACGGCATATTTATAAGTCAATCTAAGTACACCAAGGAAATGTTAAAGAAGTTCAGCATGGAAGAATGCAAACCAATATCAACCCCCATGGGTACTGATACTGTCCTATGCAAGGATGAAAAGAGTAAGTCAGTTGATAGTAAACTCTATCGAGGTATGATAGGTTCATTACTCTACCTCACTGCTAGTAGACCAGATATTCAATACTCAGTATGCTATTGTGCTAGATATCAAGCTGACCCCAGGGAATCTCATCTAACTGCTGTAAAAAGAATTTTTAGATACTTGCAAAGCTCAGTTGATGCAGGTCTATGGTATCCAACCTCAAATGACTTCACACTCATTGGATATACTGATGCTGACTACGGACGAGATAAGCTAGAACGAAAAAGTACTTCAGGGGGATGTCACTTCCTTGGAAGCTGTCTAGTATCTTGGTTTAGCAAGAAGCAATCATCCGTAGCTCTGTCTACAACTGAAGCTGAGTACGTGGCTGCAGGAAGCTGTGTTGAACAAGCCCTATGGATAAAGCAACAGCTTGAGGATTACGGAGTCAAAACAAAGACAATAGAGATCAAATGCGACAACAAAAGTGCCATTGATCTATCCAAAAATCTCATCCAACACAGCCGGATGAAGCATGTTAGCATAAGGCATCACTTCATCAGAGATCACGTATTAAAAGATGAGATCAAGCTGACCTACGTGCCAACAAACGATCAGCTTGCAGATATCTTCACAAAACCCTTGGCCCGAGAGCAATTCAACACACTAAGGGAAGCAATTGGTATGTCAAATCCACTGTAACTAAATTTTGCATTAAATAATTATGAGTGGAACTTTGAATGATTGTACGAATGCCATTTTGAGTGAAATATCTATTCCCTACTAAGCTTAGGTTGAAATAGCCACCCTGCGTACACATAGTAAGCAACAATACTAAGTTAGGCATAAAGGTTAAGTAAACATCCCATGCTGAGTAGATAGACAAATCACTTCATGCTGAGTAAAGGCACACGCTGAGCACGTAACCTATGCTGAGCTAATAGGAGATAGAGAGATCGTCTTAACAAACGATAGACATTCAATATCATTGACGCTTCGAATTTCGGCAATAACCCATTCGTATAAAGTAAACCTACACGTGTAAATTCTGACACATTAGGAAGACGCACATTAATGGCAAAAACCCATGCGCCGAAGATGTCATAATTAACAGAGTATCTGAAGCTTGAACGTCCCTAGGAGAAAAACGGCAAGATAATGATTTAAGATCCTCATTGATTTATATAAAATAGTTGAACCCCCACTCGTCCTTTCTCATTCTTGCAATCCCTAAAACTTAAACTTCTTCCGTTCCAACAATCTCAAAATCATCAAAAATGTCTCCCAGCAAAAAGAAAACCCCAGAAGCAGAAAACACACTCACTGACCATGCCAGTCCTTCAATGGAAAAGGAGAGGATAATGCTGAAAGTACACTCGAAGGTTAACAATATGGAGGTGTTAAAATGCCGGTGGTTCTCTCCGAGCTTCGTGTCGACTGAAACACCATTCTGTGAATGGATTGCGAAAAACAACTGGGCAGGTCTCTTTTCCCTTCCAGGAACAGCCTACCCAAGGTTAGTTCGAGAGTTCTACTCAAATTTACGAGTTGATGCAGACGACTCAGATTACTTGGAGACAAATGTGAAAGGTCAGAAAATCATTATTACCCCTGCCTATCTAGCCACACTATTAGAGATACCGAACGAAGGAATCCAATTTCGAACAACAAAGGAGAAGATACCTAAAGCCACGTCTGAAAAGTTAAAAGGATTCTGTAAACCCAAAGATCACAAAGGGGAAATACCCAGTACTTGCATGGGTAAGGATCAAAAGATGGTTCATTTCATGCTGACTAACTTTATCTTTCCCAAACTTAGCTTTGCCTCCTCCGCATCTAACTTCGAACAGTGCTTTATATGGCACATGTTGACTTCAACTCCATTCAATCTCCCTGTGTTTCTAGTTGGAGCCCTTCAACGAAGCGGCAGGAAACTACGTTTGGGTTCACTTATCACGAAAATCATACAGGACAAGCAAATAGAGACAGTGGACGAGACAAGCTCGTTGGGAAGTGAAATCACTGCAGTCCTACTAGATGGACTATTGTATAATCAACCCTTGAAGGGGTATCAAGGAACTGGGGAAGCCGAGGAGAATGAGGAAGAAGAGCAAGCAGAAATGGAACCTGAAGCTGAGCCTGCACAAGAAGTTGAGGCTCATACTGAGTCACCTAAGACAGTTGAGCCTGAAAAAGGGAAGAAGAGGAAGGCTGCAGAAGTTAGCTCCAAAGATATCCATTCTGTTTCAAAGAAAATAAGGCTTTCATCAAGACAGAAAGCCAAAACTGACAAGGTTGATGAACACATTGGGAAAAGAAAGAGGCCAGATGTGCCTGAGGATGAGAACGAAGAAACTCCTGAAACACCGTTAAAGAAAAAGAAAAGAAGTCATTCTTTGAAGATAGTGGAAGCCGTACCACTAACCTCTCCTCAACCTGAAGGTCATGGGATTGACCTAGAAAAGGAAGATGTGGAACAAGTTGAGCAACAAAAAGGTAATACTGAGGAGGAAGCATGCCCCCGTGATGATGCTGAGCAAACAAGGGAAGAAGGTAATATTGAGCAACCAGTAGGGGAAGGAACTGTGGCTGATGAGTCAAGTGAAGGTCTTCAAATTGACCATTCTCTGCCAAAAACTGAGACCCGGCGGAGATTAAAGAAGAAAGCGCAAAAACACCTTGATCTCATGAACGACTTTCCCCTTGACGAGCCAGAAACTGACCTGTCTAACATTCAGTTCAAGTATTTCTCAACTGCCACTGAATCTCCACCAGAAGATCTAGCGGAAAAGCAAGCCATTGTTACTCAATATGAGAAACATGCCAAGAACCCTACAAATCCAAGTCAAGCTGCACCAATTGAGCCAACTCATACCTCAACTCCACCTCCATCACAAAATGTTGATAACTCAGCTCAACAACTTCATAAAAGTCCAGGTACTCAGTCTGGCAAGGAACCAACACCTCCACCATCAGAAAATCCTACACCAGCCTTTGAGTCCAATGCTACAAAGTTTGCATACCTGAATGCAACTGAGTCTGGCTGTAGGGTCATTGATTCAGCTCAGTCCTTACTTCAAGACTTTCATTCTACTCAAGCTGAAGGTTGCCAGTCCACTCAAGAGCCCTCTCACCTAACCAGTATCACTCAACTTCTACAAGAACTCCGTAGCCTGAAAGATTTGGTTAGTATTATCACTGCAGTGCAAACCCAGCAACCAAACCAAGAGCAAATGGCCAAACTGACTGAAGTAGTGCTTACCATGGGCACTCATCTGAACTCTCTTGAAGGAAAAATTCAACAATTATCTGAAGTCAATCCAGGGTACGTCACTTCCTCTGAGCTTCAAAACTATTTTGTTAAGCTAGCAGCGGAACTGACCCCCTCCAGAGCAACTGCCCACACTGAGTCTGCAACATCTGCTGAGTTGCAAGATTGCTTCACCAAGCTATATGCTGAGCTAACTAAATCCAGTCCACCAAGCAATACAGACTCTGTCACCACCACCGAGCTCCAACAATGTTTTACTAAGATTCAAGCAGAGCTGACAAGTACCCGTGACCTTGTATCCTCTTCCTCTCAATGCACGATTGATCAACTGAGTGAGGCAGTGAGACTCTTGAACATTGATTGGGCCCAAATGGACGTTGATCTAGTATCCAACACAGAGCTAATGAGCTTCTCGCAAGACATCATGAAAGCCATGAGGATCAACAATGCACAACGCATGTTCTATGACTCTGCTCTGCTGAAACTATTTCATCAATCTTATGGTCAGGTCACCAGCTCCATTGCCTGCCTCAGCAAAGCTCATGAATGTCTTCTTAGCATGATAAGCAGTTCCATTCGAGTCCCCAGGCACGTCCAGGATGATAGCGTTCCTGTCATTGACAGTTTGGGAGAAAGCACAAAAAGGCTTCAGTGCTATTCCAACTACCTCTCCTCTGTCGCCAGGAATAAAACCTTCCTTTATCAACCCGATGATGGCAAAACGGGGGAGACTAGTAAAAGAGGAACTCAGCCTCTGACTTTAGGAACTGCGTGTGCCTCCGGGAGCAAAGGAAAAGGCATTGCTCATGTTGACCCATCAGCTCAAAGAAAGAAGAAATGAATCTAGCCAGTTTTGTGTCTAGAGTTTGTGTCTAGAAATTTGGCACCATATCAAACCATATCCTGTTATCTGTTTTTATTTCTGTTATCCACTGCTTAGGATAATATGTTTTGTTGTCCAATGTTGTTTTATTGTTGACTGTTATTTAAATCCAATATCAGTTTCTTTTCCCTTCCAGTCAAGTTTGAACAAACAATTCAAAAAGAGACAACATCGTTCCAAAAGTAAAGCCAGTATACACAAATATAACAAACCTAATAAAATTAGACCTTGGAAGGCTTAAGGCAAAATGAATGCAACCCTTACGGGGGAGTCAATTCAGAAATATCAATCATGGGGCAACTTAAAACTGAGTTCCGTAATTATGTATTTTGCCAACATCAAAATGGGGGAGTTTGTTGAAACACCTTTCCACAAGATTTTGATTTGACAAAATCATCCATGATTAAGAGGCAATTAAATTTAGATGCTTTGATTTAATTGTACTAATATGTTTGTTGAATCTTGAGTGCAAAAATATATAAGGTAAAAGACAGGACAAAAGTCAGCACAAACAAAGCTAAGTAGCAAAGAACTCAGCATGACAGAATAGAAGCTGAGTGGAGTTAAAGGTCAGAAACAAAACGAAGCTGACTTAAGCTGAAGACCTCGTCAGGAGCGTTTAAACAAAACGAAGCTGACCTTGGAGGAACTCAGCATGAACCATGAACAAACGGAGCTGAGTATTCATCAGGACAGCATGAAGGATCCGTTCTACTAAAAGACAAAGTCTGCCAATCATCTGCACCAATAATTGGAACCTCGAAGATACCTAAGAAGACTGATTCCGAGAGTCATGGGACGTTGGATTATTGGAAACAGACAACTGTCACAAACAAACAAAACAGACGCTAAAAGACAACCTGACGCCTGAAGTAAAACAGAAGCAGGGAATGGTGTGGAGTCTGAAGATTTCCAGAAAATGTTCCCCAAAAGAGCCGTTTTGGTTGCAACGGTCAAGAAGAAGGTTCTATCATTCAGGTATGATTTGAGGAATTATTTTGATTCAACCATCGTTTTTTTACTTGCCTACTAAAATACTCTATTTTAGATACAACAAATCACATAATATATCTAGTTTTTTTTATCTCATTTTAAACAATCAAGTCCACAGTTTTCCGTCTATAAAAGAACAATTGAAGAACCAAAATAAATACAAGAGAGAAGCATAAAAAGAAAAATACAAGAGAGAAAGTTTCAAAAGCACTCAAATACAAAAAGAATCTTACACCCACGTTTCTATTCTATGTGTAAATGCTAGATTGAGTTGTAATCATCTAAAGTGTTCTTTAGTTCAAAAAGGAACAAGTTTGTGATCAATAGCAATATTGAGAGTAAAGCTGAGTGCTAAGTTGTAAGCATTTCAGTAGTAAAGAAATCTAGGTGCTGGGTTGTAGCACTTAGTAGGAGTTGAGTAGACAAATAGAGGAAGGTACTCTTGCATATTCAACTGCCTTGTAATTGGTTTGTGCTCTACCGTTAAAGAGCTCAGTATTGGATTCAGAAAGCCCGGAGGACTCTGGGGACTGGTGTAGACACCGAGTCGGAGGACCTGTGACGAAAACCTGAAACAAGACGGTCGAAGCGATTGATTCCGGAAGTTTTGAAAAATATATAAAGAATAATAAGCTGAGGAAAATTAACGGCACGGCGCGGGCACGCAACGGCATCCCGCACGCGAACGACGATGGTCGAACGCCCGCTTGACGGATCGAGATGTGCGCGCGGCGTCCGTCGGATGCACCGCCAGTGGCACGCTCTCGACGTCCGAGCAATGCCTGGGACCGCTGGCGGTGCGCGCCCTCGTGGGCCGTTGAGCACACGTGCTTGGCGGCGCGAGGCGCGCGTTCGGCGGCCGCGACGTGCGAGCGTCCGCGACGTGCTTGGCGACGCGAGGCGCGCGTTCGGCGGCCGTGACGAGGGTCGGGCGCGGGCGCCCAACCTCGCGTTGGGCGCTCGCCCAACGCCGTTGGGCGATCGCCCAACTCATGTTGGGCGGCCGCCCAACCACAATGGGCGACGCCCAAATTTTTTTGGGCGTCGTCCATTGTTCCGGGATCCGTTTCCCTATATAAGGGCACGGATCCCAAGGTGAAGAGGGGGGCCTTTTTTGGGGGGAAAAACTTTCTCACTCTAAACATTTTTAGAGAGAGAGAGTGGATTTTTTTGAGAAAAATATTTTTTTCTCAAAAATTCCAAATTTCCTAAGTTCAATTTTTACTAAATTTTTCATAAAAAAACGGAAGTCCGCGGTTCGTGGAATCAATCGGCTTCGACTATCAGATACCGAATCAAAGATATTATCCGAGGACTAGACTCTTTATTTTATTTTATTTATTTCTCTCCTTCTATTTATTTTTTTTATGCTATAGTTTTTATTCCTTTAGTCATTTATTTATTTTGTCACGTTTTATTTAGTTAGCGTATTTATTTAATTTTCGCTTCGTGTTAAATAAAATCCGGTTTTGTTTTAAAATAAAAAACCTCGTTTTGGATATCCCAATACGAATCGTGATCCGATAAAAAGGTAGTTCGGGTATCGAAAATATTGTAATTATAAGTTTTTTTGATTTAAAAGAGATTTCCAAATAACGTTTTAAAATAAAAACATCGTTTTAGGAACTTCCGTTTTCGACTATGATCCATCTTTGGTAGTTCGGAAGTCCAAAACGAGTGAATTAGACTTAATTTAATGCTTTTGAACAAATCTGGAGAATGTTGGAGTGTTGCTGTAATTTGCCAATTCTGTCACTAAAGGCTGTTTATCGACGGATTTTCCGTCGGTAAATCTGCCAAAATGTAAAAAATGTCATTTCGGTCCCTTTTTCTTAACTTTTAGACTTTTAATCCTTAGTATATATATATATATATATATAATTATGTAATATATTCTTTTCAAATTGTTTTAAAACTTTAACATATATAATTATTTTAGGAGATTGGTATTCCATTTTTATTCTAATTTTTTTTATATATGTACATATTACTTTCTTTTTTATTATTATTCATTTAAATTACATTAAATTCTATTTTAAATGTTATTTACTTGGGCATTTTGGGAGATAATTAGTAGATATTGGGGGATGAACATATAGTCTTTTTGACATTAGGATTATATTAGTTATGTATATATATAGTTTTGGGGCATATTTGGGTTATCTTAATTATTGTTAAATAAAATTATTTTGAGTGATAAATGCCATTTTCTTATTTATGAATTTCATTCACTATTTTCTTATGTTTAAAGTATAAATATATTATTTTCATTATTCTTTCTTATATATGTATTAGATAGTATATTTTCTTTTACTCTTATTTTATGTCTTTTGGGCTAAAATGTGTAAATATATGTCTATATTATTTTCTTTATTTCTTTTGGTCATTTATAAGTCCATGTTTCAAATGGGCTTCACTTGGAAAAATTAATTTTTGGGCCTAAATGTGTTTATTGATGTAATTATAATAATTAGAGAGTCCATTAAATAGGTGGGAAAAATAAAAGACAAAAAGAGAGTTTTCAATTGGATTATTTAAATTAATGAGTTTTTTTAGATTTCTAATGTAAATAAATAGAGTCTTTTTTGTTAATATTTCGAATTGTCTTCAAAACACCATGTTTTAAAACATTAATCTGTTCCAAAGGTGGATTAAAGGATCATTGTAATTAAAATCGTTTTCATTGCCAATAATAGAGTTTTGAGCCATTTTCGTAAAGAATTTGTACAAAATAAAATTGACTTGTATGTTTAACCACGTTTTCTCATCAAAAAGTTTTTATCTCAAATGTTTTCAAATACTCGAGTCGTTCCAACGGCGATTCGGGTAAACTTCATCAAACGGAGTTTTAAAACACACCTAAATCGTTCCAACGACGATTAAGGTGCGAACCATGTAAATAAATCCGTTTTGGGGAAATAAGTTAGTGTAGAATAAACACACAACATAACATTTAATACGGTTGTAAATAAATCACTTCTTTCTTACCTCTCTCTGTGTATGTATAAACATAAATGGGTGATTCTTTACTGATATGGCTTTTCAATATCATATGCTCAAAACGGTTTCCAAAAAGAGAAAGAAAAGGGTTTCAAATGAATTTTAAACTTAAAGAAGTATACGATTAGTCCGTTATCGCCTAACATGCTGAGTAGGAGGCCGATGGTTCATAACCGGGCGATGTCGGGGTGCCTAGTAGCCTTTCTCTGGAAAGGAGCTAGCCTTCTCGGCTCGTACCTAAGTTTCCCGAACCCACACCGGTCTCCCGCAAGGGATCGGTGTTCATTTTCCCATTCGTGGGTGGCGACTCTTCCATATCTCCGAGCTCCGGTCCTGCCGAGCAGCTTGATTCCACGATTGGTTGCTTTCGGCGCCAATCACCGCTTACGTCGCCATGAGGTTGTCCACCCCCCGGTCCGCCCGGGAGATTAGGCCGCGGCACCTCGTCTAACAAGTGGCGACTCTGCTGGGGAAGCGAGAAATTTGATTCCGGAAGGCATGCACTAAGCCCTTAACGGGGACGGATCGTTTTACTTCTTTTCGTATGCATTCACGAGAATTATTGCAAACCCTTTGGGTAATTTCCGCAAAACCTCTAGCGAGAGTCCATTCGTCGCTCGAAAGAGGCTAGCGTAAGTTCCCCCTTACAGTAAGGCGCCAAAGGGTCCCCATCCATTCGTTAGGGGCGAATCTGTGCGGTCCTGTGAGGTCCCACGGTCAGCCGTGTCAGCATATAGTAGCCTTAGAAGTTTCCATAGGATTACCCGTTACTATTTTTGATGTGATAAATGAATCAGTTCGTGTTTTCAAACCGCCATGATACGTGTCTAATCCTAAATTATGTAAAGAAAATGAGACGATGCGTTAATATATACTCATGAATCGACATACTAATTACCCTAAAACATCGAAACGATTTGAACTAAAGACGACTTAGTCATCTCATATGAATGAACATGTGCGACCCGCCTTGTCCCTTTCGGTGTCCCGACGAAGGCACGTGTTCAGGAAATACGTTATGACGTAAGCACGTATTAGTATGAATCGGTTCGGTGTTAAGGATAGTTACATTTCGATACAAAAGACTATATTAACGGTAGCCGTTATTCACAATCTTTAAATAAGTTAGGATAAAACGAGATCATGACGAAACGAAAACGAAGAACATTTCTGTTTCGAACGACCTTGTTGTAACGTGAAAAGTTTTGCATAAGTAGCCCGTCCCTTCCGAATAAAAGACGAGCTTTTACGTTATGCCTTGTGTCGTTCTTAAGAGAAATGGACGTGTCCGCAAAAGGTGACTAAGAAAATAAAAAGACAAAAATGACCTAAAATCATTCTGAATCTACGATATATGTTAATCCCGCGAGTAGTTAAAGAAAATAAACCAATGTCGTTGAATACGTGCCTCGGACGAGTGTATAGCCCGTTTAAAATCTCGAAGCCGAATTAAGCCAAACCATATAATTGCGCCATATGGACGAGACTGCGGGTTTTGACTAACGACTCGATCATTTCGACCGTTACCAAAACTGCAAGAAATATGGCCCGATATACGTGTTTGCTTAAATTCGCGCCTAAAGGAAGGAAAACGGTGATATCCTCGCTTCGAATAAACATGCGATTCAACGAAACGTTGATTTTCTATAACCACACTGAGATGATATATCCCGTGGATTGGGAGGAACAAAGAGTTGTAATTAGCCGAAAGATTATCGTGCGCTCAAAATAAGACTCGCCGTCTTTTCACGTAGCAAAATGAGCAAACGAATCCTCGACGCTAAGAACAAACGCGTTACGCGATGAGTCCGTTCCCTAAAATAAAATCCAAATGTGATTCCATCACTAAATAAACACGTGGTTACGTCTCTCGATAGATCCAAAAGATCCCGTTGTAATCCAAAAATCGAGACATGAACCCACGCGAATAAAAGGGAACGAGTCATTGACAATAACGAACGATTAGACTAGAAGAATAACTCGTACCACGTCTAAAAACTAAGATGCGCTCAAAGGGAGTCAAAACCCGAACTAATGCGTCTCACGAAAGGACGAAAGACGAGTTATTTTGAAAGGACAATCCGACTTGGTCGATTTCTTAGTCACTGAACGTTGATATGTCAAAACGAACTATATTGTCTGATGGTTGATTTACTTTCCCACAATAATCGATGGCATCACGCGTCCCCTGGACCGCAATGTGAGCCCCAAACCAAAATCCTAGGAAAGAGACATGGACCAACGAGTGTGTGGAGGAATAAGGGTGGAAGAGAGATGTTGTGATACGTGTAAATAGAACTAACGTTTGTTCTTCTTATCTTATAATCGTAAATAAATAAACGCACACACCACGAATCATGCATATGAAATCATGCATACATACTAATGGATACCGTTCGCGCAGACGTCATCATTAAGCGGTTGTGGTTTCGCGAGAGTAATCGGCTTGTCAGACAGTTTGATCAGTTGCAAGTAGACAGTCCCGAATCAGTAGTTGTGGCTTCTAAATCATCTTCATCCGAGTATACTCAGTCTTCCATCAGTATGTCTGCAACCGACGAGAAGGTGGCTGAATTGGAGAATTCTGTGAACAATATCAACGACCAGTTGGCCGCAATCTTGGCCCAGCTAGCTGAGTTAGCACTGAAAGACAACAAGAGTGGTAGTAAGCGTGCTGAGAATGAGGTGAACGATGGCCCTCGCTTTGGGAATGAGGAGGATTATCAGGATTATGTCCGAAAACAGTTAGAGAAGGAGAAAGCTAAGGAAGAGGAGTGGAGGCAACACATCACACAGGAAGTGCAGGACTTGCACGGAGGAAGCTCCGGAAGTCAAGATTTCTATAACTTGAAGAATTGTTTGACAGCAACAGCTTTGCCTCTGAAATTCCGGCTCCCTGACATGAAAAAGTTCGATGGAACTGGAGATCCCACCGCTCACATGAATCAGTACGTTGCGGTAATGAAGCACACGATCCTGACCGAGGATCAAGTCTTGGGGCTGTTTAACACTTACCTGGAGGGGGCTGCCCTCACATGGTTCCATGCGCTGCCAATGGTGACAAAGAAGGATTGGAAGGAGTTAGCGAAGTCATTCATCGCTCAGTATAGTTTTAACACCATGTTGGAAGTCACTTTGAAAGAGTTAGAGAGCACTAAGCAGCAGACTGGGGAATCCCTTTCAGACTTCGTGAAGAGATGGAGGGCTAAGGCCGCGGTCATGAAACAGAAGCCGCTTGAGCAAGATCAGATCCGAATGGTGATTGGCAATACGTTGCCGTATATTAAGAATGAGTTGAGATATATGCCGTTCACAGATTTCAATCAGATGTATAGTTGTGCCTTGACTATCGAAGGCGATGGGGAGCCGAAGAAAGCTTATACTAAGTGGACGAAGTCTGGATATAGTGCCGGAGGGCCTAGCGTGAGTACGGAATCTGCGACAGTGAAAGTGGTTGATCTTAATGCTATCGAAAAGAGGCGGTTCGCCAAGTTCGATCAGACCTATGCAAAAAATTTTGAACGTCTGCAGAAGAAGGGGTTGTTGAAAGCCCTTACCCCGTATAACAAAGCTCAACCTACTCCGCAGATTCAGGCTAGAGGGTACTGTGAGTTCCACAGCAGTTATGGACATACAATTGAGAATTGTGAGAGGCTGAAGCACGAAATCCAAGATTTAATTGAGGAGAAAAAGATAGCTGATCCTTCGTCAGCAAACCCTTCCGTTAGGCGCAATCCATTGCCTAATCATAGGGTGAGCATGATCGGAGCTGGTTTGACGGAAACTATGGTGATGGAATCTTTTGAGGAAGATGTAGAGGAGTTGTTGGACTCCGTCGAAAGAAGCAGTGTAGGAAATGGTTTGTATGTGTCCTTCTTGGGTGAGGAACAAGAGGATGAACCAATGGAGGAAGGATCAGATGGTGGAGCACCATATGACGAGGATAGTGCCGAAGAGACCGGTGAAGGGGCGTCTCGGACTATCGTGCCAAATTTGGGTTTGTTCAGTGGAGGAAGGGATCCCGAAGTGCACTTGCGTGAGTATATGCACGACATGTTTATTGAATCCTTCGGGGTAGATGAAATTGCTCAGTGGTTCCACCATTCGCTGGTAGGTGAGCCTTTGCAATGGTTCCATTCATTGCCCGACTCTTGCAAGCACGATTGGGATCGGTTGTCGGATTTGTTTCTTGAAAAGTATCAGAGAGCTGAGGATAGAACTGCGGAGCACTTTGCAATGCAGATTGGACCCATCAAACGTCCATTGCCAAGGGTGAGCAAGTATAACGGCAATAAGGACCCTATGGAGCACCTTCACTTCTACTTGTCGGCTATGACAGCCCTGAGTTTCAAAGAGGAAGAGATCACTAGCTTGTTTTGTAATTCATTGATGGGTGAACCGCTGATGTGGTATATGTCGCTGCCAATGTATGTTAAGACCGATTGGGCAGCTATGACAAAGAGATTTATCAAGGAGTATACGGTATGGATGCTAGCAGAGCAAACTCCTGATTCCCCGTCTTACCAAACACCTGATGCGATGTTAGCAATGCCTAGGTATGGTGGATACCGGGATCCTGTAGAGCATGCGAGGATATTCCGCGATCATATGTATAATGCTGGATTCCCACAGTGTGAGTTGCATGAACATTTTCCGGAAACCTTGATGGATGAAGCCTTATTGTGGCATCAGGGTCTGTCAGAGGAAGAGATGTGTCATTGGATACTGCTCCGAAATGCCTTTGTGGCGAGATATGAAATGTACATTCCATGGACGGGATCTCTGGATGATCTGGACAGGATTAGGCAATTCCCCGAGGAACACTTTGTGGATTATGCTAGAAGGTGGAGGCACCATTATGAGCAGTGTAATGAGACAATGAGCGATAAGGTGCAGCTTATGTGCATACAACGAGGCGCTATTCCGTTGGCCGCAAGGAGGATGAGCCGGGTGTCCCTCCGTGACTATGATGAGTTGATAGGTTGGGCTTTGTACGGATCAGCGGATCCCTTTTTCCTGAATCCGAGTGTTCCTCACGTCATGGATTTAATGGTCGTAGACATTTGGGCGAGTTCCTCGGACGAGGAGGATGCCAATCGAAGGGTCCCTATCAACATTTGGGACGAGTCGGATGACGAGCCGGAAGTTGCGGTAATGACGAGATCAGGTCATGTGGCCGAGGGAAAGGCACCAATGGTAGAGACTGAGATTGGAGAAGGTTCGGCTCCTAAGCCCGACGAACAAGTCCTTGAACAGTTGAAGAAGACGCAAGCTAAGTCTACGGTCTGGGAAGTTTTATGCCATTCTAGGTACCATCGTGAAAATCTGATGAAAGAGTTGCAGAATTTGGTTATTTCCACCGATACCGAGCCGACAGCGCTAGTAGGGGCAATTATGGCACGAAAGAGGACTGAGATCACATTTACCGACGAGGATCTCCCAGACGAGGGGAAGGCTCATAATAAGCCATTGTATATCCGAGCGGAAATCAACGGGAAGAAGACTAGTTGTGTTATGGTCGATGATGGATCGGCCATTAATGTTTGTCCTTTGAAGCTCTTGTCCAAGTTGGGAGTGGAGAGAGGAGATTTGACAGCTTCTGAAACAGTGATCAGAGCATACGATGACAGCCGCAGGCACATTGAAGGAGTCTTCAAGGCCAAGTTGAAAGTGGGGCCGCATGAGGAAGAAACTGAGTTCATGGTGCTGGACATCCCGGTAACCTTTGCTGTATTATTGGGACGCCCATGGTTCCACAAGTTGGGAGGTGTGCCCTCCACGCTCCATCAGATGATCAAGTTCCCCTTCGGGGAGGAGATAGTAACAATTAGAGCTGAGAAATTGAGCTCGGTGGCAGCATTGGGAATTGAGCCTCAACTTTTCTCCGGATTCCAAGTCTCCGGGATTTACGAATCGAGGATGACCACCGATGTGGTGAAGATGATGAAAGGAGGTTTCATCCCGGGAATGGGATTAGGAGCACACCATCAAGGGTTGTCGGAGTTTCCGGATTTTAAAGGTCAGAAAACCCGGAGGGGTTTGGGATATGAGCAGGGGAGTCCATCCAACATGAGTGCAGAAGGGAAAATAGGCTTGAGGAAGCATTTTGTAAGCGAGGGGCATGGAAAGCCATATTCGGGAACCTCCGAGTCGTGGACTAGCACGGAAGGAAAGATTCTGCCAGGGTTTGAAATCTTCAATGATGTCGCCGACTGGGGCAAAGGAAAGGCAAGCTGCTTTGTCGAGGAGATCATGATGCTGGATTCAAATGCCGAGGAGCAGGTCATTACCATTGAAACGGCTATAGGAGCTGAAATTGAGCCTAGTACCTCGAGAGTATATGAGAAGTCCGAAGATATTGAGGATGAAAATTGTATTACTGCTTTGTTTGAGTCTGATGATGTAATCACCCACGCTATTAATGAAATGAATTCCGATTTTGCTTACTTGCTTGATGTTGATCATGATCATTCCATGCATTCTCATTCATATAACATGCCTACATTTGAAATCAATACAATAGAAATGTCAACTTTCAATCTTGGTACGGATGAAAATCCTAAACTTATACAAATTGCTCAAGAATTAACTATTGAAGAGAGAAAAGAATTTGAGAGAATAATTAAAAAATACGAAATTGTATTCGCGTGGACATACGAAGACATGCCTGGAATCGATCAATCAATCGTAACTCACCGCATTCCAACATATCCCGAGGCGAGGCCCGTAAAGCAGAAGCTCCGACGTATGAGACCCGAATGGGCAGATAAGATCAGAGAGGATGTGAAGAAGCAGTTAGAAGCAGGATTCATCGAAGTGATCGACTATCCCCCTTGGGTCGCAAATGTAGTGCCCATCGCAAAGAAGGACGGCAAAGTGAGGATGTGCGTTGATTACAGAGATCTTAACAAGGCATGCCCCAAGGATGAGTTCGCATTGCCTCATATCGACGTATTGATCGACAGTGCAGCGTCAAGCGTCTTACACACGAATGTGGACGGTTTCATGGGCTACATGCAAGTTCAGATGGCTGAAAAGCACAAAGCGAAAACCTCGTTCACAACTGAGTGGGGAACATACTGTTACAGAGTGATGCCATTTGGTTTGAAAAATGCCGGGGCAACCTACCAGCGAATGGCTACAGCACTGTTCCATGATATGATACACAAGGAGGTAGAAGTCTACGTGGATGACATGATGGTCAAATCAGAGACAAGAGAAGGGCATTTTACCGCACTCGAGAAGTTTTTGGCCCGAATTGCAAAATTCAAGCTAAGGTTAAACCCGAAGAAGTGCTTTTTCGGCGTTTCGTCGGGGAAAATCTTAGGCTATGTAATCGGAAATAAGGGAATTGAGGTGGATCCCGATAAAGTGAAGGCTATAAAGGAAATGCCAGCGTCGAGAAATGAGAAGGAAGTGAGGGGGTTTCTGGGGCAAGTTCAGTATATCAGTCGGTTCATAGCAAGACTCACCACAATCTGCGAGCCAATCTTTAAGTTGTTAAGGAAAGACCAACCCGTCGTTTGGAATGATAAGTGTCAACAGGCGTTGGAGAGTGTCCGAAGTTACTTGTCTAATCCGCCAGTGTTGAGACCGCCTAAACTGGGAAAGCCGCTTCTCCTCTATGTAGCGATTGAGGAGCGATCTATTGGGGCGATGTTGGCTCAAGAGGGAGACACCGGTGTGGAGCACGCGGTGTATTATTTGAGTAAGAAGTTCCTGGAGTACGAGCTCAAGTACAACATGATCGAAAAGACATGTGTGGCAGTGGTGTGGTTGACAAAGAAACTGCGGCACTATTTCCAATCGTATAAAGTGATCATTATTTCTCGGATGGACCCCGTGAAGTATCTATACCGAACTCCATCCTTGACGGGGAAGTTAGCCAGATGGTTGTTGCTTTTGTCTGAGTTTGACATAGAATATGTGACAAAGAAGGTTATCAAAGGAAGAGCCGTGGCAGAATTTTTGGCTAATCAACCCCTGAATACAGAAGAAGAAGAGATAAGCTATGATTTCCCCGATGAACATTTGAATGCAATCGAAGTTATACCGTGGAAAATGTTCTTCGACGGAGCAGTTAATTCGAATGGAGCCGGAGTAGGAGTATTACTCATCTCCCCGGAAGGAGAAAGAATCCCGGTGGCGAAAATGTTATCCTTCCCCCTTACCAACAATATGGCCGAATACGAAGCATGCATTTATGGTTTGGAGTCATTAGCGGCACTGGGAGCGTCATATGTCGAAATTTGGGGCGACTCCAAGTTGATCATCGAACAGGCACAAGGAAACTGGGAAGTAAGAGAAGAAAGGCTACGTCCGTATCTAGATCAGCTAAAAGGGTTGGCATTGAGATTCAAAGAATGTCGCTTCTATCACATTCCTCGAGCTCAGAATCAGGCCGCGGATGCCTTGGCCACTTTGGTGTCAGTTTGGGACAACCCCTGTAACCTTGCTTCGAAACCATTGGTATTGAGAAGATCTCACAAACCGTGCCACGAAGACGTAATGCTGTTAGGGGCAGATGAAAAACCGTGGTATTTCGATATCGTGAACTTCATGAAAGATGGAACATATCCGGCAGAGTCAGAACCTAGGGATCAAGCTGTGATTAGAAGGCTAGCTCGTCAGTTCGTCATCCACAACGACTTGCTTTACAAAAGGCACATTGACGGATTACAACTAAGATGCTTGGATGCGGGAGAAGCCCGCGAGGTGATGGAATCGGTACATTCAGGAATTTGCGGAGCCCATATGGGAGGAGTAGTACTCGCTAAGAAAATTATTAGGCAAGGCTTCTATTGGCTCACCATGGAAAGGGATTGTAACGAGTATACGAAGAAATGTCACGATTGTCAAATCCACGGCGATTGCAGTCATCTTCCGGCCATGGAATTACACGTGCTAGCACCTATTTGGCCATTCGCTGCTTGGGGCATTGACATCATTGGCGAAGTAAGGCCTAATGCTTCAAATGGACATAAGTTTATTGCAGTCGCCATCGATTATTTCACCAAATGGGTAGAAGCAGAGTCGTTTAGCAAACTGGGATCCAAGCAGATGAGAAAGTTCATTGAAAAACACTTGATCACCAGGTTCGGAGTGCCTCATCACATGATCACGGATAACGGAGTCCAGTTTCAGGGGGAAGTAAGGAATCTTTTCCGAGAATATGGCATTGAACATCACAGGTCTTCTCCGTACCGTCCACAGGCTAATGGGGCAGTAGAAGCAGCTAATAAGAACCTTAAAAGGATCCTCGTAAAGACGGTGGAATCACATCGGAACTGGCATGAGCACCTCCCACTCGCGTTGTGGGCTTGTCGCACGATAGTCAGAACCTCGACTGGGGCAACGCCATTCTCCTTGGTATACGGAATAGAAGCAGTCCTGCCGATTGAGATTGAAAAGCGATCGTTGAGAATTGCGGTGGAGGCAGAAATTCCCGAGGCGGAATGGGTAAAGAGGCGATGCGAGCAGTTGGCTTTAGTTGATGAGAAAAGGATGGAAGCCCTTTACCATGTACAGTTGTATCAAAGAAGGATGGCTCGGGCTTTCAATAAAAAAGTTAAGACCATCCCTATCAAAGAAGGAGATTTGGTGCTGAAACAGATCCGTGTGACGCACACCGACCCGAGGGGGAAGTTCAGGCCTAACTGGGAAGGACCATTCGTCGTGAAGAAGATACTAAGCAAAGGAGCGGTGAAGTTAAACACAATGGACGGCATGGAATTCTCCGAACCTACCAATCTGGATAGGCTTAAGAAATACTTTTCGTAAAAAAAAAAGGAAAAAAAAAGAAAAATTCCCAATAGGTTGAAAACCCGCAAAAGGCGACCTATGCAACAATAAGGGAAATCCCAATGGGTGAAAACCCGAAAGGGCACTCATTTAAAAATTCCGGGATAGTAAAAGGAGAGGAGAAAAATCGCCGGGACCCGAAAACCGAAAGGCGGGTCCTGGTAACAATAGTTATGACTTGAGCAATTACAAAAACAATGTATAAGAGACTAAGTATTTCTGTTGTTTGTAAATAAATAAAGGCATGAATATATTTGACGAGAATGATTGGAATCATTATAATCTACCGAATGCATGGTAATATGAATCACGGTTTATACATTTCTTGTCCTACTTTTCACAAAAAGCCTACCTACTATCCACCCCACTCCCTATACATCGGAGAAACCCTAATAAAAGCTACAAAGCAACAATGAAAACTACAAAGCAATACATAACGAGCCTAATACGGAGAAAGTCCCAATAGTTCTCAAAATCTCTCAGGTGTGATGCCCGCTCCGCAGATAGTCCCTCCTCGGCAGCACACGATCTCTCATCAGAAACTCACGCTCTCTCATCAGAAACTCGTGCTCTCTCATCAGCAGCTCGTGCTCTCTCCTCTGCAGCAAGGCGTCTGATCGACTCATCACGCGCCCTCTCCTCGACGGCAAGGCGACCCTCAGTCTCCCGTCGCATCACCCCCGACCAGTGGTCGTTCCTCTCTTGATACACATGACCAACTCGGGCATCAGCTTCCCGCACTAGCTCACTCTGTCTCCACTCATGGGCATGAAGATCACTCTACAAAAAAAAAAAAAGAAAAAAAAAAAAAGATAAGAGGCAGCATAGGCAAAAACATAAATCATACATACATGCATACATTTCACTACACTAAAGTACAGTAATGATACATACCAGGTGGTCGGTGCAGCGCAAGCTGAGGCGATCTCGTAGGAAGCCGGATAGATCCACGTAGTCTGTACAGGTCTCCCTAGTGGTCAGTAAAGCGTCCGAGGGATCAAACGGGACCCTCGAGGAGAAGATAGGAAGGGCCGCCTCAAATCCCGCATAAGGTGTCCCAGACTCGTCATAGCGGATCGTAGCATAATCCCTCCCGTAGCCTGGTATAGGCACGCCTATGGACGATCTCTCCGGTCGGGCTGCGCTGGAGGACTCGCCGACGAAGTAGGGCTGCTCGCGCGCTGGTGTCTGAGTCTGAGTGCCATCAAAAAAATCAGATAAGTGGGCACTCCTTCAAGATCCCTCCTGCAAAAAAAACACACAATAAAACCTCCGAGCATATCGTGAATAAAATGAAGGGGGAACGGAATCACTTACCAGAACCTCCTCCTGACCGAAGACTGCCGCGACAGCCTCCCTCGAAAACACGTCCGTCACCGGATCTACCTCCATCGCTGTCACTGGGGCATCCCTCGCGCCAAGTAAAGTAGACAAGTAAGGCTCGCGGCCCCTAGCGTGAATCCACACCGCTCTACCAACATACCTACGGGTCAGGTCCCGACGAATGACCGATAAAGGCAGGGTCCGCACCGCGAACATAGAGATGGGGATCTCACCCGGCGTCCAATGAGCGTCTCTAACCCCGGTAATGCCTCGATCCCCTAGATACCACGCCCGCACGCAGGGGCCGGTGAGCACACACTGCTGCTCCTGGATCATCGACACGTATGCATACTCAGGGCCGAAGTCGAGGTCATCCCACCTGAACTGAATCTAAAGCAAAATACACAAAGAGAAAGTCAGAAAGGCTCAAACCAAAATCTGGCACGATGGGGCAAAATCTACCTGACTCAGGGTCAGTGAGTCGATCCGATCCAGAAGCCGCGACACTGTCCGACTCCTCTCAGCACTCAAGTCGAAGTCCCTCCATCGAGTCATAAATGGCGGCCTCGGCACTCTCGGTCGAGGTGGAGACCGGCTAGGAAGGATGTCTCTCTCGTATGCCCACACCTGCGGTAAAACAAGGACTAGGTGTGTGAAAAATGCAAAAAGGATAAGACGGATAAGTCAAGAAGGCGTCACGTACCAGCAGAGCAAAGGTATAACCACCGAAGTCCTTGCGCTTCCGGCAAGTCAGATCCAAAAACTTGTAAAGAAAGGCTAAGCCTGCCCCCGCCCAATCATAGGAAGCCGCTGCATCCAAATCGCTGAGCGCCTGAATGAGGCCCGCATGTACCTTCCCGCCCTTCGTGCGGAAAATCGTCTCACTCAGAGCGTATACCAAGAAGCTACGAACCGCCAAGTCGGTAGCGTCAGTCTCGCAGAAATCCCGTCTACTCAAAAGGCTAGCAGTGGAAATAAATTTCGCCGGAGAAGACTTGGCGCATAGAGGAACTCCCGGTCCAATCAAGGAAGCAAGCCTAGCAGGGTCAACCCGCGGTCGCATCATACCAAAATGAAAAGGGACGGGAGTGTTGCTCCCTCGCAATCCGGTCAATAGCGAAAAATCTCGAGGCGAGATGGTCATCTCCCCAAAGGAAAGGTGGAAGGTGTGGGTCGAGTCAACCCACCGCTCACACAGGGCCCGTAGGCCAAAAGGATCACACACCCCGTTGGTGCGGGGCACGCTGCAATAAAGGATCCGAAGCCCAACTCCTGCACACGGGCTCTCGCCGCGGCACCTAGCCTATCATACCATGAGAGAACCTCGGCGGTGGTCCCCGAAATCTCAATAAACTAAAAAGGAACAAGATAAGAAAATTTAAATACAGCTCCTAAAGCATGCAACTGAAAAGAACGCGTTAAGACTAGGTATTCTTTCATTTTCTAACCTAGAGACATCCGGTCAGTTAGGACCAATTTTCTGTAAAAATCTCTCATGTAGGGTCCTTCACGTAAGGTTGAGTCAATTCTTTGATCCACTCTCGTCTGCGGTGATGAGGAGCGTAGATTAGGTTTTACTATTCACGTACGTTAACGGGCATTAGGTAAGTTTTTACTATTCACGTCGTTTTCACTATTCACGTGCATTAGCTAAGTTTTTACTATTCACGTGCACTATTCACGTTCTACTATTCACGTGCATTAGCTAAGTTTTTACTATTCACGTTGTCACTATTCACGTGCATTGTTCACATTTTTACTATTCACGTGCACTATTCACGTTTTTACTATTTACATCGTTTTTACTGTTAACATGCATAAATTCGTAGTGTACTATTCACATGCATATAGCGCGCATTCTTGCAAAAATAACCCTATGTTACGTGTAAATAAAGGATTTCACGTTTTCTAGCTAAAGTCCTCTAAGGCAGTCTAAGAGTTAGAATGCAAATCATGTTCGTATAGGAGTGCTAAAGCCTAGAGTCCAAATCAAATAAAAGTGAGAAACCACTTACCTCGTTGCAGCGTGTCCTGCTCAAGTGTGTTGTAGGGTCGTGGAAGGTATCCACTCTATCCAAGTTTACATAAACCTCGTCCATGCCTCTGGTGCCATCCCATTCGTCTAAATCCATCCCGAGAATAATCCAAATTGAAGTCTAGTGAGAGAAAGAGGAGAGAGAAGGTGTGGGGTTGAAATGAAACCCCACCACCTTATATAAGAAAAGGGAATGGCATTCCCGTAAATAGTGAAAAAAGTACGATTTGACATAAAGGTAAAAAGTAAATAATTAATTACCAGGTGCACAGACCTCCGATTTGCAGTACGTTTCAGCCTGCATTTCTCCCAGACAGTGACTAACACTGTCAAAACATCAATTCCAGACAACAGCTAATTTTTATAGAACAGTGACACCAGTCAAAATACAGATGACAGTCAACTGAAAAACAATCAGTAGTCTATCTCATTTCGGACTAAGACGTGTGCCCATCGAATCGTCGAGATGATAGCTCCAGTGAGAAAATACAGACAACAGTGTGGTAAGAAAATCCAGAAACAGCCCTCGCTTTTTAGCCATTTGACTCACGGTCGCAGACCGGAGTTGCTTTTGAGCCATTTGACTCTCGGTCGCAGACCGAAGTTGCTTTTTAGCCATTTGACTCACGGTCGCAGACCGGAGTTGCTTTTGAGCCATTTGACTCTCGATCGCAGACCGAAGTTGCTTTTTAGCCATTTGACTCACGGTCGCAGACCGGAGTTGCTTTTGAGCCATTTGACTCTCGGTCGCAGACCGGAGTTGCTTTTGAGCCATTTGACTCACGGTCGCAGACCGGAGTTGCTTTTTAGCCATTTGACTCTCGGTCGCAGACCGAAGTTGCTTTTGAGCCATTTGACTCTTGGTCGCAGACCGGAGTTGCTTTTTAGCCATCTGGCTCATGGTCGCTGACCGGAGTTGCTTTTTAGCCATCTTCACCACAGTCGCAAATCAGGGTAGCTATTTAGCCATTATCCCCGTGATCTTGAAATAGGGTAGCTGTTTAGCCATTATCCCCGCGATCTTGAAATAGGGTAGCTGTTTAGCCATTATCCCCACAGTCGTAAATCAGGGTAGCTGTTTAGCCATTATCCCCGCGATCTTGAAATAGGGTAGCTGTTTAGCCATTATCCCCGTGATCTTGAAATAGGGTAGTTGTTTAGCCATTATCCCCGCGATCTTGAAATAGGGTAGCTGTTTAGCCATTATTCCCGTGATCTTGAAATAGGGTAGCTGTTTAGCCATTATCCCCGCAATCTCGAAATAGGGTAGCTGTTTAGCCATTATCCCCACAGTCGTAAATCAGGGTAGCTGTTTAGCCATTATCCCTGCGATCTTGAAATAGGGTAGCTGTTTAGCCATTATCCCCGCAATCTTGAAATAGGGTAGCTGTTTAGCCATTATCCCCGCAATCTTGAAATGGGGTAGCTGTTTAGCCATTATCCCCGCAGTCATAAACCAGGGTAGCTGTTTAGCCATCATCCCCGCAGTCGTAAACCAGGGTAGCTGTTTAGCCATCATCCCGGCAGTCGTAAACCAGGGTAGCTGTTTAGCCATCATCCCCGCAATCTTAAAATAGGGTAGCTATTTAGCCATTATCCCCGCAGTCGTAAATCAGGGTAGCTATTTAGCCATTATCCCCGCAATATTGAAATAGGGTAGCTGTTTAGCCATTATCCCCGCGATCGTAAACTAGGGTAGCTATTTAGCCATTATCCCCGCGGTCGTGAACTAGGGTGCAGCCCGAAGCAGAGTCTGATGCAGTCAGAGAGCAACGCCGGAGCGCGCAGCGCAAAGGTCAGGTATGTTTCCTCCTACTCGTTACGTGTCTTTTACTTTTATATGTTTTACATTGCATGTGTTACGTTAGCAAAAAATGTTTTCGAACCACACACATCACTGTCAAAATAGAAAAGTAGGGGCAACTGTAGACACCGAGTCGGAGGACCTGTGACGAAAACCTGAAACAAGACGGTCGAAGCGATTGATTCCGGAAGTTTTGAAAAATATATAAAGAATAATAAGCTGAGGAAAATTAACGGCACGGCGCGGGCACGCAACGGCATCCCGCACGCGAACGACGATGGTCGAATGCCCGCTTGACGGCTCGAGACGTGCGCACGGCGTCCGTCGGACGCACCGCGAGTGGCACGCTCTCGACGTCCGAGCAATGCCTGGGACCGCTGGCGGTGCGCGCCCTCGTGGGCCATTGAGCACACGTGCTTGGCAGCGCGAGGCGCGCGTTCGGCGGCCGCGACGTGCGAGCGTCTGGCTGCGCAGAACGCGCGCTCGGCGGCCACGGAGTGCACGCGTCCGACGGCGCGGGGCACGCCCCGAGGGTCGTCGGGCGGGCACCCAACCACGTCGGGCGAACGCCCAACGCGTCGGGCGCGGGCGCCCAACGCCGTTGGGCGGCCGCCCAACCACAATGGGCGACGCCCAAATTTTTTTGGGCGTCGCCCATTGTTCCGGGATCCGTTTCCTTATATAAGGGCACGGATCCCAAGGTGAAGAGGGGGGCCTTTTTTGGGGGGAAAAACTTTCTCACTCTAAACATTTTTAGAGAGAAAGAGAGTGGATTTTTTTGAGAAAAATATTTTTTTCTCAAAAATTCCAAATTTCCTAAGTTCAATTTTTACTAAATTTTTCATAAAAAAACGGAAGTCCGCGGTTCGTGGAATCAATCGGCTTCGACTATCAGATACCGAATCAAAGGTATTATCCGAGGACTAGACTCTTTATTTTATTTAATTTATTTCTCTCCTTCTATTTATTTTTTTTATGCTATAGTTTTTATTCCTTTAGTCATTTATTTATTTTGTCACGTTTTATTTAGTTAGCGTATTTATTTAATTTTCGCTTCGTGTTAAATAAAATCCGGTTTTGTTTTAAAATAAAAAACCTCGTTTTGGATATCCCAATACGAACCGTGATCCGATAAAAAGGTAGTTCGGGTATCGAAAATGTTGTAATTATAAGTTTTTTTGATTTAAAAGAGATTTCCAAATAACGTTTTAAAATAAAAACATCGTTTTAGGAACTTCCGTTTTCGACTATGATCCATTTTTGGTAGTTCGGAAGTCCAAAACGAGTGAATTAGACTTAATTTAATGCTTTTGAACAAATCTGGAGAATGTTGGAGTGTTGCTGTAATTTGCCAATTCTGTCACTAAAGGCTGTTTATCGACGGATTTTCCGTCGGTAAATCTGCCAAAATGTAAAAAATATCATTTCGGTCCCTTTTTCTTAACTTTTAGACTTTTAATCCTTAGTATATATATATATATATATAATTATGTAATATATTCTTTTCAAATTGTTTTAAAACTTTAACATATATAATTATTTTAGGAGATTGGTATTCCATTTTTATTCTAATTTTTTTTATATATGTACATATTACTTTCTTTTTTATTATTATTCATTTAAATTACATTAAATTCTATTTTAAATGTTATTTACTTGGACATTTTGGGAGATAATTAGTAGATATTGGGGGATGAACATATAGTCTTTTTGACATTAGGATTATATTAGTTATGTATATATATAGTTTTGGGGCATATTTGGGTTATCTTAATTATTGTTAAATAAAATTATTTTGAGTGATAAATGCCATTTTCTTATTTATGAATTTCATTCACTATTTTCTTATGTTTAAAGTATAAATATATTATTTTCATTATTCTTTCTTATATATGTATTAGATAGTATATTTTCTTTTACTCTTATTTTATGTCTTTTGGGCTAAAATGTGTAAATATATGTCTATATTATTTTCTTTATTTCTTTTGGTCATTTATAAGTCCATGTTTCAAATGGGCTTCACTTGGAAAAATTAATTTTTGGGCCTAAATGTGTTTATTGATGTAATTATAATAATTAGAGAGTCCATTAAATAGGTGGAAAAAATAAAAGACAAAAAGAGAGTTTTCAATTGGATTATTTAAATTAATGAGTTTTTTTAGATTTCTAATGTAAATAAATAGAGTCTTTTTTGTTAATATTTCGAATTGTTTTCAAAACACCATGTTTTAAAACCTTAATCCGTTCCAAATGTGGATTAAAGGATCATTGTAATTAAAATCGTTTTCATTGCCAATAATAGAGTTTTGAGCCATTTTCTTAAAGAATTTGTACAAAATAAAATTGACTTGTATGTTTAACCACGTTTTCTCATCAAAAAGTTTTTATCTCAAACGTTTTCAAATACTCGAGTCGTTCCAACGGCGATTCGGGTAAACTTCATCAAACGGGGTTTTAAAACACACCTAAATCGTTCCAACGACGATTAAGGTGCGAACCATGTAAATAAATCCGTTTTGGGGAAATAAGTTAGTGTAGAATAAACACACAACATAACATTTAATACGGTTGTAAATAAATCACTTCTTTCTTACCTCTCTCTGTGTATGTATAAACATAAATGGGTGATTCTTTACTGATATGGCTTTTCAATATCATATGCTCAAAACGGTTTCCAAAAAGAGAAAGAAAAGGGTTTCAAATGAATTTTAAACTTAAAGAAGTATACGATTAGTCCGTTATCGCCTAACATGCTGAGTAGGAGGCCGGTGGTTCATAACCGGGCGATGTCGGGGTGCCTAGTAGCCTTTCTCCGGAAAGGAGCTAGCCTTCTCGGCTCGTACCTAAGTTTCCCGAACCCACACCGGTCTCCCGCAAGGGATCGGTGTTCATTTTCCCATTCGTGGGTGGCGACTCTTCCATATCTCCGAGCTCCGGTCTTGCCGAGCAGCTTGATTCCACGATTGGTTGCTTTCGGCGCCAATCACCGCTTACGTCGCCATGAGGTTGTCCACCCCCCGGTCCGCCCGGGAGATTAGGCCGCGGCACCTCGTCTAACAACTGGACGTAGGCAGAGAGGCCGAAGCAGAATAAGTGATACTGAGTAATCTCTGAACTCTCTCTTATATTGTATGTGTTGTTTGCTAAATTTACTCAGCATATAAATTGCCTAAGCTGTCCTTGAGTAAATAAGTGGTGCTGAGTTAGAAGCTGACCTCCAAGAGTGTCAATTCTCAACTCACAAGAAGACAACTTTAGTCAACATCTGATTAAATCAGTCTTCGAACATATCTCACCAAGCTGACCAAAAGCAGAGTTAATAAACTCTTAAAAATTACTTCCAGTCAGCTTAATTAAATCGCGAAAAAGTTATATTAGTTCCTAACCCCCCCTTGGAACTAATTATCAGGGACCAACATATTGTGCCAGAATTGGGTCTGTTTAGTGGCGGGGAGAATCCCGAGGTGCACTTGCGTGAATATATACGCGATATGTTTGTTGAATCCTTCGGGGTGGACGAGATTGCTCAGTGGTTCCACCATTCGCTGATAGGCGAGCCTTTGGGATGGTTCCACTCATTACCCAATTCTTGCAAGCATGATTGGGATCGATTATCAGATTTATTTCTAGAAAAGTACCAAAAGGCTGAGGACAGGATTGCAGAGCGCTTCGCGATGCAGATCGGACCTATCAAGCGTCCGCTACCGAGGGTCAGTAAGTATAATGGAAACAAGGATCCGATGGAACATCTTCACTTTTACTTGTCAGCCATGGGGCCTTTGGGTTTTAATGAAGGAGAGATCACCAGCTTGTTTTGTAATTCGCTGATGGGTGAGCCGTTGATGTGGTATATGTCACTTCCAATGCATGTCAAGACCGATTGGGTGGAAATGACAAAGAGGTTTATCAAAGAGTATACGGTATGGATGCTGGCGGAGCAAACCCCGGACTCACCCTCTTATGAAACACCCGAGGCAGTGTTGGCAATGCCTAGGTATGGTGGATACCAAGATCCTGTTGAGCATGCGAGGTTATTCTATAACCATATGTATGACGCCGGGTTCCCGCAAGGTGAATTACATGAACATTTCTCGGAAACCCTAATGGGAGAGGCCTTGTTGTGGCACCAGGGCCTATCAGAGGAAGAAATGGGTCATTGGATACCGCTTAGGAGTGCTTTTGAGGCGAGATATGAGATGTATGTTCCATGGACGGGATCCCTGGAAGATCTGGATAGGATCAGGAAATTCCCCGAGGAACCATTAGTGGATTATGCTAGGAGGTGGAGGCACCACTATGAGCAGTGTCATGAAACAATGAGTGATAAGGTGCAGCTTATGTGCATACAGAGAGGCGCTATTCCGTTGGCGGCAAGAAGGATGAGTAGGGTGTCCCTCCGGGATTATGATGATTTGATAGGCTGGGCTTTGTATGGATCAGCGGATCCCTTCTATTTGAATCCAAACGTCCCTCACGTAATGGATCTAATGATTGTGGACATTTAGGAAAGTTCTTCGGACGAGGAGGATGCTAATCGGAGGATTCCTATCAATATTTGGGATGAATCTGATGATGAGCTGGAAATCGCCGTCATGACAAGATCAGGTCGAGTGGCCGAGGGAAAGGCACCTATGGTGGACATTGAGATAGGAGAAGGATTGGCTCCCAAGCCAGATGACCAAGTCCTCGAGCAGTTGAAGAAAACACAAGCTAAGTCTACGGTGTGGGAAGTCCTATGCCATTCCAAGTACCACCGTGAAAATCTGATGAAAGAGCTGCAGAATTTGGTTATTTCTACCGATACTGAGCCGTCAGCGTTAGTAGGAGCAATTATGGCCCAGAAGAAGACCGAAATCACGTTTACTGACGAGGATCTCCCAGAAGAGGGGAAGGCTCACAACAAGCCTTTGTACATCCGAGCTGAAATTAACGGGAAGAGGACTAGCTGTGTGATGGTCGATGATGGATCGGCTATTAATGTATGCCCACTGAAACTTCTGTCCAAATTAGGAGTAGAAAGAGGAGATTTGACTGCCTCAGAAATAGTGATCAGGGCCTATGACGATAGCCGTAGGCACATCGAAGGAGTGTTTAAGGCCAAGCTGAAGGTGGGGCTGCATGAGGAGGAGACTGAATTCACTGTGTTAGATATACCGGTGACGTTCGCCGTGTTGTTGGGACGTCCGTGGTTCCACAAGTTGGTAGGTGTTCCCTCCACGCTCCATCAAATGATCAAATTCGCCTTCGGGGAGGAGATAGTGACAATTAGAGCTGAGAAATTGAGTTCGGTGGCGGCATTGGGAATTGAGCCTCAACTTTTCTCCGGATTCCAAGTTTCTGGGATCTACGAGTCTAGCATGACCTCCGATGTGGTGAAAATGATGAAAGGAGGCTTCATCCCTGGTATGGGTTTGGGAGCACACCATCAAGGGTGGCCAGAATTTCCGGACTTCAAGAGTCAGAAAACCCGGAGGGGTTTAGGATATGAGCAGGGAGGTCCGTCCAACGCAAGTAATGAAGGAAAAGTGGGCCTAAGGAAGTATTTCGTGAATGAGGGGCACGGAAAGGTTTATTCGGGGACTCCCGAGTCATGGACTAGCACCGAAGGAAAGATTCTGCCAGGTTTTGAGATCTTCAATGATGTGACTGACTGGGGCAAAGGAAAGGCAAGCTGCTTCGTCGAGGAGATCATGATGTTAGATTTGAATGCCGAGGAGCAGGTCGTTACTATTGAAGCAACTGCAGGAGCGGTGGATGAGCCCAGTACCTCCAAAGCTTATGAGAAACCCGAGAACCCTGATGATGAAAATTGTATTACTGCTTTATTTGAATCCGATGATGTACTCGCCAACACTATCAATGAAATGAATTCTGATTTTGCTTACTTGCTTGATGTTGATCGTGATCATTCCATGCATTCTCATTCATATAACATGCCTACATTTGAAATCAATACAATAGAAATGTCAACTTTCAATCTTGGCACGGATGAAAATCCTAAACTTATACAAATTGCTCAAGAATTAACTATTGAAGAGAGGAAAGAATTTGAGAGAATAATTAAAAAATACGAAATAGTGTTTGCTTGGACATACGAAGACATGCCAGGAATTGATCAATCAATCGTAACTCACTGTATTCCAACATACGTCGACGCGAAGCCCGTGAAGCAGAAACTCCGACGCATGAGACCGGAATGGGCAGATAAGATCAGAGAGGAAGTGAAGAAGCATTTAGAAGCAGGGTTCATCGAAGTAATCGACTATCCCCATTGGGTCGCAAATGTAGTGCCCATCGCAAAGAAGGACGGCAAAGTGAGAATGTGCGTCGATTATAGAGATCTTAACAAGGCGTGCCCCAAAGATGAATTCGCGTTGCCTCATATTGACGTGTTGATCGACAGTGCAGCATCAAGCGTCTTACACACAAATATGGATGGTTTCATGGGCTACATGCAAGTTCAGATGGCTGAGAGACACAAAGCGAAAACCTCGTTCACAACTGAGTGGGGAACATACTGCTATAGGGTGATGCCGTTTGGTTTGAAAAATGCCGGGGCAACTTACCAGCGAATGGCTACGGCACTGTTCCATGATATGATACACAAAGAGGTAGAGGTTTATGTGGATGACATGATGGTCAAGTCGGAGACAAGAGAGGGGCATTTCGCTGCACTCGAGAAGTTTTTGGCCCGAATTGCAGAATTCAAACTAAGGTTAAACCCGAAGAAGTGCTTCTTCGGCGTTTCATCGGGGAAAATCTTAGGCTATATAATCGGAAACAAGGGAATTGAGGTAGATCCCAACAAAGTGAAGGCCATACAAGAAATGCCGGCACCAAAGAACGAGAAAGAAGTGAGAGGGTTTCTGGGGCAGGTTCAGTATATCAGCCGGTTCATAGCAAGACTCACTGCAATCTGCGAGCCGATCTTTAAGTTGCTACGAAAAGATCAACCCATGATTTGGAATGATAAGTGCCAGCAAGCATTAGAGAGTGTTCGGAGCTATTTGTCTAATCCGCCAATTCTGAGACCGCCTAAACTGGGAAAACCGCTTCTCCTCTATATGGCGATCGAGGAGCGATCTATTGGGGCAATGTTGGCCCAAGAAGGGGACACGGGCGTGGAGCACGCGGTATATTATCTGAGTAAGAAGTTCCTGGAGTACGAGCTTAAGTATAACATGATCGAAAAGACGTGCGTGGCAGTAGTATGGCTAACAAAGAAACTACGGCTCTATTTTCAATCTTACAAAGTGATCATTATTTCCCGAATGGATCCCGTGAAGTATCTGTACCGAACTCCGTCTTTAATAGGGAAGCTAGCCCGATGGTTGTTGCTTTTGTCCGAATTTGATATTGAATACGTAACGAAGAAGGTTATCAAGGGGAGGGCCATAGCAGAATTTCTGGCCAACCAACCCCTAAGCGCAGAAGAAGAAGAGATAAACTATGATTTCCCCGATGAGCACTTGAACGCAATAGAAGTCATACCATGGAAAATGTTCTTCGATGGAGCAGTTAATTCGAATGGGGCCGGAGTAGGAGTGCTACTTATCTCACCAGAGGGGGAAAGGATCCCGATGGCAAAGAAGCTATCCTTCCCTCTCACCAATAATATGGCCGAATATGAAGCGTGCATCTATGGGTTGGAGTCATTAGCAGCATTGGGAGCATCATATGTCGAAATCTGGGGCGACTCAAAGCTAATCATCGAATAGGCACAAGGAAACTGGGAAGTGAGGGAAGAAAGGTTGCGTCCATACCTAGACCAGTTGGAGGGATTGGCACTAAGATTCAATGAATGTCGTTTTTATCATATTCCTCGGGCACAGAACCAGGCAGCGGATGCTTTGGCCACTTTGGTGTCAGTTTGGGACAACCCTCGGAACCTGGCCTCGAAGCCTTTGGTATTAAATAGATCTCACAAATCGTGATACGAAGACGTAATGCTATTAGGGGCAGATGAAAAGCCATGGTATTTCGATATCGTAAACTTCATGAAGAGTGGAACATACCCGGTAGAATCAGAACTTAGGGATCAGGCCGTGATTAGAAGGTTGGCTCAGCAGTTCGTCATCCACAACGACTTGCTTTACAAAAGGCACGCCGATGGTTTACAGCTGAGGTGTTTGGATGCGGGAGAAGCCCGCGAAGCAATGGAGTCAGTACACTCAGGAATTTGCGGGGCCCATATGGGAGGAGCAGTGTTAGCAAAGAAAATCATAAGGCAAGGCTTCTATTGGCTCACCATAGAAAGAGATTGTAACGAATATGCGAAGAAATGCCATGATTGTCAAATCCACAGAGATTATAATCATTTACCGGCTATGGAACTGCACGTGTTAGCGCCCATTTGGCCGTTTGCAGCTTGGGGCATTGACATCATCGGTGAGGTGAGACCTAACGCTTCAAATGGACACAAATTCATCGCAGTTGCCATTGATTACTTCACCAAGTGGGTAGAGGCAGAGTCGTTCGGCAAGTTGGGGTCCAAGCAGATGAGGAAGTTCATCGAAAAACACTTAATCACCAGATTCGGAGTGCCTTATCACATAATCACAGATAACAGGGTCTAGTTTCAAGGGGAAGTGAGGAGTCTCTTCCGAGAGTACGGTATTGAACATCACAGATCTTCTCCATATCGTCCGCAAGCTAATGGCGCAGTTGAGGCAGCTAATAAGAACCTTAAAAGGATTCTCGTAAAGACAATAGAATCGCATCGGAACTGGCACGAACAGCTTCCGCTCGCTTTATGGGCTTATCGCACGACAGTTAGAACGTCAACTGGGGCAACGCCGTTCTCCAGAAGCTGTTCTCTCGATTGAGGTTGAAAAGCGATCGTTGAGAATCGCAGTAGAAGCAGAGATTCCCGAGACGGAATGGGTGAAGAAGTGGTATGAACAGTTAGCATTGGTGGACGAGAAAAGGATGGAGGCCCTTTACCATGTGCAGTTATATCAGCGAAGGATAGCCTGAGCCTTCAACAAAAAGGTCAAGGCTAGCCCTATCAAAGAAGGGGATATGGTGCTAAAACAGATCCGTGTGATGCACACCGACCCGAGGGGCAAGTTTAGGCCAAACTGGGAAGGGCCGTTCTTCGTGAAGAAGATACTAAGCAAAGGAGCGGTGAAGTTAACTACTATGGACGGCATGGAGTTCTCCGAACCTACCAATCTGGATAGGCTTAAGAAATACTTTTCGTAAAAAAAAAAAAAAAAAAAGAAAAAAAAATTCCCGATAGGTCGAAAACCCGCAAAGGGCGGCCTATGCAACAATAAGGGACATCCCAATGGGTGAAAACCCGAAAGGGCACTCATTTGAAAATTTCGGGATAGTAAAAGGAGAGACGAAAAATCGCTAGGATTTGAAAACCGAAAAAAGGCAGGTCCTGGTAACGGTAGTTATATCTTGAGCAATTATAAAAATAATGTGTAAGAGGCTAAGTATTTCTGTTGTTTGTAAATAAATAAAGGCATGAATATATTTAAAGAGAATGATTGGAATCGTTATAATCTACTGAATGCATGGTAATACGAATCATGAGTTATACATTTCTTACCTTTCTTTTCACAATAAAAAGCCTACATACTATCCACCCACTCCCTATACACAAGTTATACATCGGGGTAATTCTAATAAAAGCTACGAAGCTATACATGATAAGCCTAATAAGGAGGGAAATCCCAGTGGGCCTCAAAGTCCCTCAGATGTGACGCCCGCTCCGCAGATAGGGTCTCCTCGGCGACTCGAAGTCTCTCCTCGGCAGCAAGGTGCCCCGCGGTCTCCTCCCGCACCCTCTCCTCAACAGCAAGGCGTCCCGCGGTCTCCGCCCGCATCACCCCAGACCAGTGGTCGTTCCTCTCCCGATACACCTAGCCAACCCTAGCATCGGCCTCCCACACCGACTCGCTCCGTCTCCGCTCATGTGTATGAAGATCACTCTGAAAAAAAGGAAAAGAAAAAAACAGACATAAAAAAAAGAAAGAGAAGAAATACAGACTAGAATAGAAGTTATACATACACATGTGCATACATTCCACTACACTAAAATAAAATAAAGATACATACTAGGTGGCTGGCGCAACGCAAGCTAAGTCGATCTCTAAAGAAACCAGATAACCCCACATAATCAGTGCAAGTCTCCCTCGAAGTCTGGAGAGCGTCTGAGGAATCAAACGGTATCCTCGACGTAAAGACGGGAGGAGCCATCTCGACACCGGCATAGGCCATCCCGGACTCGTCATAACAAACAGTCACGAAATCCCTCCCGAAGTCCGGGACGGGTACGCCTAGAGGGGACCTCTCCTATCGGGCGGCGCTGGAGGACTCGCCGACATAATAGGGCGGCTCGCTCGTAGACGCCTGAGCACGGGCATCATCGAAGAAATCTGACATGTGGGCACTCCTCCATGAACCCTCCTGCAAGCAAAGGCACAGTAAATACCACTAACTATCTCGTAAATAAAAATAAATAGGCCGAAACGCTCACCGGAACCGCCCCCTGACCGAAGACCGCGGCAACAGCCTCCCCCGAAAACACATCTTCCACGGGGTCCACCTCCATCGCCACCGCTGGGGCATCCCTCGCGCTCAATAATGTCGATAAATAGGGGACACGGCCCCCGGCATGAACCCATACATCTCTACCAGCAAAGCGGCGAGTCAAATCGCGACGAATGACCGATAAGGGCATAGTCCGCACCGTAAACATGGAGACTAATGCGAGGCACTAACCCCGGTGATGCCCCGGTCACCCAAGTACCATGCCCGTACGCAAGGGCCGGTAAGCACGCTCTGCTGCTCCTGGATCAGGGTGACGTACGCGTAATCGGGACCGAAGTCAAGGTCGTCCCACCTGAATCTAATCTAAAAGCACAAAGAAAAAGTCAGGTATGATCAAACAAAAATCTAGCGCGATTAGAAGATATTTACCTGCCCCAAGGTCCGTGAATCAATCCAATCTAGGAGCTGCGCCACCGTCTGCCTCTCCCCGGTACCTAGACCGAACTCGCTCCACCGAGCCATAAGTGGGGGTGTCACTACCCGTGGCCTGCCCCGACGCTCGCTGGGAAGAATCTGCCTCTCGTAAGCCCAAACCTGCTTGTAAGAACAAAGGTTATGAACAGAAGGCGCGAAGAAGATAAAAGGAGTAGGTTAAGGAGGAACCACGTACCAGAAGAGCAAAAGTGTAACCGCCGAAGTCCTTGCGCTTCCGGCAAGTCAAATCCAGAAACTTGTACAGGTAAGCTAGACCCGCTCCTGCCCAATCGTAAGACGCCACCGCGTCTAAATCACTGAAGGCCTGAATAAGACCCGCATGTATGGTCCCGCTCTTGGTGCGGAAGATCGTCTCGCCTAAAGCATATATCAGGAAGCTGCGGACAGCCAGATCAGTGTCGTCGGTCCCACAAAAGTCCCTACGACTCAAAAGCCTCGAGGTAGTGATGAACTTCGCCGGGGTAGATTTGACACCCGTATAAACTCCCGGCCCGATCAAAGCAGCCAATCTAGCACGGTCAACCCGTGGACGCATCGTATCAAAGGAGAAGGGAACCGGAGTACCACTCCCCCGCAGTCCGGTCAGTAAGGAGAAGTCGCGAGGCGAGATCGTCATCTCCCCGAACGAGAGATGGAAGGTGTGGGTCGAGTCAACCCATCTCTCGCATAAGGCCCATAGGCCGAAACGGTCGCACACCCCGTTGGCGCGGGGCAGCGCTAAAATAAAGGGCTCAAAGCCCAACTCTCGCACACGGGCTCTCGCCGCGGCACCTAGCATGGAATACCACACATGAATGTCTGCCGTAGTCCCGGAAATGTCGATGAACTGGAAAGAACGGAACAGGTAAGTTTAAATGTTGTTCCTAGGCTTGTATCTGATAAAAGCACGTTAATCTAGCTATTCTTTCGGTCAAATCTAACCTTGAGACATCTTGTCAATTTGGACCGTCATTTTGTGAAACCTCTCCCTTAGGGTTGTTTGCATAGGATTTGATTAATTCATTATTCTTTGATCTACTCTCGTCCGCATTGGCAAAGAGAATTAGTCAAGTTTTTACTATTCACGTGCATTATTCGAGTTTTACTATTCACGTTTTTACTATTCACGTGCACTATTCAAGTTTTTACTATTCACGTGCATTATTCATGTTTTTACTATTCACGTGCACTATTCACGTTTTTACTATTCACGTGCATTATTCACATTTTCATTAGTCACGTTTTTACTATTCACGTGCACTATTCACATTTTTACTATTCACATGCACTATTCACGTGCTATTCACGTTTTTGCTGTTGGCATGCATTGCTCGTATGTTTACTATTCACATGCATATAGTTCGCATTCTTCCAAAAAGACAAATAAAGTGTTACTTGCAAGCAAAGAAATTCATGTTTTCTAACTAAGGTCTTCTAAGGCAACCTAGGGGTTAGCATGCAAATCATGTTCAAAGTAGGGATACTAAAGTCTAGAAATTTAGTCAAAAGACGAGGAAGTAAGAAAGTACTTACCTGGTGACAGCGGGTCCGGCTCAGATGAGATGGGGGGTCCTGAAAAGGGTCCACTGTAGTAAGGTTCACGAAACCCTCCTCCATGCCCTTCGTGCCATCATGTTGATCCAAATCCATCCTGAGAATAATCCAAATCAAAAGTTAGAGAGAGAAAGAAGAGAGAGAAGGTGTGGGGTTGAAATGAAACCCCACCACCTTATATAGGAAAGGGGAATGACATTCCCGTAAATATTGAAAAAGGTACGATGTGACATAAAGGTAAAAAGTAAATAATTATTTACCAGGTGCACAGACCTCCGATTTGCAGTCCGTTTCAGCCTACGTTTCTGCCAAACAGTGATCGATAATATCAAGATGGAACTCTAGACGACAGCCGATTTTTACAGAACAGCGGCACCAGTCAAAATACAGACGACAGTCAACAGAAAAATAATTATTAGTTTGAATCATTCCGGACTAAAAAGACGTTCCTATCGAACCATTCAAACCTCCAAGACACTAGCTCCAGTGAGAAAATACAGACAACGGTGTTTTAAAAGAATTCAGAATTGTCAGAAAGAACCTGATAACATTGAGATATTATCCTGAGGACCAAAAGGGATATTCACCTCAAAGTACGCCGCGTAGTGGTCTCCAAAAGGAAGCTGGTTGGCGGATCTCCCCAGATCAGCTCAGAGAGATCCGCTGGCGGACCTATAGGGCGAATCTCTCCCTTCGCCACTGTAACGGCTGGCCGCTGACTCGGCCATAAAAGATCATTAATGAGTTATTAATTAGCTAATCCGCCAGGTTCAGAATAACCCGTAACCGCCATTAATGAGGCATTAATGGAGACTTTCTAGTTACCTGAAGGTTACAACTTCCTAGCTATATATAGCCTGATCCCCTAGGTTATCAAGGTACACACACATTCTCATCATTCTTGTCAATTCCGTTGGTTTCCTTGATCCATCTTACTGAATTTGGCATCGGAGTGTCCCCGGCCGATCCCAACGGCACCTCACAGGGAAGTGCTCCGATCAAGGATTTTTCCTCAAGTTAACATTGGTGCGGTGAAGGTGGAATCCTTAATCAAACAAAGGGTTTTTTCGTTCACGCTGAAAACGCAATGACCAACGGAGGTGAAAATCCCTCCTCAGGGATTGAAACACCGTTAGTTACACCATCTAGTGCTGGTCGCACCGATACAACCGCTCCAATAACGCATGTCGACAATAACATGCCTACCGCTGCTTTTATCAATATGTGTGCACAAGATATCGAGGCGCGATATGGACTCGAGATAGGAAATCGCCTTCGAACATACATGACTCTTCCTCCGCGTTGGAGTACGACGTCTACTTCAACCGTTTCATCTTTGCCTTTGTTAAACTTTGGCCTTGGACCAGGTGCCCATAGCTCCTCGTTCCTTCAAGCTCACAACACGGATTCCATGTTAACGGCCACGACATCAGGTGGCGAGCGACCAATTAATCGGGAGTTATTCCCTGGTGAAGGAAGTCAAAGAAATGATACGACCCTTCCTGGCGGATCTAGGGGTCCGGGGTTGAATCTTGGTGGGTCCGATGTACCCAGGCGTCCACGGACGAATTTATCCCTTGGCGGATCTAAAGGGCCAACTTGCAAGAAGCGTAGAAAAGAGAAGGATAAGAGGATAAGGTCACCTTCGCCCCGACGAGCAAGATCCTCCCGTCGTGGTAGATCGCCCCCATCTACTGGCCGTAGGCGAAGTAAAAGGCCAGAAAAGGCATCCCATGCAAGTGGACCACCACCGCCGCCGCCTTCAGGAACTGTTGGACACATCCCATCAGGAGGCCAGGGGGGAGGAAGCGGTCCGACTCCCCCAGGTGGAGGAAATAGAGGGAGAGGTGGTGGTGGAGGAGGAGGCGGAGGAGGAAGTGGACGCGGTAATGAAGGAAGACATTCGCCATCAGATCCATCGTCTGATTCAAGTTCTTCTTCTTCTTCTTCTTCTTCTCCAAGCAGATCACCACGAAGAGGCCGTCCCAGGGCGGATCCGGAAAATTTTGATGATAGGGTAAGATCCCTGGTGCTCCGTATGAATGAAGAAAATGCCAGGCATAACCCGTTCGCCAATAGAGATTCGCCTTTTGCAGCTTGGATTGAGGCGGAGGAGACAGAAAGAGCTTTTCAGATTCCCAATCTCGCAATATACACAGGCAAAGATAATCCAGAAGCTCACGTTCGAAAGTATCGAATACTGGCCAGGATCAACCGAGCCATCGAGCCCGTGCTCTGCAAAATGTTTGTCACCACGCTGGAGGGCCCAGCCTATTTGTGGTTTCAATCTCTACCTCCGGGCTCGATAAACAGCTTCGATCAATTGAGCAGGGAATTTTGTGCTAAATTCGCCGGTTGTATTCCTGCAGTGGTGAAATCTGGAAAGCTTTTTGAGTTAAAGCAGAAAGCGAATGAACCCCTTCGGGAGTATGTGGACACTTTCAACCAATTGTGCATACAAATCATTGATGTGGATATCTCCGTAGCTGTGGAATGTTTCGTAAGAAACACTACCTGCAAGAGTTTGCAGGAAGATCTCATCCGAAAGAAACCCACCAGCATGACGGAGCTGATGGAGCGTTGTAAAGATTTTATAGAGGTGGACGACATTCGCCGAGGTTCACCATCATCGCCAAAAAGAGACAGGGGCGAATCTCGTCTTCGAGATCGGGACAAAGACAAGCGTCAGGATCCTTCCTCCCGAAGCAAGCGAAGAGATTCTAGGAATAAATCAACGTTTGTCACCTCCTTTACACCTCTCAATGCTTCTAAGAGTGAAGTTCTTATGTGGATCGAGAACAGCCAACACAAGCGGAGCATTTCATACCCCGAACCAAAGGGGGGGAGTATACCAATAATGGTAAAAACCCTAAAAACTATTGTAAGTACCACAGGAAAAATGGCCATGACACTGATGCATGCTGGGAATTAGCTCGAGAAATTGAGCGTCTCATAGAAAGGGGCAAATTGGATCGGTTCATCCAAACAGAAAGCAAAAGAGGAGAAGGTGACAGACCCAAGGAGGACCCAAAAAAGAAAGGAAAGGGTACCATCAATGTCATAGCAGGCGGACCTGGGTACCAGCCAACGTTGAAAAAGGCAAGGACTACTGCCCTTGACAGGACGTCATTAAATCGCCCCTTTTCAGATGCCGGTCCTGAGATACCACCCCATGCAGATGCTCTGGTCGTCACTATGATGGTTGAAGGCTGGGAGATGAAAAGGGTAATGATTGATACTGGAAGTTCATGCAATGTCATTACCCGAGGAGCTTTCGCCAAACTCAGGATTGATCCTGTTCAAGTAGAGCCAACCGTGGTCGATATCTTGGGAGTAACGGGACATACTATTCAAACAAAAGGCCAAGTTACTTTGGACTGTGAGCTTACAGACGATGATCAAGTTTGGAGGGGAGATTTAGAGTTTTCGGTCTTGGATGGTCAGTTAGCTTACAATATCATCCTCGGACGACCTTTTATCTCTGAAGTTGCAGCTCTTATCTCCATTCGCCACTTAATGCTTTACATTCCCACGGCCAAGGGAGGTGTAATGATCAAAGGTAGCCAAAAGGTGGCCCAAGAGACGTATTCGGCATCATTAATGATTCGCCCCCAGTCTAAGGAGGAAGATGAAGAGGAGCGCATCACAATGGCCTTGGGCGAGACCGAAATGTACCTTATGGCGGATGGAAAGCAGGTGCGAATGGCTAAGGGGCTCAAAGGCGAGATTAAAGATACAATCACCAAAGTGCTCTGTGAGGCGGAGGATGTCTTTGCATGGAAGGATGAAATCCTCCCCGGAATCAGCCCAGATGTAATCACTCACAAACTCAACATTGATAAGGATGCAGTTCCTGTGGCTCAGAAATGGAGAAATCATGGCCCGGAAAGGCAGAAGGTGATTGAGAAAGAGATCGCCAAGCTCCAGAGGGCGGATGCCATCGAGGAGGTACTTTACACTCAGTGGTTGGCGAACGTCGTGTTGGTGAAAAAAGCTGGCGGATCTTACCGTATGTGCATTGACTTTACTGATCTCAATAAAGCTTGCCCCAAGGACAACTATCCTTTACCATGTATTGACATGCTTGTAGATGGAACCGCCGGTCACGCAATGTATTCCTTTACTGATGTGAAGTCAAGTTATCATCAGATCCCTATGGAGCCCTCAGATAGAATCAAGACCTCGTTCGTAACACACCAAGCCACTTATTGTTTCAAAGTTATGCCCTTCGGGCTTAAGAACGCAGGTGCAACTTATCAGAGGATGATGAACAAGATATTCGCAGATAGTAAAAGGGGTAATTATTCTATCTATGTGGATGATATGATCATCAAAAGTACGACCGTAGAAAAGCATGCAGATGATATAAAGGAGGTACTGGACGTACTCCGATGCCACAACATTAAGTTAAACCCAGAGAAGTGCACTTTCGGGGCAACCTATGGAAAATTCTTAGGGTTCATGATCAGCGAAAAAGGAGTTAGCCAAAATCCTGACAAAGTTAAGGCAGTCCTGGAAATGCAAGCGCCACGGAATATCAGAGAGGTACAACGCCTTAATGGGCGTATCATAGCCTTGGGCAGGTTTATCTCTTATTCAGCTCGCAGATGCCAGCCCTTTTACGAAGTCATCAAGAAACAAAAGGCATTCGAGTGGAATGAGGATTGTGAAAGAGCCTTCGAAGGAATCAAGCAGTTCCTCACAGAGCCACCCATGATGAGTCGGCCTTTGAAGGGAGAAGATCTCTACATGTATGTATCGGTCACAGACAAAGCCGTATGCATGGTCATGATACGAGAAGAGGATGGCCAGCAGTTTCCGATTTATTACGTGAGCAAGGTTTTGAAAGACGCCGAAACCAGGTATTCAAAGCTTGATAAAATGGCACTGGCTGTTGTAACCACGGCAATCCGCCTTAGGCCATATTTTCAGGCGCATACTGTAGTGGTTCGAACAAATATACCAATGAGAAAGGTGTTGCAGAAACCAGACACTTCAGGAAGGTTGATGGAGTGGGCAATTCGCCTTGGTGAATTCGATGTGAGGTATGAAAGCAGGTCAGCTTTAAAGAGTCAGGTCCTGGCGGACTTCGTGAATGAATTCACTGACGAAGGGATAGATCATCCCAAGCCTCCGATAGAGGAATGGTCAATGTACACCGATGGAGCCTCCTCGGCGGAAGGAGCGAGTGCAGGCGTTGTGATCAAAGGTCCCCAATACATAAAATTACGATACGCAGCAAAATTAAATTTCCATGCCACCAATAATGCTACTGAATATGAAGCTCTGATACTGGGATTACGCCTACTCTAAACTAATGGTCAACCAAGTAATCAAGAATTACGAGGTGAAAGACGAGGTTTTGGCCAAATACGTAGCGGAAGTCAAAAAGTTGCTAGATCACCTTGAAGCTAAGGAAACTAAATGGGAGCTGATTCACGTACCAAGGGAGTCCAACACAGAGGCTGATCATTTGGCCAAAATGGCCTCTTGTGAAGAAAACTGGACAGATCCGGATTGTCCCTTCGAAGTTAAAATAGCTCCAGCATTTGCCTCAGAGGAGGTATCCCTACTCACAACGGTAGAAGATGATTGGAGATCGGTCATTCGCCAATATCTGCTAAATGGAACCTTACCTGAAGACAAGGAAGAGGCACGGCGGATAGTCAGGAGAGCAGCTTATTTCTCCTTTATCAATGACGGCCTTTACAGAAAGTCCTTTAGTCATCCTTGGTTGAAATGCATTCTACCGGAAGAAGGGCAACAGATCCTCAAAGAGCTACATGAGGGATCATGTGGGGCACATGAAGCATCCGCCGCCATCTTGAAAAAATCCAGGTTAGCAGGTTTCTACTGGCCCACGGCTGAATTGGATGCCCAAAAATTGGTAGAATCTTGTCACAATTGTCAGATTCATGCGAATGAATCACATACTACCAAACACATTCAGAGGCCAATCATAGAAGGACGTCCATTCTCCCTCTGGGGAATAGATATTGTCGGCCCATTTCCCCCGACTCGTCGGCAAAGAAGGTACGTGGTAGTGGCAGTGGACCATTTCACCAAATGGGTAGAAGCCGAAGCTGTTTCCTCCATTACTGCAGAACGAATGGTGGAATTCGTCAAAGACAACATAGTAGTAAGATACGGTGTTCCACATACCATCATCACCGATAATGGAACACAGTTCAACTGTGGCGAATTCAAGGCTTTCTGTGAGGGGTTGGGCATCCTGAACAGATTCGCCTCCGTTTATTATCCCCAGTCCAATGGAATGACCGAAGTAACCAATCGAATGATCGTGAAGGGGATAAAGAAAAGATTGGGAGAGCATGATAAGAAATGGGCGGATCAACTAACAAGTGTTTTATGGGCTTATCACACCACCCCAAGGACGGCTACAGGGGAAACACCGTTCACCCTTTCTCATGGCGTTGAAGCCATTATTCCAGTCGAAATACAGGTCCCCAGTGACCGAGTGGCCTTTTATTGTGAAGAGGACAACGAAAAACGACTAAGGGAGCACCTAGATCAGATTGAAGATCGCAGGGATCAATCCTATGTACGCATGGCAGCATACAAACAGCGGATTGCAGCTTACCATGATAAAAACGTCAAACTTGTGGATCTAAATGTGGGAGATCTCGTGCTCCGTAAAGCTGATAAAGTCCAATCTCGAGAAGGCAAGGGCAAGCTAGGACTTAACTGGACGGGTCCATATCAGATAGTGGATAAGATTGGACCAGCCACGTTTAAAATACAGGACATGGAGGGCAATACACTGCCACGCACGTGGAACCTCCAAAATCTCCGCAAATACTTTGTCAGAAAATGAAGTGTATACACGGTCTTGAGTACTCTTTTTCCTTTAATAAGCTTTTTCCCATGTGGTTTTTCTTATTAAAGGTTTTAACGAGGCTCACTTATAAGACCTACTTGCTGTAATAAGGTTTCTCCCATTAATAAACATCATTTGTTCTATTATCTATGTTCTTTTTATTGTTTACTGCAGCAATATCAATATTCCAGTCTTAAAAAGAGGGGGGGCATCCAACGCTCTCCACATTCGCAATGTATCGCTATCTTAGAGATACGTCCTCGATGCCCTTAAAAACATAAGAGGATCAATCTTATGGGCGGATCCGCCTCTAGGCGGATCCCAATCTCCAATAGAGTTAAAACGATCCTTGGACGCAAGGTCTTTACACTCTCTTATCCTTCCCAGAAAGGAATTCACAAGTCCTACGGGCGGATCATTTCACCTCAAAGATAGGTAGCAAATCGATCCTCTGGGCAGCTTTACTTCCTCTAGAAGGAATAGAACATCTTTCAAACCTTCACAAAGGTTCATACAGTGGAGTATGGCTGGCCACCTACTCCAAATCCTAGGTGTCTATATATTTCCTTACGCAAACGTAAAGGTAAAATAACATAGTTTCCATAAAGGATCAAAACAAATTGTACTTAGAAATGTTTTTACAATATCCCAAATAAAAGCAAGCTAAACAACAATAGGAGCATCCTCCTTTGCGCTTTCTTCGCCCACGGTGCTTGCTTGGGGATCCTCCTTCTCCACATTCGCAGATACGCCATCAGGAGATACCTCCTTATTCACCAAAGATGCGAGACCAAGTGGAAGAGCCTGGTCAGGAATTGGTTCTGCATCCGCCTTAAGGGGCACTTCATCAAGCTCATCCACCAAGACCGTAATAGAGGGTTTGGTTTCCTCCATAGGTCCCTTCATCCATCTCCGAACGTAATCATGGAGGTACTCCTTAGCGTCTGGCATTTTATTGAACTTCGCCACATCTTCCAGTTCAGGGACGGCGAATTGCGGATCTGTGAAGTTAATCTCAGGATGCGCCAAGGAGAAGTACGCCATAAGCATCTCATCGTAATAAAAAGCTTGCACACCCGCCGTGTATTCAGCTTCTCCAAGGGCGTCTTCGTGGCTCTTGGCATCAGATGCAATCTTTGCCTTTAGACTCTTAATCTCCTCATCCCTGAGAATTAAGGCGGCTGTGGCAGAAGCAAGGTTTGCATTCGCAGAAGCAAGACCTGCATTAATAGAAGCAATAGTGGAATTGGCTTCCACTATCTCTTTCTCCAACCTCTCAATAGTTGCCTTATCCGCCACATTCTGAAGGAGCTCATTTTCCATGGTGCGAAGGCGAGCATACAACTGTCAAAAACAAACGATTCAATCAAAAAGCAAAAGGACTAAGGAACTAATACTTTCTACATCTTTTCTAAAAGAAACTCACCGAAAGGAGCTCCGTCTTCCCTTTTTGGGCATGAATTGAACCAGGAATCTGGTCATAGTTCCTCTGCACTTCGCCCACCTGACCCAAGGCCTTATCCAGATCATTTAGGATGGATTCGTTCTCGAAAGAACCTTGGGCTCCCAATTTGGCGGACCAGTATCCACCAATATCAGGCTTCGCCGTCTACACAAACATGAAAGAGTCATACTCCGGTCCGAAACTTGATGAACGAAAGGAAATCAAAAGGTAGACTACCTGTGCAATCTCCTCAGCAGGTTTGGCGGACCTCATGGCGTCCGCCATAAGCTTAAGGCCCCCAGTGGTGTTGGGCTTCCTCCTCTTTAGTGGCGGATCAACTACCTTCTCTGCGGGACGTTTACCAGTATCAGCTTGAGGATTCACCGCTTGACCTTTCTTGCGTGCTTCAGCCTCCAAAAACTTCATGCGTGTCTCTGCAAGAGCGTGATTGGCCTTAGATACACCCCTGCCAAAGAAAACATTAAAGTAATCAAAGTTCACGAAGAAATGAAGGGTACCTTGGTCAAATTGCGCAATCTTTGAGTAAATAAATTTATCCTCTTCCCGGCGAATCAATGGGATATCACTCATCATGAAAGCTAAGGCATCTGCATAAGTCCATGCATCCGCCTTAATCTGCTTCATGAGCTCCGCCACCTCCTCATCACTGTTTGTTAAAATTCGCATGTCACCCGCCATATGTAGCGGCCTGGGATTCCAGACTGAAGGAAAGCCCAATGGTTCGCCATCCTTTATCTTCACGTAGAAGAATTTCTCATCCCAGCAATGAACATTAGACATTTTTTCGCTAAAAGGCGAATAAGCTCCGAACTTGGCGAACGTGAGATAAGATTCGGACTTCCTTTTTGAGGGTTTGTGAAAAGCTCTAAAGATACGGCCCGTGTATACAACTCCTAAATTCGAGGCAAGGTAGCAGTCTAAAGCAATGTCCAACCAGCAGTTAGGATGTAGCTGGCTGACTGTGATGTCAAAGTAAGAGAGGATGTCCGCCATCATCTTTGGAAGAGGAAGTCGGAACCCTCTCTCCACATGACTATTATACACTGTGAGGAAGCCGCTAGGCGGACAGGAAGGACGTTGATGAGATGCGGCGAGCTGGGTCTCATAATTTTTTATCCAGGGAAAGCGATCCGCCAGATTCGCTAGATCCGCGGCATTCATGCGAGACGGAGTGGACTCCGCTCGGGGATTCTTTTTCTTGGGAGGAATCGAAGAAGAGGCCATTGATCCCCGGAACCACCTAGGGTCACCGGCCGGAGTAGCACCGGAGATAGAAGTAAAAAGAGAGGGGTTCCTAGTGGAACGAGTCTGGTAATGATTACGCGTCTAGTTATCAAACTCAGCTAAATCAGAATTAATCGTGTCCTCGGAAGAAGGGGAGTTCTCCGATGACGAGGTAGTCCAGCTAAAATCTACTTCAATTTCAGGAGGAGAAGAGGAATTAAAAAGTTCTAAAGTTGATCTAGAAGATGAAGACGAACTTCTAAACATCCAGGAAAAGTTAAAGTGAAAAGAAAAACTTACATGAGAAATCGGAAGCTTGGTGCAAAACCCAGAAGAAATCCCAGAAAAGCTTCGAGCGCAGGAGAAAAATGGGGAAATGAGGAAGAAAGAGAAAGCGTAAGAAGAAGAAAGAAGTTTTCTTCTTCCTGGGACAGTGTGTCCACTACACGTGTCAGTCATCCAATGGCATTGAACAATGTGCTCATTAATGCGAGTGTTTATGACGGCGCGCGGAAGTTCAAAAGCCCTAAAGGACTTTAAGGACATTTTGGGGGGGCTTCTGATAACATTGAGATATTATCCTGAGGACCAAAAGGGATATTCACCTCAAAGTACGCCGCGTAGTGGTCTCCAAAAGGAAGCTGGTTGGCGGATCTCCCCAGATCAGCTCAGAGAGATCCGCTAGCGGACCTATAGGGCGAATCTCTCCCTTCGCCACTATAACGGCTGGCCGCTGACTCGGCCATAAAAGATCATTAATGAGTTATTAATTAGCTAATCCGCCAGGTTCAGAATAACCCGTAACCGCCATTAATGAGGCATTAATGGAGACTTTCTAGTTACCTGAATGTTACAACTTCCCAGCTATATATAGCCTGATCCCCTAGGTTATCAAGGTACACACACATTCTCACCATTCTTGTCAATTCCGTTGGTTTCCTTGATCCATCTTACTGACTTTGGCATCGGAGTGTCCCCGGCCGATCCCAACGGCACCTCACAGGGAAGTGCTCCGATCAAGGATTTTTCCTCAAGTTAACAAAACCTTTGCTTTTGAGCTGTTTTACCCGCGGTCGTGGACCAGGGTTGCTTTTGAGCCATTTTACCCACAGTCGTAGACTAGGGTCGCTTTTGAGCCATTTTACCCGCGGTCGTGGACCAGGGTTGTTTTGAGCCATTTTACCCACAGTCGTAGACTAGGGTCGCTTTTGAGCCATTTTACCCGCGGTCGTGGACCATGGTTGCTTTTGAGCCATTTTACCCACAGTCGTAGACTAGGGTCGCTTTTGAGCCATTTTACCCGCGGTCGTGGACCAGGGTTGCTTTTGAGCCATTTTACCCCAGTTGTGAACCGGGGTCGCTTTTGAGCCATTTTACCCGCGGTCGTGGACCAGGGTTGCTTTTGAGCCATTTTACCCACAGTCGTAGACTCGGGTCGCTTTTGAGCCATTTTGTCCACGGTCATAGACCGGGGTCGCTTTTGAGCCACCTTACCCACAGTCGTAGACTAGGGTCGCTTTTGAGCCATTTTACTCACGGTCGTGCACCAAGGTTGCTTTTGAGCCATTTTTACCCACAGTCAACTTAGGTAGGGTTCGTAAGAAGAACATCCGCCAGCAGCCGATTCAAAGGCAAGGACGGAAAGAATCGAGAACGATGCCGGAACGCGCAGCGCAAAGGTCAGGTATTCTTTCTCCTACTCTTTACGTGTCTCTTACTTTTATATGTTTTACATTGCATGTGTTGCGTTAGCAAAAAACGTTTTCAAAACACACACATCACTGTCAAAATAGGAAAGTAGGGGCAACTGTAGACACCGAGTCGGAGGACCTGTGACGAAAACCTGTAAACAAGACGGTCGAAGCGGTTGATTCCGGAAGTTTTAAAACAAAAATATTTAATAAGAAAAGAAAAATTAATGTGAGTCGCGGTCGTCAAGTGGACGGCTCGCGAGTGCTCAGCAACGCAGTGCGAGCGCCTAGCGGCAGCCGATGCGTGTCCGACGACAGTTAGACGCGCGCCCGATAGCGCGGGGCGCACGCTCGACGTCCGTTGGGCGCGCATGCCCGGCAGCGCGGAGCGCGCGCTCGACGACCGTGGGGAGCGCACGCCCGACAGCGCGGGCGCACGCCCGACGGCCGCTGGGCGGGCGCGTCCGGCAGCCGATGGGCGAGCGTCCAGCGACGTTGGGCGGACGCCCGACGATTGTCGGGCGGACGCCCAACCATGTTGGGCGTTCGCCCAACTGACTTTGGGTGATGCCCAATGTTCGTCGGGCGTCGCCCAAAGTTCCGGGGATCCGTTTGCCTATATAAGGCACGGATCCCCATGCATTTGAAGGAGGAGGACTTTTTGGGAGGAGCTTCTCACTCTAAACATTTTTAGAGAGAGAAAATTTTTTTTTTTTGGGAAAAAACATTTTTTTTCCTAAAAATTCCAAATTTCCTAAAAGTTAAAATTTTACCAAAAACACAAAAACACCGGAAAAGCACGATTCGTGGAATCAACCGACTTCAACCGTCAATACCGAACTTGAGGTATTATCCGAGGACTAGACTTGTTTTATTTATTTCATTTATTTTATTTTCTTTATTTATTTTTATGTTATAATTTTATTTATTTAGTTATTCATTTATTTATCACGTTTTATTTAATTTTTCGTATTTATTTATCCCGTGTTAAATAAAGATTTGGTTTTGTTTTAAAATAAAAAACCTCGTTTTAACATCCCAATACGAACCGTGATCCGATTAAAAGGTAGTTCGGGTATTAAAAAACGTTGTAATTATAAGTTTTGAAAAGACATTTTCGAATAACGTTTTAAAATAAAAACGTCGTTTTAGGAAACTCCGTTATAGACTATGATCCATTTTTTGTAGTTCGGAGATCCAAAACGATTGAATTAGATTTAATTTAAAGCTTTTGAACGAATCTGGAAAGTTTCGGAGTGCTGCTGTAATTCTGCCTTTTCTGTCACTAACAGCAGATTGGCGACGGATTTTCCGTCGGTAATCTGCTGGAAACCGAAAATCACCATTTTTACTCTCCTTTCTCCACTTTTTGACATTTCTACTTGTATATATATGTATATTATTGTGTAATATGTTTATAAAAATTATTTTTTAATCCTATAACTATTTATTATGTACTATATATTTATTTATTTCATGTTGAAATTTAATTCGTTTGGATTTAATATTATAAAGTAGTATATATGTATATATATATGGTTTTTGGCTCATTTGAATTATGTGAGTTATCATTGGGTAAAACTATTTTGGAGATTAAATGTTATTCTTCCCATTTATGAACTTGGTTCATTGTTTTTACATATTTTGAATTAGAATAGAAATGTATTATATTTAGTATTCTTTTTTTCACTTTCTTTGTTATATCATATAATATTTCTTACTTATTTTCATCTATAGATATATCCCTATTTTTAGATAAAACTATGTATATATGTATTTCTATTTTATTCTTGTATATATGTATATATTCCAAATGGGTTTTACTTGGTGAATTTTGGTTTAATTGGTTTATTGTTGTAATTATGATAATGTTAAAGGTTAATTGAGTGAAAAGGGGAAAGTAAAATCACAAAAAGAGGGTTTAATTTGCTTATTTAACTTAAAGTTTTCTAGATATTCCTAAGTGTAAATAACGTTTTCTTGACATTTTTAAACCATTTCTTAAAACATCACGTTTTAAAACCTTAATTCGTTCCAACGACGGATTAGGCGAACCTTGTAATTAAAATTGTTTTCATTATAAATAATAGAGTTTTGAATCGTTTTCTTAAACGGTTTGTACAAAGTAAATTGACTTGTATGCTTAACCACGTTTTCGGGTTAAAATTATTTATTCCACGTCTTCAAACGCTCGAGTCGTTCCAACGGCGATTCGAGTAGATGCCATGTAAATTAACGGGGTTTTGAAACGTACCTAAATCGTTCCAACAGCGATTAAGGTACGAACCATGTAAATAAACTCGTTTTCGGGGAGTGAGTTTAGTGTAGAGTTAACATACGAATCGAGGTATAAGACACACAGTAAATAAATTAATTCTCCCTTCTCCCCCTCTCTCCTTTATAAATTTATGCAAAATGGGTGATTCTTTACCAAAGTGGCTTTCAACAATATATGCTCAAAACGGTTTTCAAAACGAGAAAGAAAAGGTTGCAAATGAATTTTAAACTTAAAGAAATATGCGATTAGTCCGTTATTGCCTAACACGTTGAGTAGGAGGCCGGTGGTTCATAACCGGGCGATGTCGGGGTGCCTAGTAGCCTTTCTCCGGAAAGGAGCTAGCCTTCTCGGCTCGTACCTAAGTTTCCCGAACCCTCACCGGTCTCCCGCAAGGGATCGGTGTTCATTTTCCCATTCGTGGGTGGCGACTCTTCCATACTCCGAGCTCCGGTCCTGCCGAGCAGCTTGATTCCACGATTGGTTGCTTTCGGCGCCAATCACCACTTACGTCGCCATGAGGTGTCCACCCCCCGGTCCGCCCGGGAGATTAGGCCGCGACACCTTGTCTAACAGTAACGTAAGAGCTCGCTTTTTATTCGGAAGGGACAGGCCACGTTTACGAAACTCTTTACGTTACAATGGGGTCGTTCAAAACAGAAATGTTCTTCGTTTTTGTTTTGTCATAATCTCATTTTATCCCAACGTATTTAAAGAATGTGAATAACGACTACCGTTAATATAGTCTTTTGAATCGAGATATAACTATCCTTAATACCAAACTGATTTGTACTAATACGCGCTTACATCACAATGTATTTCCTGAACATGTGCCTTATTCGGGACACGGAAAGGGACCAGGCGGGTCGCACAAGTTCATTCATATGAGATGATTAAGTCGTCTTTAGTTTAACTCGTTTTGATGTTTTGGGGTAGTTTATATATCGGTTCAGGAGTATATATCAATGTATCGTTTCGTTTTCTTTACGTATTTTAGGATTAGACATGTATCATGGCAATTTGAAAACACGAATTGATTCATTTATCACATAAAAAATGGTAACGGGTAATCCTAAGGAAAACTTCTAAGGCTACTATATGCTGACACGGATGATCGCGGGACCTCATAGGACCGCATGAAATCGCCCCTATCGAATGGATGGGGACCCTTCGGTGCCTTATTGTAAGGGGGAACTTACACTAGCCTCTTTTGAGCGATGAATGGACTCTCGCTAGAGGTTTCGCGGAAATTACCCAAAAGGTTTGCAATAATGCACATGAATGCATACAAAAAGAAATAATACGATCCGTCCCCGTTATAGGCTTAATACACGCCTTCCGGAATCAAATTTCTCTACTTCCCCAGCAGAGTCGCCACTTGTAGGTGTCGCGGCCTCGCCTGGAAGACCCGGGGGGTGGACACCATTGACGACAGATGCTGTGATTGGCGTCGAAAGCAACCAATCGCGGAATCAAGCTGCTCGGCAGGGCCGGAGCTCGGAGTATGGAAGAGTCGCCACCCACGAATGGGAAATGAACACCGACCCCTTGCGGGAGACCCGTGAGGGTTCGGGAAATTAGGTACGAGCCAAGAAGGCTAGCTCCTTTCCGGAGAAAGGCTACTAGGCACCCCGACATCGCCCGGTTCTGAACCACCAGCCTCCTACTTAGCATGTTAGGCGCTAACGTACTAATCACATATTTCTTTAAGTTTAAAATTCATTTGAAACATTTTCTTTCTGTTTTGAAAACCGTTTTAAGCATGTATTATGGAAAGCCATTTTAGTAAAGAATCACCAATTTGCATAAATTTAGAGTATGTAGAAGGAGGGAGGTAGAAGAATTGATCAATTACAACATAAAATATACTTTGAGCTAGACATTAAGTCTAAACTAATCTTCACTCCCCGAAAACGTGTTTATTTACATGGTTCGTGCCTTAATCGCAGTTGGAATGATTTAGGCATGTTTCAAAACCCCGTTGATTTATTTGCTTGTCACTCGAATCGCTGTTGGAACGACTCGAGTGCTTGAAAACATGAAATAAGAAAATTCAACCAAAAAACGTGATTAAGCATACAAGTCCATTTATTTTTGTACAAAAACGTTTAAACGTAAAACGATTCAAAACTCTATTCTTAAAAAAAAAACGATTTTTAATTACAAGGTTCGCTTAATCCGTCGTTGGAGCGGATTAAGGTTTCAAAACATGACATTTTAGAAAACCATTTGGAACCGAAAAGAAGTTAAAAACTTTTATTTACATTTTGAAAGTCTCCAAATACCTTTAATCTACATGATCAAATTGAAATCTTTTTTATGGCTTGTTTTTCCCATTTTCCTCCAATTAGTCCTCACTTGAACATAATTACAATAATTAACAAATTTAATCCTAAAATTCACCCAACCAAACACATTTGAAATATATATACATTTTGGTAAAAATGGTATTGATGAGAATCAGATCCATGCTAAGAACGAGATTATATTTACGAATTTTAGTCCTCTATTCGATAATCCTATGAAGCGTGCGAAGTTCAAAATGAAATAATTTAATCTCTTCCGAGTTACACGAATATCAAATTGAAAACGGATCAATTAGAGTTAATTCATTTTGAATTTGGATTTTGAGGCAATTGAATTTGGATTTTAAGGAGATCTAATTAAGTTGGATAATAAGTTTTGGGTGGTGGGAAATTATTTGCAATTTAAAGAATTGCACAATTTTTCTTTGGTATGAGACTTGATGATGACTTTGACTTTGACTTTCTAGGTAATAATTTTGACTTGTTTAGTTACTTTTTTGACCTTATATTTATTATGTTTATTTTAGTTATGTAAAGGCAAAGTATATCCAACATGATTTAGTTTAAGTCTTTAAATATTTCCAATTTTCTAAGTTTGTAACGAGTTTGATATTAATAAAAATATTAATCTTAAGAGTTTGTGAGTGGTTTCTCTTGTGTTCTTTGAAGCACTACTTTGAACAGTTCGGGATTAAATCCTTAATTGTTGGATACTGGGATTGAGTCTTTACAACCTAGTTTTGTAAGGGTTCTTTTCTGTCCGACCCTGATTCGTTAGCTTTCCTAGAGATCAAATCTAATTGTCGGGTTTTCGAAGCACTGTTCCTCGTGGATTCGCATCAGTGAAGTTGAAGGATAGTAATTAAGGATAAAGATGTCATTTAAAAAAGATGGACCAATAAATTAATTAAAAATACTTTTAAAATTAATTTTTTTAAAATTAATTTTTTTTACGCGAACAATAAACTTATTCAAATCTCTCTTATATCTCTCTTTGCTCACCACTCAAATCTCTATCCGATATTTTCAACAAAATTGGTTATGAAATCGATTAAAAATATATGTACAAATTTGATACGAGGAAACAAAAACAAAATGCGTTAAAACAATGGTGGATGTCGTCCAATTAAATTGGTCCAACACGTTTTGTACTTCTTCCACTTTTCATTATCATTTTGTTTCATTTTCTTTAATTATTTTTATTTAGTTTTTAATTAATGGTTAATATTTAACAATCACATCCTATCCTCTCCACTTGACTCTTACACAAACATCACGTTCCAAGTTGTATCAAGTTTTTACGCAACTCAAACTTGGTAAACGATACAAATTTAGTAAATATGTCAGTCGGATTCTCAGGAGTGTGAATTTTCTTCACCAATATTTACCTCTCACTCACAATTTTCCAAACAAAATGATATTGTATATCCATATACTTCGTTCTTTCATTAAATGTATAGCGCTTTCGCTATCACAATTAACATACATCACCTCTTGTTTTCTTGTAAGTTCACCAAACATTATTTTTTAGCCATTTTGCCTCTTTAATGGCTTCAGATAGTGCCATGTTGATATAGATTAAGTCGATGAGGACGGTTTTAGTCTTAAACCGATAAAGAACACAATCTTCTCAAACCTAGCTTGAAGGTTGGATTAACCCCAAAGGAATAATTCCTTGCTCCAATAGAGGCTTGTATTTCAAATAATATCAAAGTTGTGTTTCATTACAAAAGAAGGAGTTTTTATACCTTCCCCAATTCAAATAACAAAAGACTAAAAGACCATGCTAGGGTTTTAGATATAGTTTTAACCACTAGGGGTAAAATAGGGGTAGGGATGATTAATGGCAATTCAGTACATAAAAGGGTAGTGACAAAACAGTAATTAGGAGGTGACAGATGTAGACACCGAGTCGGAGGACCTGTGACGAAAACCCACGATAAAACGGCCAAACCGGTTGATTCCATTAGTTCGAAAATTTAAATCGAGAAAAATCTTGGAAAGCTGGCACTTGCGAGTCCCACTAGCAAATTCGGTATCTCCCGGATGACGTCGGGTATGTTCACCGTTTTGTCGGTGGACGAGAAGGCCTCGGAAGTCGGACGTCGATCGATGAATGACGAACGTCGCCCCCAACAGGCGAGCGTTGTCTCTCGCGCGCCAGACGTGGTGCTCGGCGCGTCAAACGCTCGTCCGACAGGCGTTTGACGCACGCTTGACGCTCGTTGGGCGATCGCCCAACTTTCGTTGGGCGTCGCCCAACTCGTTGGTCCATCTTTTTTAAATGACATCTTTATCCTTAATTATTATCCTTCAACCCCACTAATGCGAACCCACGAGGAACAGTGCCTCGAAAACCCGACAACTAGATTTGATCCCTAGGAAAGCTAACGAATCAGGGTCGGACAGAAAAGAACCCTTACAAAACTAGATTGTAAAGATCCAATCTCAGTATCCAACAATTAAGGATTTAATCCCGAACTGTTCAAAGTAGTGCTCCAAAGAACACAAGAGAAACCACTCACAAACTCTTAAGAGTAATATTTTTATTAACATCAAACTCGTTACAAACTTAGAAAATTGGAAATATTTAAAGACTTAAACTAAATCATGTTGGATATACTTTGCCCTTACATAACTAAAATAAACATAATAAATATAAGGGCAAAAAAGTAACTAAACAAGTCAAAATTATTACCTAGAAAGTCAAAGTAAAAGTCATCCTCATAATTATTCATGTAGTCCCATACCAAAGAAAAATTGTGCAATTCTTTAAATTGCAAATAATTTCCCACCACCCAAAACTTATTATCCAACTTAATTAGATCTCCTTAAAATCCAAATTCAATTCCCTCAAAATCCAAATTCAAAATGAATTAACTCTAATTGATCCGTTTTCAATTTGATATTCGTGTAACTTGGAAGAGATTAAATTATTTCATTTTGAACTTCGCACGCTTCATAGGATTATCGAATAAAGGACTAAAATTCGTAAATATAATCTCGTTCTTAGCATGGATCTGATTCTCATCACCCACGTAAAGACTTTATCATGTCTTTATTTATTATTTTACACAAACAGCTATTAGTTAAATTTTACCGAACAAGTTTATATAATCAACTAATTAAGAAGGTAAAAAGCTAACCCTTAATGTAGTCAACCAGTAACGCTCACATGGATCCTGAATGATCAAATGAATTTGGTCATTCACCGTTAGATTCAATCTTATTAGAATCATGTAGTGGAGATTCAAACCATCCTAAGGCTCAAATTTAATAAGCTTGGATCTAACGATGAATGACCAAATTCATTTGGTCATTCAGAGTCCATGTGAACACTACTGTGTAATCAACTATCACCTATTTGTTGATATTTGTTTGGGATAGTTTGAATAAAATAATTCTTCTATTCCATGAAAGTAGGTCCAATTGACCAAACTAAGTAAATTTTTTGTATTGGTTATTTTATATTCTTTTCGATTGTTAAATTAATTCACAAATATTCATCTTTATCTCCTAGCATATAGAAACATATACCCTGTTATTCAAGTTGTTCAAGTTGCACCACTTGTTCAGTTTTGATAACATGTTGAAGAAGTAGCTGCAAACCAATTATACTTGTCTATCTACAATTAAACAACTGATCCATTATAAATTCCCATTAGTATGATCATTAAGGAGATATTTATAATTAGACTTCATTAATTAATTGCACTTTTCTTTGCGGTAGATATTAATTAATTTAACTTTTGATGATCTTTTTGGTTCCACTTACTTAAAATATCCCCCACCTTTTCATTGTTTACATAATGGCAGTATATCAATGCAAACTTCTCCATTAATATCTTCAATTAAAACAAATGTTATCCAAAAATATCTCCCCTATAAATAGCACTTCTTCTTCATCTCTTCATTACTAACTTAATTTTCTTCCATTTCCATCCTTTATATAAACACACAAATGGTATCCTTTATGAGGATTGTTTTGATATTTACTGTGATCTATACTCTTTTCTTCGGTGATATTTCACAATCACTTGAAGAAGAAGATGTTATTGACAATTATGAATTCCTAACAAGTGATCAACAATCTGCTTTTAATAGAGAAGTTGTCAGTTTTCGCATTAGAAAGAAGCCGAAATTGCAGGGATTGAAGTGCAATAAGTTGCCTAAGATATGCCATGCTAGAGGAAGTCCAGGGCCTTACTGCTGCAAGAAAAAGTGTGTTAATGTGTTGAAAGATGGAAATAATTGTGGTTATTGTGGAAACAAATGCAAGTATAATCAGATATGCTGTCATGGTAAATGTGTGAACCCTTCCTTTAATAGGAATCACTGTGGAGGTTGTAATAACAGGTGCAAACATGCCCATTTTTGTGCTTTTGGCCTTTGCAATTATGCATAGAAAATATAAATATTAATCCTTAATTTTTTCCATTTTACTTGAATGAATTATGTACAATTTTGTTATATTGTATAGTATTGATTAATTACTCCATTTTGATAGCTATTGTAAGAAGTCACACGATTCTCATCGTTTATGCCATTAGAAAAGCATCACTTTTGGTATTTATAGTTTTGGACACTTAATTTAAAATATCTGGAGCTTCAAGTCTCAGATAATATTTTTTACCACCCTAAAATCATCAAATGTTTTTCGCAATCCCTTAATATATAATTAGATTTTTTCACTATCACAAACATATACATTTGTCATTATGTTCGAAAAGGGTTCTTTTTAAATAAAATTACAAGTACTAGGATCATTCTAAAATAATTCTTTAATTAGGGTTGTTTCACTATCCCATTTAAAAAAAATTCCCTATGATTTTTGTTAATTACATATTTGAATTTAAATTTAAATAAACTTTCAATTTGATCCTTGGTTTGACAAAAGATAATAATTAATTGTTTTGATTAAGTTGTGAAATTGGTGGATAAAGCAAAAGAGAGTCCATATTTCTAACATGTTCATGATATTCATGTAGTTTTAGGGTGCCATATAGCTAGATTATAATCGAGATATGACATCCTAAAATTATACGTTAGAATTTTTTTTTTTTTTTTTTTGCTAAACTTCCAGAGCCTGACCTGAAGTAGCTAAAACCATCTTTAACCTCTTTTTAAATGAAAAAAAAAGTGGTAGATGATTTAGGAGGAAAAATTGAGGCAGTAAGCTATAATAAAGGCATGCACTTAGCTCAGCCCCAAGTAAGACAAGACCCAAAACATTATCCCTGACCTTGCTTTTCAATCTTCAACTTCAGAAACTTGGAAAGAAGTGGCTAAGCTTATAGATAAAAGAGTTCTTTTAAATAAGATGTAAGAGTCTGTGGAAATAGACAACCGAGTCACAAAAAAATCTAATGTAGAATTATCCAGGATGTCCTCTTCGGACATGTATGACTGAAAATTTTGTTTTTGTTTTGAGCATTTGTAGAGATAAGATCCACGTGACTTATCTTGAGAGGTGCTTCAAAAGGTTATCTTATCATCTTATCTTTTCAACATTGAAAAAGATAAGATTCCCTTATTATTATACTCGACCGAAAAATAGGACTAAAGACACCAACTATATTTGTGCATTAATTAATATTATTATTATTTTCTTTCGAGATGGTAAACAACACTAGTAGAGGCATCAACTTTCTTGTCTAAATACTTCGTATTCAGAGAGTAAAAGGAAGCATGTAATAAATTTTGTGTGATTTTCTATATTCTTTGCAAACTCTTAGACTCATTATACCTTACTTACATTTATCACCGTCTAAAGAGAAGGAGTGCATATAATAACTCATAGAAGATTACCAAGGGCGGCCATAACATATAAGAACATTCAATCTTACTAGTGCATTGCTAAGTGTACAAAGAAGCTAAAGCAAGTTGCGGAAGCTAGGTGGATCTCTGTCACATTAAAGTATAAGCTGTATATTGGTAATATGTATATGTTTTTTTATATGACTAGTGATTGTATTACAGTGTATCTATTATCTCCTGTTCTTTACCACAAAGTAGTATAGCTCTTTTATTTTTCTGTTTTGCCACCTGTCCTCTTCTTCCCTGTTTTTACGGATTGTAACGTTTTCTTTTCTGGTTTTATATATGACCGTTGTACTGTGCTTCTCCTTCAAGTTGAGAATAATGAAATCATAATTTCTCTTCTTCATTCTTACTGCTGTGCTTTTATATTTTTGTTATAGTATCAGAGCATGAGCTCACTGTTCTTCCTGGTATGTCATTTGCCGATGTTGTTGCAAATCACACAACAAATCGTAGTACATCCATTTCTGGAATTTCTCCTTCTTCTTCTCAAATTGTTCCACAAAATTTCTTCAGATCTATCATGGATCCTACTCAAAACACTTCTAGTCATTATTATATTCATCCAAATGAAAATCCTGGTCTGGTTTTGGTATCCCCTATTTTAACAAGTATGGATTATCATTCATGGAGTAGATCTATGAAAATGGCTTTACAAGCTAAGAACAAATATATATTTGTTTCTGGAGCTTTGCCTATGCCCGCTGAGTCTGATACACTTTTTAATGCTTGGGAGCGTTGTAATACCATGATTGTTTCATGGATAACTCGATCTCTGTCACCTAGCATTGCAAAGAGTATTCTATATGGCGTGATTCAGCAGCAGATATCTGGAAAGAACTGAGGACACGATTCTCACAAGGAGATGCTATGAAGATTTCACAACTTCAAGATGAAATTTCTCAATTGACGCAGCAAAATTTCAGTGTTACTGATTATTATACAAATTTAACAACGCTATGGGAGGAGTTGTCTAACTTCAGATCTATTTCAAATTGTAAGTGCTCTGCATCTTCTTCTTGTTGTGCATCTATCAAATGAGTTAAAACTTATCAAGAGCAGGATTGTGTGATTAAATTCCTTAAAGGTTTGAATTCTGATTTTGCTATTGTCAAATCACAAGTTCTGATGTTGGATCCTTTACCTTCTATGGATCACATTTTTTCTCTTGTTTTGCAACAATAAAGGCAACTATATGTTGTTGATGATGCTCAATCTAATGTTGAATCTAGTGTATTCTTCACTAGGGCTGTTCCATCTGGTCATGATAATTCTAGAGGTTCATCTGGTTATGGATATAAGAAAGGGGCGGTATGCACTCACTGTGACAAAAATGGTCATACTATTGATACTTGTTTTCGGAAACATGGATTTCCCCCTGGTTTCAAATTCACAAAGAAGAAACAAAATCCAAATGGTTCATTCTCTGCTAATGCAGCTTGTGTTTCAGAACTATCTTCATCAAGTAATTCTGTTAGTCCAAAAGGGAAAACTCTATCTCCTAAAGAGTATCAATTGTTTCTTACTTTGGTGAAATCACAATGTTCAACCCCTGCAAATCATGATTCAGCTTCTTTTTCACCACATGTTACTAATCAGCTTGCTACTGTACTCGACCAATCTATAGTGAGCAACTTTGGAGTATCTTCAGGTATCTCTACCATTTGTTCTACTACTGCATATGTTGAATGGTTAATAGACTCAGGTGCTACAGACCATGTTTCTGGTTCATTAAGTTATTTTGCCACTTCTTATTCCATTCCCCCTATTTTGGTTAAATTGCCTAATGGATCTCAAATCTCTGTTAACCAGGCAGGAACAGTCATTTTGTCTTCTAGTATCACCTTATATAATGTGCTTTTTGCTCCTAGTTTCTCCTTCAATCTTATTTCTGTGGGAAAATTAACACCTCATTCACGTTGTACACTAATTTTTCGTGTCAATGCTTGTTATATACAGGATACACACACACAACATGTGATTGGTTCAGCTGAATTTGCAGATGGTCTTTATAAATTCAAGTCATCTTCCATTTCCACAAACACACCAGCTTCTGTCAATTCAGTTCTTCACAAACCAGCCATTTTTCCCTTATGGCATTTACGGCTAGGACATTTATCAGATTCTAGATTGCATATTGTGAAACAAAAATGTTCTGATATTTTTTCTATTGATGGTTATACTTGTATTGTTTGTCCTCTTTCCAAACAGAAATGTTTACCTTTTCCATCCTTTTCTTCTACCCATTCTACTTCTTGTTTTGATCTAATTCATTTGGATGTTTGGGGACCTATGTCTGTGGGCACAATTAAAGGAGCAAAATATTTTATCACTATTGTGGATGATTTTAGTCGTTATACGTGGATTTTTCTTATTAGTATGAAGTCTCAAGCATCCACTGTTATTGAACAATTTTATGCCTATGTGCAAAATTAATTTTCTGTTTCTATTAAGGCCATACGAACAGATAATGCACCTGAGCTATCACTTTCTCAATTTTATGCCTCTAAAGGTATTTTGCATAAAAAATCATGCCCCTACACCCCGCAACAAAACAGTGTTGTTGAGCGAAAACATCAACATCTTTTAAATGTAGCAAGGTCTTTAATGTTTCAATCTAATCTTCCTATACATTATTGGGGTCATAGCATTTTGCATTCAGCCTTGCTCACTAATGTTTTACCAACACCATTTCTCCAAAATTGTTGTCCTTATGAAGTTCTTTTCAAAACCCTTCCTCCATATAACACTCTTCGTGTTTTTGGATGTTTAGCCTATGCCTCTTGTCTAGGTCCTCACAAAACCAAATTTTCACCAAGAGCAAGCCTTGTGTTTATTTAGGTCAGGTTCCTAATGTTAAGGGTTATAAACTTCTTGATTTATCAGATCATAAAATTGTTGTTTCAAGGGATGTTTTATTTTATGAGCATGTTTTCCCTTTTGCTTCTACTTCTGTTACTTCTATCCCCTTTTCACATTCTCATATCGATTTTGACCTGAATCTTTTTGATCCTTGTTCTTCATCACATATTGAATCATCTTCTCCTCTTGATTCTGAAATACCTTTTGCTCCAATTTCTTCTTCTTCACCTCTTAATATTCTTTCTCAAACTGAGTCTTCTTCTTCTCCAGTCATACCTTCATCTTTACCTGTTCGCCAATCTTCTAGACCTCATAAACCACCTTCTTATCTTAAAGACTATCATTGCAATCTTCTTTCTACAGCTGGCCAGTCATCTGCAGCCTCAGGTACATATGATCTTTCCACTGTGCTTTCTTATGATCATTTATCGCCTTCTCATAAACATTATGCTCTCACTTTGTCTATTATTCCTGAACCTCGCTCATATGCTGAGGCGGTAAAACATGATTGTTGGAAATCAGCAATGGCCATAGAAAGACATGCTTTACAAGAAAATCACACATGGGACCTTGTTCATTTACCTCCTGGTCAACTTGTTATAGGATCTCGTTGTGTTTTCAAGGTAAAATTGCATTCAGATGGGACTTTAGAGCGTTATAAAGCTCGTTTAGTCGCAAAAGGTTACACTCAAACTGAGGGTGTGGATTATCTTGATACATATAGCCCTGTTGCTAAGATGACTTTTGTCAGGTTTCTATTAGCTCTTGCTGCTGTTAAGGACTGGTATCTTCTCCAACTTGATGTCAATAACGCTTTCCTACATGGAGAATTGACTGAAGATGTTTATATGGAGCTTCCTCATGGATTTCAAGCTTCTGATTCTACATTGGTCTGTAAGTTAAAGAAATCCCTTTACGGGTTAAAGCAAGCCAGTCGTCAATGGTTTGCAAAACTTTCTTCCTCTCTTTTGCATCCTGGATACAAGCAATCTTCAGCAGATCATTCACTTTTCCTTAAAAGTACATCTAATTCATTTACTGCCTTGTTAATGATGTAATTTTATGTGGCAATGAGGTTACAGAAATCAATTTTGTCAAGCAACATCTTCATGATCTCTTTAAGAGAAAAGATTTGGGTGACCTCAAATATTTTCTTGGCCTTGAAGTGGCAAGAACATCTCAAGGGATCTCTTTATGTCCGCACAAATATGCCTTAGATATACTTGAGGATGCAAGCTTTTTGCGTTGTAAACCGGCCACCACTCCTATGTGTTCTACCACTCGTTTGCAAAAAAATATTGGTGTTCCCTTATCTGATCCTACAATTTATCATCGTTTGGTTGGGCGTCTTCTTTATCTCACTAACACCAGACCTGTCATTAGCTTTGCAGTTTCCCAATTGAGTTAATTTTTAGCTTCACCTACTTCAGTTCATTTGGGAGTTGCTTACCATGTTCTTCGATATATATTAAATCAGCTCCTGCCCAAGGACTGTTTTACTCTTCAGACTCTTCTCTTCATCTCAAAGCTTTTAATGATTCTGATTGGGCTACTTGCCCGGACACTCGGAGGTCTGTCACTCGATTTTGTGTTTTTATTGGTAATTCTCTTATCTCATGGAAGAGCAAGAAACAGGGTATTGTTTCACATTCTTCTTCGGAATCAGAATATCGTGCCATGGCCACGGTCACTTGTGAAATACAATGGCTTAAATATCTTCTTGATGATCTTGAGATTTCTCATCCTCAGTCTGCTCTCTTATTTGAAAATTTGTCTGCTATCCACATTGCTCAAAATCCTATTTTTCACGAATGGACTAAACACATTGAGATTGATTGCCATATTGTGAGGGAAAAATTGCTCGCAGGCCTTATCTGCACTCTTCCTATTTCTTCTTCCGCACAGCTAGCTGATATCTTCACCAAACCGCTGCCTTCTACTCAATTTTGTGCTCTGTTATCCAAGCTTGGAGTTCTGAATATTCATACTCCAGCTTGAGGGAGGCTATTACAGTGTATCTATTATATCATGTTCTTTACCACAGAGTAGTATAGCTCTTTTATTTTTCTGTTTTGCCACCTGTCCTCCTCTTCCCTGTTTTTACGGATTGTAACGTTTTCTTTTCTAGCTTTATATATGACTGTTGTACTGTGCTTCTCCTTCAAGTTGAGAATAATGAAATCATAATTTCTCTTCTTCATTCTTACTGATGTGCTTTTATATTTTTGTTAGATTGCCCTCACCTTGGCTACGTTCATTTAGATCACAGGTGTTGGTAAGAATCCGATAATATAATTGTTAAATACTGTTATTGATCAACTTAATTCGATGAAAACTCTTTAGAAATATATTTCTATAAAGTTAGAAGAATTGAGTTTGAGACAATGAGTTTGAGAATTATTTTCTTAAGAACAGAGGTCCATTATGCTTTGTTTCTAATTCAAAATACTTGAACGAGTATATGAATTTCAAAGAAATTAAGAAGGATAGAGAAGAGACTTCACAAACTTCTTTTAGATTTCTGAGCGTGTTTTTATTTTATTGTCTTACATAACTATTAATTGTGTTTTTCCTCTTAAAGTCATTGGATAAGATAAATGGTATCAGGGCCTTGGAAAGATATAAATCAATTTCTGATTTAACTTAAAAAGTCGGTGAATACGTATGTATTATTTATTATTATTATTATTATTATTATTATTATTATTATTATTTTAGTATTTTTGTGAGATAGGATAAAAAATTTACAACCCTTCATCTGTTGAGATATTATAAACATCCCCACATATGAAAATAAAAGGGTCTATACAAGTTCTGATGGTCGAAAGTGCATTAATACTTTGTGTTTTTATGTTTTTAGTAAGAGTTACATTTTATGAATTTTGTTATCTAAAATCAAAATTGTTTCATGTCCTGTTTTACGAATCTAAAATTGCTCGAAATTAGATATTTTAAGACATAATTTTATCATTTATTTTTTCAAAAACACTAGGAGAAAATTTGAATATATCCTATTATATATAAAGTGAAATCTTTATAAAGGAATACTCTACGTAGGAATAACTTCTATTTTGTTATAAAATAATTTGGTCCAAACTTGGTAATAACTCCTATTTAGTAATAATTGGAAGAATACAAATAGTCTGGTCTCAAGTGTATTCCAATATAAAGATTTTATTGTATATATAAATGAAATTTAGAGGAAGTTGAAAAATAATTATAGTATATTTTAAGCTAAAACTCCAAATTAAGACAATAATTATGCAACATTGGCAAGAGCAAGACGTGTTTGACTGTGGTTCGTTAATTTTTCACAAATAGTAATTAACTAATTAAAAGTGTATCCACCTTTGACATGATGGATCCGGTCAATTAAAAATTGACATAAAATCATATGTATTATATACATATCAATTTTTCATTGGCTGAATATATATGGACTTGGACCGTAGAGAGTAATTTTTCAACACGTATAGGTTTTGCTACTAAAAAATTAAATTAAGTAATGCTTTACAACTAGCACATATATATTCAATTTTTAATTCAATAAATTATGCTTCATTTGAAGAAGCAGCTCCAATTATTGGAAGCATAATAATTAGAATATCATTCTCCACTAATATCATATATTAATTAAATTGTTTAGTATTTGAATTTCATGGTCAATAAATAAACAAACCATGTTTTTCAAATCATACACATGCTATATTTTGTATTAGAGTTCACAATTTTTTTTAATAATGGCAGTGTACCAGATGTAGACCACTCCACTAATGGCTTAAAATAAACATATAAATAAATTCAAAGCAAGCAAGAAAAATTAGACCTTAATTCCCCTATAAATACCCAATTCTTCTCATTCTTCTTCATATAATTCTATCTGCTATTTTTCTTCCATATTAATTTACCAATTCAATACAGACAGACACTAGTACAAGAATATGAGGATTTTCTTGATTCTCATAATAGCAATGGCTCTTTTGTTAAACAATATTACTTCAATATCACTGCCAGAAGGAGAGGAAGATTATGACAACATTATTGAAGAAATCACAACAGAATCAGAATCTTCTTCGGATCAAAGTAGAGGAGTTGGCCGATTTCTTGCTCAACTTAAGAAACAAAAATCTCGGCGACTAACTTGTAATAAGTTGCCTAAGATATGTCATGCCAGGGGAAGTCCGGGACCTAATTGCTGCAAGAAGAAGTGTGTTAATGTGTTGAAAGATAGAAATAATTGTGGTTACTGTGGAAAGAAATGCAAGTATAATCAGATATGCTGCCATGGCAAGTGTGTCAATCCTTCCTTTAATAGGAAACACTGTGGAGGTTGTAATAATAGGTGCAAAAATGGGGGGTTTTGTGCTTTTGGACTTTGCAATTATGCATAGGAAGTTTAAAGATATTCTGTTGTTTAATCCTAAATTCATATTCTTTCCAATTTTCTTGATCACGAGTGATACTTGATTAACGTATATTGTACCATAATATATAACGTCTTGATTAAATTTATGCACATTAATATAAAAAGTTTTGTTTAATATATGATGTTTCTCTGTGCATATATTACTTCAGTTTAGCAAATATCTTTATCTTTTAAGTTGCATTTTTTTTTCTTCTTGGAAATAAATAAAAAGTTATTAGTTGATGAATAAATACAATGGTTACAAAGTGTTTTAGCTAAAATTAATTGCATTTGTTAACTTTTGTACATTAACTTTAAAAACATATATTATAAAATAGAGAGAATATTACTTTATTGCTTAATTGTTGTTATTATTATGCCCATTAAGTTAAAATTTGAGGAAGGAGAATGAAAAATCAGCTCCAACAGCCTCTTTGTGGCTCCTCAAATCACTACAAGCCTCTCAATCCTCTCTACTAATAGAGAGAATGTCTTCATCCTCTTAGTGCCTCTTAGTTCATTTTTTTATTAATAATTTATTATTGAGGAGTCTCTCTCCTCACACTATTGATAAATATAACAACAATTAATAATTTAATTAATAAAATAATAAATAAAGAGTGAATATAAGGAGTATTGTTGAAGATGATATATCTTAGTCACTTTTAAATCACTAAGAGTCAATTATTTATATTATTTTTAGAGAGTGCATTAAGAGTCTCTTAGAGATGCTCTTAAGCTTTTAGTTTAATTGGTTCCTTGTCATTGTATCAGAACCTTTTGGAACCAACTTTCGAAAGTTCGAATCCTGACAACCTCATGTATCGATAAATTTAAGTATATCTACATGTCCTATTGTAATTAGAAGTCAAGGACAATTGAAATTCGCTCATTTATTAAAGGAATTATACTCACTTAAAGATTATTTCAAAGTTATTAGGTAAAAAGATCAATACTATTCTAAATAGGATCCTTTAATCTGGGATGGTGTTATACTTAGTCACAAATTCCCACCCCTAGCCATGTGAAAGGACGAAAATACCCTTTCATTGGTTTTGGGAGAAAAAAGCCTCTTTTTTTTGCTTTTCCGACACACGGACGTGTGGCTATCATGCCTCACCGTGTGGTCAGGCGTGATAGCCACACGCCTCACCTTGTGGTCGGGTGTGTAGCTATCACGCCCGACCACACGGTGTGGCGTGTGGCCATCACGTCCGACCACACGGTGAGGCGTGATAGCCACACGCCCGACCTCACGGTGGGGCGTAATAGCCACACGCCCGCGTGTCGGGAGGGCAAAAAAAATTAGTCTGCTATTCAATTAAACCCGTAAATACCTGTTACGTGTTCAAACTACACAATTTTAATTAAAACCTATAAATAACATACAATTTTAATTAAAATCCGTAACAATAACATAAGTTTATGAATAAATATTAACTAAAATTAGCAAAATAAAAATTTAGTTAAACAAAATAAAATTCACAACAACTAAACTTAAACAAATTAAATTTACAATAAAAAATTTAGTTAAACTACATTAAACAAATTAAAAATAACAAAAATTTAATTAAATTCAACTAAATTTAAAAAAAAATTGCCCATACGCCACACGGGCGTATGGGCATCACGATGTCACCATTGTGAGGGCGTATGAACATCACACCGCACCACAGGTGACGGCGTATGAATATCACGCCGTCACCTGTGGTGAGGCGTGAGGCTATCACGCCTTCACCTGTGGTGCGGCGTGATGTTCATACGCCACACTAGAGGTGACGGCGTGATCTCCACACGCCCCATGTCCCGATTCTGATTTTGAATAACAGCAAAATTCGATGCAAAAACAACCAAAAAAACATCAAAATCAAACGAAAATACGTATCATAGGTCCATTTCCTTTACCGATCCATGTTTTTATTGATAAATTAGTCCGGATTAGGTTAAAGAGAGTTTAGGTTGTTTGAGAGGATTTGAGAAATCTAAAAATTATCTAAAGGGTATTTCGGTCTTTTCACGGGGCTAGAGGTGAGAATTTGAGGCTGGATATAGTAATTCACTTAATCTGTAAGGAGAACGCTTTTAGCCGGAGATGAAGGAGAGAATGTACGTTTTATATTAGGAAGGAAAATCTAAGATGATAAAATTACCCTATGACTTTTTAACCTAAATTGTCATGTTATTATTTTCTGACGGTAGTTTTGATTGTGTTTATTAACGGAATGGAACTTAAAGTATCTGTTTGTCAACTCTTAAACTATGAGAAATGTGTTTGCAACTTAGTCAAGCTATATGATTTATTTTTGTAATTTTCTCTTTATTTTATGGATTCAAGATAACATCTTAAATTGGTTCGTTTTAGTTTAAAATTGTGTAACATGGTGCAATTTTATCTTTGGCGTTGGCAGCCAAGAACAATTTTACCTCTAACGTTGTCAAGTTGGATCAATTTGAGAAACAATTCATCAAACTGTCTTATTGGTCATAAATTTTGTCATCTACACTTCACATGTGAGTCATTTAATCACTAATTAATATGATTAGACGTTAAAAAATAAAAACAAAATAAAAAATATATTGTCTTTCTATGAGTTAGACAAAAAAAAAATTCAAAATATTTTATCGAATTTATAAATATTAATCTCCAATTCTATTATTAAATCACATAAAATATGATTTAAAAAAAAACAAAAACAAATTGATATGCAATTGGTACAAAATAAGGAACAAAATATCTGTATTTTATAATAATGTCTAAGATTGACCAAACTTGCTAATATTAGGGGTAAAATTGCTCTAGACTGCCAACATTAGGGATAAAATTGTACTATTTTAGACGCCGGGAGTAAAATTTTCCCTGACTGTAAAAGTAAGGGTATTTTTGCACCTTATCCCCTATATAAATTAGCTAATTAAAATTCAATTTTTATTGGGATAAGGTCCAAATTTGCCCCTAACGTTTTTGGGGAAGTACATATTCACACCTAACGTATGAAATGGTGCAATTTTACCCATAACATTGTTAAGAAAGTTCAATTTTACCCATACACGACATAAAATTTGAAGTAACTGATTTAATAGTTATGCGACTATCACATCGGATCTTCCAAACAAGTTTGTCAATAAAAAAAACTGTTATATGTATTTTAACAGGTTGTTTATACTCGTTTTAGTAACACGGAAAATATTTTATGCAGTTTTTTTTTTATTAACTTGTATTTATCAGACTTAAATATTGTCATTTCGGTAGGTTATTTGTAATTATGTTAGTAACAGAATAAATATTTTAGGCATAATTGATGTTTTGCAAGGTCTGATGTAATAATTAAATAACAAGTTAAATAACAGTAAAACAATTTGTTTTAATTTTCTGTTATGTAAGGGTAAAATTGATCATATTTGATAATGTTTGGGGTAAAATTGTATTGTTTCATACGTTAGGGGTAAATCTACACTTCTCCAAGAACGTATCCCATTTGTACTCACGTATATAACACATGCGGAAAGTAAAATGAATTTCAATAAAACATTATTTCAAATTAATTATAAATTCGTATTAAAATCTAATTCAATTCAATCGATTTGATTTGTTTAAATTTCGAAACGAAAATAATTTAATAATAATAATAAAATAAATAAATTCTCTCATATTTAATAGGCAATTAAGGATAGTAATTACGAAGAAAAGAGTATTTTTAATATAAATATTTCAATGTTCTAATTGAAAAAAACTCTTAAAACTAACTTTTTTTTAAATTAAGTTTGAACCCAATTTACTATCTCAAACGGATTTTCACTAAATACAACTATTAGAAGTTAAAAATGACCTAAAACTCTAATTTTACTCCAAACCTTTATTTTCAAAATACGGTCTAAAAGTATAATAATATTAAAGGTTAACTCCAAAAAAAAAATCCATATACAGTCAAACCTTCATAAATTAATACTCGATAAATTAATAACCTTTTTAAAATAATAATTTCTTCTGATCCCGATTTAGGCCAAATCATTGATTTTATACTCGATAAATTAATAATCTCTATAAATTAATAAAATTTTATGATCCCAAAATTATTAATTTATAAAGGTTTTACTGTAGTTAAACTGATTTGCATATTAAAAACTGTATTTTTTTATTTTTTTTTTGTTAAAAGGAGAATTGGTGCTTGTCGCTATTTGCAAAATCAGAACAGTGATAAAAAAAATTTTCTTTTTTTTTTTTTTTTTTTTGTCTTTTAAGACTGATTTTTACCCATTATTATATGATTCTTTATCTCCTTTTGATTAAGGATATATGTCTGGCAGTTTGAATTTGAAAAAGAAATAATATAAATTATACTATGATGCTTGGGTGGGCTATAAAAGCAGCAAAATATCCAAGCCCAATTAATATTTGAATACTAGACATGTATTGAAGTGGCTACCTGCCATTGCTCAATTCACATATAAAAGACAAAAAAGTGAATTAATCTTATTGTACCCTGCAATCATGGAGATATATGAAGAGTACCAGAGGAATTTGAGTACATTAATCTCTACCACTTCCTAATTAATTAATTAATTGACAAATTTACACTATTCATCCATTAATTAAGTGTCCACTAATACCATCATTTAGGGGTGAGCAGAACCGAACCGAAAACCCAAAGACCGAAAAAACCGGACCGAAAAAACCGAACCAAACCGGACCGAATTATATTTTGATTTGGTTCGGTCCTAATTTTTAAGTTAGTTTGGTTCTCGGTTTGGTTCGGTTTGGTCCGGTCTAAAACCGAACAAAACCAAATCGAAATACAATATGTACTACTCCTAATTTTAAGGTTTTAAATTAATTACAGTTAAACCTCGATAAATGAATATTCGATAAAGTAATAACCTCGCTTATATAATAAATTCTTCCAGTCCCGACTTGGACCAATGGACTAAAGTAATAACCTCGCTAAATGCATTAAGTAATAAAAAATATTTAAATCCTTAAGGGTCCAATGAAAATATAAAGTAATAATTATTAAATTACATACAATAAATATATATATATATATATATATATATATAGGGGAGGGATCAAGTGAGAACCTCCTCTTATGTGATGACACTTTCTTAGGTGAGAACCACTAAATTAAACAAAAAACACTGCTACCATGAGGGTTTGAACCTTGGACCATTTGTTTACATTCCAAATTACTTACCACTGAGCCAATTACTTTCCTTGTGTAAAATGTGCCGCGCTGATTAATATACCATCGCACTGTAGCTTTCATTGTTTAATATTTGACGCATGCACTTATTAATATTGATTAAATATGCATAATAATGAATTATTAATAGAAAAAAAAGAAATGTGCATAATAATGAATTATTAATAGAAAAAAATGTGCATAATAATGAATTATTAATAGAAAAAATTCAAGAACATGCTCCAATTTCTTATTTATTTAATTCCTTTATATTTTGTAATTTATGTTATATAAGAAAATATATTTTTTTAAACATACGTTATAACATATAATTTAACTTTTTTTTTGAAACAACATATATTTTAACTTTTAAAACGCGAACTATGAAGTTTAGAACGTACGACATATTTTTTAGAACATACGTTATGTTTTTTAGAACATGTGTTATGTTTTTTCGAACATAAGTTATAAATTATATTTTTGGAAAAAATGAAAAAACGATCCAAATATCTACTAATTTTTTTAGAACATTATACTTAATTTTTGGAACACAAACTACAAACTTTAGAACATACGTTATGTTTTTTAGAACATGTGTTATGTTTTTTCGAACATGAGTTATAAATTATATTTTTGGAACAAATGAAAAAACAATCCATATATCTACTGATTTTTTTAGAACATTATACTTAATTTTTGGAGCACAAACTATAAACTTTAGAACATACGTTATGTTATTTAGATTATGAGTTATAAATTATATTATAGAACAAATGCAAAAATGTCCATATATTTACTATTTTTTTAAACAACAATTGTTTTCCTTATCCATTATGGAGCGCGCTGATTAATATACCATTATCCATGTAGCTTCTATTGTTTAATATTAGACATATGCACTTATTAAATATCGATTAAATGTGCATAATAATAAATTATTAATAGAAAAAAAAAGAATTGTGCATAATAACGAATTATTAATAGAACAAAAAAATCCAAAAACATGCTCCAATTTTTTATTTATTTAATTTCTCTATATTTTTTGTAATTTATGTTTTTAAATATTAAGGACGATGTTCTAAATAATGTTACATAATTCTAAACTTTATAATTTATGTTCTCCAAATTAAGTATAATGTTTAAAAAAATCAGTAAATATCTCGATCATTTTTGCATTTGTTCTATAATATAATTTATAACTCATATTCGAAAAAACGTAACGCATGTTCTAAAAAACATAACACATGTTCTAAAGTTTATAGTTTATGTTCCAAAAATTAAGTATAATGTTTTAAAAAAATCAGTAGATATCTGGATCGTTTTTTCATTTGTTCTATAATATAATTTATAACTCATGTTCGAAAAAACATAACACATGTTCTAAAAAAACATGACGTATGTTCTAAAAAATATATCGTACGTTCTAAACTTTATAGTTCGTGTTTGTTCTATAATATAATTTATAACTCATGTTCGAAAAAACATAACGTATATTTTCTTATATAACATAAATTACAAAAATATAAAGGAATTAAATAAAAATTAGAGCATGTTCTTGTATTTTTTTCTATTAATAATTCATTATTATGAATATTTCTTTTTTTTTCTATTAATAATTCATTATTATGCATATTTAATCGATATTAATAAGTGCATGCGTCAAATATTAAACAATATTTAGAACATCGTCCTTAACATTTTAAAACATAAATTACAAAAATATGGAGGAATTAAATAAATAAGAAATTAGAGCATGTTCTTGGATTTTTTTTCTATTAATAATTAATTATTATGCACGTTTCTTTTTTTTCTATTAATAATTCATTATAATGCACATTTAATCGATATTAATAAGTGCATGCGTCAAATATTAAACAATAGAAGCTAGAAGTGCAGTGGTATATTAATCAGCGCGCGACATAACACACAAGAAAAGTAATTAACTCAGTGGTAAGTAATAAGGAGTGTAAACAAAGGGTCCAAGGTTCAAACCCTTATGTCTATAATTATTTGATTGATTTGTAATTACGCTAATGCTTACAAATCAATCAAATAATATATTTTCTAAACAAGATAATTACATATCTAATGAATATTTATCGATAAATGAATAATTTATTCATTTATCGATAAATAAATAATATCGCTTAATGAATATTTTTTTCCGGTCCCAATGATATGCATTTATAGAGGTTTTACTGTAACTAATTATATATAGAAAAGAAAAAATAATTAAACATTTTTTTTCTCTCTCAACTAATTATATATACAAAAGAAAAACTAATTATATGATTATTTTCTTTAAATAATTGTTTAGTTAATGAAGGTATAAGTAGTTGTAGGTTTCTAGTGCGTTGTTTGGTCCAAACATAAACCAAACCAGACCGGACCGAAATAATTCGGTTCGGTCCAGACCAAACCGAATTATAATTTGGTTTGGTTTGTACCTAAAAAATAGAGATAATTTGGTTCGGTCCAATTCGGTTTGGTTCGGTTTTTGCACCGAACCGGACCATGCTCACCCCTACCATCATTAAGAGGACATATCTCACTATATCACTTCCTTTAACTTTTCATCTCTATCCCATGTAAACAAAAATAAAAATAAAAATAAAAAATCATCTCAAATATCTTCAATTAAATGAGTACTAAAGGATGGTAACTTGGAAGAAGACTCATAATAATTTTACCATCTTAAAATATTTTGAATGAATATATACAGTTTTTATAAGCTTAGTTATTATGAACTAAGCTTCCATGAACACAGAGAAGTAATGAGAAGAGAAAAATGAAGAACAATCTTATTGATTAAAACTGAATTACAACGAGTTAATGAATACCATCGCTAGTTGATCTATTTATACACAGATAAAAGGAATCTAATGTAGATGACAACTCATTTAAATATGTAACAAACTCTAACAGTTTCTTTGATGGAGAGTATCCTCTGTGTTGCAGTTTATGTGAGCTTATTCTATGTACAAGCTGTTTACAGCCCCTCCTCAAGCTGAACATGTTGGTCATCTTGAATATGTAAAACAGATTGAACATTTTATCCATGAACATTGATACAAACTGCTCCCATTTTAGCTAGAGCAGGTACCATATGCTGATATGATAATGGTTTGGTGAACATATCTGCTAATTGTTCACCTAAAGCAACATAAGGTCTGTACAGAAAACCAGATTGCAAATGTTCCCTAACCACATGACAATCAATATCTAAGTGTTTTGTTGCTTCATGAAACACGGGATTCTCTGCTATGTGAATAGCAGCCTGGTTATCACAATTTAATGGGATTGGAAAATGAATCTGAATCTGAAATTCCTTTAGAAGGTATGTCAACCACTTCATTTCACAGGTTGTGTTTGCCATTGACTTGTACTCTGCTTCTGCAGAACTTCTACTCACTGTTGACTGTTTCTTTGCTTTCCATGATACTAAAGTATCTCCCAAAAATATGCAGTATCCTCCTATTGACCTCCTTATCTCTTTGCATTTTGCCTAATCAGCATCACAATATGATGTGAGTTTGAGTTCAGAGTGAGGATTATGAGGATAAAACATGCCCATTGTTGATGTACCCTTGAGATACCTAATAACATGTAAAGCTGCATCCATATGCAACTGAGTAGGAGTAGAAAGAAACTGGCTCAATTGTTGTGTAACATAACAAATATCTGGTCTTGTGAATCCCAGATATAACAATTTGCCAACTAGTCTTTTGTATTGACTACAATCATTTACAGCAGGACTTGGTAAACTCAAATCAACACCTGCAGGAAATGGAATGTTTGTTGCTTTAGCTTGTTGCAATCCTGCAGAAGCGACCAGATCCTGTATATATTTGTGCTGCATAATAGCTATGCCATCTTGAGCTTTGGACAACTCCACGCCTAAGAAATACTTTGCTTGACCCATGTCTTTGATGGTAAAAGCTGAATGTAGTTGATATTTAACTTCTTCAATCAACTTTACTAAACCTCCTGTCAATAAAATATCATCAACATACACAATTAGTTCTATGAAACTCTCTCCTGAGCCCCTTGTGAACAAGCAGTAGTCATGTATTGATCTTTTAAACCCCATGGAAACCAGTTTAGCAGTTAACTCCTTGTTCCATTGTCGCTCAGCTTGTTTCAAACCATATAAACTCTTCTTGAGTTTGCATACTTGTCCTTTTCCAGCCTTTGTATAACCTTCAGGTGGTTGCAAATACACTTCCTTTTCTAAATTACCATGCAAATATGCATTGTTAATATCAATTTGGTGTTCTAACCAACCATGCAAATATGCATTGTTAATATCAATTTGGTGTACTGACCAACCAAAATGTGCTGATATTGCTAGAAAAACCCTGACAGTCACCACTTTTGCCACTGGTGCAAAACTTTCATGATAGTCAATTCCCAGCTGCTGTTTATAACCCCTAGCCACTAACCTGGCTTTGTATTTATCAAGTGTTCCATCAGCTTTATACTTGACTTTATAAACCCATAAAGAAGTAAGAGCTTGCTTACCTTGAGGTAAATCTGTAACCTCCCAGGTGCCATTCTCCTCTAATGCAGCAAGCTCTTTTTGCATTGCAACAATCCAATGTTCCTCCTTGCAAGCTTCTTTGTAACTTGAAGGTTCTAGCACTTTGTTTATATTGCTCATAAAAGCATAATGAGTTCTATCAAAACTTGGTAAAAGTTTGACAGAATCTGTGTTGTGTGCAACATTATTCACAACAAAATCAGTTGTCCATGCAGGTGGTCTATGAACCCTGTTGGATCTTCTGACTTGAGTGTGTACTTCTTGCTGGAGATTATCTGATTGAGGAACAACTTGTATGTTGTTTCAGCAACTGAGACAGAACTTCTAGTGTCTTGTTCAGTAATGTGATCATCTGGGGCTGTATTGTTGACATCATCTGATACACATTCGTTGTTAAGCACGACAGTTTCATTGATTCCTGGAGTGTGTGCTCTTTGTCCTGCAGAAGAAGACACATAATAAAAAGAGTCATGCAAATCAGTCTTACCGAGAGGTGCCACAACATCTTGACACTCTCGTGCAATTAATTTTTGCAAAGGGGTAATCATCTTCTTTGAATATAACATCTCTGGAAACAATTATGCTTCTCTTTTCCAGATCATAAATCTTATATCCCTTAACTCCAGGTGCATGTCCAAGAAAAACTCCTTTGTGACCTCTTGGAGCAAATTTCCCTTGATGAACTCCAACATGTGTATAATAACAAAGACAACCAAATATCTTGATGTTGTCCACTCTAGCTGATTTTCCATAAAGTACTTCAAAAGGACTTTTCCATGAAATCACTTTGCTTGGCAACAAGTTGATAACAGTAGTTGCATACAAAATAGCTTCACCCCAGAACATTTTAGGCATGTTTGCTTGATACATAAGAGTTCTTGCCACATTCAATAAATGCCCGTGTTTTCTTTCCACCACACCATTTTGTTGTGGTGTGTAACTGCAACTTTTCTGATGTACAATGCCTCTGCTGTTGAATAAAGACTGACATTTGTTGTTGACAAATTCAGTCCCATTATCACTCCTAATGACTTTAACTGTGGCTTGAAACTGAGTAGAAACTAGATTGAGAAAAACTTCAATTATGTCACTAACAGTACTCTTATTTTTAAGCAACATTGTCCAACTGCATCTGGAAAATCATCTACTATAGTTAGTACATAATGAGCACCTGAAAATGCTGGCTGCTTATATGGTCCCCACAAATCCATATGCACTAGCTCAAAACATGCTTTCGTTTTAATACTGCTTGACATAAATGGTAATCTGGTTTGCTTTGCCAAATGGCATACATCACAAGTAAACTCTGTATTACATGTTATTCCTGCAATATGCTTTAATTTTTCATAAGAAGCATGTCCAAAACGCAAATTCCAAACACTTGGCTTATCAATCTGTGTAGAAAGAATAGAAGAAACAACATCAATAGGTACTCTATTCCCTATATTATTTTTGCTACATCTGTTTCTGCAAAAAACTTCCCATTTCTTTATTTCTTCATGCCTAAAGGCTGCTTTTCCCAACTTGTATAAACCTTGACTAAGCACTGCTACTCCAAGCATTTGCTTAGTAGCCAGGTCCTGTAAGAAGCAGCATTCAGGATAGAAAACAACACTTATCTTATTATCATGTAGTAATTGACCTACTGATAATAAATTGAACTGAAAATGTGGTAAATAGAACACATTTGTCAGCACAATTTTAGGCATCAAGTGTATTGTGCCAATGGATTTTATTTCCTGTGCAGTTCCATCAGGTAGATACACATTTCTAGATAAATGTTGTTGCTGAACTAAGCTAAACTTAGAATCATCATGACTCATATGAGTTGAAGCCCCTGAATCAATAATCCAATCATCTTTCTCAAAATATGTAGCAGCAGAACAAGTAAAGATTGTACCTGCCATATCGCTCATGCCAACAAAACCAGCAAAATCTTTGCTGCTACCGACATTATCTGCTATTCCTTTTCCCTTTAAAAGTTTCTTTAATTCCTGCTGAACCATGTTTGAGAGTTTACTCTTAGGAATGACCTCATCTTCACTGAAATCATCATACATAGGAGTATCAACCATATCCTGAACCAAATTTGCTCTGTTTGTTCCATAATTACCAGCATTCTTGTTCTGACCTCCTGTAGAATCTCTATTCCCTTTATACCACTCAGGATAACCCTTCAACTTGAAACAAGTTTCTTTGGTGTGTCCTGGCTTTTTACAGTGTGTGCAAGTCTTCTCATCTCCAGACTTCTTCTTGCCTTTGTAATTATCATGTTTGCCTGCATTATTCTTATGACAAGATACTGCATTATGTGCAAACTCATTAGTAACCATATCTACAGAAATCTCTTTCTGTTTGGCTACTCTTTGTATCATTGCATACACCTTTTTCAGATTAGGAATAGGATCCATAGCCAAGATCTGTGATTTAACACCTTCATATTCCTCATTAAGGCCTAACAGAAAATGCATAACCTGATCTTCATCATTCATTTTGACAATCTTCTCAGCTACATTACATACACATTCTTGCATAACACCACAATGACAAGTTGGTAAAGGCCTTAGGTATGACAGTTCTTCCCATAACTTTTTCAGTTTATTATAATAAAGCATAACAGAAGAACTTCCTTGAACTAAAGCCTGAATTTCTCTCTTAATTTGATACAGCATAGGACCATTATTTTCTTCAAAATGCTCAGTGATCTCTAACCACAACTCTCTAGCAGCCTTAACATATCTGAAAGACTCAACCAAATCTTTCGAAATAGTATTCCAAAGCCATGCTATCACTAAGCTATCATTTTTCTTCCATTTAGCATATTCTGTTGGTGATTTCTTCTTATCAGGCATACAATCATCTTCAAGCATAAAATCAAGTTTATCTTTTATCTCTAAAGCTAACATCATACCTCGTTTCCAAGAAAGGAAATTAGTTTCATCAAGAGATTGATTAACAAGAATCAAACCTGGATTTTCCATTCCTCCAGAAAAGATGATATTATTTCTCGGATCTTCTTCACGATTCCGCCTGTTATCTTCCTCGCGATTCCGCTCATAGGATACGTTTTCAGTTTGAACAACAAGAGGCGAACTGCCTCCTGTACTTCGATTTCTCCTCGGACCTTCTTCCTCAGCCACCACATGAGCATAACTTCTCCGATCAGTCATTCTTGTTGATCTTAAACCCTCATCTCTGATACCATATAAGCTTAGTTATTATGAACTAAGCTTCCATGAACACAGAGAAGTAATGAGAAGAGAAAAATGAAGAACAATCTTATTGATTAAAACTGAATTACAACGAGTTAATGAATACCATCGCTAGTTGATCTATTTATACACAGATAAAAGGAATCTAATGTAGATGACAACTCATTTAAATCTGTAACAAACTCTAACAGTTTCTTTGATGGAGAGTATCCTCTGTGTTGCAGTCTGTGTGAGCTTATTCTATGTACAAGCTGTTTACAGTTTTCATAAACCATTTAAATGAATTTATGTTGGTATATGATAAAAAAGGGTATAACCCATTAATAAGAAAATTGACATTTTGGTATAAGACATTAGTACTAGTATTTAGGGTATAAGTGATAGTTATAGAAAAGGAAAGAAGTTTTTTGAACTGTTGTTCAGCTGCTATTGCCGTGGTTCTATTTAGTGTTTGTTTGTTTTTATTTTGTGTCTTTTAATACTAAACATGATATATAAAGTGTTTTATAAAATTCAGAAACAAATATTTTTTTTTACCGGAAGGAGACAATAAATGACTTTTAAATTGTTTACAAGGGTATGATAAGGAGCGATATGAGTTATGCTATTTACATTTTATGGTTGGCCAACAACAAAAGGTGTGGTAATATTAACTTGGAAAGTTAATATATGAATTTGAACTTTAGAGATCATCTCAACTCAATAATTAATCAGTGATTGAAATCCAACTTGAAATATCCAAATCCAAATATATAATTGAAGCATATCAGAGAAAAACATCTAAAGAAAAATAAGTAATACACATACATGTCTTAAGAAAAAATGAACAAAGAAATTATAAAGAGCTAGATCAAAATAATTGAATTAAATTTGGGTAGAACTTTCTTAATATATATATAATTCATATAAATATAAGTATAGTGCTCAACCCAGTTACCCAATATAAGCTAAACAAACACTCCAATTGTAGAGACAGCTCCCTGCCGTTGGTCGCAAGTCGCATGAATATATATCTCTTTAATTGCAATCATTGAGATTAATTTCAACGCATATAGTATATATTAATATATGCTCTTGTCGTACGTATCTATAATAATATATTCCACTCTTTATCACACTTTTCTTTCTTTTCCATAAAATTGAGAAGAGCTATTCATTGGGTTACAGGTTCTTCTAGTGTTACAGGTTCCTTATATTGCCTTTTACTGCTTCCTTCCTTTAGAGCGATGTTTATATCAGAAAGTGTAAAATAATTTTACCTTATGTTTCCAAGTTTATTGGCCAGGTAAAAGTTCAGTGACCATGTGTTTAATTTACATCACCACTTTGTTCAGTTTTGATAACATCACAAGTTGAAGAAGTAGCACCAATCCAATTATATTTACATGATATATATATAATTAAACTACTGATCCACTTATATAAGTGCCCATTACTATCATCATTAAGGAGATACTTACAATTAGACTTCATTAACTAATTGCACTTTTTTTAACTTTTTGATATTTAAATTGAACTTTTCATGATCTTTTTGTTTACTTTATGGTCCACTTAGTTAAATTGTTTATAAAATATCCCCACCTTTTCATTGTTTACATAATGATAGTATATCAATGCAGACTTCTCCATTAATCTCTTCAATTAAAATAAATATTATTCACAAATATCTCCCCTATAAATACCCACTTCTTCTGCATCCCTTTTCTCCATTGCCATTATTTCAACATAATATAAACACACAAAATGGTATCTTTTATGAGGATTGTTTTGATATTTAATGTGATCATTACTCTTTTCTTCAATGATATTTCACAGTCACTTGAAGAAGAAGACGTTATTGACAATTATGAATACGTAACAAGTGATCAACATTCTGCTTTTAATAGAGAAGTTGTCCGATTTCACATTCGAAAGAAGCCGAAACCGCAGCGAATGAAGTGTAATAAGTTGCCTAAGATATGTCATGCTAGGGGAAGTCCAGGGCCTTACTGCTGCAAGAACAAGTGTGTTAATGTCTTGAAAGATGGGAATAATTGTGGTTATTGTGGAAACAAATGCAAGTATAATCAGATATGCTGTCATGGTAAATGTGTCGATCCTTCTTTCAATAGGAATCACTGTGGAGGTTGTAATAACAGGTGCAAACATGGCAATTTTTGTGCCTTTGGCCTTTGCAATTATGCATAGGAACACATATTTGTTTTTTTTTTAGATTAAATCTTAGTTCCAATTTACTTATAAGAATATGTACAATTTTGTTATATCTATGTGCTATGATATTCTATAGCATTGATTAATTACTCCATTTGTTTTTAGCTAATCGCAAGAGGCCACAAAATTTTCATAATTTATGCGGTGAAAAAAGCATATCCGTTAATGGTTAAGGGTTTTAAATCGTTTAAACTAGATTTCGAGTTCGAATCCTAACATATATAAAAAGCTTTAATTGAAAGAGAATTCACCTAAAGGGTATCGGACGATCCTCAAACTGAGAAATAAGATAAACTATATATTAAAAAAAGTGTCACGGTCTTAATTAACAAGCTAATGATACTTATTGCTATTTAAAAAAATGGGGTATCTTGTCACATCTAATAAAGATTGTGAGGATTGAACTCGCAAAACCATCGGAAGGTTGTTGATAATTAAATATACTTAATTAGGCTTAAATATGGTAGAGTTTCTAAATTGTAATAATAATAGCTTTATAAGTTTAAAATCTACATAATAAATTTTAATCTAACAATATGATAATCCTCTCTTAAAATATTTTGGAATAAAATTAGCTCCAAGTTTTTCAACAAATCCCTAAACAAAAAGTATAGCATGATTTTTTTTCCCTTTTATTTTGAGAAATTTACTCAAATTTACAAGAAGTTGAAAAAAAATGTTGTCTTGGCAAGAGCAGGACGTGTTTCAATATGGTTCGTGGATTCACAAATAAATTAGAAATTAATTAAAAGTGTATTCACCTAAATTTGCATTGTTAAAGCAGGTGAAATTTATATCGATCCAGTCAATTAAAAATTGACCTATAATGATAATATTGCATACATATGAATATTTTATTGGTTGGATCATATGCACTTGGACCGTAGTTGACTTTCTTGGCAGAGAGTAATTTTTCAACACGTATATATAGGTTTTTTTCATTAAAATTAAATTAAGTTAAAGAAAAAATTATTGGAAGCATAGCATTCAACTAAGTCTCCACTAATTCATTTAAGAAATATATATTAATTCAATTGTTTAGTATTTGAAAATCTTGGGCAATTTCATTTTCTTTTAACAAGTTCGAATTATTATACACATGGAAACTGTTTTTATTAGTCTTTTTCATACAATTTTTTTTTAATAATGCGATCACTACATTAATGGCTTAAAATAAATAAATATATAAATAAATGCAAAGCAAGCGAGTGAATTTGAAAACCTTAATTCTCCACTTATACGCGTAAGAATTAAAATTGTTTTATTTCATATTTAATACATAATTATATTTTTTATTTCAAAAATTATATTTTTTAATTTTTTTCTTTAAACATTAACTTTCTATATAAAAACAATAAATAAATCATCTAAAGACAATAGATAAATCATCTCAAACCTAAAAACTCAAAAATTAAAGTTGTTTAAAATATCATTTAATTCTTGAAAATTTTCATTTTGAGGTTGTTATTGACGAAATTTGGCAAAGTCAACAAAAACTGAAAGTTTTACAAACCACGGGTTCAGTTTGTAACAAAAAAACCTTAGGTACCGATTTGCAAAAATGTGAAACCATAGAGCATTTATTTGAAATTAACCATTTAATTATTAGATCCTCACAATATAGGATTGACCTGGGATTGATCTGCTAACTCGAAAATGATGGAAATATTTAAAATTATTATCATATTATTTCATATTTTAGCTTAATAAAGGGAAAAAATTATAGTAGTACAAACACGACTCAAAACTTCTCATTTTTACATATCATCCTTAGAGCATCTCCAAGAGACTCTTAGTGCACTCTCTAAAAATAATATAAATAATTGAATTTTAATGATTTAAGAGTGACTAAGATATATCATCTCCCACAATACTCTTTATATTCACTCTTTATTTATTATTTTATCATTAAAATTATTAATTGTTGTTATATTTACCAATAGTGAGAGGAGAGAGACTCGCCAATAATAAATTGTTAATAAAAAATGAATTAAGATGCACTAAGAGGTAGAGAGAGAGAGGCTCTCTAGTATTAATAGAGAGGATGAAGAAGCTCTTAGTAATTTGAGGAGCCACTAAGAGGTTGTTGGAGCTGATTTTTCATTTTGCCTCCTTAAATTTTAATCTAAGAGCCAACTTAAGAGGATGTTGAAGATGCTCTTAACGAAAATGATAAAATTATAGGTAAATGTTATGTTTACTTTAATTGTTACAAAATAAGCATTACTTTGTGAGTTTTTACCATTAGATTTATTTTACACTTAATCATCCAATAGTAAAAATACATAAAGTAATGCTTATTTTGTATCTATACTAATGAGGACATTTAAAAATAATACAGTAATATTTGGTTTGTGTAATATATTTACAAATCACATATAATTTTACCATCTCTATTAAGGATGACATATAAAAATGAGCAGTTTTGAGCTGTGTTTGTTCTATTATAATTTTGTTCCCTTTATTAAGCTAAAACATGAAAGAATATAATAATATTTTTAAATATTCCTATCATTTCCGAATTAGCAGGTCAATTTTCTCAAATCCAAAAATTTACATATCAATTTCGTGTCAATTTAAACATGACATATCATCTATTAAGCCAAATCCAAGCATTATAATTATATATCGTGCCGACCTCATCTTGTGTAATCGAACCTATCGCCTATTAAGCTAAATCTAAACATTATAATTATATGTCATGTCGACCTCATCTTATGTAATCGATCGTGTGTAATTTTACCATCATTGACTGCTTATATAAAGTAAAGTAATGAGAGCTAGAATAAGGGTTTGAAGATAAAAAAAAGAAGTAGTTTTAATATCATTATTTTTTCGGTGCAACGATAACATGAAAGGTTGATCATCGACACCAGCACCAAACACTTCTATTCATTATTCTGGATATCATTTTACCTATGAAGCACGGAAACGTTCAGCATCCAACGTTTCAATGTTTCTACAAGGCAGAAACGAAACGTTTCAGGGCATTTTCTATAATTGCAGAAACATTGAAACGTGTTTCCAAAATTTTGAATACTTACCACACATAATTTCTCCAATTAGTATTTTTCTTGAGATTGAAAACGATCTTCCGACTTGAGAAAAAACACAGGTATTGGAAGCTCTCTGTTTATTTGTTAATCTTCTTCTTAATACTGAAATGAAACTTTGATTTCTTCTTCTTTGAGTCTGGGTACTCTGATTTCTTCTTCTTATTCGAGTCAGTATCGTTTCTTCTTCAAATAGTCTAGTATGGGTTTCAATTTTTTCTATTTTATTGTGTGTATCTATGGAGTCTTCTGGATGTGTTTGGTTGGACTCTATATTGCTATATATGAATGTAATTTTTTTTAGATAAAGATATTCGAGAAGCCTCCACTATATTTCTTTTTTATTTTTTTAACATAAAGAATTTAACTTTAAAGATGGAGTAACTATGTTAATTATTTTAAAGTATTTTAATTACAATTATGGAATTATAAATTATAAATATTTTATGTTTTATCAATAATTACCGTATGTATTTATAATTTATGATTATTTTTATGTTTATTATATTTTTTTAATATTTATAAACATGGCCCTATATTTTTAATATTTACACTGTAACGATCTGGTCTAGAGTGGGTGGCGTCGGCGTAGAAGGCATGAGCAAGGAGCAGCCCTAAGGGATGGCGATGGGGGCAGGAATAAACTGAATCCCACATCGAAAATGGAGAGGGAGTGATTGGGGCTTATTAGTAAGGTGTGAATCCAATACATGCAGACATGTTTTAAAGTCATGAGGCCCAATATGTTGGAATTGGGCCAAAGCGGACAATATCTACATGTTATTGGACTAGGGTTTTACAATTAATATCAAAGATGACTCTCCACGTACGATGTGTGGTTCGGGGATGAACCAGGAGGAAGCTGGTGGGCCTGTAACGACCCGGTCCAGAGTGGATGGCGCCGGGATAGAAGGCCTGAGCAAGGAGCGGTCCTAGGGGATGGAGATGGGGGTAGGAATGAACTAAATCCCACATCGGAAATGGAGAGGGAGTGATTGAGGCTTATTAGTAAGGTGTGAATCCAATACACGCAGACGCGTTTTAAAGCCATGAGGCCCAATCTGTTGGAATTGGGCCAAAGCGGACAATATCTACATGGTACTGGACTAGGGTGTTACATACACGTTTCTCCCACGTTTCCTTTTTCTATATTTTTCAAAAATTCTGTTTCCATGTTTCTGTTTCCGTTTCCGTGCATCATAGCATTTTACTTCCCTGATAATTTATAAATTCAATGCATACATTAGTGCAAGAATATTTTTGGACCAAACAAGAAACAAGAAAAACATAAGAAATAAGAGAGAAACTAGAAAAAGAAACACATGAATTTTTAGCGTGAAAAACTTTTCAATAAGAGTTAAAAACCACGGGATCCTTAGGCCGTTAAAAATATCCACTATAAAAGGTTTCTAATTTTTGGACGAACAAAAGTCTAAAAGAAAACTCTCTCTCACTTTTACGAACTCAATGCCCAAATTAAGCCATCTCTAGTTAACTATCCTGATACTGTGATATTTACCTCAAATAATCTCACTTATAATCAATGTGGGATTGGGAGAGCTATTCGAACAAATCATTCCCCTACTCAAATCCTCACATATCTCGACAATTTTAGAAAGCTGAACTCTCTTTGTAGTCTTCTTCTTCTTCACTCTAGTAAGGGAATATCCACCCATATAATAAATATTTTTCCTTTTCTTCACGCTTTGCAATATCAAACTATCACCACTGAACACCTTAGAGAACTTGCCAGTAACAACATACTTGTACCCATAAGAAGCAAATTCACCCAAAGAAATTATGTCGGCTCTAGCACTAGGTACAAACTTCACATCAGCAAATGTATTGACGACGTCATTATGGAGCTTTAGTCGAACTCTTTCAATGCCTTCAATCTTGTTGGAAAAATTGAACAAAATTATATATTAATTTATATACCAACAAACACATCCTTTTATGAATAGTCGTGTCCGTCGTGAACAGTCGTGTCTGTCCGTGTACAGTCGTGTTCGTTCGTGAAAAAACATATCCTTTCGAGTTCTATTTATATAGAATGGATTGTCAAATTAACAGTTAGTTGAAAGTTGCTAAAAACTGCTGGAGAAAATATTCTCTGGGATTCTTCCTGCTCTCTGTCTGTTCACATTGTTCTTGTTTTCCTACTCCGGTGATAACTATGCTACACACGGTTTGAGTTCGCTTGCGTAATCTGTTGTATCCTGGGAGACGATCGTCAATAGCGACGACATCGTCTTAAGGAAACTACTAATACAGGCCTCCGATTTACTGTTTATATATTTTTCTATGTTCGTTTTGTTTTTTTGGTTAATCACATCTAACATTTTTAAGGCAGACGTAAATGTTTGTCTAAGATTCTTAAGACAGAATTACGTTTGTCTAACAATCTTAAGACAGATGAAATTTGTTTTGTGATTTTTCAAAGAACAAATACGGTAGAAGTATTATTTTTTGTGATTTAAAAAAAAATACACAGAAAAAAGAGTAAGGCAAATCTAAATATTTTGCTTTGTTTATTCCATGAGTTTTGAACTAGAATTTGTGAAGATGGCTGCTAGTCTTTGGGGGGGCAACCATTACTCCATTTGCATCTGTTACATAGATGATATATCACATGTCATGAAAATACAAAGTTGTTAGTGCTGGAAATATAATAGAAAAAACCAAAGACTTCAGCACTAAAATGAGGGATAGGTTCATGATAAATTCATGTGCTTATTTTCGAAGTGAAAGTGTATAAAAACAAATACTTATTTATTTTGGTCAATTTACTAGTTGGTTCTAACTTTGTTTTATTTTTATTTTCGTACATGCAACTTCTGTAGTTGTTCTTGTGGATGATCTATAGTCCTATTTTCATGATATTGTTTACAAATTTAGCGTACAGGAAAATTTTGGTGGATTGTTTTGACGAACAGATCACAGTGGAAAATTATTGAGACAAGTTGAACAACATCAAAAATATATAGTTTATATTTTTGTTAATTATTTGTTACGTATCTGTTTGTTTAAACAGATTATAAATTTCCGATTCTAACTTCATTTGTTTGGAATTTCAGGAAGAGCAAGTTGTTAATTACTGTCTTGTTTCTGTTTGTTAAAACAGATGAATTGCCTTTTGGCATATGTTGGTATATGTGTTGATTGAAGATGGATCCGGTTTTAAAAACACGGTCACTTCAGAGGCTATAGACCACCAGTGGCAACGTGAAAGCCACAATGAAAGTCTAGAAAATTCATTGGTATGAATTTTAAGACTTGACCATGAAAGAAATAGGTTTTCTTCAGAGATGGTCAAAATGATGATGATATGCGAAAATTCCATATTTGATATTCTCGCGCGTAAAGGTGGATTTACATTAGAAATGTGAAATGTCATAAATTGAGAAATCTGAGCAGTGATGTTATCTAGCCGAGTTAGACGCTGGTAGATGAACATTAGTTGGCTAGATTTAATTTATGAAGTCACTAAAAATGTAGAAATCAAATTGCCTACAAATAAGTACGTTACAATGATGGAATGGAAGAAAAATATCATATCAGTTGGTGAATATGCGGTATAAAAAGCTTCTGTATGATGAGTTACAGGTAGAAAAGCTTCCGTTTTATAACACCATTAGTCAATTGATCTCAACGAGTGTTATTCTAATTGATTTTGGAGAATCAAAGGATAACACAGCGGATCCGCTAACCTAGAGGTTAAACCGAGATCAAATTGAAAAATCATCGAAAGGAATGAGACTAAAGCCCATAGAGAAGAGGCGTTATGTGAAGGAAAACCCTACCTAGTTGACTGGAGATCCCAAGATCTAGGTTCAAAGGGACAACCTAATTGCATAAACCTTGCGCGTTCACTGCGGGGGTTAAACCCTCGTCCATTCCTAGATGTAAACAGTGACACCAACGGGAAAAGGTTAAGCTATATGCTTTTAATGATACATTATGCGTCAGTATTCTGAGCAAATAAATCACATATATCAGAGTGAAGTGGGATCGCTTCGATGGAGACTAGTGTGGGGCCTAGTTCTCTTAAACTCTCGCTGAACCAGGCGATGTTCATGACCATAACGAACATAACCATGAGAACCATACCGTATTATATTGGTATCTGTGTGGGGTATATCATCGTTTACACAAACGGCAGAATAGTTCAAAGACATTGCGTCTACTAGTCAGCCAGTAAAGTAAATATACTTTCACAAGGGAAGGTTCAAGGCACATTATAGCTACATATCCTATGCAGATATCTCCTGTAGAAACTTATCACCATGTCCTAATCGTCTCGTTTTTAATTTTATTCATGTGGGGGATTGTTGAAAAAATTGAACAAAATTATATATTAATTTATATACCAACAAACACATCCTTTTATGAATAGTCGTGTCCGTCGTGAACAGTCGTGACTGTCCGTGTACAGTCGTGTTCGTTCGTGAAAAAACATATCCTTTCGAGTTCTATTTATATAGAATGGATTATCAAATTAACAGTTAGTTGAAAGTTGCTAAAAACTGCTGGAGAAAATATTCTCTGGGATTCTTCCTGCTCTCTGTCTATTCATATTGTTCTTGTTTTCCTACTCCGGTGATAACTAGGCTACACACGGTTTGAGTTCGCTTGCGTAATCTGTTGTATCCTGGGAGACGATCGTCAATAGCGACGACATCGTCTTAAGAAAACTGCTAATACAAGCCTCCTATCCCTTTCCTTTTAATTTTTAGTTTTACTGTTTGTATTTTTTTCTGTGTTCGTTTTGTTTTTTTGGTTAATCACATCTAACATTTTTAAGACAGACGTAAATGTTTGTCTAACATTCTTAAGACAGAATTACGTTTGTCTAACAAATCTTTCATACTTCAATTGATTCTATTATGGATATAGCTAAAATCTCCATCTTCGTATAAAGTGTCAAAACAAGCTCGATCTCAATAAATATATATCAACATCACAATCCAACACCCAACCAGAATGACATTGAATAAGATTATTCACAGTAGTGAAGAAAAATCACCATCTTCAACCACATTAGTAAAGGAATCACCAACATTTTCTTTAGCCTTTGATATGTAGTAGAATTGAACATGGTTGAGTCCTGAACATGGTTGTCGACTACCAGATATAAGCACTTTGATGCTCAAGTTAGTTTTCGATCTCCTCAATTGAATAAAATGAAAAAGAAGAAATGAGTCTAAAGTTTTTTCGACATACTTGAGAGATTTGCATAAGCCCTATATTTATATGTTGTTACACATTTTGTTATGCTTTGTTCTTAGTACATTTTGAGGTGTCGAGCCTCTATTGGAACAACACGATCATCCAATAAGGAACTATCACGTGTAAAGTTCCCTTGCAGCTGTGTTCACACGGGATACTTGATTTTCTTATGGTGAGTAGGAAAATATACATGCATACTTAGTCTTTGTTTGGGAGGATGTTAATAGAATGGAAAATTTTAAATTAACCTTGTTTGGGAGTTTTTTTTTTAAAAGTAAATGAAGGTTACTGGGAGTTAAGCAAAAGACTGTCTTTTCTTAGTCAACTTAGGAGGAGTATTGTTCTATTTAGTAACCACTTCTGAATTTAGTTGGATTCAAATGTTGCTTAAGGAAATTGGGTTTCCTCTATCTTAACCTCTCATTTTATAGTGTGACAACCTTAATGCTCTGTGTTATGGGCCAGGTCTAAACCAGACCAAAACCTAGTGTGGCGTCAAGACTTTTTCCAAGTCTCGGTCAACCAACTCCTATAAAAGGGATCAATCGTCTTTAAGTGTCTTGTCAATACGTCTGTCAGTATTTTATCCCGGAGGGTCTCTCTATATGTAAACTTCACCCTAAAACAGACCTGCACTATAATATCATCCTTTTCCCACATCTTCTTATTTTATATTTGTATTTTAATTAATTATAAGAAAACGAGTATCATGCATTCTTATTAAATTATTTGCATCATTGACCACATGTCTTACTAACCTATTTTAGAATGTGAATTATTTGCTTGTTTAATAGTAGTGGGAGCATGTAGACCACTCCACTAATCACAAGTGCCCCCCAAAAAATAAAATAAAATGCAAAAAATCATCACCTATAAATACCCATATGTTTGTCCCTCATTATAACACTCTATTCTTACATACCAATTAAAACCAAGATGGTATCATGCCAGGGGAAGTCCAAGGCCTAATTGTTGCAAGAACAAGTGTGTTAATGTCTTGAAAGATAGAAATAATTGTGGTTTATGTGGAAACAAATGCAAGTATAATCAGATATGCTGCCATGGCAAATGTGTCAATCCTTCCTTTAATAGAAAACATTGTGGAGGTTGTAATAATAGGTGCAAAAATGGGGGGTTTTGTGCCTTTGGCCTTTGCAATTATGCCTAGATAGATTAAGGGGGAAGATTATTTACATTCAAATTATTAATTTTTAACCGAAATACTGTTTTCGGTTTATATAATTGTATTTCACTCAGATTAAAATCAATATTATTAAATCTTTTGTATTTTATTGTTATGTATACAAGCCTTTTATTATAAGATAATGTTCAAATTTGCCTCTATCGTTTGTTTAAAAAATACACATTTACCACTAATGTAGAAATTGGTAAAAATTTAAATCTAACATTTCCAAATAAGATCAATTAAATTAATATAAAATTAGAATGAGCTGGTTTAACCTTTATTAGATTGTCACATTTGACCTCCGTAACAAGTTTGTCGAATAAACTAAAATAATATCATACATTATGGCAGATCATTTGTAACTGATTTAATGACGCACACTTTTTTTTTGAAATAATACCAACTTTTATTAACTTAAATCGGATGAAAGAATATTGCTAAGAAATAGTGGTGGACATACTCACTCACCCCGAACAGATACAAAATTGACTGCTTTTGCTAGAGCATGGGCAACCGAACGCTTAATAAAGGAGAACATAGCTCTAATCAGAAATCTCGTAATAAATGAATATAATCAGAAATAATGTCAACTAAATACGAAAGACCTTCTAAGCCTATTTGAATTGTCTTGACTATGACAAAACAATCCGACTGGATTTGAATTTTCTCACTGAGACGATGTATCTTAATAACGCACACTTAATTGTTAGTATTTGGACAGATTTTAGTTAGATTGTTTGGTAACTATATTGGTACACCATAAATATTTTTTATATAATCGATGTTTGGAATATTCAATATAGATAACTTAATTGAATAAATTTTACAGCTAAAATTTTACACAGTAATATTTAGGGTAAAGTTCAAATAAAACCCTTGTGGTTTCACTAATTTTCAGATAAAGGACTGTGGTTTACTTTTTGACAAAACAAGGATTGAGGTTTCAAACTTGGATTAATGCTATTAAAACCATGTTTAACGACCTGAAAATGAAAATTTTCAAGAATTAAAGTTGTTCAAGAAAATTATCTTTTTTGGAACTTTCTCTCTCTAAACATTAACTTTCTCTCTTTTTCCCAAACATCATCTAAACAATCTCAAAATAAAAAAGTTGAAGAATTAAAGTTGCTTAGAATATTAGTAGTTCTTAAAATATGTCATTTTTGAAGTCGTCAAAGGTGATTTTAATAGTATCAATCGAAAAAGTCCTTATTTTGTTAAAGTTAAAAACATCCGTCCTCGTTTTGACAAAAAGTAAACCACAGTCCTTTATCTGAAAATTAGTGAAACCACAGGGGTTTTATTTGAATTTTACCCTAATATTTATCATATTCGAACCACTTTGTGTATGCTCAACGTATCTCACTCTTTTTTATTTAATTTTTGTTTCATTTTATTTTGCTGCTCACCTATCACAATACAAATGTTCATATTTATAGGATATAATGATAGTGGCACAAACAACACAAGTCACAATCTCTGATTGAAAGTAATCACTAGAATTTACTAGATATTTGATCTTATAATCACGTAAACTAATATTATAGCCAAATTTTTACCTTGAACTTTCTTCAGCTTGCAAATATAGTTTGGTTGAGTCTTTTTCTCAAACATTTGAGGTTGGTCGATGTATATCTCATTCAGGGCCGGCTGAGCTTTTAGGCAATCTAGGTAATTGCCTAGGGCTCCCTAAAAATTAAGGCCCCATATATATTAGGGTAAAGTTCAAATAAAACCTTTGTGGTTTCACTAATTTTCAGATAAAGGACTGTGGTTTACTTTTTGTCAAAACGAGGACTGAGGTTTTCAACTTTAACAAAATAAGGACTTTTTCGATTGATACTATTAAAATCACCCTTAACAACTTAAAAAATGACATATTTTAAGAACTACTAATATTCTAACCAACTTTAATTCTTCAACTTTTTTATTTCGAGATTATTTAGATGATGTTTGGTAAAGAGAGAGAAAGTTAATGTTTAGAGAGAGAAAGTTCCAAAAAAGATGATTTTCTAAAATCGAAAATGTAGTTCCATAGAAAATATGACATTGAACAACTTTAATTCTTGAAAATTTTCATTTTGATGTCGTTAAAGATAGTTTTAATAGCATTATTAAAAGTGTGAAACCTCAGTCCTCGTTTTGTCAAAAAGTAAACCACAGTCCTTTATCTGAAAATTGGTAAAACCACAGGGGTCTTATTTGAACTTTCCCCTATATATTATTATAGTAATATATAGGTTAGTTTGGTTAATTGGTAAAAAAAAAGAACTGTGATAAATTTGCTACATATATAAGATTTTAAGTAAAAAAAAAAATTGTCAGTTTTTGAAAAGTACAAAATATTACCATATTTTATTTTTGGAAGGATAAAAGAGGCCCCACTCAATTGACTAAATGTTAGTAAGTAGATCATTATCTCCTCTTTTTGTGTTTGATGAAAAGAGAGCTAGGATAAATTTGCTACATATATAAGATTTTAAGTAAAAAAAAATTGTCAGTTTTTGGAAAGTACAAAATATTGCCATATTTTATTTTTGAAAGGATAAAAGAGGCCCCACTCAATTGACTAAATGCTAGTAAATAGATCATTATCTCCTCTTTTTGTGTTTGATGAGACTTGGAAAAGAAAACAGATTCAATTGTATCAGTTTTCTAAAGACAATGATTTGGAGAAAAAATATCATGAATTAAGTGATTTATTTGAGCATAATGGACAATTTGATGTTGATGGTTATGATTTATTTTTTGAGTTAAAAGTATTTAAAGTAGTTTTAGAAATAAAAAATGATTCTCCTTTAAAGATAATATCTTTTAATAAAGAATAAACTCGTTTCCTAATTCTTTTATTATTTATCGACTTTTACTAACAATACCTGTAACAGTTGCGTCTGCAGAAAGAAGTTTTTTAAAATTAAAGTTAATTAAAAATTATTTACGTTCTACTATGTCACAGGAAAGATTAAATGGATTAGCTTTATTGTCTATTGAAAATGAGACATTAAAGGATATTGAATATAAAAGTTTAATTAGTGATTTTGCATCTCAACGGGCTACAGCAATTTTTAGATGAATATTAAATTTGTAATTTCATGTATATAAATATATATATTTTTTCATGTATTTGTAAAAGTTGTAAGGTATTCCTCCGCCAAAATAGATGATGATATTATACTTAAATACATCTATTTATTTTTATAGTTTTGCTTGCATATAAGGGTCCATATTTTATATTTCGCCTAGGGCCTCAAGTAGTCCCGAGCCGACCCTGATCTCATTATAGTCAACTTTTTACCTTGGACCTTCACGAATAAACTGGAATTAGCTGGTGCCATCATGCAACCACTTTGAATAAGGAACTTTGCTATTTTCATGTACCACGCTCTTGGTGCTTGTTTCACTCCATACAATGCCTTATTCAGCTCATACATAGTTTAGTTGAGTCTTTCTCTTGAACACTTGAGGTTGGTCGATGTATATCTCATGATCAAATTCTCCATGTAAGAAAGTCTTCTTCAAATCCATCTGCCACAACTTCCCATTTTTACTAGCTGTAAGTGCTAGTAGAATAAATACAATGGTGATCTTAGTAACTGAACTAAATGTATCATGATATTCCAAACCATACTTCTGTGAGAATCCTTAAGCTATCAATTAAACTTTGTATCTTTTGACTGGTCCATCATGATGTTGCTTTACTTTATAGACGTATTTGCAGGAAACAGGCTTCACATCTTTGGATTTTGGAACTAAATTCCAAGTCACATTCTACTTCAAGGCATCTATTTCTTCTTCCATATCCTTTTTCCACTCCTAGATTGAGGGTGTTTCTTCATATGTCATAGGTTCCTTTGCGACTTCTTCAGTTAATGTTGCATTCGCGTACTTAAGATTTGGTCTCCTTTTTCTTGTTGACCTTCATAGTTGAGATTGATGCTCCTTTATTACTTTATCATCATCAATCTCATCGAGTTGACTTGGTTTTCCTTCTTCAGGTGTTTGATGATGTACTACTACTGCCATAAACAGACAATTATATACATTGGCCCCTACTACTACTGAGATAATGGATTTAATTTTCCCCTTCTGTTTGGTAGTTGATATGCAGCTTGGCTTGTGCTTAACATTGATACTGACCAGTTAACATATTTCTTTTGTAGCAGATCTTGGATGAAATATGCAATGTAATGAGCAAGGATTGAAATAGCATTTTGAAGCTACAAGTATGCCTAAGCAATGTAAACACAGTCTTCTGTGGCGTATTATGCTTAATTGTAGAATGGTTTACTTTATTTAGATGTTATTAGTTTCTCTCTTAGATGTGCCAGGTTATTGATTGTTAATTACATGTATTTTTTATACGGACCTGCCGAATTTTTGAACATGTATGTAAATTACGATGAAATTTGATGTTGATATCAATATTTTGTATGAATTTCTGTTAATTACTGCATATTTGGGTATTTTTATGTTATTCAAATGTGATTTTCCTGGTGACACTAGATAGAAAAGAGGGGATAATATAAATATTTTATTGAAAAAAATAAATTTTTTTAACTCATTTGCATAAGGTGGGCCGACACAAATGATGAAATCATTTGCATCGGCCCAAAGTAAGGGCCAACGCAAATGATAGAGCATTTGCGTCGGCCTTAAGTAAGGGCCGATGCAAATAGACATATCATTTGCGTCGACCCCCTTTAGGGGCCGATGCAAACGCTTTTGCATCGGCCACCGTCATGTACGCTATGGAGATTGGGTCTTCTCAAGTGAATTTCTCCCCTAGGTTTTCTTCTAGTTTGTCCACCTATAGTGTGATTTATTTAGTCACCTCATCCCTTTTAAGTCTTTCTTGTACTTTCTGCTTAATTTCTTTTGAATCAGGTAAAACAACTTCATAATGAGATTGCCAGGATGAAGCTTCAGCAAACACTAGATTTCTTGAAGTAAAACATCTCCCTATTGTTGGGCAACAACACTTTCACCCCTTTCTTTGATTGTCATAACCCACAAAGATGAATCTTATGACTCTCTTATCAAATTTGTTGTGCACATGATCAAGCATCAAAACATATATAAAAAAAAGGGCGGCCCGGTCGCACTACGTGTCCCCACTGAGCGAGGGTCCGGGGAGGGGTCCCACCACAAGGGTGTACTGGGGGCAAGCCTTCCCCTGCCAATTTATTTGGCAAGAGGCCGCTCCTAAGACTCGAACCCGTGACCTCTCTTATCAAATTTGTTGTGCAAATGATCAAGCATCAAAACATATACGCAACCAAAAAATCGAAAATGACTTATAGTGGGTTTAGTTTTTCATAACTTTTTGAAGGGTGAAATACATCCTAGTGGTACTTGTGGTAGTCTGTTGATAACATCTACAAATGTCTTTGTACACTCTGCCCAGAATCAAGGTGGAACATTCTTTTCATGTAACATACTGTTATATATCTCAGCAAGGTGTTTGTTCTTCCTTTACTCTACTCCATTATGGGGCAAGTAAGATGTCGTTAGATCTTATTCTCTTATAAATTTCTTGAGAGCTTATTGATATGGGTCAAAAAACCCTATCTTTGGGTACGGTTTTAGGACAGTTTTTAGGGTTATTTGGCTAAAAAGCAAGCAATTCTCGCATTTAAATGCTTTTGTGTGAGTTAGTTAGGAATTGAGAACATTCTATTTACTTTTTCGTCGTTTAGGCTCGTTTTGTAATCAATTTAGGCAAACACGGCCAAAATAGCATGCGTATTAGAATTCCGTTATCTTTTGAAGCTAATTGGTCCGTCAAAAGTCACACCAAACGAAGCGTTTGCTCAAAATAAGCGATTGACGGATCAATTTGGCTTTTGGACTAATGTTTTCCGGAGTTTTTATGCGTGTGCAGGTGTGAAGTCGGACGAAAAAGGTCGCGGAACTCATCGAGCTTGGATCGAGCGCTCTTCGGGCGAAAACGCTCGGCGTGCAGGGCCCCACGGGCCATTTCTGCTCGCCGAGCAGGCCGCCAGAGGCCTGCTCGGCGAGCAGGAGCCTGCTCTCCGAGCAGGCCACCAGGCGCCTGCTCGGCGAGCAGGGGGCTGCTCGGTGCGAGCAGCCCTGCGGGAATTGGTCAAAAAGACCAATTCCGCCCCCACGAAGCCACGCTCGGCCCCACGTCTTCCTACACCAATTAGGACACGAAAATAGGTCAAAACGGGACCCGAGACGCGACTATAAATAGGGTTTTTCAATTGTAATTCAACATCTTTCGTTTTTGTAAATTGTTTTAGCTTTCCCCTTGTAATTCCTCTCCATCTTCTCCATCTTCCTCAAACTCCATTGAAGCTCCTTCAAAGCTTTCTACCGAGGAATTACTAAGGTTCGTCCTTAAGATCAAGTCGCCGGCTGCAGAGTAAACAGGTTCCCTGAAAGGGATTTTTGTATCTTCTTTCATCTTTCTATGTTTGTACTCTTTGATACAGTTGCCGAACTTGCCTTATTGTATCTTGTGACAATCATCTCGCCTTTAATAATAATTTAGCTCTTGTTTTGTTCTATGATTATTATTTAATCTCTGTCTTACGCTTTATTCAATTGGTTTAACTCATTCAAAAGCCCCAAAATCTAGTAGGCACATATTGCGAGCTGAATCTGACCTAGTCAGAGCCTAGGAGATTGACGACCTCTTAGTTGATTAAGCGCCAATTTACTGAGCCTTAGACCTAGTTTCGGCCTTAGGGAATCACGCACTAGGAACTTCAGGAGGGTAAGTAGGGTTAATCGCCTTGAATACAAGTGACTCAGATTAGGTTTTTACTCACTAGACTTGATAATCTATCTTAATTATTATCGTTCATTCCATGTTCCTTCGAATAGTTTCATTAATGAAAGATCAATTAGGGGTAGAGTAACTTAGTTAGGGTTAGAATAACTTAGTTAGAACTAGATAACTTAACTAGGATTAGCATAATTCAACCTAGGAGTAGATTAATTAAACAAACCAAACTCAAAACCCCCTAAGCCTAGATAACATCCGAGATCGAGTAGCTTGATACTTGCAGAAATAAATCCTGTGGACGATAACCTGGACTTAAACCAGAAATTTATTACTTGATAACGACGGGGTACACTTATCCCTTAGTGAGTTCCCATCTCTAACCTAGGTGGGGACGCATCACTTATATGAAGTATACTCTTCCGGTCAAATTCTTTCTCGAACTTCTTTCTGAACTTTTGAAACTTGCTAAATGCTTCTGATTTATTTTTCATAAAGTACACTCGTATGTACCATGAGAAGTCGTCGATGAAGGTTATCATATATTGATGACCACTATCTGATTGTTTCTTCACATGACCAAATACATCATAATGCACCAGCTTGAGCGGCTCCTTTGCTCAATATTAGGATCTTCATTCGACAACTGATGTGCTTTCCTGAACTCGCGTTTGGCACATATAACTTCTTCTCGGACATGAAGTTGTGGAAGTCCCTTGAGCATTGACTTCTTCATCATGACCTTCAACTTATGATAATTCACGTATCCCAGGCGTGCATCATCCAAATCCAGTTTCACCTTCAACACTTGAGCGATAGGTTCTTCTCTATTCTTTAATCTCTTCTCATGGGCTTGTAACAAAACCAAAAGTTGATCTACAAACATAGTCTCCTGATCCTTTGATTCTTCAATAGTAGTTACCACGTAATCAAATTTCTGAGTCAAAGAACGAAGTATTTTTTCTATCACAAGAACATCCTCCATCGTTTCTCCATATCTCTTCAATTGATTCATAATGACTAAGGTTCTATTAAAGAACTCAACAATTTTCTCTGACTCCTTCATCTTGAGTTTCTCATACTCACTTCTCAAGGTTTGCAAATGCACCTTGATTACTTTACCTTTATCCTTAAAAGAATTTTCAAGAATCTCCCATGCTTCCTTCGTTGTTGTTGTAGTAGAAATTTTCACGAACATATTCTCATGTAGACACATATGGATTAGAGAGAGTGCTTGCTGGTCCTTCGTCTTTGACTTATTCAAACTTCCTGTTTGAGCAGCCGTCAATTCCTCCTCATTCTCTAGCTAATCATATTCGGTTTCTATCATATCTCATATTTCTTGGGAACCCAACAAAGCCTTCATTCTAATGCAACGATTATAGTTCTCTTTTGAGAGTTGTGAATATTTGTATGAGATTATTCCGTTCATCATTGTGTCCCTCATACACTTTGAATAGAAATTAAGGTAAATTTCAAATAAAACCCCTGTGGTTTTACTAATTTTCAGATAAAGGACTGTGGTTTACTTTTTGTCAAAACGGGGATTGTGGTTTTCAACTTCAGCAAAAATAAGAACTTTTTCGATTGATACTATTAAAATCACCATTGACGACTTCAAAAATGACATATTTTAAGAACTACTATTATTCTAAGCAACTTTAATTTTTCAACTTTTTTATTTTGAGATTATTTAGAAGATGTTTGGTAAAGAGAGAGAAAGTTAATGTTTAGAGAGAGAAAGTTCCAAAAAAGATGATTTTCGAAAATCGAAAATGTAGTTCCATAGAAAATATGACATTGAACAACTTTAATTCTTGAAATTTTTCATTTTCAGATCGTTATAGATGGTTTTAATAGGATTAATCCAAGTGCGAAACCTCAATCCTCGTTTTGACAAAAAGTAAACCATTGTCCTTTATCTGAAAATTAGTGAAACCACATGGGTTTTATTTGAAATTTACCCTAAAGATTATCAACGGAATATTTATGGCTATTGAATAAATGTGATTGGTAATTCCGATTTTCTTAATTTCTCTGTAGAATCATACGATCATTAATCGCAGTATCCCTTTACTACAATACGTTCCATTTTACCATATGTTAAAATTTCATCTATGACATCGTAATGAAGTCCCACTATTGAAAAATAAATAAATAAATTATTGAGTTGTTAATTATTTTTAAGGTGAAGAAGCATAAAGTTTTTATTCAAATTAATATACATGTAGTACAAAATATAGAATTTTTAATGGAACAAATATATCTAAAAATATATATAAAGCCTTGCTTATCGGTTGGAGGCAATGGTTGCACTCCTCGAATACAAGGATGCATGTGAAGCAGCCATTTCTTCATGGACAGTTCTGCATGTGAGATTAACCGAATTACATGGAGTTTCCATTTTCATCTTTTATTAATTAAGTTTTTCCTTGATTAATTCTTCTCGTTTTGTACACTACACGTCATCGTTTTGGAAAATTCAAGGTCTTGCTTGCACAACCCACTCATCTGTAACATTGTTGAATTGGTATTATTTAGTTTCTGAGTTTACTTATATAAAATAGACTACATTAATTTCAGTTTTGATCATTTAAATTATATGTGCAATTTAATAGCTGGTTTTTTTTTTACCATTTATATTTAGTTGACATTTGACAAGGTATGTTGATCGACAAATTATTAAAAGGACCTGGTTCTTCATGTCAAACGCAAGAGCTTGTCTACATATTTTGCCATGTGTAATAATGACTCATCTATATTTTCCACTATTTTAAATATTAAACAAGGTTATAATACAGGTATCCAAATGTGAATTGGGGTCCTTCATATGGAAGACAGGATGCTTAATATAAAAACTCATACTTATCAACTTGTGAAAAATAGAAATTTTTAAGTTTGGTAATATTAAATATATATATATATATATGATTAACCTCCAATTAATATATTTCCTTAAAAAAAATAGTATATATAAATTATATACTTCAATTGATGATTGAACAAAAATACAATATAAACTTGTTCTTTCTTTTTGTAACTTACCAAAGAGTACAAACATAACAAAGTAAAGGAAACATTAAACAGACAGTACTGTTACATATATAGATAAAATCCTTGAGGATTAATGATAACAATGTATATAAAATATGTTAATGAACAAATAACTGTAATTAAAATTAAGTAAAACCATTTGACAGTGACAGTGACAGTGGTTAGCTAGCTCTCCTCATCAAATTTGGCCTTTATTGTATGATCTTTAATTAAATCACGAACAAACCTCAATCATATACCATAGGTACGAACGTAGTATATATGTAGTTGATTTTAGAAATTAATAGGAATAACTACACATCCCATAGACGCAGTATTCTCCCTCCTTGCATCGATTTCCACAAGCTCCACAATGTCTTTTATCCATAGAAAGATAAACACACTGTCCTCTGCAACAAGCTTGTGTAAATCGGCATTTGTTTTTACAGGCGCCGCAATGCTTATCATCATTCTGCAGATCCATACATTTGTTGTTGCAGCATGTGTAGTTCTTTCCTTCTAAAATGTAGCACAATACGCTGTCTTTGTTGCAGTGATCAGCTGCTCTTGGGTTTGGTTCGTCTGCCAGGAAACGACTCAGCCTTTTCGACGGCATTTCAAGCACCTGCTGCTGCTGCTCATCTTTTGTGGTTTCGGAGTCTTTGGTAGGGATTTCGGGGTTTTGATCTTCCACTTTGCCGATGTCTCTCATGGTTAGGGTGATTGATAGGCCCAATGTTATAGCAATGATAAATATAACTTTGATTAGCTCCATTGCTATAACTATGGGTGCTGCCCTGAAGTTTTAGGAGATTTGAATGATGAGTGAGAGAGAGAGAGTTTATTGGGATGGGGGGAGGGAGAGAGAGGGGGTAGGGGAAGATGAAGAATGGAGGAGTTGGGGTTTATAGTCTTTATAGAGGAGGGTTGACGCGGGAAATAAGGTAAAAGATGGTACCTTATGGAATTTGCTACCATTACGAAGAGTATGGTTTAATTCCTGGGTTTACTTCCAAGGTTTCTTAATGACTAGCAATATAGTTTTTTTTTTTTCTTTTTTTTTATTACATCAACATGGTGGACAAGAAAATAAACAAACTAAATTTTTGAATTTTTTTTTCTAACAACTCTTAAGCATACAGTACAAAACAATTTCTCAACGGATAACATAAGTAAATATTGAGATTCAGTCTTGATACATATAGCTCTCTTATTTTTTATATGTCTTTTATAACATCAGTTAAAGGACTTCTTTCATAATTAGGAGTTTTTTGGCCACATAGATAATGCGACCCAATAAAAAATGCTGATTTTTTTTGTTCTTATCAGATTATAGAGTCAGTTTTTTTCATATTCTGGCTAGTTCCATTCTTATATAATGGGATTCAACTCCCTTCATAAGGTATGATACAATACACTCTTGATAATTCGGAATCTCTTCATAGTATCGGTCGTTGGGGATCTGGCCAAGTTTGGTTTACTTTGCAGGAAGTCGTCTCCTACATGACAACGTTCAATATCCTAACAATCTTAACAGTCTACTTCCAGATATATTGACATGCAAAATTTCCTACCATTTAGCATTGGTATAGTGAGTTTGGATCTGAGATCAGCACTATAAGTGCTTCAACAACATCAGAGCAATAGGTGCGACCAAAAGTTCATTTACTTCCGCCCCTTTGGGCTTCTCATGGATGGAACTCCTTTTATCTGAACTTATTCTTATGTATCGTGTTAAGAAGAGAGACATTATATTCTTTTCAATAAAGAATTAAACACCACAACACATGTTTCATACCATGTGTGCTTTAGCGACCACATGATGGAAAATAGACGATCATGCTCTTTTCCTAATGTGAGACTTACATCGTGAAATCATGTGTTATATATTCCATAATTCTCGATAATATGTTCCAATGAGTATATCACAGACTATTTGCTATAATATGGATAAGATTGAGACGGGTTTTGAGAATATATTCCATAATGTGTGAGTGGGAGATGTTAGAATTAATTGGTTAATGGATCAAATAACTAATCCGTCCGAAATAGAAATGAGCCAAGCCCGTGTAAAAGATGGAGGGCTATTGATAGGGTTTCATAGCCTAACTCAAGGTCAAAAGTTGATCCTAGAGAGTACACAATTCTCATGTGCTTCCTCCCTCTCCCGCGCCACCCTATCTCTATTTCAAACGTTAGCTTTTAATTCGTGGACTCACCGTCTTCACCTCGTGCTTGATATCTACGTGGGTGATTCATGACCCGTGATACGAGATCGTGGTTGATTTGATTCTTCCGCTGCTTATCTTTCCAATAATTTATGTTTTACAAAAAGTAAGCCTTAAACATGTGGTTGTAATTAGGATTAGGGTAAATTACACCCATGGCCACTGAACTTTGCTCTTTTAACATTATGGCCACTAAACTTCAATTCTTAACAGTATGGCTACTGAACTTTACAATTTTTAATACTGGTGACCACTCAACGCCTCAAAACAACTGTTGGCAGTCTCAAAATAAAAAATTCGAATAGTTAATGATATTCTAAAAAACTTTACTTCTTAAAAAATTTAGTTTTAAAGTCTTTTAGGTGTTGTTTGGTTAGGAGAGATAGTATGAATTTTTAGAGAGAGAAAACTCCAAAAAATGTGATTTTGAAAAATAAAAAACGTGATTTCATGGTAAATGTTGATCTGAATAGCTTTAATTCTTGAATAAACGGTTATTTTGAGGAGTTAGTTAAAGTTAAGTGATCATCAATGTTAAAAAGTGCAAAGTTCAATAGTTATACCGTTAAGAATTGAAGTTGAGTGGTCACAATGTTAAAATGAGTAAAATTCATGGGTGTAATTCACCTATTAGGATTATTTATTAAAATAATCTCTTAAAAGAATTTCTTCAAGAAACGAAAATAAAAATCTCAAATATATATATTTATTTATTTTCGAAGAGGGAGAGGAGAAATAACATTTTTATCACCATGTAAACGAAGTGATGGAATTGTGACATTCAAGAGTCGGAACAATTTACAATTAAAAAATAAAGAGTCGGAACAATCGATAGAACAGCCAGCCCTCGGTGTCAGAATGACCGACTTGAAGAAATATCGGCATGCTGTATGGATGAAGGAAAGTGGTGGTTGCTGTTCAAGAAACTCAGCCTCAACAATTAATACTCTATAATCTATAATGGTCAAACACATAGTGCCAAGTAAACTACCAATCAAGTATTAGCATCACACGGTCTATATATTTTGAGTTACAATTAATAATGCATTAATACGCGTGTGTACTTACTTCATGAATGTTTTCAAAAATTGTGGATGAATCGATATGCACCACGTGTCAAATATACAGCAAGGTTTGATTTTTTTTAAAGTGTTAGCTTAATGAGATTCTAACTTATAAACTAAAAAGAGAGAAGATTCTAATAATAATGAATTAATGATTAAGTGATAATCGAAAAGCGCTGTGAAACCTGAAAAACGCTGTCCCCTCCGCACGTAGGACTTTTCTATGTGAATGTTGAACTTGAAGTACCGCCGGATAAGGAAGATGCAATGAACACATGTGAAATAAATGAAGCCGAGTTGTACAGAGATTCTATCGTAGGGGGAACAAAATCGGGATGAAGGTCGCAAACGTGTACGCAAGGATCTCCAAGCTGAAGGCGTGGTTATGGTGTCCCTGGAGAACCCGCTGAAGCCGAAATTCACGGTAGCGCCGAAGTTAATGGAGGAATGGGGACAACCATGAAAGGATATTCTCTTATTGTCAAAATTCTTAGTAAAAATATAGGCTATATCGCCCAGCAGAAACGAGCACTTAAGCTATGGAAACTTAAAGGGAAAATTTATATCATGGAACAGGTTGTTCATGAAGAGCCATGGACTATCTAGAGTCACTACTTAACTTTTTGTACTTGGTCAGCTGATTTTGTGGCAGCTACGGCTACCATTGCGTCCACCTTGGTCTAGGTTTGATTCCCAAATTACCAGTTCAACTGTATAATGAAGATTTCATCTTGACTATAGCAAATTCCTTAGGAAAAGTTGTTAAGGTGGACCAAAATACTATCAAAGCCTCCAAAGGAAGGTTTGCCCGAGTAAGTATTGAAGTTAGCCTGATGCAAGCCTTGGTTGCCGAATTTGAGGTGAATGGTTCCTATCAGATCGAGTACGGGGGTCTTCATATTGCTTGTACGAAGTGTGGAAGATATGGACATGCGAAATTAGCTTGCATGTTTCCCAGTATTCTTCCCCAATTCGTAGGGAGACTGCAATGACAGATGTCTCAAGTAAGGGGACAGCGAACCAGCATACAGGCAGTGCGGATGTTGCATCTACGAGCGCAGGTGGGGTGTCAAACATGGAAGTTGAAGCCGATTATGGGCCATGGATGATAGTTGCCAGGAAGTTGAAGCTGATTATGGGCCATGAAAGTTCGAGCCGATTAAAGGGAAACCGATATTGGGAGATGCAGCCATAGACATGGATGCTCCTACTAATCTCTGACAAATGCCTGCGATGAACAAAGCTCCAGCCACGTCACTCTTCGACATCAGAAGTCTATGTAGACATTATTTTGGTATGGCTGGCCACGTCTTTGTTGCAACGACAAATAACCCCAATGGTGGAAATCGTGCAGGTTTAATGAAAAGTGCAGGTACTCCAAGAATCTTGAGATGCATAATAATTTTAGGGACCTCTAGACGGAATCGACAAACCTAGGGTTGGAGCTCGAAGCTTTGTACAGCATGCAGAACCGCAGTAAAAGAAGCCACTCTAGTCAGGGAGCACTCATACCCTAGCAAAGAGCGTTGAAAACGGCCACAATATGGCAAGATCCTCATATTTTTGTTCTATTAGAGTCTCGGCTGCCGGAGTCTCGGGCTAGGGACCTTTGTAGAAAATTGAACTTCAACAGAGTGGAAGTTGTTGAAATTGAAGGCTTCAGTGGTGGGATATGGATTTTCTGGCACGAGGAGAGAGTTGCAATCGATATCAAAATATCGAATAAACAGTTTATGCATACTCATGTCAGGTGCTTGGGGCGGTTTGTATGGGAGAACTTTTGAGGTAACTTTTGTGTATGTTAGACCTCAAATGTCCTTTAAACGGCAGTTTATAAAAAAGATGCTTATTCTCAAGAACACTATTGCCAACCTGTGGCTACTTATTGGGGATTTTAATTGTATTAAATCTATGGAGGAAAAGCAAGGAGGATCGATGAGGATTCTTAATAGGTGTTCCTTCTTTGTAGATTGGATAAACAAGATGGATTTTATGGACCTTGGGTATCAGGGACCTGGTTATACTTGGGATCGGGGTTCTATACGCAGAACACGGGTGGCGTGTAGACTTGATCATGCTCTTTGCTCAGCTAGTTGGTGGTTCTCCTTCCCCGAAGCCGTTGTCCATCATCTCCCACTGAACCGTTCGGACCACTCCCTAATTCTCCTAAATATCCAAGGTCAAGTACCTCCCCCTAATCGAAGACCTTTCCGTTTTCAGGCTTGCCTAGTTGTAGCATAGGGGCTTTGCAGATTTTATTGCCGGTACTTGGATTCCTCATTGTAATATCCAAGAGGGGTTGCAAACGCTCACACCGCAGTTGCAGGATTAGAATAAAAATGTTTTTGGTCACCTTGGGGTTGCTCGGTCTAGACCGCAAGCTCCTCATTGATCTTGATGTAGTACTCGCATAGGAAGAAATGTTTTGGTTTCAAAAATCTCGGGTGAACTGGCTAAACTTTGGGGATCTAAACACTACTTTTTTCCATCTTTCTACTCTTATCCGGAGGTGTCAGAATAAGGTTAATGGGTTGTGTAATAGTCAGGGTATTTGGCAATGGGAGTTGGCCATTGTCTCATGAATGGTGCTCGACTTTTACAAGGGTCTATACATAGAGGAGGAGCACATTCGAGCCCCCATTTTCATGATGACGATCTTTGCACCGATCGAGAACAGCAGCCTACCTCGGCCTGGGAGGGAGTTCGATGTGTCTGAGTTTGGAGTGCTCTCTTTCAGATGGCGTCGTTCAAAGCCTCAGGACTGGATGGATACCAAGCCGTGTTCAAAATATATGAATAGCAGAATCAAGTAGTTATATCAAAATATAGAGGCTTTATGGTTGTTTTTTAAAACAGAAAGACTAACTAGTGTAATATATTCCCTTTTTAGAAATAGCTCAATATATAATTATAGTTTTAAACTTATACTTTTTACCATTTGATATTTTGTATTTATGTTTGGACTTAAAACTTGCTTGAATTTGTAACTTTTTATGGTTTGACACCATAAAGATGTCAATTTTGAAACTATATATGACATCTTAGAACATCTCTAATAGGCTCTTAGTTCACTTTCTAAAAATAATATAAACAATTAATTTTTAGTCATTTAAACATTAAAATAAATCTCATCTCTAACAATATTCCTTATAATCACTCTTGATTTATGTTTTTATCATTAAAATTTACTATAGATTATTATATTTACCAATAGTGAGATTTGAGATTCTTCAATAGTAAATTATTAATAAAAAAATGAAAAAATGAGGAGACTGTGAGGGGAGAAGCCTCCTCAATAATAGGAGAACTAAGAGGTTCTTGAAGTTGGATTTTGCCATAAACTCTTCAAATTTTAACTTAAAAGCCTAACAAATGAGTATTTTGAAGATGCTCTTATTTTTAATTGACACACTTCAAATTTGATCAAGCATGCAACATGTATTCTATTTCAAGTTTGTCAAATTAGCAAATTGGAGTAGAGACCCAAAATTGGCAAGTTGAGGTTATTAAGCGAATAAAAACTTACAAGTTTAGATGTCTAACTATAAGTACGTGGTGTCACACGGCAAAACACTACAAGTGTAAGGCGTCGTTTGATAAAAAAAAATCACTTAAATTAATGAATTAAGTACTTATTTAGTTTAAGCGTGTTTGATAGCTTTTTTATTAGGCACTTAAATTATCCAACTAAGGTGTTGTTTGATAAAACTGGAAATTAATTGCTGACAAAATAAGCACTGAAATTTAAGTGATGAATAATATAAGTGTTGAAAGTATTAATGATGGAACTGTTTGATAAATACTAAAAATAAGTGATACATACAAAAATATTAGTTATAATGTTTACCCTAAAATGTTTAGTTAAATATTTTGACTTCTCAAAATAAGTGATTTTTAACTTAACTTGACTAATTTAAGTGGTGGAGAAATAACTCTTATCAAACGAACTTAAATTAAATAAGTGCTTAACATTTTAATTTAAATGATAAATTGTATTATCAAACAATACTAAAAAAAAATTAAGCTTTTTATTTAAAATTATAAGTCATTCTAGTAAATTACTGGATTTTTTTCGGAATATAAGTTATTCTAAATTTCCAAAAAATTTTAGTTTAATTTTTTGTCCAAACATTAAATTTTTTTTATCTTGGTTCATGTGTTTTTAGACATTCCAAAGCTTATTTCCTCAATTATAACATGGGAGATATTTTTTTTAGTTAATCAAGGTAAATTCATTAATTTAACATTGTATTTCTTAATTTGTGTGAAATACTCTAAAATAATTTATATAAGAGAATGAAAGGAGTAACAATTAATTAAGGCTTAATACATTATTTGCATCATGAACTTGTCCAAAAAGTTTGATTGGCCCCTTGAACTTTCGAAGTGTTCCGAAAGCCTCCTAAACTTGCATAAAATGTTCAGTTAGCCCCCCCTGAACTTGCATAAAATTTAATCAATTAATCACTCGATTGCAAAAAAAAAAAGTAAGTTAAATGTGGAAATACCCTAAAATAATTTATATAAGAGAATGAAGGTAGTAACAATTAATTAAGGCTTAATACATCATTTGCGTCATGAACTTGTCCAAAAAGCTTGATTTGGCCCTTGAACTTTCGAAGTGTCCCGGTAGCCTCCTAAACTTGCATAAAATGTTCAGTTAGCCCATTGAACTTGCATAAAATGTAATGGAAAAATTACGTAGAAATTCATATTCTAAAAACTATTTACAACTATGTCAAGTCATAATTTTATATTATGTCAAACTAATAAAATCAATACTTTTAATATATTTTAAGAATTAGAATTTATAAATTAGAAGTCTAGAATATAGTTTCTAGAGTTTATGATTTATGAATTGGAGTCTAGATTTTTTAAATTATGGTCTAATTTTATAATATATAGAGAATAATGACATATTAAGAATTAAGTTTGGTGATATGGTTTAGTTGTAATTTTGTATTTAATTATGATATTCATGTATTTGACCCAAATGTAATCAATTGATCACTCGACTGTAAAAAAAAAAAAGTAAGTTAAATGTGGAAGATATATTCCACATATCTTAGAATGTTATTACATAATTCAAAAATAGATTAAATAATAAGTTATTACTTGCTCAACTATAAAACTTGTATTCTCTCATATTAGAACCGCATACACCAATGTTGATTGTTTTACTTTTTTTTAAGACGCGTAGATTACATATTCCGTATTTAATTTACTTTTTTGCAACCGAGTGATCAATTGATTATATTTTATGCAAGTTTAGGAAGCTAACCGAATATTTTATGCAAGTTGAAGGGACTATCAGAACACTTTAATTCTGGGACCAATCAAACTTTTGAACAAATCCACCAACAAATTATATATTAGAATTAATGAGGGAGTTCCATTTGAGTGAACCCGGACACATTTTAAAAATAATTTAAAAGATGAAATTCACTTGATTGATTGTTAATTACAAGAATGATGCCACATAAAATCTCAAAATATAGGGGCAGTTTAACAAAGTCTTTTCCAGAATGTGGGTGGCCAAAAGAAACTTAAGAAGTAAACGCATGAATGAAACCTTACTCTTGGTAATCGTAGCAATTTCCAAAAGGGAACTTTTACCTCATTTGGCGCGTCAACTCTCCTCTATAAACAGTATAAACCTCAACTCCTCCACTATTCATCTCCCCCAACTCTCTCTCTCTCTCTCAAATTATCTCCTCCTAAGGCTAAAACTTGACTGAAGCACCCATAATTATAACAATGGAGCTAATCAAAGTTGTATTTATCATTGCTATAACATTGGGTTTATCAATCACCCTAACCATGAGAGGCATCGGCAAAGTGGAACATCAAAACCCCCAAATTCCTACCAACGACTCTGAAACCACAAAAGATGAGCAGCAGCAGCAGGTGCTTGAAATGCCGTCGAAAAGGCTGACCCGTTTCCTGGCAGACGAGCCAAACCCAAGAGCAGCTGATCACTGCAACAAAGACAGCGTATTGTGCTACATTTTAGAAGGAAAAAACTACACATGCTGCAACAACAAATGTATGGATTTGCAGAATGATGATAAGCATTGCGGCACCTGCAAAAACAAATGCCGATTCACACAAGCTTGTTGTAGAGGACAGTGTGTTTATCTTTCTATGGATAAAAGACATTGTGGAGCTTGTGGAAATAGGTGCAAGGATGGAGAATACTGCGTCTACGGGATGTGTAGTTATTCTTATTAATTTCTAAAATCAACTACATACTAAGTTCGTAACTACATTTTAGCTTGTAATTTTAATTTTTATTTTGTATATTAAAATTGTTTAATCAACACGGATTTAATTCAATTCCTCTTTCTATATATGCATAAAATTCGCATGTTTTCAAGACTCAGAACAAAATGTAACAAAATGGGTAGAAAAATCGCAGTCATAATCTGGAGTTCGTCATTGTGAAGAAAAAGATACATATTTAGGAAGCATATTGATATCTCTAGCCGTTAGGAATGGTGGTTTCAACCTATAGTACTAGTTTTATAGTATTGAGTGCATCGAAATTATAGACAGAACACTTTTAGAATTTCCTCAATATTTTTATATTTAGATGATGATTACTTAGGCATTTTTTATTTTATTTTTGTGAGTCCAACTCTAAAATTAAATCCGACATTTTAAGTTACAGCGTGGAAGTCAATGCTAAAAATAATATTTCCTATTGTAATACTCAAATGCAATTGATGTTTGACATTTGATTACTTCCGCTGTAAACAAAACTACAAATGAAGTGATTGTCAGTGGTAAGTATAGGATTAGTCTTTTGGGGGCGAATTTTAGGGCTAATTACAAATCTAGCCCAATTAAAAGGGTCTATTTACATATAAAACCCACTTTGTTTCAATATCATCAAATTAGACACTTTCATCCACTTTGGACAAGAATACCCATATTTCTATTCGATCCATTCTTCTTCTTCGATCGATTCTTCTTCTTCTTTCTTCTTCGATCGAATCTTCTTCTTCGTTCGATTCTTCTTCTTCTTCTTTCTTCTTCGATTGGTTCTTCTTCTTCAATTTCTAATACCAATCGTTAGTGATTATTGAAGTATTATGTTCAATTTCCCGTAGAAATTGTATATTTTTAGCTTATATACATGTTTTTCTTGCTAGTCTTGCATCTTTCTTCAGCTGTAATGGTATTGTTTCAATTTTCTCTATTTTCCACCATTTTCCGTCAATTTCCTTCATTGTTGTCGCATTTATGACGAATTTATCGCATTTCGTCACAAATGCGACACCACTTCACAAATGCAACAATCGCTGTCGCATTTTGCAAATGCGACAACTGCTGTCGCAATTTGTCGCAAATGCGACAACAGCTGTCGCATTTCGTCGCAAATGCGACAACTTGCTGTCGCATATTGTCGCAAATGCGATAACCGTTGTCGCAGATGCGACAAATCTTGTCGCATTTGCGATGGATTTGTCACAAATGCGACATCACAGCAGTTCAATTGTTAGATTTTTTTTCCTTTCTTATTTTTTAAGATTTCCTTCCTAATCCTCTTCCGTAGACGCTAGTTCTTCAAAGGTTGAACGAAACAAAATCTCTTCTCTCTATAAACCACCGTCTTTTCGCCCGTTTGGGATGACGAGAAAGACGTTCAGAATCTGAGAAGGAAGATGAATTGAAATAAGGGTATTCTTATCCAAAGTGGATGAAAGTGTCTAATTTGGTGATATTGAAGCAAAGTGGGTTAGATATGTAAATGGACCCTTTTAGTTGGGCTAGATTTGTAATTAGCCCCGAATTTTATACATGATTGTCGGTGTTAAATTAAATTTTTTCAAATTTTTTCCATATATACGTATTATCATTTGAGTGGTTTGGAATCAATTTTTACGTGCTAATATAAAACTTTTCAAAATTAAACTAGATTTGGATTACAAAAGTAAGATTAGGACGTTTTGAACAACCTTAAAGAAATTTATCCCCTATCATATACTAATCAAGTTGGATTTTGTAATTAAATACAAACTCAATAAGCTAATTAACTACTATTAACTTTAATTTGCCAGAGATAAGTGGGCCGAAACTATCCATAATAGGAATAGTTCCAACAGCCGTAAGGCCAGAAACCATCCATGGTAGGGGTAGAAGTGATCGAATGAGAAAAATGGTTGTAATAAAATAGTTATATGCTTTTAAGGTTTTGTTTTGAAAAATAATGTGTTTTGATAAATATTGGATGATATCATAAAGAATATTCCATAGAAACATCTTTTACACGTGGATCAATATCACTTCTCGAATTCGGAAGATGCAGATGAACCATCCAATCTAGGAAGGGAATATTCCTTGAGGATGTCAATAGACTTTTTGATATTCGCTTTTAGGCTCAAAGATCACTCATAGTTCATTGGGTTCATTTTTGTGCTAAATGGTTTTCCTAAACTCAAGCTTAATTGCACATGTTGTCAATTCTTCATTTTTTTTTAATTGAAAGCTTGGAGGTCGATCCAAAAAAACCAAAGCATCCTAACAAGGTTTGTCAATTCTGAATATGCAATCGTGGAATGAAAATAACCAATTTAAACAAAGTAGAGTTTAGATTCAATCTTAGCTCATGATTTTATAACTACACGATTTGTGTCTTTCACCTAAATTAGTTAGCATACAAATTCAAGTCCAATTCTCATTTCTCGAAAACAGATAACGAAACTTAATTTCAGAGGGGATATGCTATTTCTGGGATTATCTCATATTGAAGATAAAACTAAAAACTAAAAAGAAACAAAACTAACAATGAAAACTAATTCCAAAAACTAAAACTAAAAACAAAGTCAAAATGCAAAAATAAGAAAATAAGACACGACACAAGAAAATAAAAATTTCTTGGGGTTGTCTACCCCTTCTCCTCACACTTAAATTTGTAATAAGTTCCAATATTGCAATTTAACAATTTAAAGAATAAAGTGTAAAAAGTAAAGATGGAGAAGATAAACTCACTGATCATTCGACGAGGGCCTAGGCAACTAGAGGTTGTGGCGGTGACAATACTCCTCAGCCATGTACCCGAAACTGAAAATATGTTTATCCATGATTCGGACCAACTCATATGTGTTGAAGTTGATATTCTGCATCTCACACGTCATCTCCTTCTACGCCTTCATTCTTTCCCGCATTGTTGGTTTTTCCTCTTATTCTTCCTTTGTTCTCTTGTCTTCCTCTGTTTCCTCTACCACTTTTTGTGGTTGTACCCATGCTCTTTTTGGGGTTGGCTACCTTCACCTACTTCTATAGGCCGCGCTAAAATTTCCTCTGCTACTTGTAAAACAAGTTTAAACGTGGGATTTTGGAGATAGTCATTTGTTATAACACTAGGTGGCTGAGGGTTTCTTTCATTAAAACAAAATTCTGTGAAATATTCTTTAACAAATTTGGTTATTAGGTAGCCTAAACCAATGTGTTTATGCTTCCTAGCAATCATCCCGTTAATTAAGATACATAGGAGCAGGATGTAACTTAGCTAAATATTTAATCAAATAATCAAACGCAATCAATAACTAGAACACAAACAGAGGAATGAACATAGAAATGAAACTCCGACTAAATATGGTAAACTATCAGAGATTACAACCAATTCAAAATTAGGAAAGATCTTACACGTTGAACCAGAGTAAAGGAAAATAAGATCACATTTGAAACTTGACTCAAGCAATTGTTGTCTGAATGTGAGGTGGAACCTTGATTCTCCTGTGTATAAATGGTTGGTGGAAGCTTTCTGCTGATGAAGATGGAGAATGGCAAAAGTTCGAACCGCTGTCAAAGGGAAGGAATGTTTAGAGATAATTATGGAATGGAAATTTGAAGGTCTTTAAATTGAAAATTCAAAACCTATCTAACCTCTTAAAATATTCTACAATAGCTATAATATAAATTACACATTGTCAAGTTAAAAAATAGGAGAATGAGTCTAATTTGTGACTTTTGGCTAGCTGGCCATTTGTAGCGGCTAGAGAATTTCCTAGCCCCCAGCTTGATGAGCTAGAGATCCCACCTCGGCGAGCTAGGAGCCAAATGTGGCCTTGGGTCTTCAAAAGTCATCAGCTCTGTGAGTTAGCCTACAGCTGGGCTTGATGTCTTCAAACCTTCGTCAAGTCTCGGTCAAACCTACTCCTGATGTTGAATCCCTTGAGAATCTCCCAATATTACAAATCCCATTAAATATTTACCAATATCAATTAATTAACTTACCAAAAATCCTTTTAATTATCAAGTCAAAGTCGATTAATTTTGGTAAGTTAATTTCATGAAATTGGCAACATAAAAGTTCTAAATTAAATATGACAATCTTTTTTGTTGGAAATAACATAAAGCTTAATAGAAATTAAATAAATGCTAGAAAAGTAAAGAAAAACCAAAAGTTGATAAAAACAAAAAAAAAACTAATTAAATTACTCAAAACGACACGAAATAATCCTGAAAATGGTACTAAAAGATAAGGATAAATTATCTCTATCACGAGATGGTCTAAAACATGAAGGGTTTGGCTCTTTGGGAACAAATAGGAAAAAACACATCAATAATACTAAGCGCATGGTTTGACTTATTTCGCGGAAGATCGTGAACATATGCCTTCGGGAAAGGTACTGCCAAAACATATAAGAAATGGCTCTATATAACCTACATGCAATTCGAGCAGTATGAAGACCCACTGAACCAAGTAAAGCACAGAACTTTGAACCCCAAATCCATAATATCCATACTATTAATCTAGTTAGGAAACATAACACCATGATTAAACACCTCCATTGAGCCCCTTTACTTTTCATAAATTCTTTAATGCAATTAAAGACACTAGTGATGATCCAATGGCCATTAATAGAACCACGCAAATCCATCATATCATTCATAAAAAAAATACATTTAAATATGCCTTAAGGTCTAACATACATAAAAGAAGGCTCAAAAGAAGTATCATGCAATGTGAAGGGAAACCTAGGAATGAATAAACTGGAAATTCTTAGTAAGCAAGAAGATATTAACCTGATCAGCTTTTTCGAAGATCCAGATTCCACCACCAAAACCCTTTACTTCTAAAATCTCAACATTAGAAAAATGTAACCTATGTCTGATCTCCTTCACACGCCTATCAGGCAGACGAGTTTCCAATAACACAATAATCATCAAATTAAAAATTCTTACTAAATGATGAAGAGCCTGGTGAAACTCATTACCAATGTCTCCAAAACAATTCCATAAATGATCCTTATAGAAAACGGAACAAAGAGAATAAACACCCAACTGGGAGAACACAAGAAAAATAAAAAGAAATTAAACAGTTCCATGAGTTGCCCGTAGGTCATTAACATTACGTTCATGCATTACCACACTAGCAGCTTGATTAGGCTCTATAATATTACTTATATCATTGGCTCCAAAGATCATTGGCGTAGCACTAGAAGGTTGCGGTGAACCGAAACCTAGCGAAGTAGACATGATACCGATCAAATTTGGTAGACTTTATTTGTTAGGATTATAGGACTCATCTACATGTTTACAAACATTCTCGAGCTCTAAGCTTTGATCCGCTACATTATAAGCAACATATGCAAAAATGATGTGTCCATTAATATCGTGCAAAGACCACCGTTTTCCAGAATCTCTAGTTTGGTAAACCTCTACCTCCACATCCATGTCTTGAGATATAGTTAAATCCCAATCATAATGCTCCTATAAAGGGAAGGTTCTTTTTTCCTTTACCGTTCAAAAGACTTTGCTTCGCCACTTAAGTTAATACTTAACAAAGTGTTCGCTTGATCAACAATTGCACGTTGTTTCCCTTTATTGGAAGGCTTCCAGCATCCAAAGTCCATATTCAACTTTCTTAGGGCACTACAAGAAAAATGCTGATCTACTACGGAAAATTTTATAGGAGAATAACACAATTCCGTAGCAGATAACAGTCAGCTACGGATCTCCTACTGACTCAAATCTGTAGCAGAACGTATCGTAGGGGATTATTTCCTACAAAAATTACATTCTGTAGGAGAACTCTCCTACAAAAAGTCACCTACAGATTGTTGTAGGAGATATTTCCTACATATATTTTGCTACTAAAAGTCCGTAGGAGATTATTATCTTTCTTTTTGTAAATATATTAATAAAAGCAATTTTGGATTGAAGGGAACTCTCACAATAAATAAATATCTATATATATATATGTATATAAAAGAAAATTGTGGAAAAAATAATTAAAAGATACAAAGGATTATTATTATTATTCAACATGTAAACATACAATAAACTGAGACATAAATATTTATAAAAATAGAAATATACATTAAGATATTACACATTAAGACATTGGTAGCATAGCATAACCTTATGGAACTAATTACATTGATGATACTATGCTAATTTGCTAAACCTCTATATATACTAATTTGTTGAACCTTCCATTGGCGTATTTCTCGAGCTCAACAATCTTAGATTTTATGACTTTCAGTAGTACATTAAGCTGCTTTGACCACTGCAAAAGAAGAAATCTTAAGTTAACATCTAATAATTAAGAAATTCATAAAAAAAAATACAATGAAAATAAATTCCATAGCTTAGAGTAACACCAGACTTCTCCTTCTCCAACCGCCGTGAAAAGAGGAAAAAAAAACAGAAATGAGAAATCAAAGCATAGCATAAACAATATAAAAAGGCTAAATTAACAAACCTCAACAATATAAAAAGGCTAAATTAACAAACCTCAGCAGTCTTTCTGAGATCGAAACACAATAGAAAAAAAAACAGAAAAGAGAAATCAAAGCATAGCAGAAACAATAGAAAAAAAGGCTGATTTCTGAGAATGGAGAAAGTAGTTTTTAAATCTGAAAAAACAGAAAAAAATAGGTTTATTAAATATAGAACACATAGCTTGGAAAAAAGTTCGAAGATCTAAAGCATACCCATACTTAAAGACACGGGAATAGTGAATCCATTAACAAACGAACCAAAAACGATATCTAGAAACCGAAAATTTGGTCGACATCCGGCTTCTTTGGATTTAGAAGGAATACATCGGTGGGTATTCGAGATTCATGAAAAAAATAGATAAAAATGGAAGCTTACGACCCTCAACTGATTCGCAGATGAAAACAGTGAAGAAAGAAAAGGAAGAACTTGAGAGAAAATGAAGAAGCACTTTGAGGGAGGCGGCTGCTTCTTGAGAGAAAATGAATTTCGTTAAAGGAGGCGTTGCTTTCTAAATCAAAAACGATGAAGAGAAAGCCCTAATGTGGTATGATGAAAGGACAATTTTATCCTTTCTAAACAGCATCATTTTGTTGTTGTGATGAAAGCATCGAATTTGTCCCCAGGTTATTGAATTTGTCCTTTCTCTGTTTGCTATATTAATATCAAAATGGATCAATCATTTTTTTTTCATTTTATTGATACCGGTATTGAGTTAGAATAAGAACAATAATTTTTTCTATTTGATTAAATTTGAAATAAAATCTAATTTTCTTTGAGCTGTTTAGTTATGCAAATAGTTTAATAATAAAAAACAAAAAATGCAACATCAATAATCAATAGTAATAATAATAATAATAAATTTAAAATAATAATATAAGTAATTCGAAAAAAGTAAATGGACTTTGCAACCATCACGTAATTATAAATTATACATAAAATGTTTCATAAAAAATATATTTAATGAAATTAAAATTTCTTTTAAATGATTTTTATTGTATGTTAATTTCATGTCACATTATCGAGTCATGTGTAATTTTATCACCACTAATTTTTATTTCAAATTAAGGGAGAAAAAAAATAAACATACAAAATATATTATTATTATTATTATTATTTAACTCCTACAAATAAATATGAAGGAGAAACAACTAATTTGTAGGAGATTGTAGGTGAGTTATAGAGGGGATTTTCCCTCCAAAAATCTCCTACAACATTTTACGTTCTGTAGGAGACTACATAGGAGATCTCCTACAGAACGCGTTTGTAGGAGAAAGCGTAGCTCTTTCATATATTTCCTACAGATTTACTTTTTGTAGTAGATTTCTGTAGCAGATCAGTGTTTTTCTTGTAGTGGGGTTTGGTTTCACGTAGGGTTCTTCATATGGCTACATTGTGGGGGAGTGGCAACATGTCCGTTAGTAACTTGTGGCTCAATCAGGTACATGGTAACATCATCGTTCCTAACCTCGGGTTCCAATGAAGCTGAAGGAATAACACTAGGAAAAGTGCAATTGGGTCGTGCAGCTCCATCACGATCACAATTGATACATGCAACTTACAAGCCTACATAGTCTATGTGATATTTCTTTTCATGCACCTAAAACTAAGCCGTTAAAGGTTTAGTAAGATCCACCTCAACACACACTCTAGAAAACACCCCATAGGATGCTTCTTTATTATTGTTTAACAACCTTAACACCCTTGCCAATAGTATTAGATATTACCATCAAGCAATCTTCATCATTTAATTGGATTGGAAACTGAGGGAAACAGCCCCAAATCAACGTCGATTCTCCAAGCGTTTGAGGGGGAAATATAGAGACCATGTTTTGACAGTCATATTGCCCCTAAACACTAAACATACTAAGATCATCACGAATCACACATTCTTTATCTTCTATGTTGCCAAATTTAACCATACGAAAGAAAAACCCTAGGTCCATAATATTAACATTGCCAATAGGTTTCTAGAGTTAAAAGGCTTGCTTCTATAGTGTTGTATAACCAATCTTTTTACCCAGTAATTTCATAGTCAGAGAGTCATCTGCCAAGGTTTATTCCAATCTTCGAGTAATCCTGGGGCAAAAACAAAACTAGGTTGCAAAGGGTCATCGTCCATATAACAGATGGCAACCAATCCTCCCGCCCGTAAATCAATCGGAATCCGTGACTTCTCAAAGGCTGGGGAACCTACCACTAATTTAGGATAGGAACGAAAGGTAGAGTTTTCCATCTGCTATATGCTGGTCGGTGTTGCTGTCGTCCGGCGATTCCTTAGGGTTGGGGATAAGTGGGGGTTTCGAGTTAGGCCTGCTCATGGATACTAAAAAGCTCGGAGTTTGCGGAACTACAATTACAATTATTAAATAATGGATTTGTTGATATTATGAAATATGAATCTCACACAACACGAGATAAAAAAGAATAAAGTTTCTCCACACTTATCAAAATATTAAATTCTTTAAAGTAAAAAATAAAAAAGATTTAGAAAGAGAATTTACAATTGCGCCACTAGTAAAGACTATAGTATAATCTCACTCAACCCTGTCAAAATCGTCGATCTTATCGGTTCTTACTCATTTTCCTATAGAAAACAAATCTCTAAAAAATACCTAACAATGATATTGTTAAACTAGAAAAGACAGCCCATTCCTCGCTTATGGTCCTTACACCGAACCTCCGCTACGCTATACGAAGTACGCAAGTAAACCAAAGCCGCCTGCTTTACCAGATGATTCCTAATCGAAATCTCACGCCAACTGGAGATGTTTAGAGTTGGAGACTCCGATAATAATATCTTTCAAGGTTGTGTAGCTGACAAAATCCATCGGAACCAATTTTATTTCAGAAATCTAACGAATTGAAGTTTGAGAGACGAGATGTGTGTGTGTGTGTGTGTGTGTGTGTGTGTGTGCGCGCGCGCGCGCGCGCGCGCGCAGTTGAAGAGGCCCAATTATGATAAAAACATTAATACTTTACTAATTAAAATCCAATTATAACATTACTAATTCTATTCAGGTACACCTACTCCAACTATAATAGAATGTTGATTAATTCTGATCCACTGCTCTTCTACCACCATGATTGGAATTCTGGAAATTAAAGTTTTTTAGAGGAAGGATGTCCAAAGAAAATTGAATAATAACACCAAAAAAACAAGGAAGGACCAAAATAAGTGTTGAGAACAAATCCATAATATATGCAATCAAATTAAATCTTGGAGTTTATATATATTTGCACGAAATACGCCAATATAAAGTCTCTTTTTGGTATAAATTATATGTTTGTTAACTCTAATATGTTGTACGTGTAAAATAATAAATGAAGACATTAATTTTTTTATAATTCATATTTAAATAGTGAGCTGCTAATTGATAAATATAATTTTGTGTCAAATATATATATATATATATGTTTATCAATATGATTACACCTATTTTCTTGCAACAAATTAGTGTTTCATATGTCGTATTCTTCATTATATCCAAAAAAAATCATATACACATATTATAGCTCATCCCTCTATTAATATATAAAAATATCTTTACTAATACATCAAGAAAATATAACAATTTAATATTCAATTAAAGAAAACAATACTTAAAAATTTATTAAAATAACGACTATAAAATATTATTGAATTGATATAGACTATTCTAAAATCTCTTAAGAATGCCTAATAACCACATTTTCAGTAAAACTCAATTCAATTGATTTCAATTTATTCGAATAATAATAATAAAAAAGAAATAAATTATCTCATATTTATTAGCGATTTGAGCTCAATCCACTATCTCAAACTGTTTTTTACTAAACACCACTATTATATGTTTTAATTAGTTAAACTTCCAAACATGGTCCAAAACTCTAATTTTACCTCAAATATCTCTTTGTCAAATAGGACCAAAGACATTTGTATACGGAGTCAATTAATATCATCAAGGGTAATTTACACAATAGTCAAGTTAGATTTGGTTTATTATACATGTCTCATACTTATCAACTAAATTTCAAGTTTGTCAAATTATGAAAATAATAAACTAATTTTACCATGTATAACAACATATTCCTGAAAAGTAGGAGTACCGATTTCTTCAAAAAAAAAAAATGCACCCCAATGTTCAGTTCTTTTCCAGGAAATGGAAAAGCAAAATTTAAATTAAACAATCCTTTTTTGTTGTATTTTTTGAAATTTATATACCTATGAAAAGTCCCTATAAGATTGAAAACTGCATTTATTTCATTACAGAAATGAAAAGACAGGCTAAAAGAATGTTCTCACTTAAAATCTCTGATTTCATGATCTGAATTTGTCAATAACTTCAATCATCTTCTTTGTGTATGTTGAATCCAAATTCAGATCCATGTTTTGTGCAGAATTCTACAAATTAATTTTAAAATGATAGAATTAAAAAAAATAGATTTTTGCAAACCTTTTGTATTTAACTAACATAAAATTCAAACTGAATTCCTAAAAAAAAAATCAAACTGAAAGGTAATCTTTGAATTTTTTAATTTCTATTGCAAGTGTGTTCTAGTTTGAAAGTTTCCATGGCCAAAGCATAACTTATTTGGCAATGTTTTTTTATTCCTTCTGTATTTTTTGATTCATTGTACTATTAGGTTTTTTCTATTTTTTAATAGGTTGTTTATCAATAAATCAATGACAAAAACAATATTACATTAGTTAATAATTGTAAAAAGAACTTTAGAACATATTCCAACAGTTGCTTTTCAAATTCATAAACATTAAAAATGGAAGAAAGTAAAAAAAAAAAGAAACCTGCAGGAAAGATGGAAGAAAAACGGTAACAGGAAAGTAGTGGCTATATGAATGTGAATATAGATTTGAGTAATGAATTTAGAATAAATAATTAATGATTTAATTTTAGATAACTGTAATTTGCTAAATTTGAAAATAATTGAATTAGAATCTGATATTATAAAATTAAGTTATATATCTATGACAATAATAAAAAAACATGGATTTAGATGTGTTTTTTATAAGGTGGAATCTTCAGAAATAAAACAAAAAGACAATAACAATTGAAGCATCGTATAAAACTAAAAAAAAAACTTATATTTTTTCCGCCAATTTATCTCCTCAAGCTGTATGTAAGTGTAATTATTCACCTCTTTTCAAGTGTAATTAATTACTTACATGTCTCATGTCTTAAATTCTCTTCAATTTCTAAACGTTTATTTTTGTTTCGTCTTCCAACTCACACCAACAATCCTTTCTTCTATATATATATATATATATATATATATATATATATATATATTCTTGCCTGCAATTCTGTTCTACCAATTCCTTCTAATTCAATTTGAGTTCTTTTAATTTCACCAAGATTATATTCATTGCGTTAAAGCATTGTTTTCCACCATCAAAATCAAATTCACCTTGCTTTAATCATATGCTCTGGTACATAACTCATTTGCATTACTTGCTTCATCCAAATTTGAGGTAACCCTTTTGTAAATTATTTTCCTATTAAGTTTTTTTTATTTAAATTCAAGTTGACTAATATTTAGAAAATTATTAGCCCTTTATAAACTACTTCTCCTTTTTCTACGATTGAGTAGTATTTTAACTACCGCTCATTTCTCTCTGATTCAATATGGGTTCAATAAAAATGAAAATTATAAGGATTACTACTTACATCTCTTATAGAGAGAGATCAAATGGAAAAATAAGCACAAATAGAAAGTGTGGGAGATGAGTTTGGTCATAATAACTCTCTTCCTTTAAAAGGAGAAAATCTAAGAAGATAAAATTTTCTATTAATCATGTAAATTGTTTAATCTGAAATAATATTTGGTTAAAGGAGAAAGCTTTTTCAGATTAATTATCGTTTGAAATTATTTTTTGTGTTTTGATTTGATTAGATGTATAAGTTATTTGAATCATCAACTAATTTTTAGAACTTTTCTTAATTTAGGTATTGAATGTATTTGTCCATGGAGAAGGAAAATAAATTTGCAGCAAGTACCAGTGAATTGCCTGAGCATGTGATGTAATTAGGAATTTTAGATGTCTCGAATTTATATCTTTAGGTTAGATCCTACATTTTAATTTTAACTGATTCAATATTATTAATTTGATTTTTTAAGCCTAATAACTTTAGTTTTGACATATGACATCTTTGTAGTTCTTGTAACTTGTAATTTGATAGTCAACTTTGATGATGTGTCGAAAATAAAAATTTATCTTTTTTGTCAAAATATTATATACATTTTACTTATCTTAATTTATACCACCATCAATCATATATCTTAATCGTTATCTTTAACTTTAAGTTTAAATAAAATATATATGAACTTTTTTTCAAAACATATACTAATATATTAACTTTATTTAATTTTAGTAAAATCTAACTATACCATATAACGATCCTAATTTATCATGTTCTATATATATTATTGCTCAATTGTATGGTTACTTTGATTTTATAAAGTAATCATTACTTTATGTATATTTATCATTAGATGGTTCGTATGAAATTAATTTAATGATGGTAAATACAACGCTAATTATTATTATTTTTATTGATTAGTTTTACTTAATACTTCTTTCTTTCAATTTTAATAGTCAATATTCACGGTAGTTAAGAATTCAGTTAATAATATAATATTCACTAAAAATATGTTGATATATTAATTGTATATATTTACTAAGTAATAAAATTTTATAAATAGTAAAATTTGGATTAAAAAATAACAATATAACAAATAAATGTTTGAATAAAATTAAGTAGACATTCAGATTAAAAATATCGTAAATTTAAAATTAAATTAAATATGATAGACTAATTAATAGTTGTGATTATATTTCTTCAAAAAAGTTGTTGTGATTATAATATTTTCCTATTCACTAACAAAAGAACATATTAGGTCAATCCTTAGAACCATGGACGTGTAGTGGCTTAATTATGCATTTTTTCACAAATTTTATTTTTATTTTATTCATAAATTTTATCAGAAATAAATAATTGATGTTTATAATTTTATATAACTTTAATTCTAATTTTACAATTTTTAATATTTTACTATAAATTAAATTTTTATAATTACATATAAAAATTAATATACCAATTAATTAATTTTTTAAAAGTATATATCGTTTCTCGAGAAAAAATAATTACAGTATAGAAATAAAAACTTGTACAAATATAGACTAAACCTTACAAAATCTTTCTGTTTATTTTATACTTAATTTGGAGAGTTTAAGATTGTGTGAAAAATAATAAGATGATGTAAGTAAACAAATGTGAAAAACATAATTAACCACTAGACTTTTAAGATTTTAAAGACTAAGTCCTCGAACTTTTCAAATTTTAAGGATTAAGCTCTCGAACTTTTTAGATTTTAAGGATTAAGTCATTTATCTTTAATGTTCACATATATTAAGTTTTCACTAGCGGCTTAGCTAATGAAAGTGTTAGTGAGGGCTCAATGTATGGAAAAATAAAAGTTGATGGGTTAATCTGAAAAAATAAATCATGAGTTGTTCAATCCTTTGAACCATAAAAGTGTAGTGGCTTAATTATGCTTTTTTTAACAAATTATATTTTTCATTTTATTCATAAAGTCTATTAGAAATGTATAGTTGACGTTTATAATTTTCTATAACTCTAATTGTAATTTTATAATTTTTAAAATATTTTATTCTACTAAATTAATTTTTTTATAATTATATAAAAATTAATATACCAATTAATTTATTTATTTTTTTAGAAAAGTATATATTGTTCCTCAAGAAAAAAATTACAACCTAGGAATAAAATCGGATACAAATATGGACTAAACTTTACATAATCTTTCTATTTATTTTATACTTAATTTGGAGAGTTTAAGATTGTATAAAAAATAATAAGATGTTAAGTAAAAAAATGACAAAAACATGATGAACCCTAGCATTTTAAGGTTTTAAGAATTAAACACTCGAACTTTTTAGATTTTAAAGATTAAGCTCTCGAACTTTTTAGATTTTAAGGATTAAGTAATCTGTAATGTTCATATATATTGAGGCTTTCACTAGCGGTTTAGCTAATGAAATTATTAGTGATGGGCTCAATGTGTGTGAAAATTAAAGTTTATGGGTTAATCTAAAAAAAATAAATCAATCATGAGTAATCCTTAGAACCATGAAAGTACATTGGTTGAATTATGCCCTTTTTCATTTTATTCGTAAAGTTTATTAGAAATATATAGTTGGCGTTTATAATTTTCTATAACTCTAATTCTAATTTTACAATTTTAAATATTTTACTCTGCTAAATTAAATTTTTATAATTATATAAAAATTAATATACCAATTAATTAATTTGTTTTTTAGAAATTATATATCATTCCTCGAGAAATTTTTTTACAGCATAGCAATAAAATCTCACACAGATACGGACTGAACCTTACATAATCTTTCTATTTATTTTATACTTAATTTGGAGAGTTTAAGATTGTGTGAAAAATATTAAGTAGGGGTGGCAACGGGGCAGGGATACATTCCCTACTCCACCCCCAATACTTACCGGGACGGCTTCGGAAAATGCCAAAAAAAAATATTTGGGGATTTTTTTTACCCCCGCCCATATCCCGCACGGGTGCTCATAAGTAACGAAGATTTCCCGTCACCTAAAAAATAAATAATTGCTCATGGATGCCTCAAAATATCCTTTGATCAACATCAGTCCTCTTGGATCGCCATTTTCATAAGGCCTGAATCAACTTCTTCCTCCTATAGAATATGTAAATTCACATGTGAACAAATTTGTATGAACAAATATGTCCCACCCTTGAGGGACATCCAACATCATGTCAATTTGGTGCCTGGGGCTAGTTTGCCGAGCCTTCCACATTACTGAATAAGTCCGAAGGAAAGCGAGATAATGAAGGGAAAGGTTGAGGAGTTGGTTGTTAGGAATAATTGCGATTACGATAACGAAAAACAAGCAAACACACAAGAATTGTTTGTTGGTCCCTTATAACGTTACAAGTATAGTTCCAAGGGGGGGGTTAGGAACTATTTAAACTTTTTCTTAATTTAGGGCAGACTTCTTTTCTTAGGAGAAAAGGTTTTAACAGCGGCGCTGAGTAAACAGTAAGATACTGGCTTAGTCAACTGGTGACTAGGTCAGTTTCTTAACTTGAGTCAGGAGATAGCACTTAGAGTCTATTCCTGAGCTCAGATGTTTGATGCGCACAACTCAGCTTGACCTCTTTACTTGGTCAGTTTTTGATTATTTAAGCAAGCAATACATATAAGGAGTTTAAGGTAAGAAATGCGTTACTCAGCAGATTTATCCAGGTTCGGCTTCTAAGCCTACGTCCTGTCCCTGGAACACGTTCCGAGCTTTCGAATCCTCTACTGAGCTCTTTAAAGGTAGAGCCTCAAACCTTTTACAATCTTAGCAACTGAGTATAACAAGAGTACCTTCCTCTATACCTCTACTCAATCCTAATCTCTCGCTGAGTACTATAACCGAGTACTCATCCTCTCCTTTCTAATCTCTAGAAATGATAAGTGTTTGTCCTAAACAATGATTGCTAAGACACCTTAGATGATTGAATAATCACTCTAGACTTTTACACAAAAGATATGAAATTTAGTGTAAGATTGCTTTGCTTTTTGCTTGCAGAACTTGCGTAGAAATTTGGTCAGCGTAATGGCTTTATCAAGTTCTGTGTTGAATGAAGCTTCTGATGGCACTATTTATAGAGACGTCTTAAGGCATCGGTCATTTTGAATTTCGAAATAACCGTTGGAGGGAAACGGCTTCCTGTCGTTGTCATCCTGACTTGCTCAGAGCTCTCGGCCAATCAGATTTGAGTATCTTCTGTCCTCGGTCAGCTTTTGGTCAGCTCGGCAGAATGTCTCTCCTTTTATGGTAAAGTCAACTGGACAACATACTGTGTCGTCTGAACTTTACCCAAAGTGGAAACACTTTGTCTGGAAGTTTTCCTTAGCCAGCTGCTGTCTTGTACGCTTTGTCGAATCTACTCAGCAGCTTCGTTCCGAAGTTGTTCCCTGAAGGTCTTCTAGATCCTTCTTCCGCTGAGTTGCGTTTTGTCCATAACGACAACGTTTTGACATATGCGGGCCGAGTTGTCTTGAACCGTTTGACTTGGGCTTTGACTCTTGTATTGGGCTTGGGCCTTTTAATCCTTATGTCTTATAAGCAATTTAACTCAACATTGAACAAACACATTAGTAGAATAAATCAAAGCATTTAAACTTAGTGTGTTTAGAATATGTTTTTAATTATACTTAAACAATTTTGTCAAATCAAAATTATGTGGAAAGGTGTTTCAACAAACTCCCCCATTTTGATGTTGGCAAAACTATTCAGCGAGGAACTCAGTGTTGAGCTCCCCCATGATAGTTGACCTAATATAACTTAGCAAACTCCCCCGTAAGGGTTGAGCTACTGACTTAGTTTTACTCTTAAACATTTAAAGGTTTTAATCGAGTAAGTCTAAGGTCAGTTTTCAGATATAGGTCAGCTCATGGAACATATTCTATTTTACTCAGTGTTAAGCGGAAGGTTTTAACATTCAGAGGGCGCTGAGTAATTTGTTGTTCAATGAGTTTTATAAGACTACATATAAGTCAATGTCAAACATGTTATCAGCATTGGGTTCAATCAATAAATTTTATAAGCATTAAACATAGCTGATTCCATTGAAGATACATAATGACATAATACACAGCATCGTATAAAAATAATTCATAACTCAGGCTATTTGAACAGAAAATGCAAGTATTGATATTTAATATAGATAGTCAGTGTTTACAAACAAAAGTTCAAGACATGCATAGAGACTACATACTTAGCCTATACTGAGCTAGCCTATATCTATTTCTTTCTCTTCTATTTGGACTGACTAGACTCATGCTGTGTTCTCGCTTGTTCTTTCTCCCCCGTTTTGTCAGCATCGGGAGGAGGAATCCTAAAGGCGTCGGTTAAGACGGCTCTGGTCAGTTCTGTGGACAGCGCTTTAAGTCTATCGGCGCTTTCATTGACACCATCAAAAATAGCCACACCATTATCTGAGACCTCGGCGGGTATATTAAGCTCAGCAGCGCTGATCATGCTGAATGTGAAGGCTTGAGATTTGCCTATCCATGTAAGTGCATCGGTCAGACCAGCAATGACTTGATGGAATGTTTTGAGTAAGTAGGTGTCATAGTATTGACGCTGAACATTGCTGTGACGTATGTGGTTGAAGGTTTATCTGGTGATAGACAGCATTTCATTTTGTTTCATAGCGTCCGTATCCATCTCTTACTTGTTCAGATTCAGCAATCGAACGGCCTCACCAATTTGCTTCACTGAGCACTGAGAATAGGAGACCATTTGCTCGTTGGTTTTGATTTGCTCGGTGTGAAGCTGAGCAAAGAGCATTTTAACTTCATCAGAAGTAGCATAGCGTGTGTTCGCAGCTGACAAAGTCTGAACTTGTTCTTGAAGAGCGTTGAGATGTTGAACTGTTGTCAGCTGGATCTCAGCCAGCTTTGCAATGGAATCCTGCTTAGCTTGCTGTGCTTGAAAGGTAATGATGACATTCAGCAAATCCTTGAATCCCTTAACTTCGTGGAGAAGCTCAGTGACTTGGGAAAGCTGAGTTGTCTCAATAGTGGAAGACCCAGCAGCAGGAGGAGTAGTTTGTTGAAGGTCTTTGATCAATGCTTACACTGAGTCGATTATTCTTTTGCCAGACTCAGTGGCATTTATGTAACTTTGAGAGCCTTCATTAAGTTGTCCAGTGACATCAGTATGACCGGTTGGAAGAGGAGTCAATGGAATGACGTGGTCAGTGACAGGAAGTGAGTTTCCAATCTGCACTTGTGTTTCAGGTAGAACTGATTGATCGGCAGAGGTGTTGATTGGAGAAGAAGTAATCTGGATGCTGTCGGTGCTAACTGAGGCAGGAATGTTCTGAGTCAGCACAAGACTTGGATTGACAGCATCGATGGGAATTGATTCCACTTGACTCGTAGAATTTGCGGAAGCATTCAAGTCGGCATGTTCCTTTAGTGAAGAAACAGAGGCTTGCTTTTCTAGAGAAGCCGGTGGAGTAAAGGATGGTTGCTTTCTAAAAAATTTCAGCTTAAGTGCAGAGGGGTCCTTGGTTGGCTTCTGAATAATAAAGTCAGGAAGGGTTGGTTGTTGAACAGGAATGTCACTGACTGTGTTCTGACTTGCCTTAACCAATCTTCTTCTGCGAGGAGGAGGATCAGCTTGAATAGACTCTCCTGAGTGAGATGGAGAAGTTTCTTCTTGATCAGCTTCTTGATCAGCATTGAGCTGGTCAGCTTGTTCTTGTACTTGATCAACATTGTGTTGGTCATGTTCTTGTTCTTCTCCAGCAGCCAACTCAGTATTGGCTTACTCAGCATCAACCTCACTGGTTGTCTCCTCATTGTCCTCAGCGTCATCCTGACCGCTGGCCTCTTCTTCTTCGTCATCTTCTGAACTGTCACCATCTAGCTCTTCCTCAACTTGTGCAATGAACTTATCGTCCAAATGCACCTCATCTTCTTGATGCTCAGCTACAGTTCCCAGACACTGTGTGTAGTGAGAGTCACCAGGAACAATGACGTCAGTAGGGATAGCATCAATTGGAGTCAGTGAAGAAGACTTCTGCTTCTTTTGAGGTTGCTCATCAGCATCTTGTATTTCCTCAATTTCAGGCTCATCTTGCCTGCTCCTTTTATCAGCTGACTTAGGTCTCTCCTGACCTGGTTTAGCAACTGACTTAGGCTTCTTTGCCTTAGGCTCAGCCTTCTTTGAAGGGGTCTCAACAGCTTTCCTCTTGCGGGCAACTGGAGCCTTAGTTCTTCTCCCTTTCTTCGGGACAGTTGTTTCCTCAGCTTGTTGTTCACCAGCAGCAGCAGTTTTTCCTTTCTTCAGAGGCTGATTGAACTTCAAAGCCCTCAGCGAAGCTGCTGTGATTTCAGATCCTCTAGCTTTAACTTCATCAGTTAGGTCTATTTGATGATCAATGAGGATCCTGGTGATGAGCGAGCCCAGCCTTAGAGTTCCAGTGCTTCGTAGGAACCCAGCAATCAAGAATACTGGCATATTGATCGGTTTGTATGTCAGCATATGCCATATGAAGCATTGCTCAAAGTTCGTTGCTGAGGTGGTGCAGTTGATCTTAGGATAAATGAAGTAGGTCAGTAGATAGTGAGCCATCTTTTGGTGCTGACCCATAGAGGAACTGGAGACTTCTCCTGAGTGGCCTTCAGGTTTACAGAAGGTGACTTCGTACCTAGTACCTTCATGATCTCCAGATCTTCTTAGCTTTGCTCCTTCATTTTTCAACTTCAGCAAGTTTGCCAGATAGTTAGGGTTTATGAAAATGGTCTTTTCTCTTACCACAGTTGCCAGATAGTCCTGGTTGTCATCAGCAACACGGAGATTGTGGTAGAACTCCCTTACTAGGTCAGGATAAGTGTGATCCCTAATAGAGAACAGCTCGGTCCATCCATTTTGCGATATCCATTCGCAGAAGGGTTGCTCGGAAGTTACAAAGGACTCAGAGACCCATCGTGAGAAGTCCACTTTCCATTCGCTAATGTTACCAAAGACCTTGGTATAGGTTCTGGTTTTGGTCGGTTTTTCTTTGTAGGAGGTAGCTTGCCCAGTTTTTCCTTTACTCGGCGTAGTGACCTTGGTAGTTTTAGGCACAGAAGTTTGCCTGTAGGGTTCATCGGAGCTGGTCTTAGGGTGACCGGCACCGGAGATGTTGACGGAAACTTTAGTCATAGTTTCAGAACAAGTTTGGGAAGCTTTGAGAGTTTTTAGAGAGAAAGCTTTGCCTTAGAATTCGGTAGGTGTAAAGAAAATAAAAATGGGGATTTACCCATTATTTATAGCGGTGAAGAGTGGATCTTATCGAATCCATGTGTCAGTTTTTCCTTGGGATTATCAACCGACAAAGATCCTGGCATTTATGACACATTCGGCGCATACGTCATCCTATGTGGTTGTTCGCGTGCTTAAGCATTAAGTGCAACGGATCTAACACTCAGCGTTTAGAATACTAAGCGTTTTGGATTCTGAGTGGTCAGTAGTATATGAAAGGATGATTTCTCAGTTTAAGATTACTACTCGGTGTGCATATTGACTCAGTATTGATGTGTATTTTGTGTTAAGTACTCAACATAACAATCACTCAGCATGCATTGGAATAAATCATTCAGCATAGTAATTTACTCAGCATAAATTTACATTTTAGAACATGAATTTACTAAAGAGGATTAAACATACCAATGGCTTCTCTCAGTATGCTGAACTGTTCACGAGCCAGTGGCTTTGTGAAGATATCCACAAGCTGCTCATCCATTGGGACGTAGCTCAGCTTTATCTCACCTTTGAGTACATGGTCTCTAATGAAGTGATGCCTTATGCTAACATGCTTCATTCTGCTGTGTTGAATTGGGTTCTTTAATAGATCAATTGCACTTTTGTTGTCGCATTTGACCTCAATTGTCTTTGTTTGAACACCATAGTCTTCAAGTTGTTGCTTAATCCATAGGACTTGAGCAACACAGTGACCGGCAGCAATGTACTCAGCTTCAGTGGTAGACAATGCTACTGACGCCTGCTTCTTGCTGAACCAAGATACAAGACAGCTTCCTAAGAAATGACATCCTCCAGAGGTGCTTTTTCGTTCTAGCTTGTCTCGACCATAGTCAGCGTCAGTGTATCCAACGAGTGTAAAGCCATGTGTGTTGGGATACCATAAACCTGCGTTCACTGAGCTTTGCAAGTATCTAAGGATTCTTTTTACAGCTATGTAATGAGATTCCTTAGGGTTAGATTGATATCTAGCACAGTAGCATACTGAGAACTGAATGTCCGGTCTACT